>NC_136478.1:50390264-50990264 GCF_902686455.1 Sciurus vulgaris
GAGGAGAGAGAGAGAGAGAGAGAGAGAGAGAGAGAGGAGAGAACGAACAAGAGTGAGCAATGCCAAAACATTTGCAGAAAGACACGTGGACGCTGAAACCACGAACACCAGAAGGCAGAAATCTCTGATTGATTCCCCAAACAATAAAACCTGTGCTGGGGGGTGTAACCAGTGGCAGAGCTCCTGTTCAGCTAAGCAATCCCCAGCACCAGCCAAACAACAAAACAAAAAAAAATCCTGTTCTAAGAAAATGACACCCACCACCAGTGATCAGGACACACCTGGGTCCTGGGAGCCCCTTGTCACCTCTCTTGAACCCATACCTCAGGCCAACGTCCTGATCCACCTTCAAAATAAATGCACAGAAATGGACAAACGATTCATCCCCCCAGCTCCGCCCTCCCCCACGACCTCTTCCTCCTGGTCCCATCCAGCCTCTCCCACTTGAGCCTTCATAGCAGCCTCCTCGATCTGCTCCAGTCCCTGTTCTCTTTCCCCACTCCCCCAGGAGACAAACTAGGGTAGGACACCTGAGGCAGATCACAAAAAGTCAAAGTGCTAAGTCCTCCACACAGCCTTCACAACCTAGCTCCCACCTGCTCCCCACCACCCCACATGACCCAATCATACTGCTTTCCTAGCCGCTCCACTAACACATCTGGCACATTGTAGGCACAGGGCCTTTATGCTGGCTGTAAGGCTAACCCTCTGCCTGGATCACTCCCTGGTGTCCCCCAGGCTTACTCCCTTCCCTTGGATCTTTGCTCAGATGAGATCATCCCTGACTGACATTCCCCTCCACTCTTCATCCTCCCTACCTTGTTCCACTCTCTCCATATTTATCACCACCTAACATACAAAATGTACTTCATTCTGCTACGGTGGTGGCACAGGACTGTATTCCTGCCACTTGGAAGACTGGGGCAAGAAAGTCCCAAGTTCCAGGACAGGCTGGGCAACTTGGCTAGACCCTGTCTCAAAATTAAAGATATAATAATAGAAAGGACTGGAGATGTACCTCAGTGATAGGGCGCCCCCAGCTTCAATCCCCAGTACTGCAAAAAAGAAAAAAATTCTTAGGTTCATGACATTCTGCCTTCTCAGTAGAATGTCAAGTCCTCAGGGGCAGAGACCTATCTTGTTTACCACTGTATCACCCACAACTAACCAGAACCTGGCACATAATGAGTTTTTGAAATATGAAAAAACAAGTCGAACCGGTGTGATGGTGCACACCTGTAATCCCAGGCTTCTGGGAGGCTCAGGCAAAAGGATAACTAGTTTGAGGCCAGCCTCCGCAATTACTGAAACCCTGTCTCAAAATAAAAATTTTTAAAAAGGGTGAGGTAGGGCTGGGATTGTAGTTTAGTGGTAAAGCACTGGCCAAGCAGGTGTGAAGCACTGGGTACAATTCTCAGCACCACATATAAATAAATAAAATAAAGCTCCATAGACAACTGAAAAAAAAAAACAACTTTAAAAAGTGGGAAACATAGTGCAGGGGTAAAGCGTCCCTGGGTACCATCCCCAGTACCGCCACGGAAATTAAAAAATGGATTAAGAGACGGAGAAGAGAGGGTTAAAAGAGGAAAAATATAGAGAAAGCGGCAAAGCTCTCATACAGTTTTGAGGACCCACAGCCTGTCATACCGCGAAAGTCTTAAACTAGGTAAATCCCATCCTCAACACTGGGGGGAAAAAAAAAGTCATAAACTCAGATTTGCAGACTCAATTCGAAGCTCAGGACATCTGATGAGAGGCGGTACCTCCCTCTGGCGGCAAGAATGGAAACGGCACCTTCCCACCATACAGAACACTTTCCCAACCGACCGTCGCCAAGTTTTTCCAGTCCAAAAATTCAGATGGAAATGTTCATTCCTATAAGTGATGTAGACGTCTGGTTAATTTACAAGATGTGTAAGTAAGAAAATTGATGAGAAAGCTAGGAATGCTTCTGATTTAGGGAAAAAGAGTGCTCCAGGTGAGGATCGAACTCACAACCTCGGCATCGCTCCGCCCGCACTGTCTTATAAGTACCGCGCGCTAACCGATTGCGCCACTGGAGCTCCGGCCGCACCCTTGCGCCGCCGAGTCCTTCAGTCATTCTTAGCCACGTGACCTCTCCGGGAAGATCCCGCCCTATTCCGTGTATGCAAATAGAAATCCTTTGATTGACCAATAGGAAAAAGAGTACGACCAGTTCCGGATTCTCACGCCTCGCAGGCCCTTGCTGTAAAAGGGAAAAGTCTGCGAGGCCCTTGGAATGCGGAGCGGCGGCCTGCCCGAGTACTCGCCTCCTCATGAATATTCAAATTCAAGGGGGAGGGGTCTTAACCCTTCGTTGGCGGGCCGGCCGGAAGGTGGCCCCTCCCCCTCACAGGCGGGAACAGGATGTGAGCCCGGGCAGCAGAAGGGGAGGGGAAGCCTTCGGCGACTGCCCCCCGCCCCACAGCTGGGACCCGATTCTCCCGCCCCAGATGTGGCGCTGCCCCGGCCACCGAAGTCCGGTGCCATCCATCCCGGAGCCAGAGGGATCCAAAGTCTCGGACCCGGGAGTCTGGAATTTCTGCACTGCTTTTTGAGGAACCTCGAAGTCCAGGCCCCCGCGACCCTACTCGAGGACCTCAGGTGCCCAGCGCCCCCTCCTGGGGGAGCCAGGAGTTCGGGACGTCAGCTCCGCGGGACCCTGGAGGCCGAGCGTCCCGCACCCGCGTTAGAACTCAGGATCCCCGACCGCACATTCCCTCCAAGGGTTCTCAGAAAACCAAGCCCAAGACCCCCGGGTTGGAGAAACTTGGAATCGGACCTCAAGCGCCCCAGCTAATCTGCTTTGGGCTGCAGCAACCACCACTTCCAGGGGACCCAGGAATTTGGGACCCCTTGCGCTCCCGCCTCGAGGTGATTTAGTCCCGGCCCCTAGAGTTAGGGGAATTCACGGATCCGGGTTCCAACTACGGCCCTACCTAGAAGATTCAGGAGTTTGGGTCCCCAGCGCCCGCATCCAGACTCCAGAGTGGAGGCTCCCAGCACCCCCCACTTAGAACACCAAAAAATTCGGACTGCCGGACCGCTTTCCGAGGGATCCAGGATTCTGGTTCCTGGAGCCTGAGAGCCCGAGGCTCACACCCCTAAGTCCCGGCTCCGCGCCTCCCTGGGGACCGGTTTAGGGTCGACTGGGAATTCGGCTCCTGGGCGCGGGCTGGCAGCTCCCCGGGAGGTGAGGAGGCGAGGGGCCGGGGCGGGATGGGGGAGGGGGCGGCGCCGCTGCTGAACAATGAGGGGGCGTGCCGGCCGGGGGCGAGCGGAGGCGCCGGCGGGAGTTGGGGTGTAGGAAGGCGCTGGGGAGCTTTCGGCGGCCGGGACGGTGATCGGGTCTGGAGGGATCGACTAGAGGCGGGTGGAGGGCTTGCGGCCAGCGCCCCAGCGCGCAGTCCTCAGCGGGGGAGGGAGCCGTCTGCAGGACCCTGGCATCCGGTCCCCCAGCCTCCGCCCTCCCCTGGGACCCCGCGGCCTCCCGCCCACGGCTTTTCCCAGCCCTGCCCCTAGCCCTCGGCTCCAGCCAGAACTCGAACATTCCCAGGATCCTTGATTCTCCGACTCCAGGCAGACGGGACTCCTGGCTTCTGCGACTTGCTCTTTTCATTCTTTGTCTCAACCTTTCCATCTTCTCAAGGTTCTCTCCTTATCCCTCTCTTCCTGTCACTTTGCCTGTCTTCCCCATTAGTTCTTCCCAAGGGGCCCCTCCCTGGATTTAGCCCAGCCTTCCAATTCCCAGAGGCCCATCTGTGAATATGGAAGGCTAGGAGGCCTGTGGGGTCCTGTACCCAAGAAGGGGGTCTTTCTGCAGGTTGCTGCTGCCCTGCCTCTGAGCCATGCCTGAGGGAGCCCGTGGACTGAGCCTGTCCAAACCCAGCCCCAGCCCACAGTGCGGTCACCGAGGTCAAGTCTGTGAGTGCCCATCTGTGGGTGAGACTCCAGCAGGTGAGCAACCAGGACAGGTAGAGCTTGTGGGCATTTGTTTCTTCATTCAAAATTTGAGCAGCCCTGTGACTAGTCTATTGCTGGACAATGCTGACCACACAGGGTGACCAAGATATCCCAACCCTGTCCTCACGGAGTTCCTGGTCTGTTGGGAGAGTCAGCTATTCACAGTCAGGGACAGTCCTGAGGGGAAAGCCTGGGACCAAGTGGCCAGGGCTGTGGTGGAGACACCCGGGACTGGACTGTGGGAGTCCAGTCTGGGAGGTCAGGCTTCCTGGAGGTGGCTTCAGCAAACCCAGAACTGAAAGGTTAGGAGGAAGGAGTTGGACAAAGACAAGGAAGACCGTTCCCCACCCTGGGAACGGTTTGTACAAAGACCTGGAGCTGCTGTTTTAAGTAATTGAAAGAAGTTGAGTGTGCGTGGAGCCCAGGGGAAGATGAGGGGTGGCAGGGGGAAGAGAGCCAACTGGAGAGATCTGCCCTGGCCACTTCTTACAGGGGCCTGTGGATCTGAGTGTGGACATCAGTCAGAGGGCATGAGGGGCTTCTATTCCTGTGAGTGGTAGAGTAAAATGAGGAGATGGGTGGGGCAGAGAGGAAGAGAGGAGGAAGCCTTTGGGGAGGTTGTTGGCCAGGGGAGGTGAGTGTGGGGCTGTGGGAGGGGGCACTTAGGGAGAACCCCTGACCCCGCATCCGCATCCCAGCAGCCCCTGCAGCCTCCGCCATGGCTTCCCCTCGAGGTTCTGGGAGTTCCACATCCCTGAGCACCGTGGGCTCTGAGGGAGACCTGGCTCCAGGGCCCACCCCAGCCTGCTCAGCCTCCAGGCCAGAGCCCCTGCCAGGCCCCCCCATTCGCCTGCATCTATCACCTGTTGAGATCTCTGGTTCAGCAAAACCTTCGCGGCTGGAGCGTGTGGCCCGTGAGATTGTGGAGACAGAGCGGGCCTATGTCCGGGACTTACGCAGCATCGTGGAGGTGAGGTGGGCTGGCATCCGAAGGCAATGGGGACTCAAGACAGGCCCTTGGCCCCAGTAACTCCAGTCATCCCCACAGGACTACCTGGGTCCGCTGCTGGATGGCGGGGTCCTGGGGCTGAGCGTGGAGCAGATGGGTACCCTGTTTGCCAACATCGAGGACATCTATGAGTTCAGCAGGTGAGGCGGGGCAGCAGGCGTGCTGGGTGCCGGGTGCCGGGTGCCGTCGGGCTGTGTCCAAACTCACACCTTGGTGCCCCATAGTGTTCTGTCCAGGCTGGCACATGGGGTATGGTGACATCAGGCAGAGCTCATGATAGGGCAGTGAGGACCCAGGGGTGTAGGGGGACAGGAATCTAAGGGTGTGAATGATGTCCAAACATCAGGACGGAAGCCAGTCATCACGAGTGGGTCTCAGCGCAGTGTCAGGTCTGGGCTCACAATGAATCCAAGAGTCTTGTGGGGCTTGAAGGTCGTGGCCATATGAGCATTGTGTGACCAACTTGTCCTCATTTGCTCAGGACTTTCCCAGTTTTAACCCTGTAAGGCCCTTGTTCTGGGAAACTGCTTAGTCCTGGACAAACCAGGGTGGTTGGTCACCCTAGTGAGGGGGGTGTTAGGTTCAAGGATCATGACATCTCTGAGTGCTTTGGTGGGGTCTCAGACTCACAATGAGGTTGTGACTTTAGCAGTCACAACACCCTCCCCCAGGGCCATGGTGCTCCTTTCTAGGTCATGACATAAACCCACCCTCCCCACCCCTGTTCATACCAACTGTGACAAGCTTTCAGTCTAAGGAATGTGAAGCTGTCTGAAGTCTAAGCAGGTTGCAGCATCCCGTGCAGCCATCAGAGGCCCCCTCCTCTGGACAAGATACCCCCTTGAGAGATCCTAGCTATCATCAAACCCTAGCCCCTGTCCCTCCCATGGGGGACACATGGAGACAGTTCCTCCCCCTCCCCTCCCCCACAGTGAGCTCCTGGAGGACTTGGAGGGCAGCCGCAGCGCAGGGGACATCGCTGAGTGCTTCGTGCAGAGGGTGAGTAAGGCCGGGGTTCTCGTGGGGAGCAGGCCTGGGCTAGGCTGGAGGGGGCCATGAGAAGCTGGGAGCTGGGGTTTCCCTGACTCGCCTGTCTCCTGCAGAGTGAAGATTTTGACATCTACACGTTGTACTGCATGAACTACCCAAGGTGAGGGGTGGGGAGCCCCTGCTGAGCCCTAGGCTGATTAGCAGCCCTCCTCCCTGTACCCTCTGGCCAGCCCAGCTCCAACCCCTGCCAGACTGTGACAGTAACTGACCTCCCCGCGTGCCCTTGCCCCTGGCCAGACCCTGACTCTCCCCAGACTCTGGCCACTTGCTGAACCCTTCTAGCTTCACCCTGGAGCCGCTGCTCCTCCCTGACCTGTGCTGTGCCCCCAGCTCCCTGGCCCTGCTCCGGGAGCTGTCACTGTCCCCACCAGCAGCCCTGTGGCTGCAGGAGCGCCAGGCCCAGCTTCGTCACTCACTGCCCTTGCAGAGCTTCCTGCTGAAACCTGTTCAGCGCATCCTCAAGTACCATCTGCTGTTGCAGGTCAGCTGTGGCCCCTGGGGGCCTGACGGGGGAGGGCAAGGTCTCATCCATTGGTCACTTGGTGCTTCTAGCAGGAGTTGGGCCAGGCCTGCAGAGCTGTCCTCTGCCTCTCCCTGCTAGACTCTGCCCCTGGGGAGGCCTGTAGTCCCCGGAACCTGGGCCAGCATGTGGCGTCAGGCCTCACTGACAGACGGACTGGCACCCTGCTTCCACAGTCGGGTGTGCTCCGTCTGCCCCTTCCTCTGCGTTTCTCCCCCTTGGCTCATTTTCTTCTTTTCTTCCCTGTCCTGTGTGCCTGCTGGCGGTGGGGCAGGAGCTAGGCAAGCACTGGGCAGAGGGCCCTGGTGCCGGCGGCCGAGAAATGGTGGAGGAAGCTATTGTGTCCATGACGGCAGTGGCCTGGTACATCAATGACATGAAGCGCAAGCAGGAGCACGCGGCCCGCCTCCAGGTGGCCCAAGAGTGGGCTGGGTTGGCCGAGGGGAGTGAGCTGTGGGCCTTGAGGGAGGGGTCAGTGCTTCGAGGCAGCCTGAGAGGGTTGGCTCAGACTGCAGGTCCCTGTCGCTAACCCCCTGTGTGGCATGTGTATCTGTGTGCCACCCATTTGTGCCTGTCTCTGTTCCTGGTGATGTCCCAGTAGGAAGTGCAGCGGCGGCTGGGCGGCTGGACTGGCCCGGAACTCAGTGCTTTCGGGGAGCTGGTGCTGGAGGGCGCCTTCCGAGGTGGTGGAGGGGGCGGCCCCCGGCTGCGAGGGGGTGAGCGGTTGCTCTTCCTGTTCTCACGGATGCTGCTCGTGGCCAAGCGCCGGGGGCCAGAGTACATCTACAAGGGCCACATCTTTGTGAGTTTGGGCATGGGGCCGGGGCTAAACTGTTACCTACCAGGTGTGTTCTGTGCCCTTGTGCCTGTATACCTAAAGCGGGGGAGGACAGCCCGGCATAAAAGTGCCACATTTTCTTGGGTTCAAGTGGGGCTTAAGGCTTGGGGGGGGGGGGGGCAGGGCCAGTGGGGTATGGAAGTAGTGATGGGGTGAGATCTGCAAGGGAAGACTGGATCTGCCCATGAGGCAGGCACCTTCATGGGGAACCATGGGGGCCCTGGTGGGAATGGGGACCCAGCAGAAGATCTTACATTGCATCCTTTTGGGGGCGTAGGCCCAGACACACCTCCAAGGTATCTTAATCTTAGTACCCGCAAGGCTCAGGGCTAAGCTTAAAGGGCTCTGAGCCAGCCCCTTCCCTGCCCCTCATCCAGTGCTGCAACCTGAGTGTAAGCGAGAGTTCTCGAGACCCTCTAGGGTTCAAGGTGTCCGATCTGACCATTCCCAAGCACAGGCATCTGCTCCAGGTGAGCATAGGGTTGGGTTGGGCTGGCAGGGTCCCCCAACAAATTTCACTCCTGGCTTCCTGACGCCATCGTACCATCAGGCCAAGAACCAAGAAGAGAAGAGGCTGTGGATTCACTGTCTCCAGCGCCTCTTCTTCGAGAACCACCCTGCCTCCATTCCTGCCAAGGTACAGCTCCTGCCACTGTGTGGGCCAGAGGCTGGAGTGCTGGAGACCCTGCCCCCACAGTACCAGAAGACCCTCTGAGGGCAGGGCTACTCCTGTAACATGACTGCTTAAGGTGCAGGATCACACTACCTGGGTTTGAATCCAAGCTTTACCATGATCCTGGCTTTGTGACCTTGGGCAAGTCATTTTTAACCTCTTTGGGTCTTAGTTTCCTTACCTGGGGGAATACTAGTGGCCACCTCCCAGGGTGGTGGTGAGGATTCGTGGTCATCAGCCATGTCAGGCTGTCGTGCAGAAGCACCTGTTTATGAGAACGACGTGGTGCGCACAGACCAGCCCCCTTGACCCTGGTCCTTGTCTCTTTCAGGCAAAGCAAGTTCTCCTGGAAAACAGCCTGCACTGTGAGTTGGGGCCTCGGGCTGGGAGGATGTGGGAATTGAGGAATTGCTTCCAAGGAAAAGTAGGCTTATAGCCCCTAAACTGTCTCCACAGGTGCTCCAAAAAGTAAGCCTGTCCCAGAGCCCCTCACACCCCCACTTGGGTCTCCCCAACCTCGAGATGCTAGGAATTTCACCCCTGGCCGGAGGAATACAGGTAAACGAGGGGAGTGCTGAGTGCTGGCCCGCAGCCCCTCCTCTCCCAGGATCTTGGAGTCAGGCTCATGACAGGATTCTGACCTGCCTCTCCCACAGCTCCATCACCAGGGCTCTCTGTTGGTCGCCGTGGCCGCAGGCAGTCTGGTAAGTGCCTACCACCTAGAGTGACCCTGAAATCCACAGAGAACTAGGCTCCTGATATCACTGTATCCTCCCCCAGAGCCAATGAAGGACCCGTATGCCATGTTTCCACAGAACGGTCAGTGACTGGTCATCCCTGTCTATTGGTCTGTCTTCTCTTCCCCCAGGGGATAGCCAGGGTGGATGGAGGAAGGGGATGGGGTTACTCATTAATAAGAAATAACTCTTTCCTGCGTCTCACTCCTTCCTCTTCCTCATTTCTCCATCTCCAGATAAACCTGGATTCCAGGTAAGAAATATCCTAAGGCAAGGCCTGGGGGTCTGGGTCTGTGGAAAGGAAGTTTCGAGTTCCCAGATCCTGCATCTGAATAAGAGTGTTGGGGCTTGGATTCCCCCAACTGAAGGAGGGTACTGGGACCCAAAATCAAGGGCCTGGGGAAGGGGGACACGGGGTCCTGCTGGCTTGTGCCTTCCACCCACTCTTCTCACAGCATGCTGGCAGCGAAGGGGAGCTCTATTCCCCTTCAGAATTGCAGACACCAGTTCCAGCTTCTGGACCCCCTGAAGACCTGGAGGATGCTGGGCCCCCTTCGTTGGACCCCTCTGGAACCTCAATCACTGAAGAGATCTTGGAACTGCTAAACCAGAGGGGCCTCCGGGATCCTGGGGTGAGCTGTGGATCTCTTATCATAGTGTTCTTGGGACTCTAGTGGTACTGGGGATTTGGTACCAGGGACAGTTACCACTGAGCCATACCCCCAGCCCCTTTTCATTTTTTATTTAGAGACAAGGTCTTGCTGAGTTGCTTAGGGCCAGGCTAAGTTGCTGAGGCTGGCTTTGAATTTATGATCCTCCTTCCTCAGCCTCCTGAGCCGCTGGGATTATAGGCATGTGCCACCATGCCCAGCATATTCTTGGGATTATGACTTGGGCAGACAAAGACCAGGGACCAGGTTGACCAACCCACCCTGATATCTTTGGCTTCTTCCTGTGCCCACTACAGCCAGACACCCACGACAATCCCAAGTTCCCCAGAGATTCCCAGGTGCCAAGCAACAACGAACCCCTCACATTCCAAGCCCTGCCCAGCCGGGACTCTTCAGAAGAGGAGGAAGAAGAGGAAGAACTGGAGATGGATGAACGGGAACCTTCCCCACTCCATGTCTTAGAGGGCCTCGAAAGTCCCAGTGCAGCTGAAATTCCCGACATTCCCAGCCTTACCAAGATTCCTGACATGCCCAGCCTCCCTGAAATTCCCGAAGTTCCCTGCCTTCCCAGTCTCTCTGACATCCCCAGTGTTTTTGAAATGCCCTGCCTTCCATCCATACCTAGTGTGCCTGACATTCCCAGTCTTTCTAGTGCTCCTGTTCCCTGTGATTCCTGGCTCCCAGGACCTCTGCAGGAGCCAGCTGAAGCTTTAGCCCTCAGGAGAGAACTGTTCCCTGGAAGCAATCCTGGGAAACTGGGAGAGCCTCCCTCAGGAAGCAGGGCAGGACAGGAGAAGGAAGGAGAAGGGATGTCATTCCCAGATTTCCAGCCCCGGGATATCACCCAAGCTCAGGGATTCCCAGATGAGCTGGAATTTCGCTCTTGCTCAGAGATCCGGAGTGCATGGCAGGCATTGGAGCAGGGGCAGCTGGCCCGGCCAGGCTCCCCAGAGCCGCTGCTGATCCTGGAGGACTCAGAGCTGGGCGGAGGCAGCGGGAGCGGGAAGGCGGCAGCCCCACATTCAGAGCGGACTGCGTCCCGCGTGCGAGAGCTGGCCCGGCTCTACAGCGAGCGGATCCAGCAGATGCAGCGGGCCGAGACACGGGCATCGGCCAATGCCCCCCGCCGCCGGCCTCGGGTTCTGGCCCAGCCCCATCCACCCCCATGCCTGCCCCAGGAGCAGGTCGAGCCAGGTGAGGTCTGGGTGGGTATGTGGTCAGTGGATGTGGCCCAGGCTGGGGCACTGGAACCAAACATCGGAGAGGTTTGGGGACACAGATGGTGGAGGGCCGACTGGGATCTGATGGCTCAGGTGCTGCTCTCAGTCAGCAAAGGGTTGGCCACAGAATCAGTCCTGACTCATCCACTTTGCTCACAGGGCCCCTGCCTGCCTTTGGACACGTGCTGGTATGTGAACTGGCCTTCCCGCTGACGTGTGCCCAGGAATCAGTCCCCCTGGGCCCTGCTGCCAGAGTTCAGGTTGCTGCACCTTTATCTAGGCCGGGAGGCCACCATGATGGCCCAAGTCGTGACGTTTCAAATTTACCTGAGCGAGAGCATCTGGGCATTGACATTCCCACTACTGCCTCTTTACCTGGGCAGGGAAGCCTCTGGAACATCCAGGCTCCAGCGGCATCACCTTTGCCCAAGCACGAAGGCCTTCCAAACGTCCAGGACCCAGCTATTTCAACTTTTTCTGAGCAAGGTCACCTGGAGATCCAAGTTCCTGCTCCCGCTTCTTTGCCTATGCCCAGAAACTGCGCGGGTACTCAGGGTCCATCCGCCACTTGCTTTTCTGAGCAAGGGTGCCATGCGGACATCCAGGTTCCAGCCAGCGTAGCATTGCCCAAGCAGAGAAGTTGTTCTGATGGCATGGTTTTAGCCAGCAGCTCTTCGCCCGGGCAAGAAGGCCCCTGCAACAGCCAGAACCCAACCAGCATCCTAGGAACTGAACACGGAGGTTCCAGGGATGATCAGGACCAAGCCACTGCCTGTGTCCAAGCTGTCCACCTTTTGCTGACACATGAAAACAGCCTGGCCCATCAGAGTCCAGCCAGCACCCCACTTCCCTTGTCATGTGACCTACCAGACACTCAGGTTCCAGGTACCTCACCTTTGCCTGCACGTGGAGGCCACCTGGACCATCAGGTTCCTGCCCGGGCTCCACCATCTTTATTCCAAGAACTCCCGGCCATTCAGGTTCTAGCTGGCACACCCTCGCCCCTGCCACAGGACCTTGCAGACATCCAGAACCAAGCCCTGCCACCTTCACCCAAGCAGGGAGGCCTTCCAGACATCCAGGGCCCAGGTGCTTCACCACTGCTTCCGGAGCACGGCCTCGTGGACAGAGAGGCCGCCAAACTCGCGCCTTTGTTGGGGCAGCAGAACCTCACAGACATCCATGTTCCAGCTGCCACACCTTTACCTGAGCGAGGAAGCTCTTGGGACACTCAGAGCCTGTTACCCACCCCAGTTCAGACCACTATGGTTTTATCCAAACCAGGAAGCCCTTCTGTGACTCCTGTTGCCAGGTCAGACTCCTCCCCGCCCCAGAGTCCCCCGCCCCCGACACGGCAGCTCCTGGGCCCCAATGCAGCTGCCCTCTCCAGGTACCTGGCAGCCTCATACATCAGCCAGAGCTTGGCTCGGCGGCAGGGGCCCGGGGGAGAGGCCCCTGCAGGCACCAGGGGTTCTTGGTCTTCCTCTGCCCCCACATCAAGGGCACCTTCGCCACCACCCCAGCCCCAGCCCCCACCGCCCCCAGCCAGGCGACTCAGTTATGCCACCACAGTCAGCATCCAGGTGGGAGGTGGGGGACGGCTGCGGCCAGCCAAGGCCCAGGTCAGGTTGAACCATCCTGCTCTCCTGGCTCCCACCCAGGAACCTGTGGGCCTTCGAAGGGCCCAGGGGGCTCCTGATGCCCCTTTCCACACATGAGCCAAGGACTTGACCAAATGCCATGTGCTCTCAGGACTTCACCTGGAAGTTTTGACACAGGTCTAGGAGTGGCTGCAGCTGTCTAGCCCCTGGGATCTGCTGGCCTTGCTACAGCAGGGATAGGGAAGGAGAGGTCATTAATATTTTGTTAATTAACTAACATGAAATTATGTGTGTTTTCCCATTTTGGAGGTGGTGGGGGACAGGACCTGATGAATGGGAAAGTCTGACATACCGTCAGCTGGGGACTCTCAGATCCTTTGAGAACGATTAGACATGATTTCAAAGGGGTTTATGAACTGCGTAGTGCTCACCCAGGGAGGCCAAGTTAGGACCCCTTGGAATTCACTCCTCTAGCAGCACACCCGGTCCACAAGCCCCATGAGGACCTAGCCTTCTGGTTGGTCCACCTCTTCACTTCTGTTCATCCATTATCACCTCAGTGATCTCTGGCGACATCACATCTTCCAGTTTGTGACCTTGCCTACGCGACTTGATTAGTCGACCATTTCTACCCTCCTCATCCTCACACCCAACCATCATCCACCCCGTGTCCCATTCCATTCCTCCATCAGGCACCTGCCATCTCCCTGTCCATCCTAACACCCAACATCCATCTATCCATATATTCACCCCTGTCCCCTGTCTGGCTGTTGAGTCCTCCCTACACCTCATTCATCCATCTCCAAATCCATCAGCGGTCCCATCCATTCCTCCTTGCTTGGATTCTTCTGGGTCTTGGTACTACAAAACTTCAGACATGCTAATACCAGGGCAAATCAGGTTTGAGTTCTGGGAAAAGTGTCCCACGTCTGTCTGGTTACCCTTGGCAACAGCCCTCCGTGTTATGAATGTCCCAATTCTTTTGCCCACTCCCACTCTCAGATCCCTTCTCCCCCTCATTTGGGACCTCTGCAGTTCAACATGCTCATGTGGGAGGAGGCTCCCACAAAATAATTCAGGTTGTGGAAACAAAAGGCTTCTTATGGTCGAGGCCTTCTCCCCGCTCCTTCCTGCAGTGGTATGCCCGATGAGAAGCATAATTTAAACAGCTGGTTTGATGAGAAGACCAGCTTCTTTCATCAAACACAACATCTTGTGTTTCAGCGTGTTGTGTTTAATTTTCTGTGGAATTCCCTGAGGCGCCCATGTCATGGCTGTAAATTCAGGTCCCATATTTACTTGGTGTATGACCTTCCTCTCTGAGCCTGTCATCTACAAAATGACAACAGTACCTGCCTCTTAGGAAAGGCCCTAGTATCCAGCGTATCTTCCAATGTCACAAATGTGTCTGCACTTCTGACCAAGGGTAACATTCAAATCACAGATCCTCCAAGATCTAATCCCTCCTTACTGAAGAAAGCCCCTAGGATAGGAGCCTAGGAATCGATTTTAGTACTAGCTAAAACCAGGCACATACACACAGTCTGGGGTGGCTCAGTGCTTGGTGCATGTCTGCAATCCCAGCAGCTTAGGAGACTGAGGCAGGAGGATCCTGAGTTTGAGGCCAGCCTGGGCAATTTAGTGAGACCCTGTCCTGCCTCAAAATGTGAAAGGGGCTAGGAATATAGCTCTGGTACAGTGCCCTTGGGTTCAATACCCAATACCAAAACAAAACAAAACTGATATTTATTGGGTACTAGCTGCATACCAAAAGTGTTACGGGTACTTTATGTGAGGTGTCACTCTTGTTCTTCACCATATCCTTAAAAGGCAAGTGAGGGTGGGGTTGGTTGGTTGTTTGGTTGCCCTCCGTTGAACCCAGGCCTCACATGTGCTTGACAAATGCTCTGCCACTGAGTTGCACCCCAGTGCTCGAGGGATGGGTTTTAATCACTCAAGATGGGAAAAATGAGGCAGAGATCACAAGGAACTTACCCAGGGTACAACCAGGAAGGGGCAGATGGAATAAGTCCACACAGGCTGGTTCAAGTCTTGCGCTGTTAAATTTGAGTGCCTATCCAATGCCATGTCATTCTTGCCACCAAGAGGCATAAGAGCAGGTGTTTCTTTGACCCCAGGAGGCTTATGGCCAGGTGCTCCTCAGGTCCCAGTGATTGATGCTTAGCTGAGCGAGGCAGCAGCACAAGGCCTGGCTCCTACTGAAGTTTGTTGGACGGCTACTGTGCACCAGGGCCGAGCGAAGTCATGAGGGCCCACGGTGGAGGTGGACTCAGTCTGCAGTAACCAGGACTCCACTGCAGCCTCCTGGAGGTCAGGCCTGAGCAGCACATTCCCAGCCTCCCCCAGCTGTACATTCCCTGAAGGAAAGTTCCCAGCCGGGCCTGAGCTCCCAGTGGCGCCGGAATTCCCGGTATTTAAGGAGACAGGGAGGGAAAAGGGGGCTGTCTACTCTAAGACCTAGAATAGGGAAGGAGAGGCAGCCTTTTTCCAGATGTGCCCCAGCTGTGCTTCTGGGAGGGAGCCAGGAGCCTCAATAAAGGGGTCTGTGGACCCTTTGGGAATACCATGGGCCCTAGGCCTGCCTCACCCCTCCTCCTGCTGTCTGAATTCCATTCCTCCTGCCCAACTCCTACTTGCTTTAGGGTTTTTTTTTTTTTTTTTTTTTTTTTTTTTTTTAAATGGTATTGGGATCTGAGCCCAGGGGTCTTCTACCAATGACCTACATCCCAAACCCTTTTTAAAACGTTGAGTTTGCCTTAGCCTCCAAGTCACTCGGATTAGTTATGAACCACTGTGTCCAGCTAGGAGTGTTTTTGAGTGACAGCCAGTCTGCCTGCTGAGGTGTCTTTTTTGGAGATATAGCCAAAATCAGGTTCCAGAAGTTAAGGGTTAAGCTGGGTGTGGTGGAACTGCCTATAATACCAGCAGTTTGGGAGGCTGAGGCAGGATTGAGTTCAAAGCCAGCTTCAGCAGTTTAACAAGGCACTAAGTAACTCATTGAGACCCTATCTTTAAATATAAAAAACAGCTGAGGATGCGGCTTAGTGGTTGAGTGCCCCTGGGTTCAAACCTTAGTGTTAAAAAAAAAAAGAAAGAAAGAAAGGGTTAAGCTGGCTGTTGTGGTGGTCTGTAGTCCCAGCTCCTCTGGAGCAAAGTCAGGAGGATCGCTTGAGCCCAGGAATGAGAAGTCAGCCTGGGTAACATAGTGAAATCCCATCTTAAAAAGGAGGATGGGGGGACCACTGGAGAAGTCTAAGAAAGGGGCGGTGCCCTCCTTACCCCGCCAACCCAAGTTAACTCCAGCTCCAATGCAACTGCAGATTGCTGTTTTGCCACCAGGGTAGTTTTCCAATCCAGTAATATTGGGGACACCAGAATTACCACCCTCACAGGGTCACCTCAAGGATACCTCGAGCAACACTTTACCAGACATCTAGTTGGTGTTCAATGAGTCAACTCGCCTTCACTTGTGTCAGCATCGGCGCTATCCCCTGACTTACCTCAACAATGGGAATGTTCTGAGCAGCCTAAATTGGTGACCAGCATGGCTACTGAGCCCTAGTGTGATCTTATCATGGATAAAGAGGTGTACAAATAGGAGTACTGGACAGCGACCTCAGAAGCTGTCAAGGCCTGGTAACTGGTAAGTGCAGCACCCCTCTACACTGGACGCAAAGGTTGACACTGAAAGATCACCATCCCCAACCAGCTCACTAGCTTCCGAGTCCCTGGCTACTCAACTACTTCAAGTTCAAATCCAGAGCACTTTCCAACACCCCTGGAAGAACATGGGCTGTGGTCGCTGCCTTGTCCCCAGATCAACACATGGCTCAGAAGGTGTTCAAGGGGTGCCAGTGAGCAAACCAGACAAGAAACAACCCAGTTACTGAGAGTGCCCTTCCAGCAGACCCTGGCTCAGATGGCGTCTCCCCCAGGAAGCCCACCAGATCCTCCAGGCAGGGCTCACTATCTTTTGTGGGCCCAACCCTCTTGGGCTTCTCCCACAGGTGGTACTGAGCTGCTGTGACCTGAACTGAGGACTGTGGGACAGGGACAGGGAGAGGCTCTTAGATTTGTGGCTGTCTAGTGTATTTAGAGCCCACGTTCTTCCACTGCTCAACTGCATGTCACTCACACTTTACTACGTGCCCTTGGGCAAGTTACTTCCTGGTGCTTTTCCTTTTCTCCTCCACAAAATGGGAAAAACCCTAAAGGTGACAATCCCAGCAACACCTTGCTTCTAGGTATTCCCTATATGCTGGCTCCATAACACCACAGGCCTAACCGATGAACACTTGATCCCATCTAAGAAAAGGATGGACCCTATAAAGACAGAGTTGTACAGGGCATGGTGGTGCATGGCTATAATTCCAGGGATACAGGAGGCTGAGGCAAGAGACTGACAAGTTCAAGGCCAGCTAAGAAAGACCCTGTTTTTTTGTTTTTCCAAAAAACTGGGGATGTGGCTCAGTGGTTAAGCACCCCTGGGGGTTCAACCCCTAGGGCCAAAAACAAAAAACAAGTTGCCACATTGAACACAATAGGAACTACCTTTAGGACAGGGATAGCCTCTTGAGCAGATAGTACTGACACCTGAAAGATGAAGCCAGTCATGGGTGTCAAGAAAACTGAAGCACATGCTACGTGTGAGGCTCCAGGTTCAACCTCCAGCACACAAACCTGTCAGGTACAAAGACTCACATGAGCAAGAGCAGAAAAGGAGGCTGGCATGGGCTGGATGGAATCCACCAGGATGAAAGCTGACAGGATGAATTTTTCTTAAACCTGTTATTTGTCCCTTCTCCCCGGGTCTGTCTTTTAATATACTCTTGGTCAGCATCACACACACAAACACGTACACATGCATGTCTACATTTTGCTTTCTCAACCCCAGCACAGCTCTCAGCTGCCAACTTCACAGAAAACCTTGGTAGTTTTCTCTTGATTTCTCTGTATTAATCTTTTTTTTTTTTTTTTGGCACCAGGTATTGAACTCAGGGGCACTCAAACCACTAAGCCACATCCCCAGCCCTATTTTGCATTTTATTTAGAGACAGGGTCTGAGTTGTTTGGCACCTCACTTTTGCTCAGGCTAGCTTTGACCTTGTGATCCTTCTGCCTCAGTCTCCCGAACCACTGGGATTGTAGGTATGTGCCATTGTGCCCAGCACTCTGTGTCAATCATTAGTGATGTTACCCACTTCCTCTGCTCTTCCTGCCACTAAAACAACAGGCTAGGTGTGGTGGTATATGCCTGTAATCCCAGCAATCAGGAAGCTGAAGACCACTTAAGTTCAGGAGTTGAGAGCAGCCTGGACAAGACTCAAGAACCCATGTGGGGCTGGGGCTCAGCATTTGCCTAGCATGTGTGGTGCACTGGTTTCAATCCCCAATAACACATAAAACTAAAATAAACAAAGGTACTGTGTCTTTCTACAACTAAAACTAAAAGAGAACCCACACCCATGTGGGGCGAGAAAAGAGACAAGAAACAAAACAAAAACAGCCAGCAGTGGGCACCAGTGTAGCTCAGTGATGAAGCACAACAGGGAGAAAAGGAAGAAGAGGGAGATTCCTTAGCACATATGAGGCTCCTACATTTGAATCCCAGAGCCCAAAACACCAGCAAAAGGACTGAAAAAACAGAGCATGCTGGACTGTGGCATGTGCCTGTAGTCTGAGCTACTTAGGAGGCTGAGGCATATGGACCACATTAGCCCAGGAGTTTGAGGGCAGCCTGGCAATTTAGGGAGACCTCCTCCTCTTAAAAAACAAAAACAAAACAAAAGGAAACAAAACAAAACACACACCAAACCCACACATCTGGTAAACTCTACAGCTACCATACGGCACAGAACCGCTGCCACCCCAGCTGTGCTAGTACGCTGTGTTCTACTGGAAAGTGTAGGGAAACACATCCTGTCTGCTCCAACCTGGCACCTCTACCCAGGAACACCAACCCCAGAGCAAACACTTCTGGGAAGGGTTAAAATCACCACCAGCAATGATGGGGCATTTCCTGCCTACATTCTAATTAAAGATTCACTACCACAGAAGACCATATCACAGTCCTTAGAACCTTAATATTCCACACTGTTTTATTACAAAGGTGAACTCTGATCCTTGTGATGGGCTTATCGATAGGACTTCTGGTAGCGAGCACGAGCACCAGGACCTCCAAACTTTTTGGACTCGCAGCGACGGGGGTCAGCTACCAGCAGGGTTCGGTCATACTGGATGAGAATGTCTTTGATCTCCTTCTTGGAAGCCTCATCTACATCTGGAGATGAAAAAGTGTAAAAATTTAGATAATCACAGAAGTCCTAGATTTGGTCCCCAAATACCAACCTCCACTAAGGACGCTCTCTCTCTCACATTTCTGGTAATAGGCCACCAGGGCTTTGGAGATGGACTGACGGATAGCTGTAAGGAAGACAGACACAATAAAAAGATATGTGAGCTTGTGAAGGCCCAAAACTAGGGCCTTGCTACTAGGCCACCTCATACCCATGTGTCCAGATCCTGGGACTCACCATAAATCTGGGCCACATGACCACCACCCTTCACACGGACCCGGATGTCCACGCCAGCAAACCGCTCCTTGCCCAGAAGCAGAACAGGCTCCAGTAACTACAGAAATAGGGGGAAATGAACAGGGTGGGCTTTTAAGTTACAAGCTAGGCAGCTCGGTCACCTCACTGAGCATTCCTTATCTTTCACTATGTGACTTTTGCCACCACCAGCCTAGAAATACTAGTGCAAGGAGATCCAGTTGTCACCAAAGGCCTCTCTACAGGGCCAGGAGAAGGAAAGATTCAAAAAGGCCAGGTAAAAGACTAACACAATGGCAAGAAACAGAAAAGTAAAGGCAACCTGATCTGAGATCCTTCCTTTTTAGGTCCCTCTCTGGATGTTGGATACCCCAGCTCTAAGATGAGTTCCTAGAATGCTGAACAGTAAAAAGCATGCTAAGGAAACTACCAAGACAATTTTCCAAACATGGAAAATGCTGCTTAGAGCTGCTTAGGTAGCTTTCTGAATGCCCTGCCTAAGCTCTCTGTCCTCCCATTGAGCCTCATGCTGATTTCCAAAGGAATTACACTGCAAACTCTGCCATGTTCCTCCTTTCCCAACTCTAGGTCTTTTTGCCAGTGCCTATAATAAACTTGTGAGTATGTGTGTGTGTGTGTGTGTGTGTTTTTTTTGTTTTTTTTTTTTTTTTTTTTTTTGGGGGGGGGGGTTCCCCCCCCTCAGCTGCTGACTTCACAGATTCAGCAGAGATTGAACCCAGGAGTGCTTTTCCACTGAGCCACACCCACACCTCTTTTATTTTTTGAGACAGGCTCTCACACAGTTGCTGAGGTTGGTCTCAAACTTGTGATCCTCTTGCCTTAGGCTTCAAATTGCTAGGATTACAGGTGTGCACCTTGGCCCGGCTAGACACTTTTTTGTTTTTTGTCTTTCTTACTTTGGTCTGAGCTAACAGGTCTCCTCCTTCCACCCCATCCCAAGCCTTTGGGCTCACCATTCCAGCTATGACCACTTTGGATCAGTTTCTGATATTAAGTCCAGTCATTCCCCACTAGCCTGGGAGCTTCATGAACACACCTGAGTTACTACTCTGTCCCCAAAATTCAACAAAGAATACACAGACAAATCCTTCAAACTAACAGCCAACAATAAACTACCACATTTGATATCTGCTATCTTAGACACCATGCAATGTAGGTGTTCTTTCCTTTTGAAAGTACTTGACTTTAAAGAAGAAACACATCTTCTATACATGCCAAGAAACTTTCTCAGAGAATCTTAATTTGACCTCACAATCAATAAAAATAGAAATTATCCGTTTCTCAGGTGATGGACCCAAGGCAGAGAAAACCCACTAACTTGCCTTAAGTAAAATAGCTAAAGAAGCAGAAACTAGACTCCAATTTCCTTCCTTTCTGAGTCCCACCCCAAATTCTAAACAGGGAGCAGAGGAACCCCTATCACCACCGAGCATTTAAACACACCCTAATTCATTTTCTGGTCCTAACAACTATTGTATTACGTTCAGACACTTGAGATTTATCAGGAACAAAACACTGATCCTTGTCCTCGAAAAACCTAAGGATGGAAAACATACAGCCAGGACGAAAAAACTCTGTATTCTCGTTGCTAGTTGGAAAAATATCCTGATTGAAAAATATCCCAGTTTACAAAGCACTCCCTAGACCCTCTACATCCACGTTTTCACCTTCCCAATTCGGTTTTTACATCTCCTAAACCCAAGCCCAGCTCTATTAACAAGTGTCTCCGTTTTAGGCTCCCAACTCAGTTCCTGAATATTGCGCTGCTAACACTAGCTCACTCCGCTTCCAAGATCGGTAACATCTCTGTGTCCAAGATGGAGCCCTCCACTCGACGCCCATCCGCATCCCAGTACCTTGTATTGCAGCGTGCGCGGCTCGATCATCTCCAGCGGACGTCCATTCACCTTAATAAGGCCGTTGCCCCGTTTGCAGTGCGCCACAGCAGTGGCCGTCTTCTGCGGAAAAGGAAGGCGCCAGAGCGGCCGTAAGAGCTTTAGGTCCTGGCTCCCAGGGAGACCCCAGACCCGAGCCTCCCCTGACCCCACCCACCCAGCGCCTGGCCTACCTTGCGTCCGAAGACTTGTACGGACTGAAGTGGACCCTTGGACGGCATGGCTGCGAGCGTAGAGAGAAGTCCTCACCGCGCGGCGCTGCAACCGGAAAAGGGAAGCTCGGGGGTCACCCAAGCCACTTTTCAGGGTCTGCGCAGGCGCTCTGAACGCTGCGCCGCGACAGTTGGACGCTTTACGGCTGACGTTTAGTCGGGGGCGGGGCCACTGATAAACTGGGGGGGGGGGACACCCACCCCGCCTCACGGCGAGGGAGGGCGGAGCCTGAGAGGTGGAAGAGGCGGGGTCGGGGAGCGAAGCCTGCAGCGGAGGACCTCGGAGAGAGGGTGTCTTTGGTAGCTGGCGTCGTGATTAGCTTCCGTCGTTTTCCTTGAGAGCAGGGTTCTGTGATGATCTCCCTCCGCCCCTCTCTAAGTCTGTTCTAACCCTCCTACCACCCGTCATTTCCACTCCTCTGGACTCCCTCCTCCCCATCAATCTTCCCTCCCGAATCCTACATGAAATCAAGCTGGATTCCGAGAATCTTAGCCCCAGAACCCACTTCCTAGGAGAGTTCTCTCGCAGAAACCCCGGTCCGGGCTTCCTCCCCCAGAATCTTCCTTTCATCAGAATTTCCTTCCGGGATCTCCTCTTCCCAGAACCCAGACTTCCCAGAAGCCTCTGAAGAGGTCACACCCTGGACTTCTCTTTTCCCAGTCCCCCTCCACTCCGGGCCCTCTTCCCCGCATTTTTCCCAGAATCTTCCTTTCTTCAGGACCCACTCCTCCTGGAGTCCCCCTTCTAGAAACTCCCTTTCCTAGGAGAACCCATCTTTCCCAGGATACTTCCCGGAGAATCCCCTTTCCCAAAATCTTTCAGAGTCCTCTCCTCAAATCTACCATTCCCCAGAACCTTTTTTCCTTTTCTTTAAATAATTAATTTATTTGGTACTAGAGATTGAACTCGGAGTACTTTACCACTGACCTACATCCCCAGCCCTGTTTGTTTTACTTTGAAGCAAGTTCTTGCTACCTTGCTTAGGGTTTTGCTAAGTTGATGAGGCTGGCTTTGAACTCGGGATCCTCCAGCTTCAGCCTCCAGTCCCTGGGATTACAGGTGTATGCCACTGTGCCCAGTTTTCTCCAGAATTTCTATCCCTTTGTAGACTCTTTCCCTTTGGAGAATTTCCCCTCATAGAATGCCCCTGTTCAGGATCTCTACTCTAGAATCCCTTAGGTAATCTCTTTATTCCCCAAAGCCACCCCGTCCCCACAGAATTCTCCATCACCAGTCCCCCAATCCCATCTAAGAAACCTTAGGTTTATGTTGTCCCCTCCCCCACAGACTTAACGCCCATTATTCTCCTTAGCAAAGGGATGGAGGGAGCCCACAATTGCCTCAGTTTCATAGGCAGTACAGGGTCTGGTGTCCAAGGCTCAAGGGGCATTGGCTTACCTTGCCTCAGAGGGTGGAGATGGTGAAGCCTGGCCTGAAGAGCAGGGCTGGGCCCAGAGTGAGGTCCTCCAGTCCAGGCTTTGTGTGTGTGTGTGTGTGTGTGTGTGTGTGAGAGAGAGAGAGAGAGAGAGAGAGAGAGAGAGAGGAATGCTGGGGATGGAACCCACAGAGCATTTCCTGTAAAGGATAAGAGAGGAAGAGAGACTGGAGGGAAGAAGAGAAGGAGCACCAGAGACATTCCTGAAAGAATAAATGAGAGCACAAGAGAGAAGCAGACACGGGCTGGGGGTATAGCTCAGTGCTTGCCTAGCACGCACAAAAATCTGGGTTTGATCCCCCAACACTGAAAAAGAAAAAAAAAAAAAAAAAAAACGTGGGCATGGTGGTGCACTCTTGTTGTAATCCCAGTGACTTGGTCTACTGAGGCAGAAGAACTGAAAGTTCAAAGCCAGCCTCAGAACTTTGTGAGGCCCTACCCAACTTAGTGAGATCCTGTCTCACCAAAATAAAAGATAAAAAGCCAGCTTCAGCAATTTAGCAAGGCTCTAAGCAACTCAGCAAGACCTTAAAAAGGGCTGGGGATGTGGTTTAGTGGTAAAGCGCCCGTGGGTTCAGTCCTCAGTACTAAAAAATAAATAAAATGCATGCTCTACTTCCTTCGGAGCCAAATGGGATGGAGGGGGAGTTCAAACTCTCCAGGCTCTAGGTAATCCTCATGCTTAGTCTTGCATTTCTCTGAGCTTGTCAGTCCAGGGCTCTTGCTCCTCTGTGGTCACAGCTTCCCCAGCCTCTTGGAGAACATTCCTTGAGTATCTGTGGCTTGAATGAAGCTGGCAGGAGAAGGGTCGGGCAGTTCTCCTCACCCACTCCAGTCTTACAGCCCCATTCCCTTCCTCTGAACTTCTCGAACACTGGGTTGGGACCAGAGAAAACCTGGAGGGCAAGGCATCCAGTTTTCTCTGGATCATCCTTCTGCTCATAGGGCTTCGGGGAGCCCAGGACCCCCTTTTTACTTCCTCATTGTCACATGAAGATGTTGGTGAGGAGGGCAGAGCAGGCAGACCCACAAGCTGACTGAGGAAGGTCAAGTGCTCCTCCAAGATTTGATTCTCCTTCTAACCCTCAAATTTAAGGAAACAAAAATGGTGTCACTTTTTACTCCCAGATGATCTTTTGATGAGTGCTTCGGTAGCTCCTTCCTGAAACTGGATAGTTAGGGAGAATCCACTGGGCTCTGTGACAGGGCACACATGCCTGAGGTAGGGGAACTGCTGTCCTGGCTGTTAGGCTCCTGACCCATCCCTGACCCCAACTTCACAGATACATTTTGTTCACTGCTGTCTGTAGTACCCAGAACAATGACTGACATATAATAACAAATGATGATAGTGTTAGTTACAACTACACTTAAACAGTGCTAACTCTGGCTAGCTGCTGGCCTATATGCTTTAAGTGCATTAGCTTATCTACCCTTCACACCAATCTTATGATATAGACAGGGCCACCATGTATGGATGTGAAGGTTATACACTGCACAAGGATCCCACGTCTGCAAGGACAATACTTACTTCTTGAACATGTAGAGTGCATGTTTGCCCACTTCCTGCAGATGGCAGTAAAGGATCTTATTCTAATAAAGTTATTTAGTATCTTAAGGAAGTATGTCTTTTGTTATTGTTTTGGGGGCAGGGGCGGTACTGGGGATTGAACTCAGGAACACTCGACCACTGAGCCACATCCCCAGGCCTAGTTTGTATTTTATTTAGAGACAAGGTCTCACTGAATTACTTAGCGCTCACTTTTGCTTAGGCTGGCTTTGAACTTGTGATCCTCCTGCCTCAGCCTCCCAGCCTCTGGGCCACTGGGATTACACGCCACCAGGCCCTGAATATTGTTGTTTTTAAATAGATAGAGTCTCTTGGGCTGAGGTTGTGGCTCAGTGGTAGAGTGCTTGCCTAACATGTGTGAGGCACCACTGGGTTTGATTCTTAGCACCACGTATAAATAGAGGAATAAAATAAAGGTTCATCAATAACTAAAAAAAAAAAGACAGTCTCACTATGTTGCCCAAGCTGGCCTTGAACTCCTGTGCTGGAGTGATTTCCCTGCCTGAGGCTCCCAAATAGATGGGACTATGGGTCCAGAGGTAGAAGTTTTTCTAATTTGCACTGAGATTCAATATTATTAGGGTAGGGATTATTTGGAGCCCCATTTGCAAAGGGTTTCTGATTTGTGGCATGTGAGAAGCCCCTTTCACTTCTCTGGGTCTCAGTTTCTTCAGGCTGAGGTATGAGGATGGCAAATTCAAGACCAGCTTCAGCAATTTAGGGAGACCCTGTCTCAAAAAAAAAAAAAAAAAGAAAGAAAGAAAGAAAAGGGTTTGGGATGTAGTGCAGTGGTAAAGTGCTTCTGGGTTCAATCTCCAGAACCAAAAACAAACAAAAAGCAAACAAAACAACAACAACAACGTTCTATAAACTTGGTGTGCTAGCACACACTTGTAATCCCAGGTATTCAGGAGACTGAGGCAGGAGGATGGCAAATTCAAGGCCAGCCTGGGCAATTTAGCTAGATCTTGTTCAAAAAAAGAGGGGTGGGGAGAGGGAGAGAGGGAAAGAGAGAGAGAGAGAGAAAGAGAGAGAGACAGAGAGACAGAGAGAGAGAGAGGGAGAGAGGGAAAGAGAGAGAGAGAGAGAGAGAAGACATGGCTTGAGGGCAAAGCACTTGCTCAGTACGTACTGGGCCCTGGATTCAATCCCCAGTGCCTCTAAAAAAATGTTTTCCTCTAAACTGAATCCAGGCATTTGAATCTTGCTTATGTGAGAAATTTTAGTAATGTGTTCTAAAAGTATCTGCTTTAAAAATCCTCCATTGGTTAATTTTTCATTTCCACCCTGTACTTATCCTCTTTGCCATCAGGCTGCTGCATCATTTCTATTACATAAATTAATGCTGAAATGAATTTAAGGAGACCCAAAGAAAAACAGGGCTTGTGTGCTTGTGATCCCTGCGACATAGGATGCTGAAACAGGAGGATCCCAAGTCAGCCCTATAGCGAGACCCAGTCTCGAAATAGAAAAAGGACTAGGGATGTGGTTCAGTGGTAGAGTACCACTGGGTTCAATCCCCAGTTCAGTCCCCCAGAAAAACAAAACAAACTGTAGGATCACCCAGACTTGGGAGAAAACTTGAGTCTGATGCTTCTCATTTAATTTTTCTGAGCATGTTTCCGCTTCTGTAATATGGGAGTACCTACCTCCTAGGGATGTTTTAGAGGGTCTATGAGATAATGAATAAGCCACTCATTAAATTCAAGCACAAATTCAAGTTAGACAAGGTTGGGTCCGGAGGGGAAAAACTTTCTCATTCTTGACCCTCCCAAGATGTCGGTTCCACGTTCTATTTAAGACAACTCTGTCACTCTCAAGATGGCGGCCTGGAAGTGCGTCGCCTGGGGCCAGCCCCGGAAATCTCGCGTTAGGCGAGGCCAACGGGTAGGTTATCGCGAGAGGATTCATCAGTCCTAGCCAGGCGTCGTGTGAACAGCAGCTGGTACAGAAGGCGGAGGTGGAATTGAAGCGGTAAGGGAGAGTTCAGAGGTGGTAGGCCTTGGGACTGGTGAGGGACGGAGAGTTGTAGAGACTTGATGTGGAGACTCGGGATGTGTCAGAAGGTGGCATCGGGACAATCCCCACTTCGGTTCCCGATTGCCAGAACGAGGCTGCCGGAAGTGCGCCAAGGGATTTTTCTTCTCCCAGAGAACTGGAGGGGAAACTGAGGCTGCGGGTGGAGCTCGGGATTATGGGATGCTCTGAGGCCCGGGTCTTTCCCTGCAGGAGCGGAAGATGTCGGACAGCGAGGACAGCAACTTCTCGGAGGAGGAGGACAGCGAGCGCAGCAGCGACGGCGAGGAGGCCGAGGTTTGTGGCTGGGGCGCTGGGGGAGGTATTACCTTGGGGATACGTGGTGGGGCACCTTTGGAAGCCCGGGGACATTTAGAACCGACTGCAGCTTCCGGGAGCTTCCAGATTGTCGGGAAATATAGCAAAGTAGGCAGGAGAAGTCAAGCAGAGGGACAGGTTCTGGAGGCCCGGGGTGTGCCGGGTACAGTAAGATAACAGGTGATGTGTCTAAAGGACCTGGTTGTTTTTGTGCCCCGTCATCACAAAAATGTATTTGTAGAGCCTACAGTACTAGGCACAATTCTTTGCTCTTGGGCTACACCAGTAATCAAAACAGATTTTAAAATGGTAATAAACATAATTAATAAATAAATGTATTTTTACCCTTGTAACTAAACATTATTGGTAAATAAACCGTATACAGCTTGAATATCCTTAATCTGAAAATCCAAAATGTCCCAAAATCTGAACCTGTGTTTTTGTTTTGTTTTGTGGAGAGTGTATTGATTCTGGGGATTGAACCCAAGGGCTCCTTCATGCTAAGCAGTTGCTCTACTGCTGAGCTATATCCCCAACCCCCAAATCTGAAACTTTTTAAGTCCCAACACCATGCCACAAGTGGAAAATTCCATACCTGATTTCACGTGGGATTCACGTTTAGTAGGTTGAAATCAAAACATCAGTCCTCTAAAAATATTATATAAAATTACCTGCAGGCTCTAAGTATAAAGTATATAAAAACAAATGAGGGCCCGGGTTGTAGCGCAGTGGTAGATTGCTCGCCTAGCATGCATGAAGCCCTGGATTTGATCCTCAGCATCACATAAAAATAAAGGTATTATGTTCACTTACAACTAAAACAAAATATTTAGAAAAAAATGAGGGCTGTAGCCTAGTGGTAGAGCACTTGCGTCAAATGTGTGGGGCACTGGGTTCAATCCTCAGCACCACATAAAAGTAAATAAATAAATAAGTAAGTAAATAAAGATATTGTGCCCATCTACAACTAAAAAAAATTTTTAAAAATAAAATAAGTGAATTCCTGCTTACACTTAGGTCACATCTCCAATATAGCCTTTTATGTATGTGCAAATATTCCAAAATTAAAAAAAAAAAATCTCAAGTTTTCTGGTCCCAAGTGTTTTGGATAAGGAATACTCTACCTGTGTTAAGCTAGAAGGTGCTTTGGAGAAAAGCAGGTTGGAGAAAGGAAATAGGAAGTCTTGGTTGCACTTGCAATAGGGTGATCAGTATGAGGCTCGGAGAGTGACACTTGAAGAAGACCTGGAGGTGAGAGAGTAAGTCTCGTGGAAATCTGGAGGAAGAGTGTTCAGTAAGAGGGACCATCACATGCAAAGTTGGGAAATGTGTCTGCCCTATCCAAGAAGTAGCAAGAAACAAGGGGTCTGCTATGACTGAATCAGAGCAATTTTAGCAGAGAAGTAATTGGAGGAAGACACATAGAATTTATTATTATTATTATTATTATTATTACAAAGAAAATAGGTTTATTTTAGTTTATGGTTCTTGTCCAAGGTCTAATGGCCTTCTTGCTGACAGAATCCAGGTGGTACATGAGATCACACAGCAAGAGACAGGGAGCGTGCATGTATATGTATGTATAGGATCTTGAAGGCCGTGGTGAGGAATCTGGCCTTAAGTGAGTGAGATGGAACCATAAGCAAAGGTTATGACCTTAGCTTTTGAAAAAAGATCACTCTGGCTGTGGGTCTATTGGCTGTCTCTGTTTTGGGAACCAAAACCAAACAGTTCCTGAGACAGTTCTAATTTCAGGGTTTCTTTTTTTTTTGGAGCTGGGGATTGAACCCAGGGCCTTGTGCTTGCAAGGCAAGCACTCTACCAACTGAGCTATATCCCCCTCAGGGTTTCTTTTTAAACTATTATCCTTTTATTTATTTTTTTCCTTTTTAGTTGTTGAATACAAACAAATGCTTGAGCTTCTACTATGTTCTAGTACCTTTCCAGGTCAGGCACAGTGGAACAAGACAAATCTTTGCTTTTGTGGGATTCGCATTTAGTAGACAGTCAAAACCAATGAATAAAGAGATGACAGGGTGATTAGAGATGTATGTTTTTGGGTTTTGATACTGGGGATTGCACACAGGGATGCTTTACCACTGAGCTACATTCTCAGGGTCATTTTTAGTTTGTATTTTGAGATAGGATCTTAGTATGTTGCTGGCATCAAATTTGTGATCCTCCTGCCTAGCCTCCTAATTTGGGATTACAGGCGTGTTCCCAGCTAGTCTTTTTTTTTTTTTTTTTTTTTTTCCTTCTTTCAGTACTGAGGATTGGACCAAAGGGCATTCTACCACTGAGGTACATCCACAGCCCTTAATTTTTATTTTTTTTTTAACAATTTTTTTCCACATTTTAAAATTGGTGCATTATAGTTGACGCATATTGATGTGTTTTTATTTTTGAGACAGGGGTCTTGCTAAGTCCTTAAACTTGCAGTTCTCCTGTCTCAATTTCCTGGGTCGCTGGGATTATAGGCATAGACCACCAGGCCTAGCTAGATGTTATTTGTTTGTTTGTTTGTTTGTTTGTTTGTTTGTTTTTGTAGCACTGGGGATTTTGTAGCACTAGGTGAACACTCTACCACTGAACTGTATCCCTAGTCCTCACCAAGTTGCCCTGGCTGACCTCAAACTTTTGATGCTCTTGCTTCACTTTCCTACGGTGCTGGCATTAAGGTGTGCACCTCTGCACCTGGCTTTTGTGGGCATTTGATAGTCAGTTTGTCCTTTTTAGAATGTCTTCAGCTTCCAGCAAGGAGTTGGAGGCACTGGGATGCCTCGGAAGGGTGGGGCTAGTGGCAGGATGACAGGAACGGCCTTTGCACCAAGCTATAGCACTGGATCCTTGGTCTGTGACTCATGGCTTCAAGTCACTGCTTGGTGGTTAAAGCCTGGTGGCAATGAGACCAGGATCTCTAGTTCCTTTTTCTTCTGGGATATTCTGCTTTGCACTGTGCAAGTCTCACTTCTAGTACCACAATAAAATCTTTTTCTCCCCCTTCTTTTTTTTTTTTTTTTGCATTGCTGGGGATTGAACCCAGGGCCTTGTGCTTACAAGGCAACACTACCAACTGAGCAATATACCCAGGCCCTCCCCCTACCTTTTATTTTTAGAGTTTCATAGTTATACATAATAGTGGGGTTCATTTTGATGTATTCATAAATGAATAAAACCTCATTTTCTCCATTTCAGTCCTTAGTACACCCCTTGCCCTTCCCTCCTCCCTCTCTCTGATCCCCTCCCTCTACTCTGTTGGTTTCCTTCTGTTTGTGCATTTTTTAGTTGATACATTATAGTTCTGTATAAAATTAGAATGCATTGTGATACAGTGATTGGGCCAACTTTATTCCCCAGTTCTTCCCCTTTCTCTCCCTTCCTCCTTCACCCTTGGTTCCCTGCTTCTGCTCCACTCACCCATATTCTTGCATCACTGAGGCAGAAAGACAGTGTGAGTCCTACCCCACTGCCATAGACAGGGCTGGATGGACTTTTCAGATGGCCAGATGTTGACATGGGCCTAGAAGGATCGGGTTTTTTGTATAGATGTGCCAGGAAGGGAATCAGCTGGCTCCCCATCCATAGCCCCAGGAATCTGTTTATTCATTAAGTTTTCTGGAGTTCCTGGTATGGTCTCTCATAGAGCTGTCAGTCCTGGGGAGAGAGTTTTATGGACAGACAGTTACTTACACTGTTGAGGACAGTGTAAGAGCCTGGTTGAGCCCTGGGGTAGCACAAACATAGGAGTGGGAGCTCTAACCTCAGGGATGGATGATCCAGGTGTGTTGAAAGGTTTCTCTGGAAGCTAAGCAACTCAGTGAGATCCTGTCTCTAAATAAAATACAAAATAGGGCTGGGGATGTGGCTCAGTGGTTGAGTGCCCCCGAGTTCAATTCCTGGTACTCCCACCCCAACCCCCACAAAAAAAGGTTTCTCTGGGGCCCAGCGAAGGGAAATGATGACACGATTCTTCCAAATCAGGCTGTGGTCTTCTACAGCTTGGGTCATTAAAATGTGAGATAAAGCCAGGCACAGTGGTACGTGCCACTGCACTCAGGAGGCTAAGGCAGGAGGATTATTTGAGCCCAGGAATTTCAGGCCAGCCTGGGTAACATAGTGGTGTACCCTGTTTGGGGCTAGGGAGCGGGTAAGAGGAAGGGCAAGACACTGTGGGCTACTTAACTGGCATTGTGTATTAAGCAGATATTTGTCATTCTGTGTCTAGCCCAGCACTGGGCTGGGGAAAACCGAGGGAAACAGTGGTGCCTGAGAGAGCTTAAGTCCTGGTCTCAGGGAGCTCATAGTGTTCAGGGCTATATGAAGGAAGCCCAGAGGCTCCTAGAGGATGTTCCTGACTTTATTTAGGGGAGAGGAGGCAGGAATGGATGCCTGGCAAAGGGAGTGTGTGTGTGTATGCAGGCGTTGCTGGGGATTGAATCCTGAGCATCACACATGCTAGGCAACTGCCACTGAGCTGCATCTCCAGCTGGAGAAGGGAGTATTTTGATTGAAGTATGAGTGGGAGATAGAGGAGAACAACTTTTGCTCATTTCATTTATGTATTTATTTGGCACTGGGAGTTGAACCCAGAGGCACTTTACACTGAGCTATATCCTCACTTTAAAATATATATATATATTTTATTTAATTAATTTATTTTTGAGGCAGGATCTCATTAAATTGCTGAGGCCGACCTTGAACTTGGAATCCTCCTGCATCAGCCTCCCAAGTCTCTAGGATTACAGGCATGCAGCACCATGCCCAGCTCTTCTTTGTGTTTTTTTATTTTGAGGCAGGATCTTGCTGAATTGCTAAGGTTTCACTAAGATGCTGAGGCTGGCCTCATACTTGTGATCCTCCTGCCTAAGCCTCCTGAGTTGCTGAGTTTACAGGCATATGCCACCATTTTCACAGTGGTGGGAATTGACCCAGGGTCTTGTATGACAGACAAGCGTGCTACCACTGGGCTACATCCCCAGCCTGAGAACAACTTTTTGTACAGAGTACCACTAAAGATGATGGCCAGAACAGAGCCTGGTGTAGTGGTTCTGAGTGTTGCTCAGTGGTAGAGTGTGTGATTAGCATGCACAGGGACCTGGGATTGGTCCCCAGCACCAAAAAAACAAAAACAAACAACTCCAAAAAACCTGAATGATACAGGTACAAGTAGTTCAGTGCAGCTGAGACCTAGAGTTTGAGAAGGGGAGCCAGTGGGCGGGTGTGTGCTTCCAGGTCACATGAGGATCAAACAGTCGGATCCGTGTTTTAGGTCAGTTTCCCAAGACTGTAGGATGTGTTCCAGGTCAGGAGTGACAAGAGGTGTTTTAGGTGGAATGAGGATTAGACTTTATGTCACATTGAATCACCTAATTAGAAAGTTGTTTCCTGGGCTGGGGATGTGGCTCAGTTGGTAGAGTGCTTGCCTTGCAAGCACAAGGCCCTGGGTTCAATCCCCAGCACCACAAAAAAAAGAAAGAAACAAATAGAAAGTTGTTTCCTTTTCATCTGTGCATCCTGTCTTTATGATGGGATCATGGAGAGTTGATTTGGGTGCCTCGGCTTCTTGAATGCCTCTGGGATTGGCTGGCCTGTGTGTTTATCAGGCTTAGGCTTACAGCTTGCAGCAGTCCGTCATATCTGCTGGACTCAACAATAACAACCTTGTTTGGCTTTAATCTTTATGGTTACTTTCTAGTTAAAACAAGCAAACTTTCAAAAAGCTTTTAATTATGAAACATTTCAAGACAACAGACAAATCTTGCTTTTGCCATGCTAGCAGTCCAGTCCAGTCCAGTCCAGTCCAGGACCTTGCTTATCCTAAGCAAAAATGCTATATCCATGAGCCACATCCCCAGCCCAGAAACATTTCACTTAATTGAAAATGGGAGTAGGCCAGGGAAGAGGGTGCACACCTGTAATCCCAGCAACTTGGGAGGATCACAAGTTTAAGGCCAGCCTGAGCAATCAAGTAAGATCCTGTCTCAAAATTTGAAAGAAAAAAATTTAAAGGACTGGGAATATAGTTCAGTGGTAGAGCACCCTTGGTTCAATCCCCAATACTGCCAAAAAAAAAAAGGTTAAAAAGTGAGTGTATTTGAAGGAAATATTAGCTAACTGGGTTGTAGCCATGGTATGGCCATGGAAGGAGAAGTTACAAAGTTAATGAGCTAAAGGTTAAGTTTGGAAAACGTAGTTTGGTATTTTATGATAGTTAATTTTGTGACTAGTTTGGGAAGAGGAATTAGAGGCCAAGAGACCAGGAGGAACCCAGGACAAGGGCCCAGTGTTAGGGATAGTATGGTGGCTTAGGTTGGGGACGTGGGGCTAGGGAAAGGGAAGGACTAAAGAGATGACAGTTACAGGCAGCAGAAAGTACAAGGATGTGGTCGTGAGGGGAACCAGAGGAGGCCAAGTTTAGGGGAAGACACTGAGGTCAGAATGGGACATCATGAGTTTGAAGGCTGGGAGGACATCAGAGGAGGCATTGAGAAGGCACTAGCATGTGGGTGGCCTCTCTAGTTGTGGAAAAAAAGCGGGAGGCTAAAGACATGAAGGTGGTGTTTGCAGAGTTGGGAAGTGAGGCGAGGGAAGGAAATGGAGTGCACGGAGGGGGAAGCCAAGCGGGCCCTGGACGGACCCCTGGTGCTTGAAGCTGCCCGTGAGGAGTGAGCAGCAAGAGGAGCCCAAGGGGGAGCAGCGCAGGCTGGAGGAGACTGGGACCACACCACGTGGCAGGAGCCAAGGGAGGAGCAGCACCCTGGGAGGGTGTGGCTGGTGGGGCCAGGTGCAGTTGGGGTGGCAGGGAAGGGCTGCAGGAAGTCCATGCGGTTGGTGTGGGTTAGTGAGCATTGGCCTGGGGAGTGGCATGTCCCAGAGGCAGAGCTACAGGAGTCATCGTCAGAGTGTCCACCTCAGCCAAGGTCTGGATGAGGTAGCTCAGGGGGATTGTGGGATGGGCAGAGATGAGCATCAAGGACCAGCTCCTCATCTCTGGGTTCGATCCCTAGCATCACCAAATGAATAAAACAAAATAAAATAAAACTATACGTACTACTCTTCCCTCGGTAGTAAGAGGAGATGGTTTGCTTGCTTTCTGTGACCTGTTGTGTGTGGCTCTTATTGGCTAGGTGAAGGATGAGCAAAGGGTCTAGGGAGGCAATAGTGAGGGCCAGCTGCCGGGGTTGGTTGGGTGGCAGGGCTTGGTGATGCTGTCAGAGTTAGGATGGGAATCAGAGACCTGGCCAGAGTGGGAGGGTACACAGGCAGAGCTGGGGGGGGGGCTAGGATTGGCCTGGCAGGTCAAAGTCAGGTTTTGGGGAGGGGTAGCTTGTTTTCTGGATTTGGAATAGTAAAACCCTGGCACCCCAACTCTACCTGACTCCTGCAGGTAGAAGAAGAGCGGCGGAGCGCAGCAGGCAGTGAGAAGGAAGAGGAGCCAGAGGAGGAAGAGGAGGAGGAAGAGGAGGAGGAATATGATGAAGAGGAGGAAGAAGAAGATGATGACCGTCCCCCCAAGAAACCCCGCCATGGCGGCTTCATTCTTGACGAAGCTGGTAGGTCATGGGTCTGGGCAAGCACTGAATAAACTGTGTGGGGCATAAAGCCACGGCATGAGAATATCTTTTGTTCCACTTCTGGGTTTTTTTTTTTTTTTTTTTTTTTGGTGTGTGTATGTGATGCTAGGGATGTAACCTAGGGTCCTGAGCATGCTATGCAGGTGTTCTATCCCAGAACTCCAACTCCAGCCCGGAAAATGCTTTTTAAAACATTTTTGAGCCAGAGGTGTAGCTCAGTGGTGGAGCATGTGCTTAGCATGGTCCTGGGTTTAATCCCTATCACCCCCCCCCCCCCAGCCCCCTCCCCAAAAGTAAAATTTTATCTACTAGTCTTCCCTTGGTAGTAAGAGGAAACACTTTTTTGCCCAATTACTTTGATCCCTGTATGTGTGTTTTTCCTCCTTGTGATACTGGGGAACCCAGCACCCAGGGGTGCTCTACCAGTGAGCTACATCCCCAGCTTTTTTTAGTTTTTATTTTGAGACTGGGTCTTGATAAGTTCCTGTGGTTGTGCTCAAACTTGGGACCTTCCTGCTTCAACTTCCCAGGTAGCTAGGAGTCTAGACATGTGCCACCACATCCTGCCGTTTCGATTTTTTAAAAAGGATACGTGGGTGGCGTAAGGGGATGACTTTGAGAGTCAGTGGGATCTGTGTGTTGCGCTTGACTCTCCTTGTAGCAGCTCCTTGGTGTGGCCTTGCCTGTCAGAGCCGCAGCATCCTGCTCTGTGGGATGGAGATTTCTAGAACCCGTAGAGGAAATGCTTCATTTCCCAAGAATTGTTGTCATGAGGTGCCTTTGCCCCAACTGAGCCCTGACTGTTTTGCTGTCCTCCTTCAGATGTGGATGATGAGTATGAGGATGAGGACCAGTGGGAGGACGGAGCTGAAGACATCCTGGAGAAAGGTGTGTGTGGGCCCTGCCTCTGCGAGGCCAGGGGAGGCTCTGCCCAAGGGGTCTTCCAAGGCCCTCTCCCCACCCCCATGCCCTGTGCCACCCCAACCCCCACCCTCTTCACCTTGCTTCTTTCTGTCCTTGCCAGAGAGACCAGCTCCCCACCCTTTTCCTTTTAGGCCCATGAGTGGGGGATGGGGATTGTGGGGTTGGGGGGATTATGGGGAGAGGACTCTGGGACCCCAGGGCCCCAGTGAATCCCTTCTGTGGGTGGTTGGGTGGGCAAGATACCCCCCACTTCCTGGGCCAGTGCCCCCTGTTCCCTGTTATTTCGTTCTGTGCGCCTCATACATTCCGGCTTCTCCCACCACCCGGTGCCTGGCCTTTACTTTTTTGATTTTCAACCTTCTTGTGTCCCTCCCTTCCCCTCCCCCAACCCATTGGTTGATTTTGCTGCTATAATTTGGCTCATACTTTGTCTGCCCTCGCCCACCACCACCACCACCACCACCACCTCCTCCACCACCACCACCACCTCCTCCTCTTCCTCCAAGTAGAAGAGATTGAAGGTAAGAACCTGGAAAGTGATTTGTGACCCTCCTCCCATAGCCTGACATTTCCTCCTTCCAGCGGCCTCCTGCCCTCAGCCCTTGACCCTGTCTGGCTTGGGGGCTCCGACTCATTTAGAGTCCAAAGTCAGGGAGTTCTGGGGCCAGTCTCCAACCCTGGTTAATTGGGAATGTGTGTTGTATTTGTAAACGTGACTGAGCTTGTGGGCGGCATAGATGCAAGGTGTGGGATGAAATCAGGGTGTGCTCAGACAGTGGCTGGGAGAGGGGGACTGCTCAGTGTCCCCCAGTAGCTGGGCCTTGTCCCCAGGTCTTGTGATGAAAAGCAGGATGATAAGGACAGAGTAGGGGTGAGGGTGGGGGTTGCTCAGGAGGCCAGGCTCCGGCTCCCTTCGCCCACCACATTCTCCAGGCCCCTGCTCTCCACCCGCGCTCACTCCATCTGCCCATTTGTTTCCAGCCTCCAATATTGATAATGTCGTCCTGGATGAAGACCGTTCTGGGGCCCGCCGCCTACAGAACCTCTGGAGGTGAGCATGGAGGGGAACTGTGGTGGGACTGGCTCTCTTGGGGACATTTGAGAGCGAGTCCGCCCACCTACCCCTCCTCAGCCTTTAGTTCACGTTTGCTCTCCCCCTTGTGCCCCAGGGACCAGCGAGAAGAAGAACTGGGCGAGTATTACATGAAGAAATATGCCAAGTCATCTGTGGGAGAGACGTAAGGGCGCGGTGGGGAGAGGTGGCTCCGGAGGGGAGTGGGAGGACCTCACGGAGCCTCACCCTCCTCCCCAACACCCACCTCTCTCCAGGGTATATGGAGGGTCTGATGAGCTCTCAGACGACATCACCCAGCAGCAGCTGCTCCCAGGAGTCAAGTAAGGGGGGGAACAGGGACAGACAGTCTGAGGTGGGAGTGTGGTATGGGGTGTGATGGTGCCCACATGGGTCACCTGCTGGAATAAGTTGGGACAGAGTCCCAACTGCAGACGCAGTGGTGGGAGGCAGGGGAGGGCCACTTGGAGCTATCTCTTCTGTCTGTGGATGAGAGGGTGGGAGAACCCTGTGGTGTGGGGACGGGGAGGAGGCATGGCTGTGGGGAGTTTGGTGTGCCTTGGTGAGGAGAGTTCCTCTAAAGGGTTTCCTTTTCCCTCTGACACCTAGGGATCCCAATCTGTGGACTGTCAAATGTAAGGTGCGTGCTCTGGCCTTGGGGCATGGGGAAGTCAGAATGGGAGAGACTGCTTGTCAGGGAGGCTGTCCTTGGCCTGTCAGTTTCTTGGTCCTCCTGACAGCTTTTCTCCATCCTTCTCATGAGCATACCATGTGCCCGCTCTCTCTCTGACTCATTTACCCCTCCCTTCCCCCACCTACCCTCCCTTTCTGGATGGCCATCCCTCTCTGTCTTTGTTCCTCATTCTCTCCTGCTGATCTTTCTGCCCCACTGACTTCCCCTTTGGCTGCTGTGCTGCCCCCCTTTTCCATGTTCTGCGCTCCATCTTCCCAGCTCTTCCAGATCTGTCTCTCTTCTTCCAGATCGGGGAGGAACGAGCCACAGCCATCTCCTTGATGCGCAAGTTCATTGCTTACCAATTCACAGACACGGTAAGTGGGGTAGTCAGGAGGCTTGGGGGCGAGGGACAGGGCCAGACTCAGACAGAAAGATGTTATAGGCTTCAAGGGACCAAATATCCCTTGTTCCGGCAGAGCTGTTTGCTAGGTGAGCTGCGGCAGCTGGAACAAGACCACTGCCCAGATGGAGAGCTCTTCCGCACCCTCTCAGAGCTATTGTCTCTGTTCTTTGCATTTCTTACAAGATCTCACCGCCCCTGTAATCCTGTTGAGGTCGACCAGCTAGCTTCCTGTACCTTTTCTGCATGAGACTTGAGTTTTTCCTCCTGAACAACCCTGTGGGGCAGTTGTCATCCTCTTAGGGTGGAGGAGGGTATCCTAATACAGGGTAGCTTGGCAGGTCCATCAGGGAACTGGGGTCTTGGGGCTTGTCCAGGGATTTCCCTGCTTGTCTCATTCATATAGTCATCACATACTCACTGAGTCCTTCCTCAGTGCCTGTCCCTGCACTGGATGCTGCTTGCTGAGAGTAACAGTGGTCATAGCATGTGAGGCAGCAAGTGATGCATTAAGAACCTAGATCTTTCTTCAGACTGCCAGGGTCTGAATCCTGCCTCTGCCACTTCTATCTGTGTGACCTTGATTAAACCTTTTTCCTCTCTGGGCTGTTTGCTTGTCCTTTAGCATTGTTAGGATTAAGTGATCTTGGACATGTCCAGCTGTTGTCCAGGGCTTAACTTGCAGCTTGTTTGCAGTAAGCATAGTTGTTACCAAAGGTATATTTGGCAATTTAGAATCAACCCTGAAAATCCATGAAACACGCATGAAACTTCTAAAGGTGATAGTTTTCTCAGTAGTGTTCCTGTTAGTCTGAGGAACTTTTTTTTGGTACTAGGGATTTAACCCAGGAGCACTTTGCCACTGAGCCACATCCCCAGTTCTTTTATGTTTTATTTTGAGACAGTTTCTTACTAAGTTGTTGGGGGTGGGCCTCAAACTTGTGATCCTCCTGCCTCAGCCTCCTGAGTTGCTGGGATTATAGGCACATGCCATTGTACTCAGTTTGAGTCTGTTGCTTTGACCTACGAAAGTGGTCATTGTTGAACGGTGGAGACATGACTTGGAATATCAAACCTTCCTACATAGTATCCAGGGCTGAAATTCTAGTCACCTCATTTGAGTTATGACTCTGATAACTCAGCTTGTTTTTGTTTTTAATGTCCAAAGTACTAAAAGCCCAAAGTCCCATTTTTCAGAAGCAGTTCCTATTGGTTCTTGTCTTATGTGCATGTTCATGGTTTTTTTTTCTTTTTCCTATAAATAAAATGGTATTATATGCTTGTCATTTTGCAGCCAACCCCCCTTTTTTAAAAATCTTCTTCAATTTGGGGAGTTTGTCCATATTTTTTATTGGTATATTATAGCTGTACATAATGGTAGGATTCCTTATTACATGTTTGTACATGCACACATTACAACAATAGATTTTGACTATTCCCTAGTATTTTTCCTTTCCCTCTCCTTCCTCAACTTGGTCTTTTACCTCTACTAATCTCCCTTCAATTTTCATGCGATCTTCCCATCTCTACCTTTCTTTTCCTTTTTCCTCCCTAGCTTCCACATATGAGAGGATATACAACCCTGACCTGAGTTTGACTTATTTCACTTAACATAATGTTCTCAGGTTCCATCTGTTTTCCTGCATATTACATAATTTCATTTTTCTTTATGACTGAATAAAATTCCATTGTGAATATATACCGCATTTTCTTTATCCATTCATCCATTTAGAGATCTGGACTGGTTCCATAATTTGGCTGTTGTGAATTGGCTAGTAAACATGGGCGTGCATGTATCACTGTAGTATGATGATTTTAATTCTTCAGGATAAATACTGAGGAGGGGTATAGCTGGTCATTTATGGTGGGTCCATGCCTTGTCTTTTGAGGAACCTCCATACTGATTTCCATAGTGGTGTACTCATTTCAGTCCCACTGACGGTATAAAGATGTTCCTTTTACAGCAGCTTGGGAGGCTGAGGCAGGAGGATTGCAAGATCAAAGCCAGCCTTAGGAACTTGGTGAGGCCCTAAGCCATTTAACGAGACCCTGTCTCAAAATAAAACTATAAAAAGAGCTGGAGATGTAACTCAGTAATTAAGCGACCCTGGGTTCAATCCCTGGTACTAAAAAAAAGAAAAGAAAAGAAAAAACTCAAAACCAAAAACATCCTCTCTGGTATTATTGTTTGTATTCTTGATTAGCCAGAATTTTTTCAATGCCATATCTGCCTTTCCACACCCAGGAAACATAAGTAAACTTCATTCTTTTTAATGGCCACGTGAGCTTCCAATGTATAGATGGACTGTTTTTCATTTATCCACCATCCCAATAATAGACAGATTTTCTTTCTCTCGATTTTTACTTTTTATTATTTATTTATTTTGGTGCTGGGAATTGAACCCAGGGACACTTGGCTGCCAGGCCACATCCTCAACCCTTTTTGTTTTTTATTTTGAGACACTCCTAAGTTGCTGAGGCTGGCCTTGAACTTGTGATCCACATGCCTGACCTCTTCCCCCAGATTTTAACTTTTGTAAATAGTATTGGACAGTTTTTTTTTTTTTTTTTTTCTTTTACCTTACTATTGGGTTTTAGAAACGTTTAGCATGTTAGTATAAAGTTCTACATCGTTCTTTTTAAGTGGGTAAGATTTCACGATAGGGTCATAGCTTTGATGTTATTTAATTTCTCATCTGTAATGTATAGGACGATTCTGCTTTTGGGCTGTTGCAGTGAACATCTTGCTTTTTTCACCTAACACTATCTCTTGAACATCTTTTCACGTCATATCAAATAGAGCTGTGTCCCTCTTTGTAAGGCTTTTGCAATTAATTGGCTGGATCCTGGTCATGACTTGCTTAAATTTGGGTGGTCTACTTTTTACCATACAACCAGTGCTGTAACAACCCAGTTGCTTTTTTAAAAATGAGATGGAATTAATACATCATAAAATTCACTCTTTAAAAAATTGTAACATTTTGTAGGTTTTAATATATTTCAGCATATTAAGTATGTTCACAGTCACGAACACTGTTTAATTCCAGACATTGCCATTACCCCAAATAACCCATACCCATTAGTAATCACTTCCTGTTCTTCTTTCCTCACTGTCCTGGGTAGCCATTAATTTATTCTCTGTTTTTATGAATTTGACAAAATTTGGGGTGTTTCATATAAATGAAATCACACAATCTGTGATCTCTTGTAACTTACCTTTATATAATGTTTTCAAGGTTCATCCATGTTGTAGCATATATCAGATTTCATTAATTTTGTTCTTTAGTGTTTTATTTGGGGTGGGGTTACTAGGGATGGAACCCAGGGCCTCAGGCATGCTGGGCAAGTGTTCTACCACTGAGCTACATTCCTAACCCCTTCATTTTGATGTTTTTTGCAGTACTGGGGATTGAACCTAAGGGTGCTCTAGCACTGAGACACATCTCTAGCCTTTTTTCAGTATTTTGAGACAAGGTCTCACTAAATTGCCCAGGCTGTCCTTGAATTTGCTATCCTCCTGTCTCAGCCTCCCACATGGCTGGGATTGTAGGGGATTGTAGGTGTGTGTCACTGTACTCAGCTCCCTTTTTTTTTTTTTTTTTTTTTTTTAATGCAACATTGTATTTTATGGTATGGCCAAGCTGTAATGTAATCAATCAATCTTTTGGGGTGTTTTAAAAATTTCCAGGGTTGATCGTTTATAACAATAATTAACTCTAGGGCTGGGAATGCATCTCAATGGTAGATTGCTTGCCTAGGGTGTATGAGATCTTGTGTTCTATCCTCTGCACTACAAAAAAATAAAAACTCAAAATTTTAAACAACAGCATTACAAAATAACAAAAACTCAAAATTTAAAAAATATTTATGTGGTGATGTATACCTATAATCCCAGGAGCTTGGGATGCTGAAGCTGGAGGATCTTAAGTTTAAGACTAGTCTGGGCAATTTAGCAAGCAGAATCCTGTCTCAAAATTTAAAAATATAAATAAATATAGCTCAGTTATAAAAGCACTCCTAGTTTCAATCCCCAGTCTCCCACCTGCCACCCCCCCCCCCACACACACAAAAAAAACAGCTAGGTATGGTGGCATGTGCCTGCAATTCTAACTATTCAGGAGGCTGAGTCAGTAGGATCACAAGTTGTGGCCAGCTTGGGCAATTTAGCGAGACCCTGTCTCAAAAAATTAAGAAAACAAATTGGGGCTGGGAATGTAGCTCAGTGGTGGAGCCCCCCCCCCACCCCCCCAGTATTATCCCTAGTACTGCATGAATAGATGGATGGATGAATGGATGGATAGATAGGTAAGACAAAGATATGCTGGAGAGTGGCACACACCTGTAATCCCAGTGACTGAGGAGTCGAGGTAGGAGGATCACAAGTTCAAAGTCAGCCTCAGCAACTTAGCAACAGAAAAGGCCTGGGGATGTGTCTCAGTGGTTAAGCACCCCTGAATTCAATCCCTGGTTATCAAAAATAAATTAATTTAAAAATTCTGCATTGAAGGCCTTGGGTTCCATTCCCAGCACCACACAAAAATTAAAATTTATTAAAAATAAACAACAGCAGTGAATATCCTTGTTTCTGTGGCGTTGTGCCAACACAGCTCTGGCTTAGCCTCCTAGAAGGAAGCCTGCTGAGCAGCAGTTATTACTGTCACTGGCATTGCACTTGACCATCTCCTTCCTCTGCCTGCTCCCTGCAGCCCCTGCAAATCAAGTCAGTGGTGGCACCAGAGCACGTGAAGGGCTATATCTATGTGGAAGCCTACAAGCAGACCCACGTGAAGCAGGCCATCGAGGGTGTGGGCAACCTGAGGCTCGGCTACTGGAACCAACAGATGGTGCCCATCAAGGAGATGACAGATGTGCTCAAAGTGGTGAAGGAGGTGGCCAACCTGAAGCCAAAGTCCTGGGTCCGCCTCAAGCGAGGCATCTACAAGGATGACATTGCTCAGGTGCCAGGAGGCGGGCAGCCCAGGGGGGCCCCTCTGTTCTGTCCTCTTGTCCTTTTGACCTTCCCACCCCCACTTGGAGTGCATAGAGCAGAGCCCCACCTAGACTTCCATGGGGAAGCAGAGCCCGTGATTCTGTTCTTGTACTCAGGAGATGGCTGGCCATCTCTCTGGCACATTCAGAGGTACGTGTGTGAAGATCTGAAGCGGGACGGGGGTGGAGAGTGTGGTGGGCAGAAGGGGTGGCTCATGAAATCCCATGGTCCCTGGCTGAAACAGGGAGCGAGAGCAGGGATGCTGAGGTCTGGTGGCCAGGGGCAGGCCTCGGCTTCACTTGGCATACAATAGGAAGGTTGTAAAGGACGTGGTCTGATTTGGGTTTTAATAGAATCACTCTGGTGACTGTGTTGAGACAAGTCCACTGTTCTCAGACTGGGGATCTGTTTGGCAGTTTCTGGAGATATTTTTTGGTCATGTTACCAGGGGACAGATTGACCCTGGCATCTAGGAGATAAAAGTTAGGGATGCTGGTGACATCCCACAAAGCACCAGATAGCTGCCCACAACGAAGGGTGTCCTGGTACAAGGTTAATAGTGCTAATGCCAAAGAGCCCCAGATTGGGCTAAAGGGGCCACAGAGCAGGGACAGGGAGCCCCATGAGGAGGCTACTGCCACGGTCCAGGTGGTAGGTACTGGTGGACAGGACTGAGGCTGTGGAGAAGGGAAGAGGTCAGGATTTTTTAGGGTAGGGCTGACAGAATCTGCTGACAGATTGGATATGATTGTGCAAGAAAGGAATCAAGAATGAATCCAGGGCCAGGTGTGGTGGGTCTCATCTGTAATCCCAGCTACTTGAGAGGCTGAGGCAGGAGGATCACCAGTTCAGCAACTTTTTGAGACCCTGTCTTCAGGTTGTGTGCCTGAACAGAAGAATGCAGTAGGAGGCGCCTGGAAGAGGGGCAGGTTGGGGGAAGTAGTCGCTTAACTGTGACTATCTGGGTGTGAGGGATCTTTCAGACACCCAGGTGAGTACGTCAGGTAGGCAGTGGATATTCAGCTCCAGTGCTGGGGGACAGGCAGGCTAGAGAGGGGCTTCTGGGAGTCGTTGGTTGTCTGATCTCTTCCCCGTCACCTCTTCCCCTTCCTGGTACCTGCCCTTCCAGTGTCGGTTCAGGGAGGCAGGACCAGACCCTGGTGACCTCCTCTCTGCCCTGCGCAGGTGGACTACGTGGAGCCCAGCCAGAATACCATCTCCCTGAAGATGATCCCACGCATTGACTATGACCGCATCAAGGCCCGCATGAGCTTGGTACCATGGGGCTGTTGCTGCCGGGTGGGGGGCTCTTGATCCTGCTGGTGGCCAGCCCTCCTCCCTCACCTTTCCACCCATTGGCCCTGCCTTCTGCAGAAGGACTGGTTTGCCAAAAGGAAGAAGTTTAAGCGGCCTCCGCAGAGGCTCTTCGATGCTGAGAAGATCAGGTGAGAGTGCACGTGTGTTTGGGGCTGGATGATGGGGTCCCTGTGACCTGTGGGGCAGTGTGCCTTCCGGCTGCTCTGCCGAGCTGGGCCCCCACAGGGGTAGTTTGTGGGTGGTGAGCTGGGCGATACAGCCTCAGGCAGATTACTTCACCTTCCTGTGCTTCAGTTTCCTTTGCTTCAAAGATGGATTACAACTGGTTGATTACAGCTGGTTGATTACAACTGGTTGATTATAGCTGGTTGATTATAGCTGAGCATGATGGTGCATGCCTATAATCGCAGTGACTCAGGCTGAAGCCAGAGTATTCCAAGTTCAAGGCCAGCCTCTGCAACTTAGTGAGAACCTGTCTCAAAATAAAAAAATCAGGGGGGTGCTAGGGATGTGGGATGTGGCCCTTGGGTTCAATCCACAGCGCCTCCCCCTACAAAAAACAGATTGGTAACAATGATTGATGATGGTTGACAACCCTTGCTTCCCTAGGTTATAGTGAGAATTGAATTAATATGCATGTGGACCCAGAACAGCACTCTGCAGGCAGTGAGGATGGTTAATGGTATCACATATTAAAATGGGGTTTTTGGGTCATGTTAGCCTTTATGAAGAGTCTCTAACCCGATCTCCTCCTGGCCACTGGAGGTGGAGGCACAGAGCTCATTCCCTTGCAGTGATTCCCATCCTTCTCAGTGAAGTGGCAAATTGGGGCAGCCCAGGCTGCCAGCGTGTGGGGCTGGCTGGGGCTCCACCAGGTCAGGTCTAGAGAGGAGCCAGAGGTGCTGAGGCACCAGTGACACCCTCCCCTCTGGCCCTGTACTGGAACCAGCTGTGTGAGGCACTAGGCAGATTTCTTTCCTTCTCTTTTGGTGCTGGAGATGGGCCTACAGCCAAAGCCCCACTTCTTTCCAGTGCAGGCTGCACTGCAGAAGGTACCTTTCCATCTGTTCCCAGGGGCCTCGCTGATACGTCACCTCTGAATTAGATCCCTCCATGCCATCCATCTCTACTCAGCTGGCACTCCCTTACTGCATAGCACAGAGCAAACCCTAGAGATCCTGTCCCAGCAGAAGGCTGACAGGCTCCCCCGACATGTCTGGCAGAGTGTGCTATTCCCCTCACCTGACTTGTAGAGAAGATGGTTAGGTGAATGGCAGCAGCGACCTGGCCTGTTCCTCTTGCACTCTTCCATTTTGGACAGTGGCAGCTACTACCCTTCCCCTTCTGGTACCCTGGAGCAGGAAGAGGTACCTGTACTCTGCCTGCAGGGAGAGGGGCACAGGTGGAGCAGGGGCTGGACAGCTGAGGAGCAGACCTGAGTCCCACTGCCCGTGTTTGAATCCTGGCCCTCAAAATTGCTGGCTTGGCTACCTTGAGCTTGTGGTGTGATCTCCCTGAGCTTGTCCCCTCACCAGGAAGATGACCACGAACCCAGTGTCACAGGTCTTGGGGGACTTGTGAGGCTGTGATGGTGCAGGCTGGGTCATGCTGACTGCTCCGCAGATGCTGGTGTCAGTGTCTGGCATCGTGCCTTGCTCAGTCTCTCCTCACTGAGCACCTGCTGTGTGGCAGGCTCTGTCTAGGGGAGAGCAGTAGAGGAGGAGCTGAGTGTCAGGGATCAGAGCAAACAGTAGCTCTTCAAGTGGTGATGTGTGTGCTGGTAAAAAAGTTAAGAGGGATGTGGGGCAGAGGCACAGGACTGTGTCCCTCCGTCAGGGCAGCCTTTGGGGTCTAGGAGAAGGCCTGCCTGGAGGGTGTGCGCTGGAAGCTGGGTAGGCCTTCCTGTTGTCCTCTGCCTTCGCCAGCTGAGGAGACTGAAGCCCAACAAGATCCTGTTCGTGACCCCCTTTGCTGACTTCTCCCCCAAATAATACCAGGTCCCTGGGGGGCGATGTTGCCTCCGACGGTGACTTCCTCATCTTTGAGGGGAACCGGTACAGCCGAAAGGGCTTTTTGTTCAAGAGCTTCGCCATGTCTGCTGTGGTAAGGCTTCTGGCAGGGCAGTGCTCATGGGGTGGGGGAGCTGCTCCCTCCGTAGCCCTGTCCCGGGGCAGTGGGTTGTCTGCTCTGCCCTGGGGAATGGGTCTGACGAGGCCATGGCACTAACCTCTGCCCTCCCGCCCTGGGGCTCAGATCACAGAGGGTGTGAAGCCCACACTATCTGAGCTAGAGAAGTTTGAGGACCAGCCAGAGGGCATCGACCTGGAGGTGGTGACGGAGAGCACAGGTATCTGATCCACTTCAGTATGCAGGGCCAGGGAGGAGGGTGGCCTCAGGGCGGCGGCTCCATCAACCCTGCGTCTGTCCCCACAGGGAAGGAGCGGGAGCACAACTTCCAGCCAGGAGACAATGTGGAGGTGTGTGAAGGCGAGCTCATCAACCTGCAGGGCAAGGTCCTCAGTGTGGATGGCAACAAGATCACCATCATGCCCAAGCATGAGGACCTCAAGGTGGGCTCACAGGATCCTGGCTGGACCTGGGTCTGAGAGGCGGGCTGAAGCGTGTGGGGCCCGTCTGCCTGCGCACGGGTGACCAGGCTGTGGTGTGCCTGAATTCACCTCCCTCTTCAGAGAGGCCACATCTACGTCTTCAGTGTTCCCAGTGAGAGGGCTGTGCCGAGGCGGTGACATGCGTGCCACTTAGGCCAGGCCAGGTTGGGGTGTGTGCAGGGGGAGCAGATGTCTGGTTACAGTTTGGGGACCCGGTGTGTAGGTTCTGTGACCTCAGGGAGCTCTTGGGGTGTCTTTGGTGACTGGGCTGTGGATATACGGAGTTTATGTTCCATGCTTCTGTCCTGGGGTGTGAGGGGAGACGGTGTCATGGGCACACAGCTGCAGGCATCCCAAGAGAATGTGCATCCAAGAAACACCCCTGAGGTGTGGCCGTGTTGAGAGGTGTAGCTCGGGCCTGTTCCTGAGGGCGACGTGGCCTGTCTCATTTCCGAGCAGGCTGTCCGGGTGTGTATTGGTTGATGGCGTGGTTAACCAGGGAGCCACTGAGCGGGCAGCTGGGGTTAATGCTTAGAGGTGTGTCTGCGTGTGTGGTGTGTGTCGTGCAGCATCTGAAAGCTGGGGCAAACCAGTGTCTGAGGTCCGGCTCTCGGGTGGGTCTGAAGGTCTGTTCAGAGGGCTGTGTATGTTTGGGGATAAGCTGTGTCTGCGGGACGTCTCGTGTCTTGAGGCCTATCTCTTTGTGGGATGAAGCATGGTCCAGGTCCAGGTCCTGTCTGGAGGTCAGCTATCTCCAGGGCCGTCAGGTAACCTCAGGTAGTCAGTGGTGGCAGGTGAACCTGGAGTGGGCTTCGGCCTTGGCCTCTGCTGGGAACATAAGTAAGCTCTGAGGGCAGGAAGGGCAGGCAGGCTGTGGTGGCCCCTCTCACCTGCTCACGTTTCCCCAGGACATGCTAGAGTTCCCCGCCCAGGAACTTCGGAAGTATTTCAAGATGGGGGACCATGTGAAGGTGATTGCTGGCCGATTTGAGGGTGACACGGGTCTCATAGTGCGGGTGGAAGAGAATTTCATCATTCTCTTCTCTGACCTCACCATGCATGAGGTAGGTGTATGGAAGGATGTGATGGAGGGTGTCCATGGGGACAGGGTGACCAGTGGACAGGTCACTGAGGGCCACCTCACCCCCTGCCTTCTCTTGGCAGCTGAAGGTGCTCCCCCGGGACCTGCAGCTGTGCTCTGAGACGGCATCTGGAGTGGATGTAGGGGGCCAACATGAATGGGGTGAGCTGGTGCAACTGGACCCCCGGACTGTAGGTGTCATTGTGCGACTGGAGCGGGAGACCTTCCAGGTATGTGCCACACTCAGTGGTCGGGGCTTGCTTTTAGGGGCTTCCTCTCCCGTGAGCCCATCATCCTGGGAAGAGGCAGAGCTCAGTTACAGACCTGGCTCTCTTAACTTGAGGCTGGCTGTGTGACACTGACCGGCAAGTGGCAAGTCATTTGCCCTCTGAGCTTGGTTTCACTCTGTAAGATAACAGCAACATCTGTTTCATTGGCCACAAACGATTCCCTGGGGTCAGATGTGCACCTGGCATTGGTGCTGTATCAAGGATAGCACCTTCCCCTTCATCACGGACGCGTGAGCAGGAGGGTGTAGCGCTAGGACCTGCGCTGGGTTGTGTCTCAGCTCTGTTGCTTCTGTGCTGTGTGACCCTAGAGAATCACCCACTTTGAGCTTTCAGTTTCCCACCATAAGACAGGAATCACAAGCACCCACCTCAGGGAGGCGTGTGTGAAGAGTTTGGCACGGGCTTGGCACAGAGTAATGGGTAAACAGCATTCTCTCCTATTCATCTCGGTCCCTGATGCCCAGCCAGGAGGTGCATTATCTTCCCAAAGGGTGTTTTGAAATGATTGGGGCTATTTGGGGTGACTCGGTGCTAGGGAGTGATGCTGTGACTTCGCCTGCCCCACAGCGGAGAAACCTAGATTTCCTGCAGAGCTCAGGACGGTCTCCCTCGAGGCAATTACCCCAGGTCAGGACAGTCCTGCTCCCTGTCACCTGGCCTTTCATGCTCCTGGCACCCTCCCTCCTCCTCTGTAGGTGCTGAACATGTATGGGAAGGTGGTGACTGTCAGGCACCAGGCTGTGACTCAGAAGAAGGACAAACGCTTTGCTGTGGCCCTGGACTCAGAACAGAACAACATTCACGTGAAAGACATTGTCAAGGTCATTGACGGACCCCACTCGGTGAGATGAGCTCCTGCTTTCCTGCTGAGTCTGAAAGTTGGAGAGGATGGGGCACGGCCAGGAGGTGACTCTTCTCCCTGCCTAGGACCGCGAGGGCGAGATTCGGCATCTGTACCACAGCTTTGCTTTCCTGCACTGCAAGAAGCTGGTGGAGAATGGAGGCATGTTTGTCTGCAAGACCCGCCACCTGGTGCTGGCCGGGGGTTTGAAGGTGAGGTGGGCATGGTAGGACCCTTTGTGTTGAGTACCAGCTCAGCTCTGCAGCTTCCCTGGGCCCAAGAGTAGCAAGATTATGCATATGAGGGCGTTAGAAGAGCCGGTGTCATTGTCAAGTCCTTGGAAAAGCACAAGGTGGATGTTCACGTGGGATTCTGAGCTGCCCACCCAGTCATTACATTGGTTCAGTTTTATTGAGCACCACCCTTGGGTGCCAGACCCTGCAGATACAGCAGTGACTGAGAGCAGTCTACCCTCCTAGAGCTGGTTCTCCGGAGATCCACAGGTGCACAGGTGATTCAGTGTGAAGCACTGGCAGCTGTGCGGAAAAGTGGAAAGGGGTGGGAAGACAGAATCATGGGGGCTGCCACTTTAGGTAGAGGAGGGGACAAAGAACAAAGGAATGAGGAGCCATGTGGGGGTAGGGGCAAGTGCAAAGGCCCTGAGGTGGGACTTATAAGAAAGGTGTACAGAATCAGGTATAAGAAAGGAACTCTGGTCCGGGTACGAGGAACCAGGAGGTGACCTCAAGGCTCTGCAGATCAGATGATGAATTCTTATTGCCTGTAGTTTTTGTGTTATTAGAGACTTAAAGTTTTGACTAGCCACATTTCAGTCTCACTCCTTGACCAAGGGACCAAAGGAATCTCAGGCCTCTTGATCTGCCACAAGGGCAGAGGGGTGGCAGTTCCCCCAAAGGGAAATGAAAGCATTATCTCCAGAAGGAGGAGGGAGAGCTGCTGGGCAGGTCAGGCAGGAAATGTCCATGTGGAGAAGGTCAGTGTGGTGTGGGGGGCTGGAGGCCTATCACCCAGGCCCTGCAGTTCACTCCTTGCCCCTCCCCTAGCCCCGAGATGTGACCAACCTCACTGTGGGTGGCTTTGTCCCCATGAGCCCCCGGATCAGCAGTCCCATGCACCCGAGCGCTGGAGGTGAGGGGGGCCAGAGGCCAGGGATGTGTCTGGGGGTGGGAGGGGTGGGGAGAACCTTGGCTGCTCAGCAAAGCCACTCACTGCTCAGGGGTGGGGGGTGGGCAGAGGACGCTCCTAACCCCACATGTGAAGCAGATGAAGGAGGGTTGAGGGTACCCTGACTGGGCACAGCACAGGAGGGGAGGGTGCTGTCCTAGGGAACTGGTAACATTCTCCTCCCTCCCAGGTCAGCACGGAGGTTTCGGTAGCCCAGGTGGCGGTGGTGGCGGCATGAGCAGGGGCCGAGGGCGGAGAGACAACGAGCTCATCGGCCAGACTGTGCGCATCTCCCAGGGACCCTACAAAGGTGATCTGCAAGGCCACATGGAGGCCTGGTGAGGGGCAAGGTGGGGCAGCCCCTCGGCCTGACCTCGTGCCCCCGCAGGCTACATTGGTGTGGTGAAGGACGCCACCGAGTCCACAGCCCGTGTGGAGCTGCACTCCACCTGCCAGACTATCTCCGTGGACCGCCAGCGGCTCACCACGGTGTACGGAGTGGGCCAGGGGAGGGCCGCGGGTGCGGGTGGTGAGAAGGCCCCGCCCACACGCTTGCTCTGTCCCCAGTGGCTCACGGCGTCCTGGTGGCATGACCACAACTTACGGGCGGACGCCCATGTATGGCTCCCAGACCCCCATGTACGGTTCTGGCTCCCGCACACCCATGTATGGCTCCCAGACACCTCTCCAGGATGGTGAGTGCACCACGGTGTGGGGAGGGAGGGCAGTGGGGGACAGGACAGGACAGAGTGATGGGCATGCACATCTCTCCCATTACAGGCAGCCGCACCCCACATTATGGCTCACAGACACCCCTACACGATGGCAGCCGCACTCCTGCCCAGAGTGGGGCATGGGACCCCAACAACCCCAACACACCATCACGGTGAGGGCCAGGTTCTGAGGCACGGGGTGCATGGGCTTGGGGATGTGACGGTTATGCTGTGGCATCTGAGGGCAGAGGGCTCTGAGATGCACTGAAGTCCCTGCTGTCGGCCAGCAGGAGTGGGTATGGCTGGGAGCAGGGCAAAGCAGTCTTCTCTACTCCAGCCACCCCAGGTAGCAGCTCTGCGAAGCCCTGAGCTGGAGATGGGTTGCTGGGTCTGTTACTACGGGCAGGCGGCCCCCATCTCCATCCTGGTCTCAGCTGTGGAATGGCGCTAACTTCGGGAAGGTCTCTGGTTGGGGCTTCGTGCCTCAGTTGGGGGCGTGGTTGCCATCCAGAAGCATCTGCCTCCTTACCCCAGGTCTCAGCTGACTTCTGTCCCCAACAGGGCTGAAGAAGAGTACGAGTATGCCTTCGACGATGAGCCTACCCCGTCTCCACAGGCCTACGGGGGCACCCCCAACCCTCAAACACCTGGCTATCCAGACCCCTCATCCCCGCAGGTCAATCCGCAGTATAACCCGCAGACTCCAGGGACGCCGGCCATGTGAGTGCAGCGGGGCTGGCCCTGATCCTAGCAGTGTGCACCCTTTACTCCCCCTCCTGTGCCCTCCCTGCTCAACAAGTGCCCCTTCTCTCTTGTGTCCACAGGTACAACACGGACCAGTTCTCTCCCTATGCTGCCCCCTCCCCTCAAGGCTCCTACCAGCCCAGCCCTAGCCCCCAGAGCTACCACCAGGTGGCGCCAAGCCCAGCAGGCTACCAGAACACCCATTCACCAGCCAGCTACCACCCCACACCTTCACCCATGGCCTATCAGGTACTGGTCAGCTTGCACTTTCTGCAGAGCAGTGGCCAGAATGGGCTGTGGCGACCTGTAGGAATGGCCAGGCCAAATGACTGTTCAGTGACACTGTCTTCCGTTCCCCTGCAGGCAAGTCCCAGCCCCAGCCCAGTTGGCTACAGCCCAATGACACCTGGAGCTCCCTCCCCTGGTGGCTACAACCCGCACACACCTGGCTCAGGCATCGAGCAGAACTCCAGCGACTGGGTGACCACTGACATCCAGGTGAAGGTGCGGGACACCTACCTGGACACACAGGTGGTGGGGCAGACAGGAGTCATCCGCAGCGTCACGGTGAGTGGGGAATAGGGTGGTCAGTGGGAAGGCATCCTCTCCCTATGTGCCCCCAATTTGTGTGGGTGCATTTTTTGTTTTTGAACTGACCACATAAAGATCCATCCATGGGTGGGCAGAGTGTGGGCACGGGAGGGTCAGGAATGCGACCCACAGTGCAGGGGTTTCTGCCTGTCGTGCTCACCTCTGCCTGCTGCAGTCACAGCTGAAGCCTGTGGCCCGAAACAGAGAAGGTGGTTGATTTTTGTCACAGTCCTCTGAGATCAGCTCAGTAACGTGTTCTGAGTGCTCCGTCAGGGCCTGTCTCAGGCACCCACACCCCTGGGCTCCTCCAGGCCTCCTGGCCTCTCCCTTCTTCAAGTTCAGGACCTTTGCACATATATTGTCCCCTCTCTTCCTTCCATGCTTTGTCCGACCAATGCCTGCTCACTTTCAGGGGAGTTTCTATACTGCCTCAGGTCTGGGTCTCAGGTCCATGTGATTCGCGTGTATCCTGATAAAGAGCTTAAGGTTTACCTGGTGTGATTCTTTGATGATAAATGTTGATTGGATTACTTAACAAATACCAGAAAATGAAAACACTCCAGACCTTGCCTCATGGACATCACATTCCCCTGGAGAAGGGGCAGATATGTCCCCAGACAGTGACAGTCCAGAGTGGGCACAGCTGGGGTGAGACAAGGCCAGAGAAACTACTGGGTGACCAAGAGGAGCACTGTACCTGATTTTGTGGGGAATGAGGAAGGACTTTGTGGAGAGGGAGACTTCTGAACCAAGACCTCATGGATGAATAGGAATCAGTCAAGGAGGGGCCTGAGGAACTGCATGTGCACAGGTGCCCGTGGGAGCTGAAGTACGTTCCTTTTAGCTGGAATATAAATAGCCAAGGGGAAGGTGAGCAATGAGGCCAGAGAAGTGGCCAGGCTTCTGCCAGCCTAGAGAACTTGGGACTGTCCAGCGGGCACTGGAGAACCATGGCAGCATCTAAGCAGGGGAGTAATGGGATTGGGTCTGCAGTTTGGAACTGGTTCTCCATGTTGCAGTGTCAGGGAGGGATTAGAGTTGGTGACACTGGGGTCTTGGAGCCCTGAGGAGGGTGGGGAGGTCAGGTTGCTCTGTGGCGGTGCCATGGGGAAGGAAGGAGGAACAGAGGTGGGAGAAGAGACCCTCAGGAGGCTGAATGGACAGGCCTCGGAGCTGGAGGACTTGGTGACAAGGATGAGATCTAGAGCATGACAGGCTGTGGAGCTATCCCTGAGACCAGGCCCAGGAGGAGCAGATAGAAAGAAACCAAGGCCGTGTGAAGACATGAAAGGTCAAGTGCCTGAGAAATAGTCCCCCTTTTGGCCCAAGTTAGCTTCATTCGGGTGCTTCCTTGCTGATCTGGTCATCCCACCTGCCCTCCCTGCCACCATGCATCATTGGCTCCGGCCTTGGAGCCAGGCACAGCCGTGACCCTCCTTGCTCCCTTGTCACCTGGGGATTGAGTTTTCAGAATGAGCCTGTAGCCTGTGTCTCTTGAAGGTGGGAACAGAGCAGGCTGACCACGCTGTCCCCACCCTACAGGGAGGCATGTGCTCTGTGTACCTGAAGGATAGTGAGAAGGTCGTCAGCATTTCCAGTGAGCACCTGGAACCCATCACCCCTACCAAGAACAACAAGGTAAGTCGGGACGGGTTAAGGGATGTCTTGCTGCTGGTGTGGGGCCCTGATTCCATGTCTACTGCCTTCAGGTAAAGGTGATCCTGGGTGAGGATCGGGAAGCCACAGGAGTCCTGCTGAGCATTGATGGTGAGGATGGCATCGTCCGCATGGACCTTGATGAGCAGCTCAAGATCCTCAACCTCCGCTTCCTGGGGAAGCTCCTGGAGGCCTAAGGCAGGCAGGAGAGGTAGAATTCAGCAGATGATCTGGCAGATGAAGAGGACCCTCCTTCCTTCCTGGCCCTTGACCCTGACAGAATCCTGGGCTTGGAGTAGGGCTACACTGATCATTTGGAGTTCCTTTATCTTCTTTTCTGGGTTTCCATCTTATTGCTCCCTGATGCTCATAGGAATCAGAGTAGAGTCTGGAGAAGGGTCCCCCACTCCTAACACCCCCTGCCCCAAGCTTGCTTTTGTGTTATGGTCTTTCAATAAAAAGAAGCTGTTTGGTCAGAGGTGTGTGTGTGTGTGTGTGTGTGTGTGTGTGTGTGTGTGTGTGTGTGTGTGTGTGTGTGTGTGTGGTAAGGGGCGGTCTTGTTTGTAGTGGGGTTATTTGCAGAGCCTGTGTACTTCCTTGTGTAGTTTCAGGCAAATAGCTGGATCCTACCAAAGTTTTCCCATCTAGAAAATGAGTGTCTGCCTCAGAATGCTCTTGAGAGGCATAGATGAGAAGACATCGGAAAGAGGTCACCGAACAGAGCTTGCCATGTGACTAACAAAGTTGCCAAGTGAAAATCACTCCCCCAACCTAAATTTCTCCTAGCAGCACACTTGATGGTCCTTTATCTTGAGTTCCAAGAGCAATGACACCAGAATTATTGTAGCTTGTGATAACTGGGGACAGGAGTGGGAGCGATATAAAGAATTGGGCTTTGTACCTTGAACCTCCTGTTTCTCATTTGATATTAAACACTTTTAATATCTTTTTGGGGGGTTGAGGGTTACTAGGAATTGAATCCAGAGGCACTTAACCACTGAGCCATATCCCCAACCCTTTTAATTTTTTTGACAGAGTCTCACTAAGGAGCCTTGCTAAGTTGCTGAGGCTGCCCTCAAACTTGTGATCCTCCTACCTCAGCCTCCCAAGCTACTGGAATTACGGACACGCACCACCATGACCTGCCAATATTAACATCTTTTTTCAAATATGACAGTATTATAAAATACTGAAGATATTAAAAAAGAGATACCACCAGGCATGGTGGTGCACACCTGTAATCCCAGCAGCTTGGGAAACTGAGGCAGGAGATTCTCAGTTTTGAAGCCAATCTCAGCAACTTAATGAGGCTGTAAGCAATCTAGTGAGACCCTGTCTCAAAATAAAAAATTAAAAGGGCTGGGGATGTGGCTCCAAGGTTAATTGCCCTTGGGTTCAATCTCTGGCACCCCCCCCCCTGCCAAAAAAAATACCATAAGACCCATGTCCCCACTTCCCAGCTTAGGAAACAATAGGTCAGATAGTTAGAACCAATTTTGGCAGCAGCCCCAACCAATCCCCTCCAACAGTAACTACACCCCGGGACTCCGTGTCTTTACCTTGCCTGACTTTGAACTTTTGCTACATTAGTATTTTGCTTTTTTAAGTTTACATAAATTATCAGATTTTTTTTCTTACTGAAAATGATTTGGCCAACATTCATGGCCTTCGTAACTCTCTGTCAATAAGCCCTCTCCAGCCACGCATGGCTCTGCTGCCTCTCCCGTCCCGTCATAGAAATTCACGGTAGGAGAGGCGAGAAGAGCTCTGATTATGGGAAAGAAGGCAATTCCATCTTGAGGGCTGGCTTTTCAGCATGCCTTCTGAGCCTGTTTCCACTTATGAGAATTGAGAGGTGAAGATGAAGAGCCCCTTGGGAGAGACATACCATTGAACAGAAAAGGCAATCATTGTGTTCCTTAATTATGGGTCTCAGCTTTACCTCCAAACAATAGTATGATCCTCGTCCCTGCCACGTCCAGTTGCAGAACTGGCGTTCCCTACGGCTGAGGGGGGGCGTGGTGCCAGGTGACTGTACTGCTATTGGTGCGCCTGGGAGACAGCCAACAGATAGCAAAGGAGTGAGCACCCGCGGCAATTCGCCCGGAGCCTTTTGTCTCCCTCGGGCTCCCGTTCACCCACCTTCTCTCTGCGTCCTTATTGGCCGCAGCCTCGACTCCGGGCGGGAGAAGAGGGAGCGAGTGGGCGGGGCCCCGTGGCGTCAGCTCAAGATGGCTGCCTCGGCGGCGCTGTTCTCGCGCTTGCGGAGCGGGCTCGGGCTCGGCGCGCGGGGGCTGTGCACGAGGCTGGCGACGCCGCCCCCCAGAGCCCCAGACCAGGTGAGCTGAATGGGGGTTGGGCCCAGGTTCCCGGGCTCCTCCCTTAAATTTTGGACGTATAGCTGCCACCTGGCCGTTCTGGGATGCTGCACCTCAGGGTGCTGAATGGAAATCCGCCTGCGTTTTGGGGGTGCTTCCCTACCTGCCAGGGTGGACATTCGCTCCCTGGGATGGATGCTGGGGCCCCAAGTGCATCCTTTGGATCTCACCTCCCACCCACGTGGGCGCCCGGGGAGGTCACCTCTTTCCCCATGTCAGTGAACCCTCAGGTGATAACACGAGAGGGAGGGACCCGGGACGCTGGGCTTCCAGCCTGGCCTTGCGGATATTTTCTTCGCGTTGGCGGTGGTAGTGAAGTAGACGTCCGGGCATCGGATTTGACCTTCTTCCATGTCGACAATCCAATCATTCTGACCTCCCAAGTTCATCACTTCCGTTCCCTATTTCCCATACGAGTTGCTCCTCCCTGTCCCCACTCCTGTCCCTTCTTTTCTAGACCCCGCTGTCTTAGGCCTTAGGAATCCGGATGTCTTAACTCTTTGTCTTGTCCCTTGTGTCTAATGTCCCCCTGCTTCAGGCACCCCAATTTTCAGTGACTTGATCCCTTAGTCTCCCTGACCTACCGTGCTGGTCTTCAGACCCTCCAGTTCTCTTGCCTTCAGGGTCCTGGGTAAACTGACCTGTCAGTTTTTGAATCCCTGGATTTGTTGCCCTGTACAGTCTAGTTTAGTCTCTCCCAGGGGACCATCCTCTCAGCTGCCCTTCCAGGGACACAATGCTGGGGGCTATGTGGGTGTCTTCTTGACTTCTGATCTTGATTCTACTTGGAGTAGAGGTCAGTGTATCCTGACCTTGTCTCTCTTCTCTTTTTGGCTAACTGCCTTCCCCTGCCCCTCCCCCAACCCACAGGCTGCAGAGATTGGAAGCCATGGGAGCACTAAGGCCCAGGGGCCACAGCAGCAGCCAGGCTCAGAAGGTCCCAGTTATGCCAAAAAAGTTGCACTTTGGCTTGCTGGTTTGCTTGGAGCCGGTGGGACTGTGAGCATCATCTATATTTTCGGTGAGGGACATGCCCCTGCCCCCCAGTTTTGTTCTGCTGGCCTCCTGAATTCTGTGGAACCACGCCATCTTTCCCCATAGTGGCTTCACTGATCTCTGACCCCTCAATAGGACTGCCAATTAGGACACCTATCTTGAAAACTGGAGAAGTCTCCTTTCTTCTCCCTTCTACCCCTTCTGTCTCTCTCGAGTTGGTTCCTGTACCAACTGGAAGAAGGGAATATGGAGGAGGTTGGGCCTGGACCAAATGGAAGAAGGGAATATGGAGGAGGTTGGGCCTGGACCAGCTTTCTACGCTGTGTCTTACCTCAACTCCCAAAAGTCCATCCTAGTCCCCTCCTCCCTTGAATCTAGGATGCCATACCTCTAGCCCTGTCCTTCAGACCCAGGAGTCCAGGTCCACTGACACATACTCCACCCTCAAGACCCAAGAGATGGGGTCCCCATTTCTCTCACTCGTTTTGTCTCCCTTGCAGGAAACAACCCTGTGGATGAAAATGGTGCCAAGGTGAGGGAATGCAGCCTTGCCGGAGGTCCTTCCTGTGTGAGGGTGGCTTCCCTGTGGTTTGCTCAGGCTTATCTCTGGTGTGGAGTGAGCCTCTCCCTCCCAGGGACCTTCTCCTACTCCTCTCAGAGGCTTTGGAGAACCTTTATGTGGGTGTGATGGGGTCCCACCCCTACCTTCCCAAACCTTCCATTTTTCTCTCCACCTCCCAGATTCCTGATGAGTTCGACAATGGTGAGTAAACAAACTCAGATTCTGGGGTCCCTGGCCCTCCTAATGTGCCACTTAATAGGCACAGTAGCTCTCCTGCTCTGGTGCCTCCAGCCCCTCCTCCTCCTATTGGGGGGTACTAGGTGAGGGGCAGCAGCTGGATGGCTTGGGGGAGGGGCATTATAAAGTTCCAGCCCCCTTTCCTGGCCCCTCAACCCAGGAGCAGATGGTCAGGGACTGATGGGGGAGGGGAGCCTGGGTGGGAGGGCTTGGGCAGTCCACCCCCAGACACATGGCTTCCCTTGCCTTAGATCTGAGCATCTGCAGCCCCTAACCCCTGCTTTATGACAGCCTCTTTTTTTTTTCCCCCTAAGCTCTGACCCTTCCAGGCTCCTCATTTCCAAAACAATGCCTCTTTCCTCCCTCCCTCTCTCATTAGCCAGCTTTTGATGGGGAGCTTCTGAGAAATTGGATACTAGAGAGTAGTTGTCAATTCTGTCACACCTGGGCCTTCCCAAGAGAAAAGTAAAATTGGTGGATCCAGAAAGCCACCTGTTTGTGCTGGGAAAATTTGCAAACAGGCATGTTAATACACTGATTGTTTCAACTAGGCAGGGGGGTAAGTATGTTGTTTTAACTGGGCAGATATAAAATCATAGTGGCTTCAACAAATCAATATGCTGATTTAAATTGGGCAGGTAGACATGCTGGTTTAAAATGTGCATATTAATTAGTTTAACTGGTTTCAATATTTTGGTTTTTAAGAAGCTGGCCAGAGGTAGAACTGGACTGAAAATACAGCCTTGAAATGCACACTCATGGAAGTTTACTGTTTTAAACTGAATCCAGTGTGTTCGTGTAAGCCAGGATTTTTCACCTTCAGCCCTTATTGACACATTGGACCAGATCATTCTTTGCTGTGTAGGGGACTGTCCTGTGCATTGTAAGACATTTAGCAGCACCCAGGATAATTATATCTACATACTTGGTGCCAGAATCATGGCCATCAGTCCCGTCCCCAGGGGCTGGGGTGTGGCTCAGTGGTAGAGCCCAGGCTTAGCTTGATGAGATCCTGGGTTCAATCCCAGTATCCAAAAAAAAAAATGCTCTCCAAACATTGTCAAACTTACGGCGTTTGAGGGGTGGGAGCAAGATAAAAGTGTTCCTAGTTGACAACCTCGGGTTTAAAGCACACAGATGTCTGTGTTCATTGTGGTATAACTAATACGCTGGCTTAAAGCAAACAGATCTAGAAGCTTGGTTGCTCAGAATGGACTAAACACTGACATAAGGTCAACAGGTTTTTATGTCTGAATTTTAAGTGGACCGATGTGTAAATGTTGTTTTGATACCTGGTGTGTGTGGAAGTAGGTATTCACTTTAAAACTGGGTAAGTGAGTAAATATCTTTGTTCCTACCTGGGACCTGGAAATAAGCTGATTCTCAGGTGGATGTGTAGGCCTGTTGTGTATCTAGTAGATCACAAACCCATGGTGTGTTTGGAAAGCGAGCAGCGGCTTATCTTGGAATCCTTTGTGCCTGATGTTCTTCTAGATCCAATTCTGGTACAGCAGTTGCGTCGGACATACAAATATTTCAAAGATTATAGACAGGTAAGCAGGGACCTGGGCCTGGTCCCTACCTTCCATCCTCAGCCCCCAGTTTCTGTGTCAAGCACCCTGTCCCTTTCCTCTCCCACAGATGATCATTGAGCCCACCAGCCCCTGCCTTCTCCCAGACCCTCTGCGGGAGCCGTACTACCAGCCGCCCTACACACTCGTCTTGGAGCTCACTGGTGTCCTCTTGCACCCTGAGTGGTCGGTGTGTCTCGGGGAAGGCAGCGGGTTGGGAAGACCTGTGTGTTGGTGGGGTGCTGTGGGACCTAGGGGAGGACTTGTCTCTTCCCACTGCCTCACTTTCAGTGCCCACTCTATTGTGGGTATGCCTGGGCACACAGGAAGTGTGCCAAGAGTTGGCTCTTGCTCCAGACTCTAGTTCTTAGCCCATGTATTCCCAAGCCCTCAAGAACAGCGAGAACCCTGGCTCTGGGAATCGTCTGGCTGGCTGTAGGGCTCCAGGGGCCTCTTGGTTGGTGGCTCACTGTCCTGTCTCCCCAGCTGGCTACTGGCTGGAGGTTTAAGAAACGCCCAGGCATCGAGACCTTGTTCCAGCAGCTTGCACCTTTGTATGAAATTGTCATCTTTACGTCAGAGACTGGCATGGTGAGGCTCCAGGGCAGAGGAGGCACAGTTGGTGTGGGTGGAACAAGACAGAGCTGGTAGGCCAAACCCAGCTGACCTTTCCTTGGTCCCCTAGACTGCGTTCCCACTTATCGATAGCGTGGACCCCCATGGCTTCATCTCCTACCGCCTGTTCCGGGATGCCACGAGATACATGGATGGACACCACGTTAAGGTGCCATGTAGGGGTCATGGTGGGCCTCTGGGGTGGTCATGGTGGGCCTCTGGGGTGGGCATTCTAGCACTGCCAGAAAGAGGGCTCAGCTTAAATCCTAGCCTCAACCCTGCTCGTGATTCTGTACAGACCTCATTCTCCTGGCAGAACCTGAGCTTGGCGGAGCATTTTGGCCCTTCTTCCTCCAGAACCTGGGGGAGTGGGGAGAAATGGGGTCTCCCTAAAGAAGACAGTTATGGGTGAGGGGTAGTGATGTTGAGTTTTGTCTCTCTGTGTCTGTAACTGGGTGTTTCAGGGACATTGAATAACCACAGTAGCTTTTGTGAGCCTGTTTGGACTTGGTTTGGCTTGGGGTTCGTTCCTGTGGCCAGTAACACATCAGGGGTCTGGGCCTGGATTCCATGTGCCCAGGTGTCTCTTGGGCTTCTGTCTGGGTCTTGGTGGTTCTGGGGGTCTGTGCTGGGATTCAGCAGTGCGTGGACTGTGACCGCAGGTCTGCGTTGGTCTGTGTGACTCCCCATGTACCGCTGTGGGTCCAGCTGCACCTCTCTTTCTGGGCAAGAGGTTCCTCGACCCGCAGCATATCACAGTCACTGGGCAGTGGTGGTGGAACACGCCAGGGCCCGCCCCTCCCAGGAGGGCCTGAGTCCACCTGGGCCTAGGAGTCGTGTGGCTAGCTCCTCAGGAGCCCAGGGCTCTCCAGGTCGAGTCTGGGAGACAGGCCATGGTGATGCCCTGTGTGCGTGTGTTCCTGGTGGGGTGGGGAGGGGCGCAGGTGGTGACCTGACCTGTCACCCACTTGCAGGACATTTCGTGTCTGAATCGAGACCCAGCCCGAGTGGTAGTTGTGGACTGCAAGAAGGAAGCCTTCCGCCTGCAGCCCTACAATGGCGTCGCCCTGCGGCCCTGGGATGGCAACTCTGATGACCGGGTCTTGTTGGACCTGTCTGCCTTCCTTAAGAGTAAGACCGACCCCGCACCTCCTGGCTCTGACCCCAGGGGCCCTTAGGATGCTGACAGAGGCTTGATTCTGCCTTGTCTTTCCTGTCAAACTGGCATCACACCAGGCCCCAGGTTCAGCCTCCAGCACTGGAAAACAAACAAAACTGGCAGTTGAGGTTCAGGAGGTCTTGAGCATCTTGGAGTCCCGAAGACTCCCGTGTTTGGGTGTTCCTTTGGAGTGTTTAGGGGCTCCCTGGGAATATTTGGGGAAGCCTTTTAGAGCACTGAGAAGTGTTCTAGGGAGTGCTGATCTGGGATCTGACTTTGTCCCTGTGGGCCTGCCTCCCTCGGGCCTCAAGCCTGGCTGACCTCTCCCTATCGTGCCTGCAGCCATCGCACTGAACCAGGTGGAGGACGTGCGGACTGTGCTGGAGCACTACGCCCTGGAGGACGATCCACTGGAGGCTTTCAAACAGCGGCAGAGCCAGCTGGAGCAGGTCAGGACTCAGACCCCACCCCTGGATAACTTCTGGGGCTTCCCGAGGAGGCTCCCTGAAGCAGCCCATCTCCACACTGTCCCCTGGCTGGCTGTGTGACCTTGGCAAATACCTGCTCTCCTTTGCCTCAGTGTGTCTCTAACCTGGGGGTATAACACAGCCTTCCTGCCAGGGCTGTCGTAAGGCGGGGTGGCCCGCTCTGGGAAAGGGAGTGTCCTTGTGAGCAGTCCTAGGGACTCCTGTGGAGGTGAACTTGGGGTTTAGAGCAGGTCTGGAGGGAGGTGTCCATGGCACTTGGCTGAGGGTCTGGGGGGGAATTCTGCTGGTGTGTGGATGGAGTTAGAAAAGATGCTCAGGTCCAGGCTGAGGTCGTCCAGATTCTGGGTTGACTTTGGAGGTGGGGCTAGAGCCCCTAGGTGTCCAGAAAAGGCTCTGGAGGCTGGGGTCAGGGGTTCCCCCATCCTCAGAGTAAGACAAGGCAGTGTGTTGAAGAAGGCTGTGGGTTTTGGGCCTGGGGTCTGCCCAGTATCCAGGATGGGCTCTAGGATCTGAGATAGGTTCCCAGGCTACAGGTTGGGGCCCTGGGATCAGGGGAGGGTCTGTGAGAGTTTTCTGCCTGAGAATTGCTGAGGTTCAGGGCTGAAAATATGGAGGGCCTGAGAGCCTGGGGCTGAGCTCCTGTGACGCAGCTGGCCCTTGCCAGTGTATGAGCGGGGCCCGCGTGTGGACTGCTCTGCTGTGTGGGAAGGGAGTCGGGCCTGGGCCAAAGTCTAAACAAAGGCTGGCTGCTGGGCTGAGGCTGGGAGCTGGTAATGTGGGAGGAGGCCTGCCAACCCAGCTGACCCTCTTCCTCCCCTGTCCCCTGACCCCAGGAGGAACAGCAGCGCCTGGCTGAGCTCTCCAAGTCCAACAAGCAGAACCTCTTCTTCGGCTCTCTCACCAGCCGCTTGTGGCCTCGCTCCAAACAGCCCTAATACTTTGGGCCTCCTCAAACTCACTGCCTGGGTCCAAGGCCTCAGGCCCCAGTTCTCCCAGACCAAGGCTTGGGCAGCCATGTGTCCAATAAAGTGCATCCCAGATGCCACAACTCCTGTGTCCGGAGAGTCTGCAGATGGGGCATCAGGGTGCGGTCCGGGACTTGGGTCATCCTCCCACGGTGGCCAGCTGACTGTCGAACAGAGTGGGGCTCTGTTGGATCAGGGCTGCTTTGGGCCTGGCTGTCTGGAAACGTGGGTCTCTGCTCGGCTGTATGATCTGCAAAAGTGCGTCTCTCTGGCCTCAGATTCCTCGCGTGTGGAGAAAAGGAGGGTGGAGTTAAGACAGGTAGCGTCTGTGGAAATAAAGCCAAGTTGAGCTGTGGTTGTCTAGAGAAGGCCCACCTCACGTGGGCTGCTCTCCTTCTGGCCTGCTGTGGCCCCATGGGAAAGTGGCCTTGGAGTTGTTTGATCTTCCAGTTTGTCAACAGAAGCCAAAAATTGGGATTTTATTTATTTATTTATTTATGAATGAATGAATGAATGAATGAGATGGGGCCTCTGTCTGTTGCCCTGGCTGATCTTGAACTCCTGGGCTTGAGTGGTCTTCCTGCCCCAGCTTCCAGAGTAGCTGGGGGCGCTGTAGGACTGTGCTACCGTGCCTGCCCAGAAATTGGAATTTTTATATCAAATCTTGCATTCGTTTATTTTCTGCAGTGCTGGGGTAGAGCCCAGGGCCTCACGCACAACTGGCCGAAGCTGAGCCCCGAGCTCCACCTCCCCAGACCGGCAGCCGCCCTGTGCAGCAGCACTGTCTGTGATGTCTGCCATCCAGTGTCGTGGCCAGCGCCTGGTGAGGCTGTGGCGTAATTGAAATGTGGCTAGTGTGAATGATCAACTGAATTTTTAAAATTTAAGTAGCCACATGGGTCTCCTGGCCCCCATACTGGAGCACAGCTGTGTGTTAATTAAAGAGTCCGGGTTCCTGACTGTCCAGGTGCAAACGCAAGCTCTGCCACTTCCCGGCTGGCTGTGTGATCCTGGGCAAGTTACTTTACCTCTTGGTGCCTCCGTTTCTACATCTACAACACTTTCTGCCTCAGACTGGGCTTAAAAGCAGAGGCCCATCCACTTAGGCACTCAGGTGGTAGCTGTATAAATCCAAGGAAGGCACCTCTCTGACTCAGTTTTTTCATCTCTAAAATGGGGTGATGTTGGTACCTTAGAGTGATTGTCAGGAATAGTGACATTCCCAGTTCAGGGATTTAATGTATCTACGTGGGCCCTGCTGTTACCAAGCCACAGTGATTGTTCATACATGGAAATACGCTGAAACTTTTTCACTTGAAATGTCTTTCTACCCCGCCAGATGTGGTGGCACATGCCTGTAATCCCAGCAGCTCAGGAGGCTGAGGCAGGAGATCACAAGTTTGAGGCCAGTCTCAGCAATTTAGCGAGACCCTGTCTCAGAAAGGGCTGGGGATGTAGCTTAGTGTTAGAGCACCCCTGGGCTCAATCCAAGAAAAAAAAAAAAAAATGCTCATGGGCATCTGCAAACACAAACAACCCAGCCCTGGGGTATTCTTTCTAATCCAGGGAGCTCACCCACGTTCTCAGGGCTCCCCAGTTGCGGGAAATTCCTGGGTGGAGGGAGGCCACATTTGTTTTGCATATGGCTTTGAGGAGAAGGTGGGAGCAAAGCTGTGAGTAATGTGTCCTGGGGGAGTGGGTGGTGAACAGGGAGCTCCAGGGAGGGAAACAGCGCATCCCTGGAACCTGAGGGGCCTTTCCAAAGCCCCTTCAGTGCAGGAAGGAAGAGGTTCATCCACTGGCCCTTCCCTCCAGCGGTCTGGAGTGACTTGAGCCCGGAAGCTGTGGCATTCTGAGCCACATCCCCAGCCCTGTTTGCATTTTATTTAGAGACAGGCTCATGGCACCTGCTTTGTGCCCATCAGGGTCCCCAGAACCCTGCCCACCTTGGTGCCAGCTCAGCCCCTCTTGCTGTTGGGTGACACCTGCTAAAACTGAGGGTGGAAGAAGAGGATCTGACATTGCACATGACGGGCAAGGGCCTGGGCTCATATGCCCTGGGCACTCGGGCTGTGTGGTGCCATGGGTCTACAGATGCTCAGGGTGGGCTGGGTTAAAGCACACCCCAGCAGGATCTGAGCCTCCAGGCCACACCCCTCAGGTTCTGTGGCCCTGGCAAGGCCAAGCCTGCAGTTCCTCACCCCAAGGTGTTCACACTGGTTCCTCACTGGCACACGAACCACATAGTGGCAGTGCCACACTGCCGGTCCCAAGGTGCAGCAGAGAACCAGAGGGACAGGGAGCCTGCCCTCACACAGCTGGTGGCCCACGGAGGAGACTCAGTGCCCAGGTATTTCTTGGGAGTGATCAAGGATGAAGGAAAAATAAGCAGTGCCTGGTGGCGCATGCTCAGAATCCCAGTGACTTGGGGTGAGGCGATCAGACGCCTCAGCAGTTTAGCGAGACTATGGGAAAATGCGAAACTCTGGGGTACCGCTCAGTGGTAGAGTGCCCCTGGGTCAGCCCCAGAAGTGAAAAGAAGAAAATGTGGGGGACACAGGGTTTGGGACTTGGAGTGCTATTTTAGACTTGATGGAGCGTAGTTGAGCAGAGCCCAGAGCAAATGAGAGCCCCGGGATGTCTGAGTGCCAGGCACGGTCACCTCAGGGCCTTGGCACTTGCGGTTTCCTTTGCCAGAAGTGTTTTCTCCTAGGATCCTGCAGTTAGTCCCTCACTTCCTTTAGGTCTCAGCTAAGATGTCACCTCAGCAGGCCTTCTGTGATCTCTAAGGTTAGCATATAAGAAAAAGTCCCAAACAGCCAAGAAGATGGTCAGAAATCCTCTGAAGTACCTTTCGTGCCCACGGGACATGAGAACATCCATGGAAAACACCACTATGCTTGGCACGAGCCCTTCGTACAGACTAGTTATTTTTTTTTTAAGTTTATTTACTCATCTACTTTTTGTTGGGGGGGTGTACCAGGGCTTGAACACAGGGGCACTTGATCAATGAGCCACACCCCCAGCCCTAATTTGTATTTTATTTGATGACAGGGTCTCACTGAGCTGCTTAGCAGCTCGCTTTTGCTGAGGCTGGCTTTGAACTCCTGCCTCAGCCTCCTGAGCCCCTGGGATCACAGGCATGTGCCACCACACCCAGATCATTCATTTTTTGTGGTGCTAGAGATCCAACCCAGGGCCTCATATATGAGAGGCAGGTGTTGGCTATGTTTTTTATGTGAATATATCATTTCAACAGTTAAAACTAGAAAAGAATATTTTTATTGACTATAAAATTAAAAAAAAATTTTTTACTCATCAATGGACCTTTATTTATTTATATGTGGTGCTGAGGATCAAACCCAGAGCCCCACACATGCCAGGCAAGTGCTCTCCCCCTGAGTCACAACCCCAGCCCCTTGACTATTTTTAAGAGCATGGTTAAATATTCTTTAATTTTAAAATCCATGCCTGTACTTAGCACTAAATAGTTGAATTTAATAATATTGAATTTTATTTATCTGGCATATAGACATAGATGCCAATTAGGCTGTTACATTTTAATGACTTTATTGAAGTATAATCACGTGCTATAGAATCCATTCATTTTAGCTGGATGACATTTATGAAGTTAGGCTGTCATCCTTCCAGTCTAGTGTTAGAACGTCTGTCATCACCTCAGAAGGATCCAGAAGCATCTCTTCTGCCTGTTTGCGAGGACTCCTTCACTGCACCCCAACCCCAGGAAATCACTTATCTGCTTTGCCTCTTGAGATTTGCCTCTTTCTGTCACTTTTCTTAGTAATGGAATCAGCTGGCTTTGGACTTAGTTTTCTCTTTCTAGGTTTTTAGGGCAGAAGCTTAGGGTACTGATTTCAGATCCTTCTTTTTCAATGTTGGTGTGCAAGATGTCGGTTTGCTTCTCAACAATTCATCCCACACATTTTGATACACTGTATTGATTGTCATTAAGTTTGACATACAGTTAAGTGCCCCAAGTGCTATTTTTAAACTTAAATTTTTTTTAGATATATCAAACCTGGAATCTGTTATTTTATCAAGTTACCCAGAAGTTCGCTTCTCCCACAGCTAATTCTAATACTTGTGCAAATCCTGTTTGAATATCTCCCATGATGGGAGGCTCACTCTCCCACCTAATGCTAATCTGCTGCCCAATAATCCAGGCCCATAAGGTCTGACTCTTTTCTTTGGGGGTCACAGAATCTGAGTAGTGAGGCTGTGGAACAAGGACCTCAAATGTCAGAAACCCACGAGATACTCTGAAGGCACTGGGGGGGCTACCCAAGAGTGTGCAGGGGAAGGATATGGCCAGATTTGTGCTCAGAAAGGCGACAGGCCAGAGTGGTTGGGGCAGAGAGATGGAGCCGGAGCAGAGACGACCCTGGTCCCCTTGGGGAGAACATCGCTAGAGCAGGGAGGGAGAGAAAGACTGATAGGCTGAAAAGGAGCCTGGGAGGTTATCAGCTGGCCCACTGCTTCTGGGCTCAGACCCTCCCCTGACTCCAGTGTCCTCAGGATTAAGAGGATGCTCTGGATTGGATTCTTCTATTAATTACAAATTACTTAGCACTACTGTATGCCTCACTTTGCTGGCCTCTAGAAGAGAAATTGTATTTAAATTCGACCTGCATTTTTCCCTAAAATTATTAGCCTCTGAATTAATCCCCCTACCCCACCCCCAGGACAAGACATTGAGTTTCCTCCATCCAACGGGCTTTTCCCTGAGCACAGAGTGATCGTGACCAGGGGCTGGGACATCTGCCCTAACTTTTTTTGCTGTGGTCCTGGAATACTAAGAGGTTTCTGGGGGGTCCGGGGGTGCCCCCACCGCATTCGTCCTGGGGCGGGAGAGCGGCTAATGGTGCGTGAAGACGAATTTCCTGCCCATTTGCTCCTCACACCTTCCGGAGGCCAAACGGGCAGCCCAGCTGCGGCCGAGGGGGAGGGGCGCGGCCGCCCGGCAGATGGCGGCATTTACATACAGCTGAGAGTTCTCTTTGAGGCTGGGGCTCCTCGCCCTGGCGTCTGGTGCGTCTGGTGATGCAGGGTTTGGGAAGGGTGGCTTTGTTATCAGAAGGCGGAACACATGAGTGCCAGCGCGCGCGCACACACCCAGAGGTCCACAAAGAACCCCCGATCCTCATCGTATTCATTCACAGCGACATCCGTGGACCTTCCAAACCTAGCCACCACACACACACACACACACATACACACACACACACACACCCCTTAGTCATTCACAACCTCGTGTCTTTTAGCCCACATGCACATAGCCAGCTGGAGACACCTGCACAGGACCACAAAGTCACAGGCTCGGCGGCTACACAGAATGGTCCAGAAGCTCACATAAAACACACACACATGCGCCGAGAAGCACCCACGCAGCTACAGGATCACCAAACGTCACACACTCACTGCTATTCGCCCATTCAGGTGCGTACTCACACACAGGAGCACAGAATCATTGACAATCTACAATTTGTCATCCTTCCACAATTCCAGGCACATGCTGAGCCACACCGTCCCGTTTAGACACATCCTGCACGTCCTCCAGTAGCCTTTGTCCGCACACAGACACAGAATCCTGTGCAACCTCACACACAGGCCCAACGCCGGATTCCCACCCTACCCTACTACACTCAAAATCACGCCCACGAACACACACTACATCGCCCGCGCCCATCGCCACATCGGAACCTCGAGGTTGCTCCCGCACTGCGCCCCTTCCCCTGCCTCTTCTTCCACTTGGTCCCCGAGCCAGGCGGCTGCCTGAAGGGGCGGGGCCGTCCTTTCCGTTATAAAGCTCCAGAGCTAGCAGCCGCGACTCCCGAGATCCTGGAAAGGCCATGGTCTCTCTGCGGATGTCCCGGGTTCCGTCCCAAACGGTGATCCTGGCGCTCTTTTTCCTTCCCCAGGTCAGAACACAGCGGGGATGTAATGGAAAGGGATAAATGGGGCTAGGGGTGCGACCCGGTGGTCTTGGGAGGGGATGCGGGGCCGACAGACACCTGGGTCCCCGCGGTCCCCTCACCCTGTGCCCCCTTCCACCCCTTCGACCTCAGGCACGGCCAGCCGGTGTCTTCGAGCTGCAGATCCACTCCTTTGGACCGGGACCAGGCCCAGGGACCCCGCGATCACCCTGCAGCGCCCGGGGGTCCTGCCGCCTCTTTTTCAGGGTCTGCCTAAAGCCGGGGATCTCTGAGGAGGCCGCCGAGGCCCCCTGCGCCCTGGGCGCGGCGCTCAGTGCGCGCGGACCGGTCTACACGGAGCCTCCCGGAGTGCCCGCGACTGACTTGCCGCTGCCGGAGGGCCTCTTGCGCGTGCCCTTCCGAGATGCCTGGCCGGTGAGCCCCTGCCCCAGGGTACTGCCCGTGCTGGGGCTGATCATGCTACCCAAACCTCGACCCCTTTCTTTGGTCCAAATTTCAAAATTCTAACCGTGTCGCCAGAGTGGCACATTTCCAGAGAAGTAACTCTACCATCATTCTGGGAACCTACGTTTTCAGACTTCTCAACCCTACTCACTGGGCACCCTAAATATTCTGATTCCAACTTGCCCTCTGGGGGGTTCCAAATGTTCTGACCCCAGCTTTATAGGCTGGGGACCCCAAATCCCCAGAACCCCAAACCCACTCTCTGAAAGTCCTAAATTCATAGAGCCCTACCTTTGTGTCTTGGAGATGCTTAAAAATTGGGATCCTCATCTTTATCTCCAAATCTCCTTGCGCTTAGGGACTGTTTCCATGCACTGTCTTGGAGACACCTCTTCTCCAGGATTTAAATTCTAGACCACTGGGTAAATGACTTTCCCTTTTCCAGTCTGATTTCTCAACTGTAAAGTGGGATCATGCTGGTACTTCAGTGAAACCCTTTGCAGACTCAACTAGGTCTCTTGAATTAAGTGCTTGCCATACAACACTCAGCAGAGAGTGCCCACAATATCGTTCCGGCTCTGCAGTTCCCTCTGGGAATTGTCCTGGAACTTGGCCACCACTTTTCATGCCTGGACTCTGGCCTTCTCTGAGTGCCTGCCCTGACCATGTAGTCCATTCTGTCTTCCTCCCCTTCTGCCACCAACAGGGCACCTTCTCCCTCATCATTGAAACCTGGAGAGAGGAGCTGGGCGAGCGGATTGGAAGTGAGTGTTGGGCCTTGGGGCTGTGGTCGGGGGTACGGGTCTGGATGTGGGATCCAGGAGAGTGACACGAGGTGGTCTGTAAGGGGAGAGTTCCTGAGACCGCTGGACCCATGCTCCTGTGTGGTAACAGCTCCAGGGCTCTGGGCATCTCAGGTATAGGAATGTCCTGGTGATGGATGTGGAACCCATGATCTTGGCACAAGTTGGGCATCCTTAATCCAAAAATGGGAAATCTTAAATGCTCCAAAATCCAAAAGTTTTTTTTTTTTTTTTTTCCAGTGCTGGGCATGGAAGCCAGTTTCCCACATGCCAGGCAAACACTCTTGCACTGTGCTACCCCCAGCCCCCAAAATGAAACCTTTTTGAGAGCTGACATGATGTCGTGGGTGTAAAATTCCACATCTGACGTCATGTGGCTCATTGTAGGCAAAATGCAGGTGCACTGCTGGCCCATGGTGCATGCCTGTGATCCCAGCAGCTCTGGAGGCTTAGGCAGGAGGATTGCAGGTTCAAGGGAAGCCTCAGCAACTTAATGAGGCCCTAAGCAATTTAGCGAGAATGTGTCTCAAAATAAAAAATATATATATAGATAAAGGGCTGGGGATATTTCACTCAGTGGCCCCTGAGTGAAATCCCCAGTACCACCCCCAAAAGCAGGTGCACTAAAAATATCAAATATCATATTATCATATTACTTTCAGGCTATGTGTATAAGATATGAAATATAACATATTCCATATTTAGATTTGGTTCTCATACCCAAAATATCTCATTATGTAGATGCAAATATTTCAAAATCCAACACATTTATGTCTCAGGGTGCCCCTCCCTTGCTCCTGTGGCATTGGTGATCAAACTGCACCTCATGTGTGCTAAGCAAATGCTCTTATCACTGAGCTGTGTCTCTAGCCCCCCCCCCCTTTTTTTTCCTTGAGATGCATTTCACCATGTTGCCCAGGTTGGTCTCAAAACTCCTGGGCTCAAGTGAGCCTTCTGTCTCAGCCTCCCCAGAGCTGGAACCACATGCCATTGCACCCAGCTCTGAAAATTTTGGACAAGCATCCTGCATCAGTATCTGGCAAATTGGAGGAAGCTCTCTTGGAATTGAAGCCACCAGAGCAGGATCTAGCATTTCACGGTCTTGCTGTGTCATGACCGGATTTCAAGAACCCAGGATGCAAAACGAGTTAGTTCTGGTTCCTTTATGAGCAACTCCATCACCTGTCAACATAATGGTCCTGGGGAACCCTATGGGATGTGGCGGCTTCCCCAGGGGAATACTGAGCAAAGGTTTCAGGATGTGGTCTTATTCTGTTTGGAAACTTGCTATGAAGACCCACAGTGGAGTTCTGTCACCATTTCGGTGTGGAAAATTTCTGGGACACAATATTAGAATGTGACACCCTTGCTCTGGGGAAGCTGTCACTTTCCCAGCATCCTAAGGTCTCAGGCAATATGAAATTTATGGTTTGGCAACTGGAGTGTCTGTCACTATTTTAACATCTGGGATGGGATGTTATGTTCTCACTTTAGGAGACCCGTTATTTTCCTTTGTCCACAAAAAGATATCAAATGTCACGTGGTGTTAGAGGTCTCATCACTACTTTAAGTATGGTGAGTCTGGCCGGGTCGGTCGCGCCCACTCCGGCACCCCCGCTTTTCCCGCAGGACCAGTCTGGAGCCTGCTGGCGCGAGTGGCCGGCCGGCGGCGCCTGGCGGCTGGAGGCCCGTGGGCCCGGGACGTGCAGCGCGCAGGCGCCTGGGAGCTGCGCTTCTCCTACCGCGCGCGCTGCGAGCCGCCCGCCGTCGGAGCCGCATGCGCGCGTCTGTGCCGCTCGCGCGGCGCCCCCTCGCGGTGCGGCCCGGGACTGCGCCCCTGCGAGCCGTTCGAGGACGAGTGCGAAGCCCCCAGTGAGTCCTCGGTTCAGCCCTAGTCCGTGCGCGCCTCGCCCAGGAACGCCGACTCCCCCTTGCTTCACTCGCGGGTTCCAAAATCCTTCCTCAACCCAGCTACTTCCTTCAGGGAGCTGGGGACCCTCGGTCCCTTGCTAGCTCCATTCATGGTCTAGCAGCCTGCGTTTTGAACCTCACTCCTCACCTCACTTCCTAGCCGTGCAGCTCACCCCCTCTCTGGGCCTCAGTTTCCCTGTCTGTAAACTGGGAGGGAGGTCACAATACCATCTATCCCAGAGGGCTGTCATGAGATAGGTTAGTGCACGGAAAGCACTCAACCTCTCTGCTTCAGATCCTTGCCCTTGACTTTCTCCAACGTCGATATCCCTCTTCTCTCTGCCTCTCCACCCCCCTCCCCGCCCCACAGCAGCGTGTCGAGCCGGCTGCAACCCAGAGCATGGCTTCTGTGAGCAGCCAGATGAATGCCGATGCCTGGAGGGCTGGACTGGGCCCCTCTGCACAGTCCCTGTCTCAACCAGCAGCTGCCTTAGCCCTAGGGGCCCCTCATCTGCCACCGCTGGATGTCTTGTGACTGGGCCTGGGCCCGGGCCCTGTGACGGGAACCCGTGTGCCAATGGAGGCAGCTGTAGTGTCAGTATCCCCTCTCCCACCTCACCCTGATTAGAACTTCACCCTGGGAGTTCCTGAGACCTCCCTCTCTGGGGCTTCATGAGACACCAACCTGGGTTGGAGATCTAGAAGTAGCCATCACGGAGGGCTTCCTGGAGGCATCCAGCCTGCATTGGGGCCTTGAAGTAGCATTAGGTGATGGAGATGGGACTGAGTAGCAAAGATTGAGTGGATGGTACCAGAAGGTGGGATGGGAACCAGGAGTGGGTGGGGCAATGGGAGTGGAGGATCTGGGATCCTGGGAGAAGGAGGTAAAGATAGCAGAAGCTTCCGGGACTAGGGCTTGAGAAGCATGGTTTGGCTGAGGAGTGGCCAGGTGAGTGGCATGGAGGGGGCAAAGGCACAGAAGTGGGAATGAGCTTGGTGTCTATGCTGGGACAAAGGAGAGCCACTGCTACCCTGGTAGAGTGAGAGGCACTCAGTTCAAGTTAGGATCACCTGGGAAGAGATCAAGTGAAGCCTTCATGGAGGAGGTGGGCGTAGAGCTGGGACCTCAAAGTAGGATTTGTGTATGTGGATGGATTTGGGGCGGGCAGAGCAGACAGGCGGCACTTGGTGGGCAAAGGGGTAGGATCGGGCGCTCAGGGTCTCCAGAGCCCCCTCCCTGTGGGCCGCAGTGTAGATGGAGTGGACAAGGGGCTGTCTGGAGAAGACTCCCAGGCGAGGTTCCTGAATACTGGGACTTGGGGCAGGACAAAGAGCAGCCCCAGTAGTTAAGTCTGAGGAGTGGGTGGGGTTTTGCTCTGGGGAGCCTCCTGCACAAAGCCCTCTTGCCCCTGCCAGGAGACACCCGGGTCCTTCGAGTGTGCCTGCCCCCGTGGGTTCTACGGGTTGCGGTGTGAGGTGAGCGGGGTGACTTGTGCGGATGGACCCTGCTTCAATGGTGGCTTGTGTGTTGGGGGTGCAGACCCCGACTCTGCCTACGTCTGCCACTGCCCACCTGGCTTCCAAGGTTCCAACTGTGAGAAGAGGGTGGACCGGTGCAGCCTGCAGCCATGCCAAAACGGTAAGGCGGGGGAGGGGGGTCTCTACATGGCTCAGACGGTCCTGGCTGAGAATCCTGGCTTTCTATTCTGTAGCCCCAGTGTTCTGCCCAGCCAGTGTTCTGTAAAATGGGCAAGGAGGTCGACCCTATCTCATAAATATGTATGACTGTCTGTATGTCTGTCAGGCCTCCATCTAGGCACTGCAGATTGCATCAGGGAAACAGGAGAAAATCCTTGCCCTCTTGGAGCTGATGTGGCAGGAATGTGCCTGCCGTGCTGCAAATCAGCAGGGAAGACAGTGGGGTTGGAACAGAGAGCCAGAGGAGAGGGTGAGAGGCTGAGGTCAGGCAGGTGATGGGAGCAGATCCCGTGGGACCTCCTGGGCAGCCAGAAAGGAGGACTCTTGCTTTTATGCTGAGATGGAGCCACAGGACAGTTCTGAAAGGAGAACCACCTGATCTGATATAGGTGTTAAAAGATTAAATGAGATCGTAAATGTAAAGTGCTTGACATGAATTGTGCCTGGCACCCTCTTAAAAGTGAATAGAATGATTCTTTCCAAAATACTGTGTGTGCACTGTGGCCACAGCAGTGGCCAGGCCATCTCTTGAGCCCTCCCCTCCGAGGGTACCAGGGGCTGCCTCAGCCCCTGATCCTCTGCCCATCCTCAGAGATAGCCCAGAGAGGTCAAGGCTATGGTGCTCTCTCAGGGCACGTGACCAGGGCTAGGCTAGAAGAAGAGTTGGGGAGGGCTCCCTGGAGGAAGGTCTCTGAGCACAGACCTGAAGGTTGAACTCAGGAAGAGAAAAAGTAAAAAAACGGGAGGAAAGGAAAAGAAGAGGCGCAGTCCAGGTAGCAGAAGGCAGTGCAAAGGCCAGGTGGTTCAAAGGCTAGTTCTGAGACCTGTTAACTAAGTACGTGTCAAGGTGAGAAAGAGCCTGAGGGTCAAAGAAGTGATGCTGCGTTATTCCAAGACGTAGAAAAAGCAGCGACCTTGGTTTCCAGGCAAACCAAGGGGCTGGCCTTTGAGTTAGAAAACGGGGCACCCAGCGTGGCCACCACGGAGCTGAGAAACTGGCACGGGAGGGCTGCGGGCTCCAGCCAGGGCTGCGCTGCTGACGCCCCCTTCCCCGCAGGCGGGCTCTGCCTGGACCTGGGCCACTCCCTGCGCTGCCGCTGCCGCGCGGGCTTTGCGGGTCCCCGCTGTGAGCATGACCTGGACGACTGCGCCGGCCGCGCCTGCGCCAACGGCGGCACGTGCGTGGAGGGTGGCGGCGCGCGCCGCTGCTCCTGCGCGCTGGGCTTCGGCGGCCGCGACTGCCGCGAGCGCGCGGACCCCTGCGCCGCGCGCCCCTGCGCTCACGGTGGTCGCTGCTACGCCCACTTCTCCGGCCTCGTCTGCGCCTGCGCGCCCGGCTACATGGGCGCGCGCTGCGAGTTCCCGGTTCACCCTGAAGGCGCGGAGGACGGCGTAAGCGCAGCCCGACCCAGCCTGAGGCCATCGGACCCGCAGCGCTTCCTTCTGCCGCCAGCTTTGGGGCTGCTGCTGGCCGCGGGCTTGGCTGGCGCTGCACTCTTGCTGGTCCACGTGCGCCGCCGTGGCCCGGGTCGGGAGACTGGGTCTCGCCTGCTGGCGGGATCCCCGGAGCCGTCGGTCCACACGCTCCCCGATGCACTTAACAACTCGAGGACGCACGAGGGCTCCGGGGATGGCCCCAGGTGAGGGCCGCTGAGGGATGCTTGGTCGCTGTTGGTGGCCTGCATCCATCTCTTTCGTGCGAGCGGGCGCTGTCTTTGGTGCATCTTCCTGATTGGTCCGAACCCCTCTAGCCCTCTTCGGATTGGGTAGTTCCCGAATTCCCCTAGTTGACCGTGGGTTCCTTTTCTCGACGGGTGGGGCAAACACGATCTGAGAATTTAGAGGGATTCGGTCTTTCCTCTTTCCTCCTCCCGCAGTTCGTCAGTAGATTGGAATCACCCCGAAGATGGAGACTCTCGCTCGATTTATGTCATTTCTGCTCCTTCAGTCTATGCTCGGGAGGTAGCTATGCCCTTTGTCCCCACAGTTCACACCCTGGGCACACTAGTAAAGGCAACCCTGATTTTTCTGTAGTTCTCGTTGATTCTGTATTGAAACAAGGAGGACAGAGTCTCCGCAAGGTCCTTAAGCCCACTGTTCAGTTCTGACTTAATTCTATCTTGCATTCCTCTATCGGTCGTTTGGGCACCTTGCCACCTTCTCCATGGAAGGCCCATGGGCCCAAGAGGTCACGGTGGAGACCCTCAGCCAGAGCTGCTTCTGGGGAGGGAGCCGGGTGGCGGAGGGGCGGCCCTTCTAATGATTCTTACTCTTTTCCTTTTCTAGGCCTGAACTGCCCATCAGCACCTGGAGACAGAGCCTGGATGTACTTTGCTTGCTAGCGTCCAGTCTCTGCCCCAGATACTTTGGAGTGCATGCTGGCAGGGGTGGCTGGGAGAACTTTACTGTTGGCAGTTGTACATAATGGTTATTTATATCCTATTTTTTCTTTCCCCATCTCTCCAGAGACATCTATAAAGGCTCTTATTTTGATCAGATATCTCAGGCTGAGTGCTTTATAGTTGGTGTTAGGAATGAGGAGAGATTTGACTCCTGAGGAGAATGAGATTTTTTGGGGGGCGGGTACCAGGCATTGAATCCAGGGGCCCTCTACCACTGAGCCACATTCCCAGCTCTTTTTTATACTTTATTTAGAGACAGGGTCTTGCTGAGTTGCTTAGTGCCTCGCTAAGTTACTGAGGCTGGCTTTGAACTCGGGATCCTCCTGCCTTAGCCTCCTGAGCCACTGGAATTACAGGCATGCACCACCATGGATGATACTAATGGGATTATGTTGTAGAAATCAGAAACCACCCAAATTGATTTAAATTTTAAAATAACATTCTGTTAAAACACAAAATTACAACAAATCTGATTTTGTAGATCCTAACTAGCTTTATTTGTGACTGAATATGGCAGCAGTCTTTATGAAACATGGTCCAGAAAACTCCCTTCCACCCCATAGGCAGGTTAAAATTTATCCTAAGAAGAGGAAGTGACAGGACTGGGGCTGGGGCTCAGTGACAGAGTTCAGGGTTCGATCCTCAGCACCACATAAAAATATATTGTGTCCATCTACAACTAAAAAAAAATTTTTTTAAAAAGGAAGTGATACAGAAACAGGAAGTGAGGTAGAGACACTCATGTTTACAGCTAGGTGTCTGTCTTATTTGAACATTTGAATAGTTGGCTACTTGTGATTGGCTAAGACTCAACTACTTTGCACATCAAGTTAAATTATAGTTCACTATGTAGGGATGCTACTTTTGGCCAAATAATTCAAAGTAACAGTTCATAAGAAATAATCCTGTGGCAGCTTCAAGTAGGGCTAGACTCCAGCCCAGTGTCTTTTTCCAGTTGGCCCTTTGTGTGTGTGCGTGTGAGGGAGAGAGAGAGAGATAGAGATATACTGGAGATTGAACACAGGGTTGCTTTACCACTGAGCTACATCCCCAGTCCTTTTTATTTATTAATGTTTTTTGAATTTTGGGACAGAGTTGCTAAGTTGCTGAGGCTCCCTCACACCTGTGATCCTGCTGCCTTGGCCTCCCAGATTCGCTGGGGTTACAAATGTGGGCCATCATGCCCTGCTCCAATAGGCTCTCTTACCCCTGAATTGCCTTCATAGGTTGACAGACCTTCATTGATCCTGGCTGGTCACAAGGCCACCACTGAACTAGTTGCCAAGCAGCCTGGTTTACTCTCACTGGTCAGGCTTGTTGTCTCCCTGCTGTGTGCAAGGCTGGCCTGCCCAAATCACGTGCGGTATGTGGGAGAGGGTCCCACCTCAAGTTAGGGTTCTTTGCTAGAAATGAGTCCTGTGCCAGGCAGGCACCCCACAGAGCTGCCTTGTAAGAAAAGCTAAAGACGTTCTTCAGGCTGGAGGCACGTGAGAGAGGAGCTAAGTCCACACCAGGCAGCAGAGCACTGGGAAAGGCGGTAGCGGAACCACAGGGGTCTGCACCTGTTTCTTCTCCTTTCTTCTGTTAACTGGTTTAAAAAGCAGTTGTGTAAACTGAATTCTCTGGACTTCATATCAGTCAGCATGGGCTGTGAGGGGCTGAACGTGTCCCCCCAGCATTTGCTGTTAGAATCTGATCCCCAACGTGGTGTGTTTGGAGAGGGGGCGGTACTGGGTCAAGGGTGCAGCGTTCAGGAATGGGACTGATGCTTTCATAAGAAGAGGCCAGAGAGCCAGCCACCTGTCTCTCCGCCATGTGAGGATACAGGGGCTCCAGCGTGGAAGAGAGCCCTCACCAGAACCTGACCCTGCTGGCCCTCTGATCTTGGACTTGGAACCTGCTGAACTGTGAGAAATACATGTCTGCTTAATGCACCCAGTTTATGATATTTCGTTACAGCAGCCTGAGCTAAGACAGGGAGGTTTTGTGCAATAGCAAGTGACCTTCAGATCTTAACGGCTTACAGAAGCACAGGTTTGGGGCTGCGGGTGTGGCTCTTGCCTAGCACGCTGGAGGCCCTGGGTTCCAGCATAAGCACCGCAAAAAATAAATAAATAAATAAAACAACCCCTCGCCAAACAAATGACAGCAAATCCCCACAGGTTTCTTGTCATGGCACACCTCCAAGCCACCCGTTCTGCTCCACATTGCTTTTCCCCCAAGGCCAAGGCTAACAGGAGCCTCTATCCGGATCACTGCCAGGCAACCTGTTAGAGGGAAAGAGCAGGGAGACTCGGGCAGAGGTTCCTAAAACGCCTGCTCACATTTTATTGGGTAATACAAGTCACATGACTTGAGCCTGCTGTTGGTGGGGCAGCAAGTAGTATCCCGTCAGGGAGCCACAGTGAATGCTTTGAATGGAGGCTGCTACAGATGTATACCCAGGAGAGTTGGCCTGGTCCCTGGTGTAGCCGTCAGTTTCACCAGCTAGTGACAGCCGGTTTCCCAGTCCTCATTTCCTCAGTTCCCACTGGGGTGTACAAGAAACCCTGGGAAGACTGACATTTCACCTTATAAACCTTTGTTTTATTTAACACCGCCCCCTGTCTTGCTGTTTTGGAACACATCAGAGGATCCCCTCTGTCTTCACAGGTTGCTAGGCTTTGAATGTGGTTTGTCCCCTCCAAAACTCACATTGAAATTTAATTGCTAATGTAATAGTATTGAGAGGTGGAGGGACCTTTAAAAGTGATTAGTTCACAGGGTATCACCCTCAAGAATAGATTAATGTTGCCAGGCATGGTGGGGCATGCCTGTCTGTAATCCCAGCACCTTGGGAGGATGAGGCAGGAGGATTGTGAGTTCAAAGCCAGCCTCAGCAACTTAGCAAGGTCCTGTCTCAAAAAAGGGCTGTGGATGTGGCTCAGTGGTTAAACGTCTGCGTGTTCAATTCTGGTACCAAAAAATAAAACAAAACAAAACAAAACAAAAAAAGGATTCATGTCATTTTCATAGGAGTGAATTATTGGGGGACAGGGTTGGTATAAAGCAAATCTGCCTTATCCTTTTCCTCCTTTACATGTGCTTGCTTCCCCTTCTGCCCTGTTATGATGCAGTCTGTGCCCTCAGCAGAAGTCCAGCAGACACTGGCCTACTCTCCTGGTCTTTCCAGCCTCCAGCACCTGTGAGCCAAGAGGAACTTTCGTGAACTGCCCAGTCTCAGGTGTTCCGTTATAGCAACGAAAATGGACTCAGACATCATGGAACAATGTTTCCTTTTTCACAGGTGGCAGATGGAATAGCGGAGTAAATTTTTGTTATTCTTCAGGAGGTGTGTTGAGATCTGCCCAGGTAAAAAGGTGGGATATTGACAATCTGTTATGATTTAGCCTAACACCAATTTATAGGAAATTCGGAGAACAGGTGTTAAGTACCACCCCAAGATGAACAAAATCCAGACTGTGGGAACTTCATGGGATAAATAAGTGGTTTCTTCAGGAAATAATTAGCTTAGTACTTCAAATTCACTAGAATGATTACAAGTAAAATGGCAGGAACAGGTGTTGGTTAGGATGTGGAAAAACAGGAGCCCTCATATGCTGCTCTTGGGAAAAATGATGAAGCCACTTTGTGAAACAGGCAGTTTCTTAATAAATTAAACAGAGTTACCCTGTGACCTAGCAATTCCACTCCTCCGTATCGCCTCAAGAGAGAAAATATGGTGCCGGGGCCCACGCCCACAATTGCAGTGGCTCCGGAGGCTGAGGCAGGAGGATCACGAGTTTAAAACCAGCCTCAGCAATTTAGTGAGGCCCTGAGTAACTCCATGAGATCCTGTCTCTAAATAAAACACCAAAAAAAGGGCTGGGGATGTGGCTCAGTGGTTAAGCACCCCTTGGTTCAATCCCTGGTATCAAAATAAAAACACAAAAAAAGAGAGAAAATGTGTACCTCCAAAGATTTTCTTGCAAACATTCATAGACATGTTATTCAAAAAAAGCCAGATTGTGGGGCTGGGGTTGTGGCTCAGTGGTAGAGCACTTGCCTAGCACGTGCAGGCACTGGGTTCGATTCTCAGCACCACATAAAAATAAATAAAATAAAGGTCCATGGACAATTAAAAAAATACTGTTAAAAAAAGCCAGAATGTAGGGCTGGGGCTATGGCTCAATGGCAGAGTGCTTGCCTGGCACGGGTGAGGCACTGGGTTTGATCCTCAGCATCACATAAAAATAAATAAATAAAATAACATAAAAATAAATAAAATAAAGGCATTGTGTCCATCTACAACTACCAAAAAAAAAAAAAAAAAAAAAAAAAAAAAAAGCCAGAATGTGGAAACCACCTGAGTGTCCATCAATGGATGATAGTTCATCCAAAGTGTGATCTGTCCACACAGGGAATATTATTTGGCCATAAAAGAAATGAAGTACCGACCCCCAAATGAACCATGAAAACATGGAAGTGGAAGAAGCAAGCCACGTCACAGAATTCCATTTACATGGAACGTCTAGAAGAGGCAGATCTATAGAGCCAGAAGGTCGATTCGTGGCTGCCTGGGTTTGGGTGGGACTGGAGGTTACCTGTAAATGGGCGGGAGGGCTCGTATGATGCACAGGTTCTAAGACAGCACTGGGAGCCAGGTGCAGTGGTGCACACCTGTAATCTCAGATACTCGAGTTTGAGGAAAGAGGATCACAAGTTCAAGGTCAACCTGGGCAACTTAGTGAGACCCTGTCTCAAAAAAAAAAAAAAAAAAAGAGTTTGGGGGATTGGGGTTGTAGCTCAGTGGTAGAACACCCTGGATTCAATCCTCTGTACCAAAAATAAATTAATTAAAAGATAAATAAATTAATTAAAAAACTTATTCTTGAACCTCTAAATCCATTAGCCAAAATACACCTCTCTCTGCTTCATAAGTAGCCGCGTCAGGTATTTCATTACAGTGACACAAGCTGACTAAGGCAGGAGCTTCAGCAGAGGGGACTGGCATGAGCTGCTGGATCACGACTTGCTATGGTTGGAAGTGGTCCACCTCCAAAGATTCATGTGTTCGATGCTTGGGCCCCAATGTGGCGTAAGACTGGGCCATTGGTGAGGGTGGCACATCATGGCAGCCGTGTACAGGATGGAACTGCTAGGGCTGGCTCTATAGCCCGAGTCGTAGAGTGCCTGACTCTTATGCTGGAGGCCCGGGTTCGAGTCCCCAGCCCTCTGGGATTGTGAAAATAACAAACAAAAGAGGATGGAACTGCTCACATCACAAGCCAGGAGGCCGAGAGACTGAGTCGGGTTCCACAGTCCCCTTGGAGGGCACACCTGCAGTGGTCTAGGGACCTCCCACTAGGCTCCACCTCTTGCAGGTTCACACCATCTCCCTACCCAGCCACCCCGGAGGCCAGTCCTTTAACACATGAACTTTTGGAGGACACCCATCCAAACCATAGAAACTTTCATTGGGGATTAAGTTTCCAATTTATGCTACTTTTGGGGGGGGCATGGTCAAACCCAGTTATTAATTTTTGAGGGGTGGATGTGCCAGGGATTGAACTCTGGGGCACTTGACCCCTGAGTCACTCCCTCAGCCCTATTTTGTATTTTTTATTCAGAGACAGGGTCTCACTGAATTGCTTAGCGCCTTGCTTTTGCTGAGGCTGACTTTGAACTTGTGATCCTCTTACCTCACCCTCCTGAGCCGCTGGGATTACCAGTGTGCGCCACTGGGCCCGGTACACCCAGCTATTGTTTTGTGCAGTCTCTGCATTTGTGTTATGTTTAGCAACAAAAAGTTTAAAACACAAGTATGGCTAATTGCCCACCATCTATTGCTATGGATAATGCTGCAAGAACTCAGTGGCAGAAAACACTGAACATTTACTTTTGCTCTAGAGGCTATGGGTTGACTTGGCTTCCGGCGCTCAGGGTGGGCTGATGTGGGCGGGCCTCAGGAATATGTGCCTGGCAAGCGCAGGGGTCAGCTGGGAGCTGGCTGCTCTTCCGGACTCCGCAGGCCCCTCGTCCTCCAGCAGGCTGGTTCTGGTTTGTTCTGGCGGAGGCAGGAGTCCCAGTGGACTCCACCAACATCCTCTCGCCTGTGTCCTATGGGTCAGAGCCAGTCACAAGGCCAGGAGTGGGGAAATGGATTCTGCCTCTTCATGGGAGAAGGTACAGAGTCCCATTTCCAAGGGCCTGGATGGGGAAGGGAAAGGGGAAGGAGTCGGGGAATCGGGGTCATTTTTGCCATCAACACTGGGACCCTCTCCCCCTTTGGAGGGAAAGCCATCTGGGTCCTTGGATACAGATGCCCCTTACTGAGAGCAAAACAAACGACTAAACAAAACTAAACAAAAAATCCTAAACTCCAAAAACCAAGACAGAAGTCAGGGATCTCTCTAAGACAGGTGAAGAATCCAATCCTTGGCAAATCGTAGGAGCAGGACTGGCAATAGCTAGCTGTCTCCTCCACTGTTCCAGGTGGGAATAAAAGGCAAGTGCAAATACTTTGACTTGGCCCTGTTTCTGCCTCTTCCAAAATCTCCTTCCAAATGAGACCGAACAAATCTAAGTCAGAACAAGCAGAAAGGGGTCTGGGGTTGTGGCTCAGTGGTGGAACCCTTGCCTAGCATGTGTGAGGCACTGGGTTCGATCCTCAGCACCACATAAAAGTAAATAAATAAATCAAAGGTATTGTGTCCATCTATGATTAAAATAATTTTTAAAAAAAGAACTAGAAGAAAGGAGGTCATCTTCCCTAATTTGGGGAACATCCTAAGACAGTTAATAATACTCTTAATGCTGTTGGTACCTTTGAAAAAATAAAAAAGCCTATGTGTGTACAGATAGGAGTGCCTGGGCTCAGATCTTGGTTCTATCACTTGCTAGGATGAGCCACTTCACCTCTCTGTGCCTTCATTTCTTCATCTGTAAAATGGGAAGAATAGAATCTGCTTCATAAAGTTGGGGGTATCAACGAACAAGTACAAGGTGTTTTATAACAGAGCCTGGCATATAATAAATGCTCAATGAATGTTAACTCTCAGGGCTGGGGATATAGCTCAGTTAGTAGCATGCTTGCTCTGCAAGCACAAGGTCCTGGGTTCAATCCCCAGCACCCCCAAAAAATGTTCACTCTCAATATTGTGCTATGAGGAAAGACAATCCCACAGGGGGGAAAGAGAAGGGTGGACTTGCCTGGCATCAAACAAAATTAAGTGGCTTTCCTGGTTTTTGAGACCCAGGCCCAAGTTTTAACACAGACAGTCTCTCGGAGGCTGGGTAGTGGGTTATGCCTCTCTTTTTCTCAGAACCCTTCTGTTAATCTGAAGCAAGTCTGACCTAACCATATTGTGCTAGTATCTTGGTTTCCACCATATATCATGGGTCCTAAGATATTATTGTGCAAAATGGGAATTACGCAGGAATTGTCTGTCCTACTGTTCCAACTTCCTGGGAGTGTTAACTAAATAAATTCAAATATTTATATTTGAATTGCATAATTACATATTCTATAAAACATATATTCAAGTAAAAAGATTGTGCATGTGCAGACCTGTGCAAAGTTTGTAAGGAGCGTAAAGGTGTGCGCCTGCGGAGTTCGGGGCCCAAGATCACCCTAAGGATTGGTGACTTGATGGAAGGGTTGACTGGAAGCTGCTACACTCTTGGTCATGGTGCATCACAAAGGAAGGATATGGATTAAAATCAGCCGAGGGAAGAGTGGCAGAGTCCAGGGGAGTTCCTGGTGTGAGTGTCTGGGTGTCTTCTCTGGGGAGTCATTGTTGGCATTGACTTCTCCCCGTGACAGTGAGTGATATGAGCGTGTGTCTTACCAACCACCGGGGTGCCCCTGTGCACCTTTAGGGTCTACAGTTGGTCAAGTAGGTGTGGGTGACAGTCCCAGTGGCTGATCTTAGAGTTTCCAGCACTTCCCAAGGTTGAGGTGACAGTGTGGCCCAAGGACCCCACCATCAGTCACACTGTTAGCACAGGCTACCTAGTATGGCTTAACTACCAGCTCAAGGACACGGTGTTCTCAGAAGGACTTCCAAGGGCTTAGAGATCATTTCCCAGGAGCCAAGGGCAAAGGCCAGACCTCTGTGGGCAAGATTAATTATTTACTGCACAACATATGAGCTTCCCACGACTCCCGGCCTAGGGAGTCCAGGTCCTCAGGTGGCCACTGCTTGGGCTCCAGTCCCTCGCCCCTCTTGCTGCCCGTGCTCCAGCCCTGTGAGGCACTGTCAGCTCCCAGAACAAGCCACGTTTCCCCTCTGCCTCCAGCAAACCCCAGCTTTACCTCGTTAACTCCTGTTCCTGGTCTCTTTCATTAATTCCCCGTTTATTAAGCACCTCCTGTGTACTGGGCCTTGATCTAGGAGTTAGGGACTGAACAAGACACACAGATCCTTACCCTTGACAGTTCTCAGTGATAGAGTCCTTCTCAGAGTGGGGAGGCCACAGGACCCTGGAGCCACCAGCTTGGGTTCGAATCCCAAGTGCATATTCTCAGAGCTCACAGTTGTCACCTTTCCTAGGCGGCCCTGGCTGACTGCTACAGACTGGTCGCATCTCTCTGGGACAGTGCAGGTCCTTAGTACTCTCCCATCCTGGCCCTGACCACCCTGGGCTGCTATTCCCATGGACAGGGAGCCTGGTGAGGACAGGAAGGCAGGGACCGGGGCTTTCCTGATCCCTCCTCTGTCCCAGAATCACCCAGCACAGAACGGTGTACACAATAGGCACTCAATAAACTTATGCTGAACACACGAACGTCAACGGCAGCTGTGGAATGCACTGGGGCGCTCTGTTTCTTACTTTGGCGGTGGCGATGGAAGGGCTGGGAAATACTCGGAATTGCCCCGGGGGAGCTGCAGCCGCGCCACATCCCAGGCCTAGGTCTGTGGAACCTCCGCCCGGGTGGAACGCGGTGTAACAGTGCCTCCCTGTGGGCACCCCTCATTTTAGAACCCTGGTGCGGGGGTGCTCTCCTCGCCCAGGAAGCGGGGCGGGGCGGGACGCAGGACCCGGATTACCCGGGTCCCACCCGGTCCCTATGAACAACCAGGCGGGGACCCCAGCCCCGTCCCCAGCCCGGCCTTCAGCACGGGTCCGGGCTTCCACCCTCACCCCACTCCCGACCCGAACCCCGACTCTGGTCCGGACTTCGATCCCAGCCCGGATGTCGACCCCTGTCCAGACCCGGACCCCGACTCTGGTCCGAACCCCGGCCCCGACCCGGCCCGTGATCCCGGTCCGAACCTCCACGCAGGCCCGGGCCCCGAACCTAGCTCGGACCCAGGCTCCGGTCCGGACTCTGAACCCACCTCCTGTCCGGTTCCCGGCCCCAGCCCCAGCCCCAGCCCCAGCCTGGGTCCCCACCCCGAGTCCGGTGCGGTTCCCGGCTCCTGCTCCGGCTCCAGCTCCAGCTCCAGCTCCAGCTCCAGCTCCAGCACCAGCACCAGCCTGGGTCCCGACCCCGAGTCCGGTCCAGTTCCCGGCCCCGGCTCCAGCTCCAGCCCCAGCCCCAGCCTGGGTCTCCACCCGGACTCCCGTCCGGTTCCCAGCCCCAGCCCCGGTCCCGGCGCCCGCCAGGGTCCAGGCCCCGCCGCCCGCCGCGGTTCCTGCTGAGGAATCCCCCGCGCCCCCAGCCCTGCCTTTGGATCCGCCCGCAGAACCTGCTCGGGAGGCAGCCCCGTCTTCTGCCGAGGCTCCTGCGCCCGCGCCGGGGCCAAAGCACCTCCCGTCGCTCGCCACGCTTGCGGGGCCCGCCCAGGAGCCCTTTCCCGCGCCCACTGCTCTGGCCCCTAACGTGCTGGGACCCACCGTGGGGTCCGCCGCGAAGGCGGGTCTACCGGCCACCGGGCCGACGGATCCCCCCGCTTCTGGACCCGTCCTGCGGACCGGCCCGCTGTCCATCTCCATTTCCACCAACACATTGGCCTCCACCAGCGAGAACCTCCAGACGGGGAACAAGATCCTGATTCGCGTCACCTACTGGTGAGGGCGGCCCCCACTCCCGCCCTGCCCCCCAAGGTCGGGCTGGGCGCGGAGGCTCTGGCGCTGTGGGGACGTGGCGGCGGAGCCCCGCCAGGCCCCGGAGGAGTCGGTGGAACCTGGAAGCCGGACACGCGGCTCCGCCCATCCTCCTGTCCGGGGCGGGTTCGGATTCCCGCTCGGCCTGAGCGTCATTCGTTCACTCATTCTTTGATCCGTTTGTGTGACTTCGGCCTGGGAGCTTCCTTTTGACTCCCCATCGTCGTTCATTTCCAAGAGCTCCGCCGCCCGCGCTGGGCAGACCGTGCTGAGCCCCCGGGCTCGCTCTGCCTCCTCAGCGCGAGGTCTGGCCACGCAGACCCAAGGCCAGGTGCATCCCTGTGGATGGAGGTGCGCTCCCTGGGGAGCACAAGGGGTCAGCGAACTCTAGGACCGAGCGGTCGGGAACAGCTCTTTTCAGGAGGTGGCCCTTGAGCTGACACTTCTCAGAGAGCAGGAGGAGACTGTCAAGTGTAGGGTCCTTAGCGGACGGGTAGTCAAGGTAGCCGGAGCAGCGAGTGGGAAGTCTGGAGGAGGCTGGATGCAGCGCGAAGGCCCGGGCCTCTCTTCAAATTAACAATAATAGGAACAAAAATAATAGTAATGACTTTCCTTGACCGCCCCTGGGACCCAGGGCTGAATGCAGCTGAGACAGACCCTTCCCCTCTGATCCCTGCGCTTTGCTCCGGAGGTCGCTTTGCATCCTTGTCTTTCCCTGTTGCTTCCCGTCTTCTGGTCTCTGCCCAGGTGTCTCTCTCCAGCTCTGCTCTCTCCCAGCTCGCTCTGGCTCTTTCTTTCCTATGGCGAGAGTGTCTCTCCTCTTCCCCAGCTCGACTGGCTCCTTCCTCTCCTGTTCTCTTCTCTCCCCATCTTCTCCTTTCTATCTCTTTCTCTGACTCCATGGGTTCATCAGTTTGTTCATTCAACAACCAATTTCTTAGGTACCTACCATGCCCCAGGCATTGTTTGTACCATCAGGGATTCAGCAGTGAACAAGACCAGGGTCCCTGGCCTGGGGGTGTTGGCATGCTGGGGTGGAGAGGCAGGCAATACACCATAAATAGGACGCATGGTAAATGATCTCATAGATGACAAGGTGACCGGCCCTATGGACAAAAGGCATCTTATCACCGATATGATTGCAGGTTGCAGGGTTTTTTTGTTTTGTTTTGTTTGTATGAGAAATTGAACTCAGGGGTGCTTAATCACTGAGCCACATTCCCAGTCCTGTTTTACAATTTATTTAGCGACAGGGTCTCACTGAGTTGCGTAATGCCTCGCTTTTGCTGAGGCTGGCTTTGAACTGCGATCCTCCGGCCTCAGCCTCCCAAGCTGCTGGAATTACAGGCCTGTGCCACGGTGCCTGATTTGGGGGTTACAGTTTCAGCTGGAGTGGTCAGGAAGGCCTCACTTAGACAGGGACATGAGTAGAGACCTGAAGGAGGGGAGAGGAGCCACATGGTCCCTGGGGGAGGAGCATTCTGCAGAAAGAACCAGCAGTGGGTGCCCCCGGTGGGCAGAATCGCTGGGAGGTCTGTGTGCTGGAAGGGAGAATGAGGTGGGGCACAGTGGGAGGAGGCGAGGCAGATCAGGAGGCAGCTAGCGGGCCATGGGCAGACTGTTCCCCTGACTGAGGAGGCACGTGGAGGTTCTGAGCGAGGGGGACGTGACCCGCTTGGGTGCTCCTGGGCTTGGGCAGTGCTGATACGGCGTTTCCCCTCCTCTCTCTCTGCCCCCTCCTGCTGCCCTTGGCTTCCAGCGGCCTCTGAAGCTACAGTCTTCAGGTGAGTAGTTTGGCCTTGGAGGTGGGGAAAGAGTGGAGCACGAAGATGGGGCGGAGCTCCTTTCCCCTCCTGTGACCCCATAACCCTGTGAGCCTATGATCTCATCTCCTCCCCTCAGTACATCCTACTGAAGAAGAGTCTGGAGCAGCAGTTTCCGAATCTTCTGTATTTTGTAAGTGCGTTGGTGGGCTGGGGAGGGGGGCGTCGGGGCTTCTGACCCTCGGGGGCTTGGAGGGGAGCTCTCGGCCTCTCGCCATCCCCAACGTTCCTTCCCAGGAGGAGGAGAGAGCCACCCAGGCCACAGGGGAGTTTGAAGTGTTTGTGGAAGGGACACTGGTCCATTCCAAGAAGGTGATTCTGAACAAGGGGCTGGATAGGGAGGAGGTGGGCTGGGGCTCTGGGGGACAGGGGACATATCTGAGTCTTTCCTCTCCGTGCCCAGAAAGGTGATGGCTTTGTAGATGCGACCAGGCTGCAGAAAATTGTGAGTGTTATTGATGAAGAGATCAAGAAAAGGTAGCAGGCAATGGTGGAGCTGGAAGTGAGTGAGATCCTGCAGAGGGACTGGAGGGCTGGCTTGGGGTGGCAGGTGAGCAGGGCAGGGCACCGTCTAGGTTCTAGCACTGTCTGACTCGGCTGGTCCTCACTGTCATAGTCACAAGTTATCTAGACCCTTCTCTGAGCCTCAGTTTCCTCATCTGTAAAATGGGATGACTCCTATCAGGTAGTAAATAGTACTTAGTCCCAAGTAGGGCTCGGTGTATATTGAATATACATTTTCCCCCCCAAAACAGGCTATTTTTTGTTACCTTTATTTGTAAAGTTGTGCATGGGAGAATAGTTGGCATTTTATTTTAGTTTTTCCCATTTTTTATTGGTGCATTATAGTTGTACATAATGGTGGGATTCATTGTTATATATTCATACATGTATGCAATGTAGCAATATAATTTGGCCAATATAATTCCCTAGTAGTTCCTGTTTTCATGCCCTTTTCTCTCTCCCTGGTCCCTTTCCTCTACTGATCTCCATAGAAGGCATTTTAGAAAGTGACAAGAGTTATGAAGAAAAAGTAGAAAAAAGGCATGGGGATTGCTGGGAGTTCTTTTATAACTCAGAAGACTCCCCGAGAAGGTGATATTTGAACTCTTGAAAGCAGTGAGGGACTGGACCATGTGGGCATCTGGGGGAAAGTATTCCAGGCAGTGGGAACAGCAAGTACAAAGGCCCTGTAGGAGTGTGCTTGTGAGTTTGAGAAATAGGACTAGAGTGGACACAGTAATCCACGGAAAGCCCTAGACAGTGCCTTACACACAGGAAGCCCTATATAAACACCGTTATTTTAGTGGAGTTATGTGTTACTGTTTTCCCTCTCTTCTTTTCCCATCTCAGGAGCCTCAGCAGGATGATGAGAAGGGCTGAAATGTCAAGTCGGGTCCTCCTCTGATGGTGGCTGGCTGGGGTGGGGTTGGGGAAGGCCGGAGGGAAATACATGCAGAGTCCGCCTCCCTGTGCTCTGGCCTGCGTCCGTGGTCCCTGCGCCCACAGCGGAGGTCTCTGGAAGGACCTGCTGCCTGCTCCCAGCGTCCCGAGTTCTGGCCCCGGTGGGGTTGGGGAAGAGCAGGGCTTGGAATAAAGGCGGCTCGGCGCTGCCGGCAGACTGGGCTCAGCCTCTATGCTGCAGAGGCCAGATTCTCCGTGCCTTGTTTCCCACGGCCTTGTTCAAGATTCGTTTGGAACACCTTCCAGCTCCTGGCGTTTTTAGGATTTGAGATGGAAACAGGGCTTGTGGAGTCTCAGGCCTTGACGCTCCGAATCTCCTGCACTCCAGGACCGCTTTCTAGCCCCGCCTTGGAATTCCAAGTGTTGGGAGGGATCTTAGGAGCTGCGGGGGCGTCCGTGCATTCACTGGACAGTCGTAGGCCCCTGACTGCACTGCGGGCTCGCTGGGCGCCCACCAGGAGGTCCAGTGCACAGGCTTGGGGGGGCAGACCTTGTGGACTTGACCGCCCAGCTGCTGCGTGCCCTCCCCGGGGACACCGCCTCTCAGCTCAGTGTCCTCTTTCATAATGGCTATCATAACCCCAATTCTTGGAATTTGACACTTACATATTAAATTATGCCTGGAAGAGATCAGCCAAGGGCATGACAGAGAATCATAGTCATGTGTCACTTAACAACAGGGACACGTTCTGAGAAATGAATGAGTAGGCAGTTTTGTTTTATGTGGACACCACAGAGTGTGCATGCACACCCAGAGAGATTGCCAGCTGTCCACCCAGGCTGGGGCTACTGCCTGGAGACTACAGGCAGTGGTAACACAATGGTAAGTATCTGTGTATCTAAACGTGTCGAAGGCTAGAAAGAAGCACAGTAAAAACACAGCAAGAAAGTTTTGGAATGGTGCACCTGTCTAGGCACTTACCATGAAGGGAACTTGCAGGGCTGGGAGGGAGGGGGTGAGTAGATGTGAAGGCCTGGGACTCGACTGGACCCTGCTGGACACTTGGGCCACACTAGATTTTTCATTTTTAATTCTTGGCACTGGGGATTTAACCCAGGGGACACTTTACCACTGAGCCACCTCCTAAGCCCTTTTTAGTCTTCATTTTGACTCCCTATGTTACTGAAGGTTGACCTTGAACTTGCCATCCTCCTGCTTCAGCCTCCCAAGTTGCCGGGATCACAGGCGTGCGCCACTGTGCCTGGCGACACTAGATTCGTTTAAACCTTTTCTTTCTTCAATAGTCAGCCTTAGCTTACCGTAACTTTTTAAATTTCTGAACTTTAAAATGTTTTAAACTTCTGTAATGACACTTGTGCTTGTAATCCTCCAACCTCAGCCTCCTGAGTAGCTGGGATTACAGGGTTGTGCCACTGTACTCAGTTGTAATCGTAGGAGATTATATTCTTCTTCTTCTTGTTATTATATTTTACTTTTAAAACGTTTTGCACACACACACACACACACACACACACACACACACACACACACACACACCTAGGTCTGCCCAGAGCCAGGATCATCAGTATCAGTCTTTCACCTCCACATCGGGTCCCCCTGGAAAGTCTTCAGGGCGATGGCAGGCATGGTTCTGTCACCTCCTGTGACAATGCCTGCTTCTGAAATAATGTGAGGGACCTGCCTGAGGTGCTGAGGAGGTTCAGAAGCAGGACTGTCTTGGTTTGCTGGACTTTCTTTTCTGCTTGGGGGCAGATAAGGGGCCATGAACATTCCTGTCCCTTAACGAGCCTTTGGTATTGGGGTCCCTGTTTTGGACTTTTTAAGGCCCTTGTTGAGGTCTGCCCGGCTTCTGCTGAGTCCTTCGGGGTGTTTTCCTTTTCTCGTGCCTCCTCCTCAGCTGTGCGTTCACTGGGTGATTTCTCAGCTCCTTTGTAAGTTCTTGAGGCCACGGAGGGAGCTGAGCAGGTCCCTGAGAATCGGGCTGTACTCCGAGGCAGTGGAGTACAGAAAGCTCCCGTGGCTGTCGCTCCCCAGCTGCTGTTCTGAAGCAAATGCCAGACAACGTGCAGAATTGTGAGGATCAGTCCTTCCCACTTTTGTGCCTGCGGTTTTCCTCAATAAGAGTTAAAAAGACAAACCTAGCTGAAGGCCACAGCCCTTTGGGGCTCCCACGTGTCTGGGCAGGGGTTTCTTCTCCACAAGCTGACCCAGATGAAAGCTGCTACAAAGGGAAAGGCCACTGTGGTGGGAGCGGGGACGTGGGGCACCCAGGTGGAGGGAGGGTGGAGGAGGCGGCCACTGCCAGACCCTGGCCTCACTTCTGTGGGGCCAACAGAGAGGGATGGAATTTCCCATCTTTCCTGGCTACAGTCTGGGCTGCTCTTCCTGGGCTGACCATTGTACCACATCAGGATGGACGGGTTTGGGGGACGAGAGTGGGCTGAGTCTCGGCTTCAGTCTTTTTTTTTTTTTTTTAATTGTTCTTTTAAAAAAATTGTTCTAATTGGCTATACAGGGCAGTAGAATGCATTTTGCCACATTGTACACAAATGGAGCAGAACTTCTCATTCCTCTGGCTGTACACGGTGCCGAGTCCCACCAGCAGCGTGATCATACATGTACATAGGGTAATAAAATGTCTCACTCTACTGTCCTGCCCACCCCCCTTCCCCACCCCTCCCCTCACTCCCCTCTGCACAACCCTAAGTTCCTTCATTCTTCCCGACCCACTCGCTTCTATGGATCAGCATCCACTTAGCAGAGAAAACATTCAGCCTCTGTTTTTTTGGGATTGGCTTATTTCACTTAGCATGATAATCTCCAGTTCCGTCCACTTACCTGCAAATGCCATCATTTCATTTAAAGTTGGGTAATATTCCATTGTGTATATGTACCACATTTTCTTTATCCATTCATCTATTGAAGGGCATCTAGGTTGGTTCCACAGTTTAGTTATTGTGAATTGAGCTGCTATAAACACTCATGTGGTTACATCATTGTAGGATGCTGATTTTAAGTCCTTTGGTCATAAACTGAGGAGTGGAATAGCTGGGTCAAATGGTGGTTCCATTCCAAGTTTTCTGAGGAATCTCCACACTGCTTTCCAAAGTGGTTGCACCAATCTGCAGTCATACTGGCAATGCATGAGTGAACCCCCCCCCCCCCCCCACATCCTCACCAACACTTAATGCAGCTTGTATTTTTGATAATTGCCATTCTGACTGGGTGGAGACGAAATCTTACAGTAGTTTTGATTTGCATTTCTACAATTGCAAGAGATGATGAAAATTTTTTATATGTTTATTGATTGATTATACTTCTTCTGTGAATTGTTTGTTCAGTTCCTTAGCCCATTTATTGATTGGGTTATTTGTTGTTTTGGTGTTAAGTTTTTTGAATTCTTTACAGATTCTGGAGATTGGTGCTCTGAGGTGCGTGTGGCAAAGATTTTCTCCCATTCTGTAGGCTCTCTCTTCACATTAATGTTTCCTTTGCTGAGAAGTTTTTAGATTGAATCCATCCCATTTACTGATTCTTAATTTTATTTCTTGTGTTTTAGGAGTCTCATTAAAGAAGTCAGATCTTAAGCCAACATGAAGATTTGGGCCTGCTTTTTCTTTTATTTGACGCAGTGTCTCTGTTATCGTGCCTAAGTCATTGATCTTTTTGTGCAGGGTGAGAGATAGAGGTTTAATTTCATTTTGTTACATATGGATTTCCAGTTTTCCCAGCACCATTTATCAAATAGGCTATCTTTTCTCCAATGTATGTTTTTGGCACTTTTGTCTAATATGAGATAACCGTATTTATGTGGGTTTGTCTCTGTGTCTTCTCTTTTGTACCATAGTCTGCATGTCTATTTTGGTGCCAATGCCATGCCATTTTTGTTACTCTTGCTCTGTTGTAGAGTTTAAGGCCTGGTAGTGTGAAGCAAATACTAGACAACATGCAGAATTGTGAGGATCAGTCCTTACCACTTTTGTGCTTGTGGTTTTCCTCAATAAGAGTTAAAAAGACAAACCTAGCTGAAGGCCACAGCCCTTTGGGGCTCCCATGTGTCTGGGCTGGGGTTTCTTCTCCACAAGCTGCCTCCTGCTTCACTCTCCACTCTTCTTGCTTTAGCTATTCTGGGTCTCTTAAAACTATCTACAGGAATCTGGTAGCATGCTGAAATACAGTTGGTGCTCAGTAACAAAGCCTTGTTGAATCAGTTTCATTGAATGTCAGGGATTGAGTCTGGGACTCATGCCACGTAGATCAGATCTTCTATCCAGACATGGCAGACTCTTTTCAGGGTTAGGGTTAGATGGACCTCGGGGTTGATCTTCAAGGACAGTGTCCAAGTCTTCAGAATTCTTGTCCCATGGTCACTGCACACTTGCCCCAGTCCATCCTTTGTTCTTGGGATGAACTGTGATTCCTTAAGGGGGTCACAGGAATTATGACCAGGTGTCCTGGGAAATGCCTGAGGAGCAGCCTAAAGCCACCTATTCTTTTTTTAAATATCTTTATCGATTTGTATGTGGTGCTGAGGATCGAACCCAGTGCCTCACCTGTGCTAGGCAAGTGCTCTGCACTGAGCCACGACCCCAGCCCTATTCTTTGGAGTGGACAACTGTCATCTGAAATAAGAGACAAATTGGGACAATACTCACAGGGCAGCAGTCAAGGTGTAGAAGGAAGAACTGAGAATTCTGGAGTTGTCAAACCCAGGTTCTGGAATACACGTTCGGTGACTACATTTTTCTTACTTAGGGTCTCTGGAGATGGGTTTGTCATTTGCCAGTACCAAAGTTCCAATTGATAGAAAATCAGCTAAAAAGATGTTTATCTCACACACATTATACCATGACACACGCCCTGTGGTAGGGAACAGGTGGTGCTTGGTGGGCATGTGGCCAGTGTCAGGAAGATGTGGCAGCGGTGGTGGGGGTAAGGCAGACAGGCATAGGCCTGCCGCTTCAGGGCCCATGCTATAACTCATTGAGGTCCTCAAAAACAACATTCTCAGCTGGGTGTGGTGGACGCATGCCTATAACTTCAGTGGCTCGGTAGGCTGAGCCAGGAGCATCGCAAGTTCAAAGCCAGCCTCAGCAAAAAAGCAAGGCGCTAAGCAACTCAGTGAGAGCCTGTCTCTAAATAAAATACAAAATAGGGCTGGGGATGTGGCTCAGTGGCCAAATGCCACTGTGTTCAATCCCTGGTACCAAAAACAAACAAAAAACCCAATAACATTCTCTACACAGGGTGACTATGTAATTTATTGTCCAAACTTGGATACTTTTGGGAAGGAGGATGTTATATTTCTGCTGACCTGGGCATGCCGGTGGTACTTGCCTACAATCCCAGTGGCTCAGGAGGATGAGGCAGGAGGATCACATGTTCAAAGCCAGCCTCAGCAAAAGTGAGGTGCTAAGCAACTCAGTGAGACCCTGTCTCTAAATAAAATATAAAATAGTGCTGGGGTGTAGCTCAGTGATTGAGTGCCCCTGAGTTCAATCCTCAGTATTAAAAAACAAAACACAAAACCAAACAAAAAACAAAGTCAGCCTCAGCAATTTGTAATTGCTAAGTAATTCAGCAGACTCTGCTCAAAATAAAATACAAAAAGGGCTGGGGATGTCTCAGTGGTCAAGCACCCCTGAGTTCAATCCCTGGTACCAAAAAAAAAAAAAAAAAAAAAAAAAAAAAAAAAAAAACAAAAAACAAAAAACAAAACAAAAAACAAAAAACACTTCTTTTTCTTGCTGGGATAATGGTTATGACTGGGACTCTCTTGATCACGGTGTCTTCACATTCCTCACAATACTCATCTGTTGTGCCCCAAACTAAGTTGGAAAGTCAGTCAGTGATTTATTTTTAGATATGACAAGTATTGAATCTTCTTGGACTAAGAAAACCAATCTACATGTCCTCAGACTTAAGATAGGGGAGGGTTCAACTGTCAGGGTTTGGTAAGACAGGTCTGTAATAGTTTTCTGTTACTGTAACAAATACCTGAGATAAAGAAACTTAAAAAGAGGAAAGGTTTGTTTTTGTTTAGTTTCATAGGGTCTAGTCCAAAGAATCAATTGACCCTATCACTTTGGCAAGGCCTGTAGTGAGCAGTACTCATGGTGGGGAGTATGTGGTCAAGCAACTTCCTCACCTTGTGGTGACTAAGAAGCAGAGAGGAACAGGAAGAGACTGGAGTCCCACAATCCCCCTTGAGGCATGCCCCCAAGGACCGAACTTCCTCCTACCAGGCCCCACCTCTCAAAGACTCCACCAGATCCTAACAGCAGTACCGGCTGGAGATCAAGCCCTTATTTAACATTAAGCCTTTGGGGGACTCTTACTAAACCACAGCAGGACTCAACTCACCGGAGAAGAAACGCTTCTCTCCAACCATATGTTTTTCACAAATGGTAGGTGCTGGCAGCCATGATGCACACAGACACACACCCAGGAACACAGAGATTCAAGGACATGATCACCCAGAAAGCAGACTTACCAATTACCTTCCCAGATCCAGTGAAAGATACAGACTTGGGCAGAAAAGCTAAGCTGGACATGTGGAAATGTATGGAACAACAAAAAGAGACTCATACGGGAGGCACCAGCATTCCCAGAGACCCATGGAGAACCGAACACTAAACCTGAAGAAATAACACACAGATGTGCACACTTCTCAGGCCCCAGTGTCAACACCCCACAAAAAAAAGGGACAGACACGCACACACACACACATTTTCACACTCAAGCCTAGAAATGGGATGTGGAAGATGTCTCTCACATGGCATTGGAACATAGAATGTCATAAGATCACTTTTTTTGTCTCATTTTGAGCCTGGTCTATATGTATCCAAAAAGAGGCCTTTTTGCTTATTTTTTTCCCGTCCTTCCCTTCCCTTCTTCCTTCCTTCCCTCCTTTTTGCTGTATTGGAGATTGAACTCGGGCATTTTCCCACTAAGCCACATCCCTAGCCCTTTTTAATGTTATATATATATATTTTTTTTTTTTTTTGGAATTATATCTTGTATTTATTTTTTAAAATCTTATTCAAAATATTAAATAATACAATTTCAGATAAGAAAAAAATTACTGCAATGAAACGTTCAGGTGTATTTCCATTGTGCTTTCCTTCCTCACTGGGGCAGTCAAGTGTCCAGCCAAGAGGAAGGCTGGACAGTGCTGCTTCTTCCATCTCTACACAGAGCCTATGACCATGGCTCACCAGGCTTCGTTTAACACATAGTAGTGGTGACACTTTCTGAAAAGTTATAGTGACACTTGTAAGTCAAACACAGTTCAAATCACTTATTTACATACTGATCAATTCTTGGTGATAGAAAGACAGACTCAAATGAAATATAGTAAATAATTTCCAGTTGCTGTAAAAAAATAAGCAAGAAAATAGAACAAGTCCAGGAGGGGAAAAGGTTATTGTACACATATATATTTTATGTATACAAACAACTTCATTCAGGTATAATTTTAATTTGAAAGACCGAGATACAGTCTTATTTAAGTGATAATGGTCCCTAAAATTTACTCAGACTTGCTACACAATAAGAACCAAAATGAACAAATTGTGTAATTTTAAACTCTGCCCATCGCTTGAAACCTTTAAGGAAACTGTGGTACAATTGACTGCTAACTAAAAGTAATTCTTCATCTGCTTTACATTTTACCAGTTTCTACCTATAATTTAATTCAGTAATTCAAACCAAAAAAATGATATCTATATAACACTTTATCTATGTTCACGGCAAATTTCAGTCTCTTCTGCAGAATTTCTAGACATATTTAATATATTACCTAAAATTTTAGTGGGATTGAGCAGTCTCCCTATCTTAAAGTGTGTTTTAATTGTCTAAAATACACAAAGCAGTTTTCTGGAGAGCAAAAAGCATATTACTTAAATGCAAAGTATTATTACATATGCCCTTGCACATTTCAGTTTGGGACCACAAAGTAATGTGTGTTTAAAAAATAGTATCTGGGTGGCAGAGAATGAATCTAAGTCAATAGTACTATGTTAGAATTTAGTTACAAGTCTGGGATCTTTCAAAAGTAGCATTACTTCCAGAAGAAATACAATGAATGGAAAATAATAAAAACTACCAGTGTAAATGAAGGTAATGCTCACATTTCAGACACCTGATTAAATTCAGCTCTAAAAATGTAGATTAAAAAATTATATACTCCCTGTTTGTGACATTCAATTTCCAAAGCACCAAGGCAAAAGAGAGATCTGCCTCTCATTTAAGTACCAACTGCTTATAGCAAACATCTGCACAATATCATATAAAAAGTCAAGCAAATAAAATTATATAATGAGCAAACTCAAATCACAGTGCTTTAAAAAATATAATCATTGGTAATCTTCAGAGAAGGCATGGCCTCATTAACGTTCTGGTCTAGACAATGATATTCCACTGTTTCAGAACAAAGGCCATCACGCCATTTCCTGCTTTGAACTAGGAGGAAAATCTTTCTTTTGTTGTGATATGTAACATAAACAGTAGCAATACAGAAAGCAAAAATAATAAGATGAAAAAAGAAGTGGCTGTCTTCCTCTTCTACATTTGAGGACGGGGCCTTAAAAGATTTCACTGACTGTTCAATTTCCATGTAACCCCTATTTTCTTCTAAAGTCTCATCGGACTCATCATCCCTAGGGCTGGTGGTCCAATCATAGTCTGGTTCTCCATACCCTCCATTGCCCAGAGTGTCTTTGGCTGTGGATGTTGAACTATTCAGTGTGAGAAGATCCTCCTCCTCTACGCTCGGATCTTCATTGTTATCAGCTTCCTCTTGGGACAGAGAGGTGATAGGAGAGGGATGGGGGGCTGCAGATGCTCTTCCACTTTTCTCTGTACTGGTTGGGGGAGGGAGAGTGGTACTGACTTGGGAAATAGAAGGTTTGGTTGGGTTTTCATGTGTTAAAGCATTCATATTTGAAGTAGAAACATCTGAGTTTCGTACACTTTGGCCTGGTGGATCTGTTTTGTGATACAGCAGTGGACACGGCGAACGCAAGCAGGAGCACGAGGACCAGTGTCCACGCCAGCCCTCCAGGGGTCTCCATGCCCGGCCCGGGAAGCAGGTTCGCTTGCACTGCCCCCCTCATCCTCCCTAGGGCGGCTGCGGCCATAACGGACTCGGCCGGGAGCCTGCGCTGTTGCTAGGCTCTGCTGACATCAGACATTTCGTAAGGCGCCCGGCCCTAGGCTTCTACATCTTTATGTTATATTTTGAGAGAGGGTCTTGCTAAGTCCTTAGGGCCTTGCTAAGTTGTTGAGGTTGGTCCTGAACTTGTGATCCTCCTGCCTCAGCCTCCTGAAGTCACTGGGATTACATAGCTAAACATGGCCTTTTTAAAAATGTGAAGGTACAGAAATTAGCTCAGGAAGACCATGGACAGCACTAGTTCCAATCTTAATAATCATGTTTCTATAGAATGATTGTATGGCCTGTCCCCAAAGCTTTCGTGGTTTTCTATTTAGTTATTTATACAGTGCTGGCGACTGAGCCCAGGGCCTTGCACATGCTAGGCAAATGCTCTGCTACTGAGCCACGGGCCACCAGCCCACACTTCAGTAATTTAAAAATGCACCTGGTGGTCAAAAGCTTATAATTTGATTTTTCCTTCTTTATAACCACATGTATCTTTTTGCTTTTAAAGAGTTTTTATAAAATACAGAATATTTAAGTATGTACATTCTAGCACTCAGTACTGCTGATGGTATAGTCAGTGACAGTTCCTGAGGTCTCTGTTCACAAATGCCCTTTACCCCGAGGCACCCCACCATGAATTCTAGTTGCTTTTCAGGCTTTGTATAATCTCCACACCCATGAACACAGGGTTTCGTTTTCATTAGGGATAGCTTACCTAACATCACTCAACAATGTCCTTTTCTTTTCTTTTTTTTTTTTTTTTGCGGTGCTGGGGATCGAACCCAGGGTCATCATGCTTGCTAGGCAAGCACTCTACCGACTGAGCTATCTCCCCAGCCCTAACAATGTCCTTTTCCATTCATTGAAATCTTCAGCTCTAACCACACGGATCCACATAAATCTAGACCAACCACATGATTAGAAAGCTGGGCTTCCAGCCACGTGGTATCATCCTAACCTTCTGAGGGAGGGGAGCTGGAGCCTGAATTCAATCCTGTGAACAATGACTCAGTAAGACCTTCAAAACGAAGCCCCAGTAACAACTGTGTACACGGCGGCTCAGTCAGCTTCTCTGGACTAGACAGCCAGCAGGTTGGTATGTCCTGACTACACCAAGAGAGGACGGGGAAGTCTGGTGTTTGGAGGCCTCCAGACCTTCCCCTATGTGCCTCCTCTTCTGCCTGCTGCTATGCTAAAACTGTAAAAATAATCATGGTACTTCTATAGTACAGTGAGACACTTTAGCATATTATCAAATCTGAGAGAGTTGTGGGGACCCTAAATTTGTACACAGTTGCTCAGGAGCATGGGGGCTGCGGAACTCCTAAACCGTGCCTGGTGTCTGTAGTGAGGGCAGTCTTGTGGGGGACCAAGTCCTTAAGCCTGTGGAGTCTGACACTGACTCTAGGTAGTTAGTGTTAGAACTCCATTGCGGGTATAAAGACAGTAACTACAGAATGATATTTTAATTAGCCAAGAAGATGATAAAATTTTAGGCTACATGTACCTAGTAACAGCTTCAAAATCCATTGAGCAAAAGTTAAGAAAACTACAAGAAACTGAACAACACAACCGAGTTAGAGACAGATGAAACTGACAAAAAAATTGCAGGGGGTGGAAGGTCTGACTGACACAAATTATAGGCTTGACCTGATGGACAAATGCATATCATTGCAATTGGAGAATATAAATGAAATAGTTACAAAAATTAACAATTTATTATGTCATAAAGCATAATTTTATCATTTGAAAATTTTATGACCATCATGTATTTAAGTTGGAAATTAGTAAAAAAGGAACATAAAACCTGAATATATTTGGGAACTAAAGAATACATTTCTAGGTGGGCATGGTGGCACACCCCGAGCTACTTGGGAGCCTGAGACAGGAGGGTTACAAGTTTAAGGCCATCCTGGGCAACTTAGACCCTGTCTCAAATAATTTTTAAAAATATTTTTAGTTATACATTGACAATATTATTTTTATATTTTTATATTTAAATATTTTTTTTTATGCAGTGCTGAGAATCGAACTCAGTGCCTCACACATGCTAGGCAAGTACTCTACTACTACTGAGCCACAACCTCAGCCTCCTGTCTCAAAATTAAAAAATAAAAATGAATGGGGATGTAGCTCAGCATGTAGAAGGTCTGAACTTGCCTAGCATGTGTGAGGCCCTGGGTTCAATCCCTAGCATCACAATTGGGATGCGTTTTCAACTAAATAACAAAAATAATATGTACCTAAATTTGTGGGTTTGACCAAAATGGTACTTAGAAGAAATTTTATCATCTTGCTTAAATGGTTGTAATAAAAATTAGGGTGAAAATGGATGAAATGAAAATACAATTCAAGAAGTTAAAAAATTTTAAAAAGAGTAAGTTAAAAAAAGAAAAGTGAGTAATGATAAGGGCAAACATTAATAGAAAACAAGAGGTTTAAAACAGCAAATAGATAGGCTTTGATAAAAAGAACTAACATTGAGAAAACTCTCCCCAGACTGATGAGTTAAAAGAACAGAGAAATTACATGTACATATTATTTTAAAGTGAGTTCCTATTCTTTTTGCAGTGAAGCAAGTGCTTTTTCCTTTGGGGCTGTTTTCAAGTCTCCTCCAGGGAGGAAATCCAGTCCAGGAAAACGCCACCGGACGCAGACTCCCCAAACATACTTTGGCTTCCAATTATTTTGTACCAGCATTTGAGAAGCAATGATGATACTGAGGATCGAACCTGATCCATAGAAGAAGTGTGGTCAGAGGCGTGCCAGGGCCTCTGGAAGCAAGCTCCATCCGTCTCAAGCGCCCTTCTCCTCCTCTTCCCGTGTGCTTCCTCTCCCACGGGCATGGCCGGGTTCTCTTCTGGTCTGCATTCCTTCCTAATGACTGACCGCACGGGCACCGGCCGTCTCTGCCTTCGATCCCGAGTCACCTGACTTCCTTACCACCCATCTTATCTCAACCACAGCCCACTCGGTCGGCCAGCGGGCTGACAGCGTCCGAGGCGGTCAGGGCTAGAGTGAAAGCTCCGGCCGCGGCGTCCAGCTGGCCGGAGCCCTGGCCTTGCAGCCTTCCACAAAGAGCCTGCGGCTCCTCGCTACCTCGGAGGAACCTGACTGCGGCCATGGGGGACCTGTCCAGGTACTGGAAGAGCCGCTGCTGGTTAAGTCCTACAAGGCCAAGCTGCCCTTGAAGGCTTGGCACTGACATCAGGCCTGGGACGAGGCCGGGGACCGGCCTGTGAGCTGCGCCCAGCACCCAAACCGCGGGTCGGGCGGCTCCGGCCACTGGCCCTTCCTGGGCCTCCCGGGCCCGACTCCTGCCGCCTACGCCCGCCTGTAAGACGTCGCTGACGCCAGTCACTGTGTTCATCTCGGGGAGACCGCTGTCTCCCGGCAGCTCGGACATCTCGGACCACGGCGTCCACTCCGCCAACGCCACAGCGTTTCCACTCACACACACAACAGGACAACGGCTTTGACGATTGAGGGTCGTGCGCACGCGCGAGTGGCGGTGTGCGCGTGCGTAAGCACAGTGCGCAATCCTCGGGCGCCCCCTAGCGGCCCTGGGAACTATTACGGCTGTAGCCTCCAGCTGTATTTTAAATTAAAGTTTCAACTTAAACACTCATGAATATTGAGGAATAAGATCCTTCTTCTAGCTCCCATCTTAATTAAACTCTGCAGATTTTAATTCTGTAAAATTGAAGCAATCTTCTGTTGCTTTCGGGAAACTCTTCCTGAGAATTGGGTCTCCTCCCTCATCCTTCCTCCCTCCTCCACCGCTAGGTTCATTGGTAGGCTGGTGCTGTTTATGTCGTTCAGACCTTCTGGTGACTCCCAATGACTGCTTCCTAACTTTTATAACTTTTGTGTGTCTCCCTCCCCTTGGGTGAATGTATTCATATTTTTCTGATGCCTCAAGTTCTCCACCAACACTATGAGCATCCCAACCAGGTGAGCAGGAGCACGTTGGTTGCTGCCACAAGTTCCCTTTCCTACTTCCCCCTGACCATCGCCTAATAACAGTCAAAGGTACCCATGAAATCCCTTGCTCATTTTCTTGTGTGGTCCACCCTGACGCCCAGTAAAGGCTCTTGCCCATAGGTCATCCCTCTGTCTGCTTCCCTCGTGCTTGGTGGCGCAGGCTCCCCCCACACTTTCATGAGACCTCCCTCTCAGCACCCAGTGACTCTGTCTCCTAGGACCTGTGAGTGTAACAGACTGTTTTCCTGAGACTCTCGCATGCTACTTCTTTTGACAGCACCTGCCTAATCATCATCTCAAAAAACACAGAAGAGTATATGTGAGGTCTGTTCTTTGCTTCCAAACAACAGAATATGGCAAAAGTGATGCAATGTCACTCTGATGATTCTCAACCTATGGCGTTAGAGAGATTTCCTTGATGGCCTTTAAAAAGTAAGGTGTTGGGGCCAGGGTTATGGTTCAGTGGTTGCCTAGCATGTGTGAGGCACTGGGTTAGTTTTTCAGCACCACATATAAATAAATGAATAAAATAAAGTCCATCAACACCTAAAAAATATTTTTCAAAAAGTAAGATGTTGCTGGGCATGGGGGCACAAGCCTGTAATCTCAGTGACTTGGGAGGCTAAGGCAGGAGGATTGCAAGTTTGAGGCCAGCTTCAGCAACTTAGGGCCTACATAACTTATTGAGATGCTGTCTCAAAATAAAAAAGGACTCAGTGGTAAAGCACCCCTGGGTTCAATCCCTGGTATCCCCCAAATAATAAAAATAATGATGCCATGCCCAGTAAAGACATGACATCTGGGATAGGAGCCACAGTTGGACTCGCCATCCAATCAAGTTTATGATTATCCGGTCGTTATTCCAGATCGGTCTGTCTTCCAGGTTAAATGGGGATGTGTTAACCACACCTATGCTTCCTGCAAGTCTTTGATGGTGGCATCAGTCCCTGAAATTATTCTAGGGATGTAGTTTGTCATTGGTGCACTCTATTGGATGGGAGTGAAAGTTCCAGGGGCTTCCAGTTAGCCCCCCCACCCCACCCCAAACGGTACTCACTGTGTCAACAGCCAATGTAGAGAATGTTCCACTTGCCAAGTATTTATATTACAATTAGATATTCAGACACTGGGAAAATGCCCATAGTCGACCAGCTGGTCCTACTGTGACCTGAACCTTTGCCATCTATCACCTGACTACCAAAAGCCTCCACTTTGATCAGTTCCTCCATATTAGCATCAATTCAGAGCCAGTGTCTAGAATTCTCAAAAGGTTTAGGTATTTCCCTTTCCGCTTTCACTCTAGTAAGTGGCCATGGATCCCAAAGGGAAAGAGTTGGATGAAGATTTACGGGGTGTACCTTGGCACGGTGCAAGGTCTTTCCTCAAGGGGAGCTGATCTCCTTCTTGATCAAGTGTTCTGGGCCTGGGAAGTGACTTAGGTTTGCAGTGGCTTTCCACTGCGGAGGACAATCAGCTGGTATTCACTCCAGGCCTGACTGCTGGCTTGCTAGTGGGGAGAAATCCCCCACTTGAGCTGTTATTAGGGTATAGTAGGAGAAATTGAGTCAGTTTGTTTTTCCAAAACCCTTCCCATGAACATCATTACTAATATTACCATTGTTCCCATTTTTAACCATTCATTAGGTACCAGGTACACTATACCATATTTTGCTGGGCATTGAATCCAGCAGCACTTTAGCACTGAGCTACATCCATAGCCCTTTTTAGTTTTTTTACTTTGAAATAGGGTCTCACTAAGTCACTTAGGGCCTTGCTAAGTTGCTGAGGCTGGCTTTGAACTTGCGATCCTCCTGCTTCAGCCAATTGAGCCACTGGGATGACAGGTGTGTGGCCACACCCGGCCCATTGAGCTACACTTCTAACACCAAGAAGAGAAGCAGTTTAATAGCAACCTAAATGTCCAGCCTGGGCAACTGGTTAAGCTACAATCACAGCGTTTAAAAATTTGGTCTTATGTTAAATTATTGACCCAAATTTATTGTGCCCTTAAAGCTGCCTAGCACTTTTACAGTATTTCCAGTCTACTTATTTTTCCATTATTATTATTATTATTATTATTATTATTATTATTATTATTATTATTATTTTGGTGCTGGGGATCAAACCCAGGGCCCTGTGCTTGAAAGGCAAGCACTTTAGCAACTGAGCTATCTCCCCAGCCCCTTTTCCATTCTTTGACTGGCTATTTCACAAACTTCAGGCCTCCAAAACATTCTTTCTCATCCTTATTTTCAGCAAGCAATTTTGTGTCCTACGATTTTGTAGGAAATGGAAGCAATCTGAAGCACAATTCCAGCTCTTATTCATCTCCCCACTGAGCAGCATCTGTCTGCACGAACGCTACCTGCGCAGTCTCCATGGGTGACCACTGTGCTCCTGCCCGGTGTCGACCCCTTTACTTAGGCACAGACCCACTTCTAGTATCTGCCCCTCTTCTTTCCACTTTCCATCAATAACTTTTCCCCTCTAATGGATCATTCCCTTCAGCATATACACATCGCTATTCCTCCTATTTTGGAAAACCAAACAAAAACAACAAACAAACAAAAAAATTTTAACCCTACTTTCTTTATGATCTCATTTTTTTTTTCCCTGCAAAACTCCTCCAAAGTTGTTTTTCTAAAGTGAAGTAATTACTTTTAATAAAGGTTACCAGTGCCACTGATAAAACCCAGGGTCAAGTCTCAAGCCTCATCTGATCCAAAACTAGCATTTGACACAATTCATTCTCCTTGATTCATTTGGTTTCCAAGACACCGCACTCTGTTCCCTGCTTCTTCCCTGCCTCGCCCCTACTCTTCCGCTTGACTTTAATGGCGGGGGGCTTCAGGGCTCAGCTATTAGCCCACTTACCCCTCCTCCCTGGTAGATTCATCGGTCTCATGGTTTCAAACACCATCAATATCAGGGCTTATTTTATTTTTTGGTACCAGGGATTGAACCCAGGGGCTCTTTAACCACTGAACCACATCCCCAGTCCTTTTTATTTTTTATTTAGAGACAGGGTCTCACTGAGTTGCTTACGGTCTTGCTATACTGCTGCGGCTGGCTTTGAACTCAGGATCCTCCGGCCTCAGCCTCTGGTGACGCTGGAATTACAAGTGTGAGCCACCTGCCTGGCATATCTGAGCATCTTTTTTTTTTTTTGCGGTGCTGGGGATCGAACCCAAGGCCTTATGCTTGCAATATCTGAGCATCTTAACCAAGGATCCATGAGCCCCAAGAAGTCACTGGATAGAATTCAGGGCAGCCATGAACTAGGGTGGAAAAATATTACATGTTTACTTTTGCCCACTTCTGCAATTTAACAATTTCGCCATCTCTTCCCTAGATCATTAGAGTAGTCTCCTACTGCGCCCCACATTGCTGTCTGTGATCCACTTTTAATGAGGTATCCATAATTATTATTTCAAAGGTCAAGATAGCTCACTCTTCTAATAACTCATTTCACTCAGAATAAACGCCAAAGTCCTAACAATGGTCTATAGGGCATGTATCATCTCTAAGGTGGGACAGTAAAACACTATGTCCCTGAAGGTCCCTCTCCGAATTAAAGTAACAATGGAAGCAAGCCTGGGCCAGAAGGTCCAGATACATGTTATCTTGAAGGACGCTGGGGCCTTGTGCACGCTGGGAACGAGGGCAAGCTGGTACTATCTGCAGAAAGTTACTTTCTTGCATGTACAAGGGACAAGTGGACCTTGGGATGCTGATCATAGATGCAAACTCAGCAAGCTAATGCTGATGCTAATGCTGTCACTGCATGTGCAGCCTAACCTTCAAAACCCGAGTGGGGACCGGTGTGAACCGAGGGCCCTGTGGAAAGGGTATGTGCCACTCGACCAGCTGGCTGCCACTGGACAAAGCACTGTGAGGGATGGAGGTGCTGGCTGTCAGCTTGTCGCCACCGATCTCTTTTCGGAGTAGCCTGTCATCTAGTGTAAGCTCTTCCCAATAACCACTGCCTCCCATGCGTCTCAGGGCACATTCTGGCCAGTCCGCAGCCTCGACCACGATGGCACAACTGGGCTTAGGAGGAGACCAGGCCCCAGCTCAGGCCTTCTTGTTATTTCTCTAACTACATCGCTGTCACCTTCCCTTACTCACTCTGTGCCATGTCACACGGCTTCCTCAGGGGTCCTCAAATACCTCAGAAAACTCCTGCCATAGCAGTGATTGTTTAATTTGCCTGAATACATATAACAACATATAGTAACATGTTACTATATATCCACATGATATATTCATTATTAATTTTTATGATATATAACATTATGCCATTTTCCTTTGTCTGAATTGAAGTTAAATTCCGTAAGGCAGGGCTGGGGTTGCGGCGCAGTGGTAGAGCGCTTGCCTAGCATGTGTGATGTCCTGGGTTCAATTCTCAGCACCACATATGAATAAAATAAAAGTCCATATTTTAAAATTTACTATTTTAAAGGATATTATTCTCCATTTGAAAGCCAAGTTTTCCTCCCAATAGCACTTCTGCCACTAAATGTATTTTATTTTGCGGTGCTGGGGATTGAACCCAGGGCCTTGTGCTTGTGAAGTGAGCACTCTACCAACTGAGCTATCTCCCCAGTCCGATAAATGCATTTTTTGTACATTAATTCTCCAACACCAACTGGGTGTCTTACAAGTCAATTCTGATATTACCTGGAGTTAGTGAAGGCCCCTCCAATCCCACAAGACTGCCCTGATTTCAGATGCCAGTCTCAAATGGGATGCCCAAGCTACCCACATTTTTGCCCAGCAAACTACAAATTTGGGGGTTCCCATTATATCCTCAGGTTTGATAATTCACTAGTGACTCACAGAACTCAGCAAAATACGTTACTTACTACAGGTTGAGTATTTCTTATCTGAAGTGCTTGGGACCAGAAGTGCTTTGGATTCTGGATTTTTATTTTTTGATTTTGGAATATTTGCATATACATATGAGATATCTTGGATGGGACCCAAGTGTAAACATGAAATTCATTTATAAACAGCCTGAAGATAATATTGTATAAGTTTTAGTGCACCTGCCTTTTTCGGGTGTGGAATCTTCCACTTGTGATGTCATGCTGGCATTTAAAGGTTTTGGATTTTGCAGTATGGCAATTCCTCAAAGAGGAGGAGTGGAACCACCAGGGGAGCCAGCGATTCCACTCCTAGGTATTTACTTAAAGAATTAAAGTCAGTATATTATAGTGATACATACATGCCATGTTTATAGCAGCTCAATTCACAATAGCCAAACCATTGGTGTCTGCCAATGGATGAATGAATTAAGAAAGTGTTGAGGTACTGGGACCTCAGAGGTGGGGCATAGCGGAAGGCCCTTAGATCAATTGGGGGTGTGCCCTCAGAAGAGACCGTGGGACCCTTGTTACTCTTTTGCTTCCTGTCTGGTCATGGGACAGCTTCCTCCCACTGTCACACGCCATGATTTAATGCAACCAAAGAGACTCAACAGAGTTGAGCCAGTGACAGCACCATGCCCCTGAACTTCCCAAACTATGAATTAAATAAACCTTTTCTTTATAACATTATCCTGCCTCAGCTGGGCATAGTGGCTTATGCCTATAATTCCAGTAACCTGGGAGGATGAGGTAGGAAGAGTCCTCAACAACTTGGTAAGGCCCTGTCTCAAAAAAAAAAAAAAAAAAAAAGGGCTGGGGATATAGCTTAGTGGTAAAGTGCCCTTGGGGCTCAAATTCCCAGTACCCCAAAATAAATAAAAATTATCCTCAACCAGTATTACCAGTTTATTATAATGGATACAACTCAGGAATAGCTAAGTGGAGATGTACAGAGTTGAGGTGTGAGGTCAGGGGTGCACACAGCTTCCAAGCCCTCTTTGGGAACCGCACTCCTAGCACCTCAACGTGTTTACCTGGAAGCTTCCTGCACCTTGCCGCTGAGGGTTGGTTTTCAGACTTAATTACATGGCATGACTAAATCATTTGCCATTGGTGATTAACTGAATCTCTAGCCCCTCTCTTCCCTGGGAAGTTGGGGGCTGGAGCTGGAAGTTTCAGGCTTTAATGAAGCCTTGGTCTTTCTGGCATCCAGCCAGCAACCAGTGACAAAAACCAAAACACCTTTCTCATCATACCACAGAGGGTCTTGTAACTTGGAGGAGGAAATAGAGGGATTTTTTCCTCCTTTCTTTGCAGAATAGCAAAGAGAGATCTTGGAGACAGGAGGAAATAGGAACCATTTAGTCAATTTTCATCAGCAGAGAACAGTTCTCCCTTTCTTTTTTTCTAGGATTTCTAGCATTTTATTTTATTTTTTTCTGGGAATTTCCTTTCAATCCCTGAAGAAGACAGACCATTTCCCACAATCCTAGTAGCACTCAACCCAGGGAAGGTTGTTCCATGCCCACTCATTTGAAGTCCTTCCAGTGCTCAGACTTCTGCAGGTGGGCATTTCTCCATCAGCTCAGCTGGCAACTGAGCGATGAGGTGGTTTGTTTGATTTTTCATAGGGAAACTGAATTCACTTTCTATGACAATATGTATTTATTCTAAGGATGTGTGTTGGCTCAGGAACTCTAGCTTCATATGTCTCCTGACCCAGATCTCAAAACCTGACATATTTTACCTCTACAAACTCCCATTGTGTCTGAGAATGTTGAAGGCTGAACTTAAGATGAACCCAGTACCAAGTAGCATGCCTCGGGTCACACAGATAATGTCACAGCTGGAATCTGCGCCCAAGCAGTTGGACACCAGAGGTGAGCTTCTTAGTACTTTCCATCTGACCCCGATTCTGCTCTCCCGCCCTCTGGAGAGGCCAACCCCACAGCTAGGACTGTGCCCTTCACACAGGAGAGGTCCTGATGTGGAGTCAGCTGGACATGGAAAAATGCTTTGAGCTGTGGAAATCTGTTTCCACATTCTTACTGTTTGGGCAACAACTCCTTTTTCTCTAGACCTGATTTCATCTTCTGTCAGGGCAGAAACCTGCAACTTCTGTCTTGGGTCAAATTCTAGAAAAATCCTCAGAAAAACAGCCTTCCTTCCCCCCCCCCCCCCTTCCTGGAACCCAATAAGCAGAAACTCCAGGTTGATTTCTGGACTCCAGGGAGACCATTTAGACCTTGATGTACCCATCATTTTTGAGAAGACGGTGGTAAGCTAAAACAAAGTTTTATGAAGACTTTAGAGTTTCTTATGTACTATATACTTACAAATTATATACCACTTTGCTAACTTCAAAAACTCCCATTACCAATAAATATAAAGAAAGGTATGCAATCAGGAAAAATGCTACCTTCTAACTCGCATGTTTTTTTTTTCAAAGTACTTAAAAATCTACTCCTGGTACCATGGGGGTGCTAGAGAAAATTATGAAAGAACTATTACCCCGCAGCACCCTAAGCCCCAGCCCAGAGGGCTTCAAAGGCAGATTTTCTTCCAATTCATAGAAAAATAGTTCCAAAGGATTTTAAAGTATTTCAGAACTTAGAAAGGAAGAAAACTTCCAAGTTATTTATATAATATAATTATCACATCAATACCCAAAAGGGATAAATACAGCACAAGAGAATGTTACAGCTATCTCACTTATGGACATGAATTGCAAATATTCTTAAAAAAAGAAAAAGAGATCCAATAGCACACAAAAAGAATTAAAAAATTAGTAAATCTGAAGAATGTAAAGATCGTGCATTATCACTAATTCATCATGGTGGTGGACCTGAAATTAACTCTAGGATCAGTTTCCTAGATTCTGAAAAGGCCTTTGACAAAACTCAACAATCATTCTTCATAAAAACACCCACACAAATAGGAACAGATGGAGATATAAGGGATTTTCACAAAACCACAGTAAGAATGCTTCGCCATCACCCACCATTACTTTATATTAGGCAGAAGGCATGAGCCAAGAACTAATAAGGAAGTCAGAGGTGTTAAAAATTGTTAAGAGGCAAAACTATAATTATGTGCACATGACTAATTCTTCAACTTAAGAGAATTATTTGAAAAACTATTATAAAAGTCAGAGAATTTAGTACACTGACAGGTTATTACATAGATGTGCAAAAATCAATTATTTTCAGCCAGGTGCAGTGGTGCATGCCTCCAATCCCAGCGACTCAAGAGGATTCCAAGTTCTAGGCTAGCCTCAGCAACTTAGCGAGGCCCTAAACAACAGAGTGAGACCCTGTCTCAAAATAAAAAATAAAAGGGGTTTGGGGATGTGACTCAATGGTAAAGCACCCCTGGGTTAAATCCCTAATACCAAAAAACAAAAACAACAAAAAAAATCAATTGTTTCAAAGACATAGGCAAGCTTAACATAATGAAAATGTTGTCAACTATAGAAAAAACATAAAAGAGAAAATATCTCGGAATAAATGACTAGACCCGTGAAAGATCACCTTTAGGGGCATTAATTCAAGAATAAACATTAATAGTCTGCCGAAGGACACAAAGGAATTCTTTTTTAAAAATGGGAAGATAGATAATTGGATTCAAAGGTTCAGGATCTTCAAGATAGTAGTTACCTCTGGGTTAATTAAGTGTAACATGACTCAATAGGTTTTTTTGTGTGTGAAATCAGGGAAGCTAATTTTGAGATTGATGTAGTAATACATACAATGTACAAAACCAGCCAGAAACACTATGAAAAGGAAGTATACTAAGGGTTTTCAGTATGAAAATTCAGAACTAGTTAGAAAGTCTAAAATGCAGTTGATATATGAAAAGGCATCTTAAAACAAAATTAGAGGGGAAATAACCAGTTACTTAGTATCTGGTTAACAGGTAGCCATCTTAAAAAAAGAAAACAGATCCTTATTTTATACTACTATTCCCCAGAATAGATTTCCAATTGTTGATTCAAATATGAACAATACATGCAGCAAGAGAACATTGGGATTCAAAATCCTTGGAGGTTTAAGTTTGAACAAAAAACGAACAAGAAAATCTCCACACTCAAAAGGGTTTCAGAAAAGTCAAAGACAAATGACGACTGGAAGAAAAATGTTCATAATGCACATCACAAACTATTACCATGCCTCATGTCACCAATACATATACTAGAGTCAATAAACAATGACAGTTATTCAGGAGAGAAACAGATAAAGGATACAACAAATAGTTCACAGAAAAGGGAATATATATGATTCTTAAATTTAACTTTGCTTATAATAAAAGGCAAATTAAAACTGATACACCATTTTTTTCAGCTATTGGATTGGTAAGATCCACACATTGGATGGCTTACTGTAGGCTTGGCATTAAGGAGAGATTCTGTAGGGAACAGTGATAATGTGTGGGAGGTAACTTAGCAATAGCATCAAATTTCAGATGGAATATCTCTGGCCCAGAACTCTCACTTCTGGAAATTCATCCTATAGACAATATACATTACAAAGAATCCAAGAAGTTACTGGTTATAAGATAGACATAGACCATTAGCTTGAGGAAAACCTAAGGCAGACATGATCTATCACACTATCAAAGGCAAGAAGTATCCTGATTTGAGATGTTAAAATATGAAAAGTGCATTTAGAATCAAAGCAATACTGTATTTGCATACATGCCATATGATATGCATTCAAGATAACTATTACAGAAGCCTTTTTTCTTTTTTTTTTCTTCTTTTGCCACAAGAAAATGATGGGAAACAAACCTAAATGTTCATCAAAACACGTCTGGTTAATTACAACATAACCACAGACAGGAAAGAAATGTGGTCCCAGGAAGAGGAGATATAGTGGTTTGGAAGGATCTTCAAGATATGCATAAACCAGTAAATACAATAGGCTAAACTTTGTGAAGAAACGAAAAAACAAATCCAAATGTATGTTTGCTTGTGTATACACAACGAAACTAGGGCAGAACTGTGGCTGGTGCCATAGAGGTACTGGGTGAAGGGGGACAAGGATGGGAAGCTTTTCTATTTTATATTTGGGGTTTATGACTAGATGACTTAACAAAAAACTTTCAATGAGGATTAACAATTGAAAGAAAAAAAATCCGGAAATTTGGTATTTTTGAAAACACCGCTTTATCACGTAATATATACAATATTTACTTTGCTTGCCATCTGAAATGCCCCAGAAAAACACAAACTCAGTCTTACACTAAAAACTTCTGTTGAATCTGACATGAAGAGAGCACGTATTCTGACAACGTCAAGTTCTTTCCACGGCATTCCAGTCCCAAAACCAGCTGTAATTCTTTATTCTCTTATCACGGCTATCTGATAATTCCTTTCTTCGTCATGGGCTCTACTACTGGCAATTTCCCTTCAAGTCTCAACTTCATAAAACCACCCTTTATTTTGGAATGAAGCCATGTTGACAGACATGTTTCATAACACAGGGAAAAGAATCTGGATCAACCACAAACTCAAAGAACATCACAGGAGTAATTACGAGGCTTTGGACATTTCTTCTATTTCTTTTCTGATGCTTTCGTCATGATAAGCTTCCGTTTCTTCCCAACGGGGCACTGCCTTGTTCTCCATATGCTTTGACTTTTTTTAAGATCAAGTTGCAGGATTGGGTCGACTGTCTGGAACGCAGAGGTTCTCCTGGCGTCGCTGCATCACTCCACTATTCTCTGTTGATAAACTTATCACAACCGAGTTCTTCTATCAGAGGATTGATCACTTCGGATGCAGTCAGAGCTATGGTAAACGTTAAAATATCGAAATCCACCCTCTGAGGGTTGCGCTGATACTCGGCATCGAACGCGGCTTCCCGGGCTCTGCAGGCCTCCACGAACCGCCTGCGCCGCTCCTCCAGCTCCTGTATTCGGCCCGGGGCGATCGGATAATTTTCCAGGTAGTGGCGGAGGAACTGCTGGTAATTAATTCCTAAAACGCTAAGCGGGTGGCGGAGGCGGAGATAGGGCAGCGCGGCCAGGCCCCCGGCGTTGCCGGCCCTGGACCGGGGCCTGGCCTCCGGACCCTCCTCCTCCAGCGGCTCCCCCAACAATCGGGCGACCTCCGCCATCCGGGCATCCCGGGACGCCCCCGCCATCGCGCCCTCTCGGGCCGCCGGGCCTCCCCGGGCCGCCGCCGCAGGGCCTCCTCTGGCCTCCGCCATCCGGCCTTCCCTGGCCGCCGCCATCCGGCCTCCCCTGGCCGCCGCCACCGGGGCTTCCCGGGCCGCTGCCACCGGGCCTTCCCGGGCCGCCGCCACCGGGCCCTCCCGGACCTCCGCAGCCTGCGCCGGGGTCGGCTCCCGCCTCCCGCCGCCTACCTCCGCCTGCGGGACGCCGATGTCGCCATTAGCTGCGCCCGTCTGCGGGACGCTGCTGTCTTCGGGCAGCTGGGACATCTCAGACCGCAGGGACAGGTCGGTTGCTCCCAGAAAAAATGGAATAACGGGACAGTGCGATTACGGGTGTGCACGCGAGGGCGCGTACATGAGCGCAATGCGCACGGGTAAACGCTGTGTGCACTCTGTCGCGAACTAGCAGCTCTGCGCATGCTTAGTAGCCAGGCACCCGGAGGCTCCAGATGCCATCTAGTGGCCAGCAAAATTAAGGCATCTGAAACCGCAGAACGTGCAAGGGTGGGGCCCAAGTTTTTACATTTCTACCAGTTAACGTTTATAAGAAAAGTCTCACAAGATCGTTTTCTGTAAACGATCCTATCCTTCCATCCTAGGATGCTTCTAAACTTTTACTTAGTGACTGTTAGACCACCTCTTCTTCTTCTTTTTTTTTGTTCTGAGGATTGAAATCAGGGCTTTGCATATTCTAAGCAAGTGTTCTACCACTAAGCTACCTCCTCAGCCCCTTTTTAAAAATTTTATCTTGAGACAGGATCTAGCTAAGTTTTCCAGGCTGACTTCAAACTTGTGATCCTCCTGTCTCAGTAGACACTGTCACCTCTATTATATACCCACATATTCTGGTTCTGGGTCTTTTTAGGTCGTTTATTCTTTTCCATTCTTTCATCTATTTTCACCCATATCAATTCAATTAATTACTAAACTTTTATAATAATACTCCCTTCTTGTAACTTAAATTTTTTCTTTAGCTGTGATTGGACATTAATTTTTTTCAAAATTTGTGCAATATTATGCATATGCATAAAAATGAATGAAATATACACAGCTGAGTGATTTACTACAAAGTAAACATTTGTAAAACTACTTCCAGTTAAGAAATTGAATATTTCCAGAATCCTTCCTTACCTTCTTATTACTATCCTCTCATTTCTACCTGGAGGTAACTACTCTCGATATTTATGATAATCATTTCCTTGTTTTCTTTTTTGTTCTACCACTTAAGGGTGCTTTCCTAATATTGCAATTTGGTTTTGTCTGTGTTTTGAACTTTATGTACTCTCGTGTCTGGTCTCTTTTGAATAACATCATTTTTAAAAATGAAATTCACCCATGTTTTTCATCGTAGTATACTTTCTTTTTACTTATTTATTTATTTTGCTTATCAAAAGACATTTGACACAATTAGTTTTCAACAACCCCTTGGTAGTCCACATCTACAAAGATATCCAGCCCAGTCCAACTCCCCTCCGGACCCCACCCCTACAGAAAAGCACAGACCTTCCAGAATTTTTAGCAAGTGTAGTTTGGAATTTTTTTTTTTAAAGGCCCCCTGGGCAAGTTATTTACAGTTTAATCATCACTGTCACCTGATCTGGACCTGAACCTGGACTGGGACCTCTGGCCATCCACAGATGCTGGAGACTTAGATCTACTTGAAGAACCACATTTTGGGCTCTTCCCAGGCACTAACCGAGCGGGACTTGCTCTTGCTCTGGCTCCTGCTTCTTGACCAGCTGTAAGACTTGCAACCACGGGAACGAGATTGGCAATGTGACCTACAGGAACTCCTAGTCCTTGTTCGAGACTGCTTCTTGACCTACTGTGCCTTTTACTGCCTTCAATTAATTTGATTTTTCTCCCATTTATTTCCTTTCCAGAAAGTTTTTCAATAACATACTTTAAATCACCATAAGAGGCAAACTCAACCTCGTCTTCATTTAATGTAGGTCGATGTGCATCCACAAAGGTTACTCCCCCAGCTCGTCTCATGAAATCTTTGAGATCCTGCCAGCTGACTCTTGAGGATAAATTCTCAATCATAGGTCAATTTCCTGTTCTTACAGGTGGATCATTTTGTCTATCATTTCAAGGTCTGAGATGACTATAACAGTCAGAGTAGCATCCTCTACCTCTTCCACCTGGAGATTGCGCCCTAGCATGATCAATAGTACAGCATCATCTGTATCTCCGGGATTCTCAGATTCCACAAAACCAAAACCTCTCTTCAGCTCAATATCTCTGATACGTCCATAACCCTTGAAGAATCTTTCCACATCTTTCTCCCTCGCCGTTGGGTTTAGCCTCCTGGTGAACTTCACTTGACAGCCACTCTTGATGTCTGGCTAGTATTTCTTACCCGACAAGGATCTTTGGCAGTGAGACCCAGAAAGGTCCATAGTCTGCGATGGGAGTCATCTGCCTCCCCACAGACTCACCTCCTCTATGTCTCTAATACTTACTTTCTAAAAAATATTTTTAGTTGTAGATGGACATAATATATTTATTTATTTTTATGTGGTCCTGGGGATCAAACCCAGTGCCTCACATGTGCTAGGCAAGCGCTCTACCACTGATCCGTAACCCCAGCCCACTTTATTTTCTTGATAGTTACAAATTCATTACCATTCTTTTTATGGGTCCTATCATATTACAATATGCATCCTAAATAGTGATTCTCCAAGTCATACACCATGGCATGTGTCTGTAATCCCAGCTACTTTGAAGGTAAGGCAGGAGGATCCTTGAGTCTGGGAGTTGGAGGCCAGTCTGGGCAACCCAGTGAGACCCGCATCCCCCAAACAAACAAAAAACCCCAAACCAAACAACAACAAAACTGTCCTCTAATTACTTTCTCTTAATTCCAACTAATGCTAGAAACATAAGGAAATTCCACCTTTGATTTTGCTGGTGGTGGTTCTGCATCAGCAAATAACTTTAGTGACTCAACTGCTTTCTTCCCTGTTAGGAATAAATTATTTTGAGGCATTAAGATCTCATCCTCAGATCTCAGCCAGGACTCTCATTTTCCTGTTCCAAATAGCAAATCTATAAAATGACACCCTGACTACCTGCTGCTTTAAATGCAGCCTTCTGCTAGTGTCTCTGCTATCACTGAGTATGTGGCTCCTTTAAGGCAGACTACCAGACTAGCTTGGCGACTGAAGATGTTCTGTTCCCACCCTTTGGCTGCCTGGAGAATTGCAGATATTTAACAAAGGAATTCCCAGACTTCAACAATAATATACATCATTAGAGGAGGAATTAGAAATTGTCGAACTTTGCTATGTTCCTATGGAAGCAGATGCAATCCTGCCTTCTGAGACTAAATTTCACCTTGTAGCATAGGCTAAAAAGTACTTCTATTTTCCAGGAACAGAAATAGCTCTAAATAAAATTGAATTTTATTAAACAGAAGCAATGTAAAAGTTTTTGTAGGGACTGGGAGGTTCGAGGTCCTGGGTTTGATTTCCCCCAGTACCACAGGCGGAGAAATGTTCTAGAAAAATGAAGTGAACAAAATTGAAACAGAGAGAGGCAGAAAAACTTGATGATAATATGGGGAGATAAAAATGAAAATTGGAGCTAAATTCCAGGTTAGTTATTGTTCCCAAGACTGCTCAGCCTCTTGGTGACTCATGGAAGGTGATTTAGGATTATCTGAAGGCAAATTCCGTCAGTCATGCTGCAGATGTAACAATTAAGGGTGGCTTCAGAGGCTCCAGGTGCCCTAAAATCTTGAGAGACAGAGGATGAGCATGACTTTAAACCCCTGGTCATACAGTTAATATTTTGAAAGTTCTGCTGCTAGAAAAGAGCAAAACTTGTGATAAAAGCCAGGTGGAAATTTGTCCTGTCCACTAACAGCCTCAGTTGGGGGAAGCTGGCTTTCCTTAGCTTTCAGCGACACCATCTTGCAGGATGTCAGGGCAAGGTCTGCATATAGCAAAGTCAGGAGGTGAAGTGTTTTATTAATTGATAAACCCCAATTATTTGGCAAATGAGGAGGCTCAGTAGCCTTGGTTACCAAGCTTCCTGGTTCTGATTCTCTTCCCCGTGAATGTCATTACTAATCGGTACCATCGTTCCCATTTTTTGAGTACTTATTAGGGACAAGGCGCTATTCCACATGCTTTATAGCTTATACCCAGCCCCCAAATTCCAATGTTGAAGCCCTAATCCCTACTATGACTGCCTTTGGAGATAGGGTCTTCAAGGAGATTCATTAAAGCTAAATGAGATCATAAGGGTGGAACCCTAATCCAATAGGACTAGTATCCTCATTAAAAGAGGAAGAGGCCAGGTGTTGTCATGCGCACCTGTAATTCCAGCTCCGTGGGAAACTGAGGCAGGAGGATCAAAAGTTACAGGCCAGTCTGGGCGATTTAGTGAGATCTTATCTCAAATAAAATAAAAAGGACTGGGGGTGTAGTAAGGTGGAACACTTGCCTCGCATGTGCGAGGCCCTGGGTTCAATTCCCAGTACTGGGGAAAAAATGGTGTAGTCCCATATACTCCAGAAGCTAAGTTGTCATGGGGTCCAGTTATTGATACATAGTGAGACCACCAGAGATAGAGTAGGAAAAAAGTTTATTTGGGAAGAGAGTAAAAACAGACTGATGCGTCAGGACCACCCGCCAAGTGGAGCAGGAGTGAAGAGTGACTTCAGCGAGCTAGTTTTTAAAGTGAAAACCACACACACACACACACACAAATCTTAGCAGGCTTACAATGGGGGTCTTTTTTCAAGGAATGCAAATAGCAAGCTTCAGTTTATTTCAGGCTGCACCTGGTGGGTTGGCAGGACGGGCTAGGCGGGGGAGCCAGACTACCCATATCTGAAACCAGCAGTTTCTGGGGCCTCCGGAGGGATGGGTTGCTTCACAGAAATGGTCACAATGTCCTTAACTCATGGCCACATTACTTTATCTCGGGTATTTCTGTCCTTGTATTTACCACGGTCAGCACAACTCGATGATTTTATTTGTACCCGTTTTGGTTTGGTCAATCCTAACCAGATATATTTGTTTTATATCTGAGGGTCTCTACCCTTTTCTTTTTATAAGGGGGTCTCTACTCTCTCACAGAGTAAGGAGATTACTTGATCCTAGCATTTAGAGGTCAGCCTGGGTAACATGGTGAGACCCTGTCTCAGAGAGAGAAAGAAAGAGAGAGGGAGGGAGGGAAGGGGAGAGGGAGAGGGAGAGAGAGAAGACCATCAGGATGCATGCACACAGAGGGAAAGGCCACGTGAAGACACAAGAAAGTGACCATCTGCAAGACAAGGAGAGAGGCCTCACCAGAAGACGAACCAGTAGCATCTTGATCTTGAACTTCTAGTTTCTGTGTTTAAGCCTCCTGGCCTGCAGCATTCTATTAAGACAGTTCGGGCAGCCTGATGTTGTGCGTTGCAACTTAAGAACAGACCGATCACCACTGAGAAGTCCAAATTTGAGAGTATTTATTAAGCCGGCCCCCTAAAAAATGGCTATTGGGAGAACAGCCCCGACCAAGGGTTGTAGGGGTTCTTATATAAAAAATCACATCAATCATAAATGTCTGTTGCTATGATTCGAAATTATAAACTAACATCATGAGATCATCAACAGAGGGGGAAGTGGGTCAAAATGACCCTTACCTAGGGACAAACTAAAGAATGGTTACTAACATCCACACAATCACTGTTCACATGGTACATTGTTTAGGAGCAATAAGAATCAAAAGAGAGCAAATTTTCTTTACATAGGAATTATCATTCTGTATTGTTAAACATGTCACACTAAGTAACTGCTGATGGGCACAGAGGCGGGGTGTTCCCATGGGAGAAGCTTATTTCCTACATAACATGGAGTCTCAGAGCAAAATGGAGTCTCTTTGGTCATTTCCCTTAGAGTCTAGCCTATAACATTCTCATGGAACCAGATCTGTCAGCCCATCACACTGAGACAGACAGCTCACCTATTTCTCTTCTGATAGGTCCCTCATCCCCTGCATCTCTTTGGCTCCAAGCTCAGGAAGCACAGGTCAAAAGATGAGCTCATGCTCAAGGTCAAGCCATTGACACGCCTATCCCTATTCTACCTCCCTATTCAAAGATGCATGGGACTTCAGCTCAGAGTAGGGATACAAAGTGCTGATGGGGTCCCCTGGAGAGCTGGGTAAAAACTCACCAGGGTGTGGAGATAGTAGAAAGGGACTTTGTATCAGCAGCCTAATCGGCCCTGAAAATCTTTCCTCTTCCCCACCCTTATCTGTTACCCAGAAGTAACATCCGTCCTGTTGTGGTTTAACCCTTTCTCTCCACTGTCAAGATTCTGGAAAAAAAATAACAGAATGAATCAAACAACATTACCCTGTGTAAATTTGTGATTACACAAATGGTATGCCTTGGCTCCATGTACAAACAGAGAAACAACATGTATCCCATTTGTTTACAAAAAAAAAAAAAAAAAAAAAAAAAAGATTCTGGGTAGCTGGTGTGTGGCTCCTTTGTGTAACTGTCCAAGTGAGTTAATAGTTCTGTGACTCCCTTTCTTCATCTGTAAAACCAACATGGTAGTACCTATATCACAGGTTTGTGTGAGGAATAAGTTAACTTCTGGAACGTGCCTTTAACAATGGCTGGAACAGATTAAGCTTTATATAAAGGGTAGGAATTATTACCATGATTAATCTTGCTCGTCAATGGGGGGCCACCTCCCCACCTTCAGTTCCCCCTCTGGTTGTGTAGGGTGGCTGATGTTGGTGCTGAGAAAAGGCCGTCACTTTTCTCCTGAAGGCTGGAATGTTCACACAGAGAAGACAGGGTAAGGGACAGCGGATCTGGAGCAGGCTGAGAGAACGGGGACGCATGGGAGGCCACAGGCAGTCATCTCCGTCACCGTCCTCTCAGCCCTTCCCCTCTGAATGAGACAGGGATCAAACAGATGTCAGCCACAAGAGGTACTGGGGCACCTTTTTCTTTTTTCTTTTCCTGCTTTCCACGGAGATCTGTGGCTTGGGACCCTGGAGAGAGGATAACAGCCCCAGCTCATGTCCTCAGCATTGACTCAGCACAATCCCCTTCCCTTCTGTCTTGGAGTTCTTGGAAGAAGACTTTCAAAGTGGCGTGGGAGCTGGGTGTGGTGGTGCACGCCTGTAATCCCAACGACTTGGGAGGCTGAGGCAGGAGGATTGCAAGTTTGAGGCCAGTCTTGGCAACTTAGTGAGACCCTATCTGAAAATAATAAACGAATAAATAAGTAAATTAATTAGTAAAAGGTTGGGGATGTGACTCGGTGGTTGAGCGCTCGTGGGTTCTGTCCTCAGTATTGAAGGGGTGGGGGAGATCCTGTAATGATTCTTCACATCTGTTCTCTTGACACCTGTGCCAGAAATGTTTTCTTTTCCCTTAATTTTTTCCCCTAAAATTGTTCTCATTATAGGAGTGGCAAACGACTCTATCTTGAATGAACCCCAAAGAAAAAGGCAGGGTTTTCTGGAAATAGCTGCCTCTTCTTTGGGCATAAAGGACAAAGCATAACTACTCCTTTGTTTTCAACCTAACGCAGCCGAGTTCTGCCAGCAGGCGACTGAGAGCCACCGTCGCAGAGATCCTAAATGAATGCAAAATAATCCAGACGGACGCAGGGAGACCCGGAGTCCTACGAGGGCTACTTCCCTGGCTTTACACAAATGCACAACCAACCATGTGGGATTGTCAACTTGGGTTGCACCATAGCTCAGACATCTGGGACTACAGGGTCAGCTCCACTGCTTCCAATAAAACTGGAATATCGTAACTGCGCGTTGGTGCGCATGCGGGTCTCGGGGGTGTGCCCGCGCGTGCACACAGGTGCACGGGTCTCTAACGCCCAAGTGGTTGGAGGTCGTGTCACTGAAGAAACTATGGGAAGGTGATGGTCGGAGGCTGAGGCAAGAGCATCGCGAGTTCCAAGCTAGTCTCAGCAACTTAAGGGCCCAAAGGAACTCAGCGAGATCCTGTCTCTAAGTAAAATATTGAAAAGGACTGCTTATGTGTATCAGTGGTTAAGCATCCCTGGGGGTTCAATCCCTGGTACCATACATACATACATACATACATACATACATACATGAAAAATAAGAGATTATGGGAAGTTTGGGGGTGGAGGTTGGGAGATGGTCCCCTGGTCACTAACCAAGTGACAAGCATCACATCTTGTTTTAAAATGTTGTTGACTAATTCTTCGTGAACACACATACTTCACGTAGGAAAGACACACAAGAACATGACTCAGTCCCTGCCTTGTTTTATTTTTTCATTTTTAAAATTCTGAAGTTGTAGAAAGTTTCTTCCCCTTTATTATTCTACATGCAGAATGCTATTCTAACCCTGGCATGCACCTTTTATTTTCCAAGCCTATTGGTAATATTACTGACCCTAGGTATGCTTTTGGAATAGTCTATAATTAGGTTCACTTGCAAAAGCAAGAGTTCCCCATCTTTTTTGGCCCGGGTTGTAAACATTCGCTAACTCCCCGCCTCGTCCCCCATGCTGAGGACTGAACCCAAGACCTCACACATGCTAGTGAAATGCTTTACCACTGAGCTACATCCCCAGTCCTCTTCGTGGTTAACTAAGCTATTATACAATGATTACTTGTCAATTAAAAATACAATTTTAAAAGTGAAGCAAAAAAAAATGTGAAGTATACTTAGGACTCAATTATAAAAGATAACAGATGCTTATTGAGAATCTGCTGCTTAACAAGTAACTCTAGGACTCGGATGAGGCACCTTGACAAATGGTTTGGTTTATGTCACAGCCAAGGCTGTACCCCCTTTTTTCTTCACTGACATCACTTTTTCGTCTAGTGGTACTGGGGGTTGGAACCGGGGTTCCTCCACCACTGAGCTACCTCCCCAGCCCTTTTTATCTCTTTAGTTTCAGACAGGATCTCGCTCAGTTGTCAAGGCTGATCTTGAACTTGCGGTCATCCTGCCTCAGCCTTCTGAGCCGCCGGGATCACTGGCATCACTTCTGCTTTTGTCTTAGCCATTGACTCATTTTCCTTTGGGAACTCTTTCAAATATTACTCTTTTTCCAAAATCAAGCCTCATATTAGAAAAGAACTTTTGGAAACTGCTGACCATTTTGTCCACCTATACTGTCCGGTGTTCTCCAGACAGCACTTGAATGGATCTGCCTCACCATGATGGCATAACTCAAGGCATAACACGTGGAGAGGATGCTGGGCATGATAGGTAATAGGGTATGATGCTTCAGTTGTCTCCACATTGTAGGAAGAACTAACAGAGAAGCTCATTGTCACTTTTGGACTTTAGTGGTTTTCTATATACACACTGATTTAATTTAACTTTCTTCCGTTATATTATTGTGATACATAATTGTATTAGTTTTGCATTGTTGCAGTGAAGTACCAGAGGTAATTAAAGAAAAAAGGTTTGTTTAGCTCATGGTTCTGGCCTATTGCTTGGGCCCTCTGGTGAGAATGGTACATCATGGTGGAAGTGTCTGGAAGAGAAAACGCTCTTATGTTGTGAGCCAGGAGGTAAACAGAGAAATGAGACTGGGGTCCCACAATCCCCTTTACAGATATGCCCCATATAACCTAAGAATCTCCCATAAGGCCTCATCTTCTAAAGGCCCATAACATCTCCCAATAGTCCCACCCTGGGACCTCTGGGGAACACTCCTACAAACTGTAGCGATAAACAAACAAATAAATGTATAATACATGCACACATAATTCAAGGAATAGTTATACAGATCAACTCGGTTCTGTTCATGTACTTGGGAGCCTTTAGAGAATTTAGGGATGGCTATTTTACAGTTTTTTTTGGTGCTATGAATAATAATTAGCATATATTTGGTGGAAATGCTTATAGAAAGCATGAGCTATAGGAATACATCAAAAGTTTTCTCATCTGAATGCATTGCAAGTATTGCTCCCTCTGTATTTAGAAGACTCGGCCATGAAAGCTACTGGAAAAAATTCGAAGGGTCTCATGCGTCACCAAATTGAAGACAAGTTAGTTTTCAAGTTGCAGCAAAGAAGGAAAACTGTTGAAAAGCTTTGCATATTTCTCTCAGTTCACACTTTCCAGAAGCAGATCCTGAGACCTGAGGACAAGTTCAAGTAGTTTATTTGGGAAAGCAAGGTGGCACCAAAAAGGGGCTGGGGCGTGCTTCAGGAAGGGAACACAGTGGGTCAGGGTGCGTTGTCTCAGCTGCTGCAGTGCACGACGAAGTTCAGCCCACGTGAAAACTCTGGGAAATGACCTACGATGTACTTCAGAAGTATCTCAGCAGAGGGAGGAGGGAGTTGGCTATTTAAGCACCAACTGCTGAGTGTCTTTGATGAACTACGTTCCTGGAGGGTGGTAATTCTTTGGCATTTTCAGACTGCCATGCATATGTGGGCCACGCGGCTTTCTCTAGTTTCAGAAAAAAGATTGTAAGGATCCGATGAAGATATTGGCAGTTGGGAGATACCTACAATCTATATATCCTGCATACGAGTACGTGGAATGAGGGTCGGGAAGGAGATTCCCATTCATGTTTGTTTGTTTGTTTGTTTATTTATTTATTTATTTATTTTCTTGGTATCAGGGGTTGAACTCAGGGGCACTTAACCACTGAGTCACATCCCCAACCCATTTTTGTATTTTATTTAGAGACAGGTTCTCACTGAGTTGATTAGGACCTCGCTAAATTGCTGAGGCTGGCTTTGAACTTGCGATCCTCCTGCCTCGGCTTCTTGAGCTGCTGGGATTATAGGCATGTGCCACTGCGCCCTGCCCGTTCATCTTAATATACAGCTTATGAGCCTGTTGTCTGCCATATAGGACTATTTTACCATATAGATTTATTTATTTATTTATTTATTTATTTATTTTTTGCGGTGCTGGGGATTGAACCCAGGGCCTTGTAAGTTCGAGGCAGGCACTCTACCAACTGAGATATCTCCCCAGCCCCATATGGATTTATTTCAACGAATATAAAACAAAATATATCTCCCAACTGCCAGTATCTTCATCTGTCCCTTGTGATCTTTTTTTCTGAAACTAGAGAAAGTCATGTCACCCATGTATGCATGACAGTCTATAATACTTGTCCCTCTGGGAGAAAGATCAGAAAGGAAAAAGATTTTAATAATTACTAAATGATCCATGTGTGGAAAGCTGATGGAAAATGAGTATTTCACTCATTCTTTGCCGTGCTGGAGATTTGAACCCAGGGCCTTGTGCTTATGAGGCAAAGGCTTACCAACTGAGCTATTTCCCCAGCCCCGCAGTCATTCTTAAACTCTGTTGAATAAGAATTTGTGAAGGAAAATCCACAGCAATTCAAAATTTTGGTTTATAAAATTCAGAGTGAATTCTACTCATCATAGAGATATTGAGCTATGACTCATGAAAACCCCTCATATTCTGTTTTTGTTTTTTCTTTTTTTGCAGTACTGGGGATCAAACCCAGGGGCACTCTACCACTGAGTTACATCTCCAGCCCTTTTTATTTTAATTCTGAGACAGGGTCTTACTAAGTTCCCTGGGCTGGCCTTGAACTTGTGATCCTCCTGCCTCGTCCTCCCGAGTAGCTGGGATTACAGGCGTGCATCACTGAGGGCTCCTCTTATTCTGTATATCTTTTCCTGCTCCTCACTCAGAAGCAAAGCCCAAAGCCCATGACTAATCAGTAACTTGGACAGTACCACAGAGCAAAACCAGATTTTGGGGACCTTACCATGAAGGACAGTATTGTCCAACTTTTCTTTCAGGGGTTTAGCACAGACTGGAAAGAGCTAAGGATATTTACTGTATGTTTCTGTAGCAGGACTTCCATGTGGGGTTAGGTAGGTCATGAAGACACAGTAGCCACCAGCCAAAGGGCAGGTGTCTATGACATCTAAGTCAGCAAGTTGTGGACTCCAGGAGAGTTTCCATCCGTTAGAGCAAGCATTGCCTGGTTTCCCAAAAATGAATTACAGACTATCACTGGGGGTCCTATGACTCATAATCCAAATTCAAGAAAAAAAGAGAAGGTATAAGGAGGAAGTAGAGTGTGTCTAATCAGAAGCCAGGAGTTTAGAGTTAGACAGGGGCCATATTATCCCATACTGAAACGGAACCACGAAGAAAGGCCTGAAGCGTGTCATTATCTATGTACGGGTGTTTGGAAGTCAGGCTAGAGGAGGGCTAAGGAAAGAGGCCCTAGTGAGGCTGGAGTTGGATGCAGTGTGGCGGTTAGACTTGGTGAGAGTGACAAGAATGATCAAAATCAATGCCTGAGCGAGTCCTCATGTACAAAGAGCTAATTCGCAGGACCTCATTAGATCCACCGTGATCCCCCCTTTTTTTTCAAGGTCGTATCTTGTTTCTCCTAAGTGGCTCCCAGACTTGCAGAGGAGCAGATCATCAGAGCGCTTCTAGACAGAAAGGGGCTGTTAGCACAAGAAGACCTCATGAGTCATCTCAGCTCCTTACTCAGTGGGAAGAAATGGTGCCCCCCCTCCCCTGTGGACCCACTCTCCTGGTGGAAAATGAGCCACCGAACAGTGAAAGGGACTGGTTTATACAGGTTACTTTGAGGGGTGGTCTAGTGAGCACGTATCAGTTTGCTTGGACACTCAGAAATGCGGGGCTTTGGTCAAGGTCTGCGACAGCGTCTGGAGAGGATTGACTTCGGAGGAGATGCCCGCTCCCAGAGACCGCTTCCTCTAAGGGTGATTCCCTGTCTGCAGCTGGCTGACGCCTGGAAGACGTTTGTCCTGGGAGACGAAGCCTGTCAGTGCGTGGCCTTCATTTTTACTTCTTTTCTCAGGCCTCATTATTTTGGGAATTTCTTATTCTCCATATCCATTACTGTCAGTGTCTCATCTTGGTAGGAACTCAAAAAAGTTAAGAAATGGAGGATGGAGTCAATTACTGCAGAGAAAGACACCCAAAGGGAATGGTAGGTACGAGAATGGCTGCTTTTCAGGAATGACATGGATCAGTGACCTCTCTACATCTCCTATTGCTCCCTCTTAAAACTAGGCATGTTAACTGCAGTTCATCTGGTGTCTGTTTCAGGATTATGTTTTTCTGGTGTGAACGTGGCAGGTGACCTGTCCTTTCATTGCACATGTTGACAAGAACCAAATCTGAGAATTTATATGCAGTTCACCTCGTAGGCAGCACGTCCTGGCCTAGCTGATGCGATCCTGGACTACAACCTGTCGGTGTGATTATTTTACATTTGGGTTAGTGTTTGGTACGTGGCAACACGGGGGCTGGAAGATGAAATAATGAGTCTCCACGGCTGATCTCCCTCCTCCCCACGAACCACAAATCGAAATAACCACGCCTAGATTTGGGCTGTGTCTGGGACGCACCTTAAACAATAGAAGGGGCAGAAGGGACACAACATGACTTTCAAAGCTATGACATCTTGCACCTTTTGTGTGAGCCCTTTGGAGAGGTCATTCTGTTGAAAGCCACTCACCATTTAGTAAGTCCAGCTACCATGAGGCCTGTGAAGTCCATGACTGAGGAAATCTGAGGTAGCTACATAGAGAAAGAGATAACCAGCTACCCCCTGTGAAGAGCCAGCCGTGAGGAGAGCAGGGTCTGCCCAGCCCAACACATGCTTCAGAAGGCTCACCTCTCCCTACCAACTGATTGTGATGAGTTGACAGATTTGACTTCATGGAAATGTCAAATCTGTCAACTCATCACAATCAGATGGCCAGGCTATGTGGGCAATGACTAAACAGACTCCATGTAAAGTAGGAAAAGTTTCTCCCGTGGAACATCCCGCTCTGTACCCATCACCAGCTGCTGAGCACAACATGTTAGGCAACACAAAATGGCAATTCTCATATAATGTAAAATTGTTCTCTTTTTGATTCCTATTTTTCTTCGACAATGTACCATGTCAACAGCGATTGTCTAGATGTTAGTAACCATTCTTTAATTTGTACCTAAGTGAGGTCATTTTGATCCACTTCCCCTTCTGCTCATGATTTTAGGTCTCATGATGTTACTTTGTAGTTTTGAATCATAGCAAGAGACACTTATGATCGATGTACTGACTGATGGCATAAAAGCTCTGCAACCCTGTGGTCGGGGCTGTTCTCCCAATAGCCATTTTGGGACATTGTGTGAGGCAGTCAGTCGGCCGGCTAATAAAGACTCTCAAATCTGGACTTCTCAGTGGTGATCGGTCTGTTCTTAAGTTGTGCCCCAGCATGATCAGAGTCACATGATCCACCCCCCCCCCATGAGTCCAGAAAACTCATAGACCTGGAAGAGATGATTATCATTTAAACCAATAAGTTTTGGTGCCGCATCTATTTCCTACCACTCCAACACTTGACACGGTTCTGTTGGAGTAGAGGATTCAGCACTTAACATGGTTCTGTTGAAAGATCATCCTCCCTCTTGGGGGCCATAGGTGTGGCATGTCTCCATGTGCAGTTGCTTTTAATACTAATAATCAATGTATGCTTAGATTCAGATTATAGAGAATACTGGGGAGATTTCATGGTGCTGGGACACAAAATAACATATAATAAAGTATAATATTAATACTTAGATGAAATCATAAATAAGCAGTTATGATTTGCTCAAATTTGTAAGGAGTCTGTGATTTCTTTTACAAATTCTCTAAAAGTTATATATTGGTATATGAGAGTGTATTCCTCTGAGCTTTGATGTGGTGTTTGGTCTTCATTGCTTTCTCAGTGTTTATGATTAAGTTTAAGGATATTTTTCCCACTTAATAAAAATAAATAAATAGGTCGATCATAAGTACAATTTGTATTCTTCCTATGTCTAATTCTTTAAAGATCAAAATAGAGTTTTAGTCTGCCATTAAGTACGTGAAATAGAATAAATATTAACTATATGCTGATTCCTCTATTCTCTGTTCATAATAACAAAAACTTTCCACTGTTAATAACTAACATTAGAGTTCTTGGAAAGGGTAACTTCTATAGAAACTTAATAAAGTTTTTTTTTTTTTTTTCTTGCCATGCTGGGGATCAAACCCAGGACCTTGTGCTTACAAGGTGAGCACTCTACCAACTGAGCTATCTCCCCAGCCCAATGACATATTCTTTCAGGGAAATTAAAATTAAACTGAGTATGGTGCCTTCTACCTTGCTGGGAACTGGGTTTTTAAAAATTTTTTTAAAAATTTAACCTATCATACAGTAAGAATATGTTTCTTGAATAAGATCATTAATTATGCTATTAAAGATTTTTTACTTAACATTTCCTTGTATTAACCATGAAAAACATACGAAAAGATTCTGTGAACAGCAAAGATTTGGATTCAGCCTCAGGACACTTGGTGTGCTGTTTCTCCACTGCGCCGACCCCTCCCATCCACCTAGGGTCACCTACTGCTGCTAGGGCCGGACCCCTGCATTTTGTGGAGGTTTGTTTGGCTCAGTGCCTATCTGATTGAGTGCAAAACCAAAATCTGGTCTCTGCATCCATGTGTATAAATTGTGCTTGTACCAATAATAAATCACATACTCCTTGATCTAAAGTCATGACAATCTTCAAATGTGGGTCCCAGGTTTCTGCACAAATAAATTGGTAGCTCTTGCAACTCTTTTGAAATTAAAGAAAAAAAGATAGGGGGCATTATTTGAGGGCTGTCAATGATTTTCTTTTCTTTTCTTCTTCTTTTTTTTTTTTTTTTTTTGGTACTAGGGTTAGAGCCCAAGGGCTCTTTACCACTGAGCCACATCCCCAGTCCCTTTCTATATTTTTATAATAGAGACAGGGTCTCGCTGAGTTGCTTAGGGCCTCGCTAAGTTTCTGAGGCTGGCTTTGAACTCAGGATCCTCTTGCCTCAGCCTCTCAAGCTGCTGGATCACAGGGTGCACTACTGTGACTGACCTGTCATTGAATTTATGTAGTTCTCTAACTGGGCTTAGGCTGAGAATTTTAGGTTCTAACTTTGCCATTTATTTTCTTCAACTCCCAGTGCATCCTGCACAAAGCAAGGCACAGCTTTGATACAAAATGAACATCCCTCAAATGGAGGAATTAAGAAATATCATCCTTTGTTCCCTAAATACCGAGTCCTCCCCCACAGCTACCCTAGTTCTCTGGCTATGAACCGCTACCTAACATTTCAGTTCAGGCATCTGAAACCAGGTTAGGTTTTTGGTTTACGGCGTCTGACATCTAGTAAGTACCATATAAAGATGTTGTTACTAATGTCTTAGAAAGTTCAGGGACTTGTCATTTGTTCTCCGTGTCCCTGAAAGATTTATCCTCGGATTCCTTGATCCCTCCCCTGCAATGCCCACACCCCTCTTGGTGATGAGCACTTGATTTTTTTTTTTCCACTTTAACGCAAATCCCATGAAGTTTGGCAAAGTTTTAATGAGCAAAGGAAGGGAAGGGGTAAGGAGGAATCATGTGTGCTTGTGGATTCGGGGAATTCCTTGATCTCGCAGAGAGGGCAACTCCTCGACTCTGGGGAGCGGGTCGCTGCCTAGCAGACATCCACGGAGGAGAGGAGGACATCTCTCCACACTTGCACCATCTTCACGGAGCTCGGCGGGACGCGATGGGTGAAGCTGAAGCAGTGCTCGTCATTGACGATGACCTGCAGGAAGGAAGGCGTGTCAGAAATGCAGCACAGAGTCCAGCCCTCTTTTCCATTTCCACCGTGATGGGTGATTTCACAAACATAATTTCTTTTAAAAATTTTAAACATTAAAAATTAAAATATTAAATTTTAAAACATTTTATTTTCGATGGACACAGGGCGATCATACATATTCGTGGGGTACCCTGTGATTTCAACACACACAGGTGGCATATCTGTCAACTCAGCCCTTTATCATTTCCTTGTGTTGGGAACATCGAAAATCATTTCTGCTGCTACGATGCAGCAGGACGCCCTCCCCAGACGCCAGCACGTCCGCGTTCCTGGATCTCCTGCCTCCGGAGCCTGAGCTCAATAAACTTTCTTTTTTATAAATTAAAAAAAAATCCTGTCTGTTAACTCCCCGTTTTCGCTACTTTGAAACATGCCCTTCGTCGCCGCAGCTGCCCGCCACGCTCCGGGGCTGGAGGCGCTCTGCCCGGGCAGCGCCTCTGCACTCAGCACCTCCCCACCCCACTCGCCTCACGTCCTCCCCAGGCCCTGGCGACCACGACTCGACTCTGCTTCTTCCCCCAAAATTAGTCCTTGACAGCAAACAAGCTCTAGCTCCCAAAGGGAAGTGGGTGGAGGAACCGAGGCCGGCATTTATATCTGCACCTTACGGGCAGCTCCCTCGTGGTGGCCACGCCCTCAGTGCACAAACAGGTCCCGTCCTACCCACTCCCCATGAAGGGCGCAAGCCTTCCTGGGGGGTGGGGGGGTGGGTCCCGGGACCCTCACCTGGTACTCTTTGTCCAGCACCAGGAAGCGCAGTTTGAATGGCTTGCCGTCCTCAAAGGGCATCTTGGAGGACTTCACATCTTCTCTCCACTTCCCGTCCTGAAGACTGTTCATGACCACGGAGTGACGGAAGTACACGCGGAAATGGAAGGCAATGTCAGACGTGGGGTCCTGGCCAGTGTGGAAATCCACCTGCAGCTGTGGGTCCTTTCTGAAGGGCGAAGCACAGAGGAGGTTGGCGGTTCCTTCTTTGTAGTGACACACATTCTCCATGCACACAAATCCTTTCCTACTTTCCCCCATGATGGGAGGAAGACTTTCCTGGGTGATACTGTCGTCCTTGTCCCTGTGGGACTGGGGGGTGAGATACCCTGTCCTTTAGCTCAAGAATAAAATGGAGCAGCAATCCTTGACCTGGGCCTATTGGTTGTTCATGTTCTGAAAAGTCTATGTCCCTTGATTAAGGGCCACAGATCAAGGCCCTTGAATGTCCCCCAGGCCCCAGGACCTGCCCATAGCCCCATCACTGTACGTTTAGTGCCTTCTGCCGTAGGGGCTCCAGGACCAGCAAAGTGCCAGGGTCGTGCTAATGAAACATTTTAAGGACATGCAACAGGCCCCCAAAGCACATATATTCTCACTTCTCCTCCACCTGCCGCCCTGCATTATAGAGCACTCACCTGAAAGTGTTGGCAGCTTTCCCCCAGATCGTCACTGAAGTGCCGACAGACAAGTTCACGATCTGTGAGTTTGGGACCTGCCATGGAAATTGAGAGTGGGTGAGAGGGGCCAGGCCAGGTGTGGGCTCCCAGTTTGTCAAAGGACAAATTCTGAGGACCCTTCTTCTGCCCATGCCGCCACGGTCAGGTGCCTGGATCGTTGCCAAGACAGAAGACAGCAGAAGAGTCAGGCTACCTGAATGTGAATGCAGGTCATGCCTCTCACTAGCAGTGAGATTTTACATCCATCACTTGAACACTTCCTGCCTCAGTTTCCCCAGTACTAGGAGGGTTGTCAGAAATTCCTATTTCATAAGTTTTTCTCAGGAACAGAGGAATAGACACATGGAAAACCTTAATGGTCATCACCCTCACATGGAGGGTCTATAGAGGGTTTACCTATCAGAAGGGGAGGGTTCTTTCTGGACTATCATCCTCAGATCACTTTCTACTATCTGAAATTGTGATAATGAGACTTGGAGAAGTAACAATATAAAAATTGACTCCAGTGTAGAACAACACTGACAGTGCGGGGGTGAAGGTCATGGTAGGCACATGATTAGCAGGTGCAAGGCCTGGGTTCCAACCCCAGCACCCCCACCCCACACACGCTCCTTTAAATAGACAGAAAGAGCCTGGCACAGTGGGGAATGCCTGCAATCCCGGTGCCTCAGGAGGCTGAGGCAGGAGGATCGCAAGTTCAAAGCCAGCCTCAGTAATTCAGCAGGACCCTGGCAACTCAGGGAGACCCTGTCTCAAAATTTAAAACAAGGAGGGGACGGGTGCTGGGGATGTGGCTCAGAGGTGAAGCACCCCGGTTCAATCCCTGGTACCAAAAAATAAAAATAAAGAAATAAAAAATGTCAAGACAGGGTTTCACTAAGCTGCCCAGGCTGGCTTCCCACTTGCAACCCTCCAGTCCCCACCTCCTGAGTCACTAGGACTACAGGCTTGGGCCACAGCATCCCTACAAGGATCTCTTGGATCCCTGGGGTCTGACTCTTCTCCCCACTCACAAACATCAGTAAACCATTCACAACAGAAATGCTCATTCGGAGCTCCAGTGGCGCTATCGGTTAGTGCGCAGTACTTATACAGAAATGCTCATTCTTTCCTCTCATGAAAGCCGCCACCTTTTCCTTCTCTCTTGTGACTCGAGGCCACTGAGCACAGCACCCTGCCAACTCACCTGCACCGTCATTATTGTCTTCTTCTGAGCAGCCCTTCTGCACTGGCTCTGAGCTTGGGAAAGCCCAGCAGGTGCAGGCTATAAACCCTCTTGCAAGCCCCGCCCTCTGGCTTCTCTCGTTTCCAAGCTCCTCCCAGCAAAGGTTCCCAGCAGGGTGAGATGGGGTGGGGTGTTGGAAACAGCTTCCTCCAAGCTGCTGTGCTGGCTTGTGTCTGTGTGTGGGATGCCAGCAGTGTGTGTTGGGGGGGGCAGGGAGCAGGAGAAATGCAGAAACTGGGGAGATGGGGAGGTGGGGGTGCAGGGTCTTGGGGGGACCTAAAAATCCAGTCTCTGCCTCTGCCTGAGCTTTTTTTCCCCACAAGGAAGAGTCCAGCTGGAAGGTGGTGAGATTCCTAAATTGTACAGTGGCAAAGGCAGGTTTAAAGTCCTTGGCCCTGGATGGAAATGATTCTGAGAGATCCTAGAAAAGGATCCTCAGCACATTTTGAGCCCACACCATGCCCTGAGGCAGGGTCAGTGTTGCCAAGTGAAGGCTGCTCAGGCTCTGTCCTCCCACCTGCTCCAGCCACATCCTCTCCTTGCTCCCAGGGGCTCCGAGTACCTGCAGATTATAGAACCCAGCCCCATCCTGTGGATTCTGGGAGAAAAGTGTGCTTCGCAGGTTCTGTTTCTTGATTTGTGTGGGCCTTGTTCCTGAGGACGAGGGGAAGAGCCTTCCGTCACGATGTCCTGTGTATTGGAGGTGAAGGACTGAGAAGGGATGAAATGTCCTCAAAAGCTAAATTAGGACTTCCCTTTCTTTTTGGTGGTGGCACTATTGGCATCATATCCGCCATTTTGGTCAGAAGCCATTTTACCAAAGGGCTCCTGAGTCACCATTCTGAGGCAAACCTTAGCTTCCCAGAAAACATGCGACTACTACTAAGAGATCAGCCCCTCCTCAGCCCATAATACAACCCCTAAGCAGGTATAAAAATTCCTATTGCAGGCTATAAACCTGCTCTGTGATAACAGACACGCTCCCACGGGGACAGCCTTGTCAGTTGGTCCAAGTGCCACTGACCATAAATCTATTGTGTGAGATCCAGGGTGTGGCATGATGGTTTGAGACTTTGTTTGGACCTTTGTCTTTATCCTTTCAGGTACTGGGAATCGAAACCAGGACCTTGTGCATGCTAGACTAGTACCCTATTACTGAGCTATACTCCCAGCCCTACATTAGAGATTTAAAGAGGAACCTGTTAGATTTCAGTCACCATTGATACAAATTAGTGCTTTTATCAACTCTCATTGAACTGTTGGGTCAGTTTAGTCAAATGAGGCTTCTTTCTGAAGAAACTGCAGCCAATGGGGTCATTTCCCGCCACTGAGGATTTCTACAGCAGCTACTGTGGGTATCCTCTGTGACATTATTCTCAATGAACTTCATGACCCTGAAAATCTACCCAGGAGGTACTGGTGTTTATGTGAACATTGATAAAGTACCTGTGTTCCTGTCCTATGTTTGTTTAGAAGAGGGAGTAAGTTTATAGTAGTAAATATAAGAATACAATGCAGGGCTGGGGGTGTAGCTCAGTGGCGGAGCCCTTGCCTAGCAAGTGTGAGGCCCTGAGTTGGATCCCTAGCTCCCTCCAAATTTATCATCCAAGACAGTCATTGGAAAGGGCTATTCTTCAGAGCTAATCTGCAAGACAGGACTTCGTCTGGGAGGTTTGGAAACTCAAGGAAAGTGCAGCTCCAAAATAAACATGATGTTCAGGTTATTATAGAGGTTGATTTTTCTCTCCTTGGATTGGGCCAAATTGGATGGTGGGCTTTATTTGGACTGTGTGAGCTGGTATTTTCTGCACAGATTCTCCTGAAGAAATCGTGTTGCAGTGATGAGAAAGAGTCTCTCCTCTTCTAAATTCCACAGCTCACAACAGGAACATCTTTTGAGAGAGTTTTCTTTAAAAGTAACGTTAAACAGCAAATTAAACAGCTGGAATTACAATTAAATTTCATTAAAAAAATGAATCTAAGTACAAAAGCTATAAAGTTGTTTCTTCTGGTTCTTGTCTTATTGGAGCAAAGCATACAAACATGGATAGATACAAAGATTCTTGCCTTCAGGGTGCCTAGGGAAGGCGAACATATATAAGGTTTGATATCCTTTGGAACTGAGTGCTGTGGCCCATGCTTGTAATCCCAGCAGCTCAGGAGGCTGAAGCAGGAGGATCACAAGTTCAAAGCCAGATTCTGAAACTCGGTAAGGCCCTAAACAACTTAGCAAGACCCTGTCTCCAAATAAAAACTAAAAAAGGGCTGGGATGTGGCTCAATGGTTAATAGCCCCTGGTTTTAATTCCTGGTATGAAAAAAAAATCCTTTGGAAAAGTTGTTATAGTCCTAGTCTTTCACATTCTAGACCTATTTCCCAACATTTATCAAGGTAGGCCGGCCAAAATGAATCATGCTTTTAATAGTAAAATCTGAATGAGTTACTGTGTAACCACAGGATTAAATTGAATTAGAGCACATCTGATTAATGATTTGTTTTAGGAGTCACGAAGTTCTCCAACATTACGATTTCTATACTGTAAAGTGTTTGAAGATAGCGGCAAGTCCTAAAAGCATGTAACATTTCCCTTATCATAATCCTTTAGTGGGTTGGTTTTGAAACTCAGTGGTAGCTCAGTGCTTGCCAAGCATGCATGAGGCCCTGGGTTTAGTCCCCAAGTCCCAGCACCCACCCCCTCCAAAGGTGTCTGTCTCTCTCTCTCTCTGTCTCTCTCAGCAACTTAGTGAGACCCTAAGCAACTCAGTGAGACCCTGTCTCAAAATACAAAATCAACAGGACTGGGGATGTGGCTCAGTGGTTAAGAGGGCCTGGGTTCAACCCCTCGTACAATAAATAAATAAATAAATAAATAAATAAATCAATAAATAAAAGTCCAGAATCTGTTTCCCACTTCACTGGTCATTGAACAAAGGCTTGTCACGCTGACCAGTTGTTCCCAAGTGTCATTTACCAGTCTTGCTCAGGTGGGAAGAGCACTGAGATCTTGGGTGCTGTCGGTGACAGAGCACTTCCTAATGATGGAGGGAGAACAGGCCCCGTGGCAGGTCCTGCAGCGACCCTGAAGCCCCCCGACACTCCTCTTGCCCCGGTGCCTGCGGAGCCAGAGCGTGGGTTTTCTTCTTTCTCTCTGCTTCTCTTCCCTTTTTCCTCCTCTCTCTCTACCTCTTCTTCATCCTCCGAGAGCATGTTTGAAGAGAGAAGGAAAACAGGTGGCAGAGGAAGAATTGCCTGAAAGAGAGACGGTGCCTGTCACCTCCTCAGGACCCGCACCCAGCACCCTCCGTGTGGTGTGCATGTGAGGTCAGTGCCCCCTGGTCACCTGCGACGGCAGCCTTTGCCCACCTAGAGCTGAGTGAGAGGCGCTCTCCACACAGGGCACCAAGCCAGGATATCCTGTCCAGCAGCCAGGACAACACTGACCTTTCCTGCTCATAGCAAGCTGTGGAAGATTGGTCCCCAAGTCCCCGAAACTGCCAGCGCCCAAAGATTAAAAGCCCAACTGTAAAAAGCTGAAGCCCAAATCTCAAAAACTTCAATTCCCAGGGGCAGTGGGGTGGGCGAGGGCAGGCGCCGGGGCAGGTGAAAGGGGCAGAAAGCGAATTCTGGGGAAAGGAGGGGCCAGGCACCTGTCCAAGGTGAGCACTTCCGTTTACAATCGCAGCCCTTGTCTGCACTGGCGGCCCTTCCAGGTGATAAGATAGCAGCAGCTTGTGATGGATTAACGCCAACGTGTCTTAAGAAGCTCTTCAGGTTACCGACCTGTCCGAGGAAAATCCTGGGACTGTTAGAATGAGCACACACTCAGTGCGCAGGGGAGGTAGCTCAGTTGGTTGTTCTTGGCTTGTAAGCACAAGGCCCTGGGTTCAATCCCAGGACCACCACCAACACCAACAACAGAAAATCATTCTCTCAACATCCCTCAGGTTGAATCATCAGTATTGTTTCCATGCAGTCTGGGGTCTGTTCTTCCTTCCTTCCTTCCTTTCTTTCTTTGTCTTTCTTTCAGAATACCTTGACTTTATTTGTTTATTTTTATGTGGTGCTAAGGTTGGAACCCTGCCTCACACATGCTAGGTGAGCTACAGCCCAGCCCCTATTTTCTTTTTAGCTTTAGTGTTTTGTTCTCTTTTTGAAGATCCCACCACTCACTATTTTAAAAGGTCAGCATCATGTTTTGCACTTCTCTGTGCACATCAGTGTGAGGCATGGGTTTCCAGAGCAGTGTTTCTGGCCCAGCAGAAGTCACTTCCCTTGCAGGTGAAGCTCTCCCTCGCCTCCCTCCACCAAGGGGACACAATGAGGTCAGTGACTTACTGCCGAGGGGTGCAAAGGCCATCTCCCCCTAATCTAAACCAGCTGGGTGATGCAGTTCCCGCCCCTGTTTTTCTCCCTGGGATTGGACTGAAGTCAAGCCTGCTGATGCCACTTTCAAGGTCAGCTCCTCCTTCCTTCTCTCTCCTGTTTTTTTTTTTTTTTTTTTTGTGTGTGTGTGTGTGTGTGTGTGTGTTTGTATGTATGTGTTTCTGTTTCCCCCGCCCCCCTGGCTTTGCATTGAGAACCTGTCCTATTACAGCAATACATACTTCCAGCATAACCAAAGCAACCCGCCCTGGGCATAAATCCACACCAACGTCTCTCCTAACTGCTCTGGGAGTCCTCTCTGCTTTAAGAATGGATGCATTTCCCGATTATTCACCAGGAAGGTGGAAATTAATTCCCACATGAAATTTTCAGATTTTTCTACTTTAGACTATATACCCAAAATAACAGCTGGGAACCTATGTATTGTGTTCTGAAAGCCGTAAAGGACACCTGTTTCTCTGTCATACGCTGAGGGTCTATAAGCTGAGAGAGGTCCAGGAAGGCATTATGGGTATGTCTGGCTCTGTCTCAGAAAGTTCTTCCATCCTCCCATCTCTTCACATCCTTCGGCCTCCACGTCTTTCTCCTGATAACTTTCTTCAAAAATCCTGATACAGAAGCCTGGTTTTAATAATTTTTCATGGCCTTTATATATGTCATCACTGTTTGGTTTATAACAAAGACCTCTGTGGTCCTGCTTGTCTCCCCGTCCCAGCAAAGCTCCCAGCAGGTCCTCAGGAAAGCACTGAGGCCACATCCGTGGTGAAGAATGACACAGTGACCCTGTAAGAATGGCAGGACCTCTCATGGCTCCACAGAGCCCTTTCTTCTGCGGGACTGTGTGGCCAAGAGGAACACGCCTGGTGATTCTTTCCTGCTGGCCTTGGGTGTCTGGAATTCCTCTGTCCAGTTCTTCTGAAACTGCTGGCTTGGACTTCCAGTCCAGGTCTTACGAAGCAACGCTGCCCCTCCAGACGTTCTGCTCCCATGTCCAGAAGTGACAGGCACAGGCTGATAAGCCTGTCCTAATCCAGACCCCGGATCCCAGTGGCACTGGATGCCATGTCACTCAGAATCACATCTGCCCTCCCAACAGGAAGCAGTTTGAGGATCTTCTGTAAGGTTTTCGGGTCAGTGACATCTCATGGCACAGAAAAGTTGCTCCTTCCAGTGGGGTTATGTGAAGATCTCCCCCAAGACAAAGCCACCAGGAGAGCGAGGATCTCTGCCTGTGGCATTGACACCCTGCACTGCCACCTGACGGCAGGCCCCAGGAGCTGCCCACAGTCCTCACGCGGAGGCCAGGCCATAGTAGCCAATGGCTCTCCTGCATCTCCAGAAGCTTGAAGGCGTGTGGACAGCGGTAACTCTCCACCCTCGCAGCCTTCCCAAAGGGGTCCCTCAAACACTGCTTCGGCCACAGTGCTCAGCATCTGTCCTTCTCCTGTACTACCCTGCAGTGAGGAAGCTCTGACACTGACGGACAGCGCACACCAGCTTCCAGTGCCTCTGCACAGGCCGCGCACTCTCGTCGGCGCTCTGGGGTTCCATTTTGCGGAGCCCCAGGCTGGGGCGGCGAGCCCAGTTAATTGCCCACCATTGGGATTCAAAAGCCAGTCTGGTGTGGGCCAGTTCCCACTTCTGATGGGGAAACTTAGGGACCCCACCACTCCCACCTCCCCGCACGCATGCAGCAGGCGCCCCATTAGTCCAGGCTGAACCCTCTGCCCTGCACCTCTGGCCATGGTGTGTCCTGTTGCACCCTCCACCCACTGCCCCTCTCCGGGTTCCATTTCCCCTCTCCCGGGGGCTCTCTGCCTCAGGCTGTGCTTCCTGATCTCTGATCCCACCTTTGGGAAGAACTCCTTCAATCTCACTGGCCTCTGTCACCAAGCAACCTTGTTTCCCCAGGCTACAGCTGCTACAAACCTTCAGTCTCTTCTCCAGGGCATGGCTTGTGACTTTCCACGCTAAATCCACTGTGGCACCTCTCTTCAGGATTCCACATAGGAAGGTTCCCAAGGAAGAAACTCAGAGCAGAGCATCGGATATCACTTGAACAAAAAGTATGAGCATGCACATGATTGGACTGAGCTTCTGCACTAGAAGAGCAGACCAAAGCCAAATGGAGCCACTCATGCTGAGGCAAATAAAGAAATCAGAAGAGGTAGAAGGGATGCCAGGTGCTGTGGCACTTGTTCGTGATCCCAGGGGCTCAGGAGGCTGAGGCAGGAGGATGGCGATTTCAAAGCCAGCCTCAGCAAGCAGCCTCCAAAAAGAAAAAATAAGAAAGAAAGGTCTGGGAATGTGCCTCAGTGGATGAGTCCATCTGGGTTCAATCCCTGTCACCCCTTTGGCGCCCAATAGGTAGAAAGATGACATAAAGACAGAAAAAAATTGAATTGTATTTCAGAAGTTCCACATATATTTTCAGGCCTGCCGCCTTATAAACCTGACTCTTTTCCAGGCCTGTTTCTCTAACATTCCTGAGAAATCTGAAAATCCATCTGTGCACTATGAGTTTTTGCTTCCTTTTTTGGTATGCGGGATGAAACCCCGAGGTGTTTTATCCCTGAGCCACATCCCAGCCCCTTTAACTTTTTATTTTTTATTTTGAGACACGGTCTCACTGAGTTGCTTAGGGCCTCACTAAGTGCTGAGGCAGGACACTAGCTCTCCTATAGGTGGCCAGGATAAGGGTCATGGGAAAGGACAGGAGGGGAGGGGCACATCTCACCCCCCTGAAAGGAGACAGGGGGTCTGAGAGACAGCCTGTGACTCCCTGCCAGCCTTCACCACATGTCCTCTCCTGACCTGGATACCTGCTCTGTTCCTCACAGCTGTGACCACCTCAACCCTTCCTTAGTCACCCTGTCCTTACCCCTAGCAACCACCAACCACAGGCAGACCCTTGGAGGAAGAGCTTCCTCCTTCTAATGGACACAGCAAATCCACCAGGTGAGACTGGTCCTCTTGATTATGTAAGTAAGGGACTGAAATCTGCACTTCTGACTGGGTCAGTAAGCTCCTGGCAGGAAGAGCTTGATTGGTCCACGCTGGCCTCCCTCAGCCCACGATCCCCCATGCTGGACCCCAGACACTGTTGGCATCCCCCTCCTGAGGTTCTCTCCCTTGCTAGATCAGCTTCTTTCTCTTATTCTAATAAATCCTGTTACTTTGCTCTCACCCTTGTGTCCTTGGATTTCATTCCTCCAATTCAGAAGACAGAAAACCCAACTGCCTGACTCCATGTAACACTGAGGCTGACCTTGAGCTTGGGATCCTTTTTTCTCAGCCTCCCTACTTGCAGGAATTACAGGCCTGCACCACCACACCTAGACTATGTACTATTAACTAACCCCTCAATAAATAGATTAAGCAAAGCGTGGTACCACATCTTGAGAAACCTATAATTTAGCACACTCTCTTATAGATAAGATATGAAGGCCACACCATCCTATGGACCTGGAGATTAACCAGACAACTGGAGCCTCTCTTGAGGTCACGGCGTTGTGGAAATAACAAGACAGCACCTGAAAAGTAGGAGAAACCAAGCTTTATTTTACACCTTGGGCCCAGAGATTAGCATTTCAATATTCTGAGCCCTGATCCACAGTTTCTCACCATATTTATAGGTTTGATCCATCCCATCCTTGGGGCTTTTTCCTCTGCAGGCCTTGTGCAGGGTCTCTAACATAAAGCTTGCTCCAGAACAGATAAGAAGAGAGAGCTCTTCCCACATACATCTGTTATACCTCAGGAGGCCTTAGTCCGACTCTTAGGGCAGTTGTTGACAATGCAGATGGTGGGGACCCATGGTTAATTAGGCCTCCTGAAGAATAAGAGAGGAGAGGGACCCCTTCCCCAGGCACAATGCAGATGGTAGGGACCCATGGTTAATTAGGCTTCCTGGAGAATAAGAGAGGAGAGGAGAACTGACCCCCTCCCCAGGCACTGGCCTCTTACCATATGTTTTTGTAATTTCATTTCATAACCAGGTCTGGTTTTGCCATCACGTTTGCCCCCGGCCCCTTTGATGCCCTTTTAAGCCCTCTTAAGGGCGTCACCTCTGTCCATGTCCTCCACGTCAATCCACTGGTAACTCTGGAGGACCATTTGGAATTTCATGACCTGTAAGCAGGAGGAGACAAATCAGGTCAGTATGTTAAGGATGCAGGTACCAAACAGAAGTGCCAGCGGGTGTATGACAGTCACATAGACCAATGTGGAAAATAAGAGTAGTCCATTCATCCTAGGCAGCAGTCGGTTCCTCAAGCTGCTGCCGTGCATAGAGTAGTCAGCTTCCGGAGTGGCTGACGCAGGGCTGTTGTCCTTATGGCTCTCAGGGGGCAGCTTGTGGATGGTCCACTTGCCAGGTGCAGTTGGATCAAGAATGCACTCCCAACCACCAGGGGCCACTTTTACCCTGCTGGGAAGAATCCAAGGGGCCACCTGGTCTACCTGTACTGGATTAGGGCTGGATGAATAGATGGTGAAAGGACCCCTCCAAAGAAGGTTGAGGAAATGTACTTGATTTTATTATCATTTTTTAAAAAAAGCAATTAGCATCTCTTGGTAAAGGGGTGAGCCTGATGCTTTATGATTTTACATTTTTAAATATACCTCTTATAACAAGAGGATCTCACAAGGGGAGAATCCTTCTTGCCTAATAGGGCTTGGCCTAATTAGTAACAGAGCAACTGGCAACCCCTGGTCCAGTGTAGCTCGGTTTCCTGATAGGTGTAAATTCCTGGTGATCTCTAACCCCTTTGCTATCAGTTGTGCCACCTGAGATATGGATGTTGGCCCTTGAGTGGTTGTGCTTTGGAACTCCCCTGCCAGGTGTTTAAGACCAACTTAATGAAAACTGACCTTGTCCCTATCCGCTGTTAAGAAGCAGCTGAAATTCCTAGGGGATCACTCTTGGGAACTTGTGAGAAGCCTCTTAGCTTTGCCATCTTCTAGGATAGGTGAAGGTCTTGCTGATCACATATGGCTTCCTCTGGAAGCATCATTTTCCTTTCCAGTGACGCTCTTTGTTGCAGAATGTGCACTGGTTGACTTCCTTTTACCTAGGGTCCCATTGATCTCTCTGATGGGGAGGTCATGTGGCCCAGAGTTGGAAAGCCTTAGAGAGTTCCTGTTGTTCCCTGGGGTGAGATGACCTCAGAGGGCAGGAGCCAAATATTGGCATTTTCCTTGGCCCTTTTTATCTTTAATCTCTAAGTTTTGGTTTTAATCATCCAGCAGGCCAGTTTTACCAGTCTTAAAGTAGGAGTATTGGGCTTTAACTTTAATGTCTATAATTTAATAGTTATTTGCCCTTTCCATTTATGGGGTCAGTATTATACTGGAAGTCAGTCTTATATTTTATCTAGCCTGTAGCTGATGTCTCATTATTTCAAATTAACTCTGGTTATTATATTAGAAGTTGTGCTTCTGGAAAGCACTAACAGATAACAGTTATCAAGTTTAAAAGGAAATATAAAATGAAATTAACAAGAGTAAAATCATATCTAATTTGTATTATATCTATGAACCAAAAAACAACTTTGTAATCCTCAACTTTTACTTGGCTATATATTATATTTTCTATTTATTTTAAGATCAAAGTAATCCTTATAACAAAAACCTATCTTTTGAACTTCATTTTAAATAAACTGGAGTGGTTTTCCTAACATGGAATAAGGTGAGAGGCAGAGTTTTTACTGGGCTGTGATGGCCTCTTGACAATACTTAGTTAGTTGTTCTATTTCTGAAATGGATATTTACTTGTTTTTCAAACATTTTATGAAATCTTTATGACCTTTAAACAGGTTAGGCTCTTCTTTTCATCTCTCAAAAATGCATTTAAATTTCAATTTCAGTGTGAAGAGGAACACAAAATTGTATATATGGCTTATTGACAACAGGTTACCTTATCCAGCTATAAAACATCAAATGACATGAATATGTACCTACCACATTTGTTATTTTTATACAAATCTGAGATTTTGCTACAGATAATTTTAATTTGGAGAACACCAACTTGTCAAAGTGCTCTCCTAAGTTTTACATTTAACTTTTAAAATACAATTTAGAATCTGGAGTGTATGTTAACAATCATCACAGGTCTGCATGGCTTAACAAAAAATCAAAGAATAACCTTAAATCTCATACATTTAGGAAACAGTGTATTAACAGTGTAAGAAATTGACTTAGTCAAACAAAGTAAAAGATAAAGATAGATCTTCAAATGACAGCGTGGCCTTTCTATGGCCACATACAAAAGAGAGCACTTATTGGTTATCTTGCCAGGAAACTTACATAAACTTTCATTTTATAAACTTTTTCCGTGTTGATGGACCTTCATTTTATTTATTTATTTAAATATGTTGCTGATTTATCTTAAAACCACACTCATCTTCGTAATTAAAGTTTCAGGATATGAGTGTGCCCTTCTGAATAGTTTATTTACTGTCCCCTCCATACAGGAATTGATCACTGTGTTTACTTGCTATTCTACGTATTCCATTGTACCGCTGGTCTATAAGATGTTAATGGATTTTACTGAGTATGTTTGAAGTATGTTCGGGGTTCCCTGCACTGTCGGCGCCCTCAGCGTGACCATCCGGCTCCCCTTCTGTCCTCGCGGGCAGGCCTGTCCATGGTCCTGTGTCCTGGACCTCGCCTCTTCCAGTAGACTCCACAGGGACTTTGTCCCCGTCTCCAGGGGGTCCAGGGCACCAGCAGCCACTCTGGAGCCGCAGGTCCAGCAGGCAAAGGAGATCCTGGAATTCAGGGGCGGCACCTTCCTGTCTGGTCTGAGGGGCACCACGGATTCCTCTGTGGACACTGTCTACACTGGTGGCCCAAAACCAACCCGGTGGTGGTTTCCCCGCCAATGCATCACAAATGATGTGGGAGGTGACAGGACGGCACTCGGAAAGTAGGAGAAACCAAGCTTTATTTTATGCGGGGGGTGGGGGACCCAGAGGAGAGTAGCACTCCCTGATCCACAGTTTCTCACAGGATTTATAGGGTATTTGCCACCATTGGACCCTTCCTCTCATGGGGGTTTTCCCTCTCTTTTTTTTAAGCAAATTCCTCATCGATGCGGCTGAGGGCCTGTGCAGGGTCCCTAATATGAAGCACGCTCACAGAACAGAGGAGAAGTAACAGCTCTGTCCACAGACATCTGCTGCCTTTCAGGAGGGAGGATTCAGACACTTAGGGCTGTTATTGACAATGCAGGAGGTAGGGACTCAGGGTCAATTAGGCCGCCGGGAGAAAGCCTCAGAGAGGGAGGGGAAATGTCCCCTTCCCCAGGCACTGGACTCTCAGCATAACGCTTCTGTAACTGTATCCCACAACCAGGTCTGGTATACCATCACAGTATGAAAACCTCAGCATAGGGCAGCTACAGGGGCACACGCCTCAGACCCCAGCAACTCAGGAGGCTGAGGCAGGGGGATGGCAAGTTCCAGGCCAGCCTCAGCACCTTAGTGACAACCTGACTCAAAATAAAAATAAACGAAAAATATCAGTGTGGTGCTTGACCTCTGCCTCTCCATCACATCCTTCTTAGGACGAATAGGAAAACCCTACAGTCCATCCTTCATAAAAGAACCAGGACTCAACCACTTCTCCTCACCCGTGGCCGGTTCCTTTGTGTTTTCTTTTGGGTCCTGAGGATTCAACCTCGGAGCACCTAACACTGAGCCACATCCCCAGCCCTGGTTCTTTTTCATTTGGACACAGGGTCCCACTGAATTGCTTCGGGCCTCTCTGAGTTGCTGAGGCTGGCTTTGAACTTGTGATCCTCCTGCCTTGCCTACAGAATGGTCTGCTGTTTAGACTGCTCTATGGTTTCTACGGAGTGTCTCACTTCTAGTAGATGCTCAAAAACTCACATGAGAAATGAATGGTGTTCCTATAACTTCCTTCTGGAGTATCAGGGAGCATTTCTCAGAAATCACGTCAGGTGAGCAATGAAGTGTGTTTGCACAGTGCGTTTCCTCTGAATCTGTTGATGGTTCTATGATTAGAAGTGAAAGTGAATCCAAAAGAGATTTCCAGCTGGGTTGAGAAGTTCAGTCAGTTCACAAGGAAGGAAAGTTCTGGCAGGGCAAGGGGACATGTGGGCGGCTGTCCCTAGGAGTGCAATGGTGAATAGGCTGAGCTGGCCTTGTCCTCATGACAAACCCGGGCAGACTTTGCAGCCTGTAACTGAATCATCAATTCTAATATCAGTTTCATAGAAGAAGGAACAGCCAATAATGAAAGGTCCACACAGGAGAAGATCATACAGCCTACTGGAACAGGCCCAGTCACAGAAGCAATCAACATGCCAGTGACTGAGACCATTCCCTGGAAGTAAGGAAATGATAGTCTCATGATAATGCCCTGCTCCTGAAGGCAAAAGATAAGCTGTGAATTATTGCTAGGCACGGTGGGGCCCACCTGTGATCCCACTGACTTGAGAGGTGAGGAGGGGGATGGAAGGGTCAAGGGCAGCCTCAGCAACTCAGTGAGGCCCTAAGCAACCCAGTGAGACCCTGTCTCAAAATCCAAAATCAACAGGACTGGGGATGCGGCTCAGTGGTCAAGAGGGCCTGGGTTCAAACCCCTACTACAAAATAAAATGAAATAAAATAAAAAAGCCCAGAATCTGTTTCCCACTTCACTGGCCATTGAGCAAAGGCTTGTCACGCTGACCAGTTGTTCCCAAGCGTCATTTACCGGTCTTGCTCAGGTGGGAAGAGCGCTGAGATCTGGGGAGCCGTCGGTGACAGAGCACTTCCCAATGATGGAGGGAGAACAGGCCCCCGTGGCAGGTCCTGCTGTGACCCGAAGGCCCCCGCAACTCCTCTTGCTTCAGCGTCCGCGGAGCCAGAGCGTGGGTTTTCTTCTTTCTTTCTGCTTCTCTTTCCTTTTTCCTTCTCTCTGTCTACCTCTCCTTCATTCTCCGAGAGCATGTTTGAAGGCAGAAGGAAAACAGGGGGCAGAGGAAGAACTGCCTGAAAGACAGCCGGCGCCTGTCACCTCCTCAGGACCTGCGTCCAGCACCCTACGTGTGGTGTGCACGTGAAGTCAGTGCTCCCTGGTCACCAGCAAAGGCAGCCTTTGCCCACCTAGAGCTGAGTAGGAGGCGCTCTCCACGCAGGGCACCAAGCCAGAGTCTCCTGCCCAGCAGCCAGGATGCAGAGTTAGCCCCACAGTCTTGCAGTCCCGGGTGTTTGGGCCTTGCTGTAACGGTGGGAAGAGAAGACGGCCTTGCTGTGCTACAATCGGGCCTGCGGCCTGCACTTCAATCTCGAGGACAATTCCAGTGTTGCCTGCACATATCAGCCAGGTGTTCCCGTCTTTCATGATGCATTAAAGGGTTAGTCCTGTTGTCAGAGGAGAACAACTGATTTTTCTGATGTCTTAAGCACTGTGGGCTGTACAAAAGGTAGACACACAGTGAGAAGCCACCTGAGCCCGTCAAGCCTGAAGTCAAGACTCCTGAAAAGAAAGCACTATCTGGGCTGGAGAGACAGCTCAGTTGGTAAAGTGCTTGCGTTACAAGCACAGGGCCCTGGGTTTGATCCCCAGTACCGCAGGAAAAAAAAAAAAGAAAGAAAGAAAGAACGAACTATCTGAATTGAAACCCAAATTTCAGGAGCCCGTAATTCAAGCCCCTAAACCAGGAGAAGCGATCAAAAGGCCAAGCCCAGCTGAACCAAGGACCAGTATGGAAGTAAAAATATCTGCCTACCTAATAGGAGCATTTGATAAACTTAAACGATCATCTGGAAATGAGGACGATAAGAAAGAAGGTGTCAGTGATGAAATTAAGATTGGGACATCATGTGAAAATGGAGTGTGTCCAAAGACATATCAGGGTCCCCAGAGTCTAGAAGAAGCCTGTGTATGTCATTCTGGAGGCCCCGTTTTCCATGACAAGATGAAGTATTGGAGCTGTCATACAAGGAAAACCTGTGACTTTAATACCTTCTTAGCCCAAGAAGGCTGTACCACAGGGAAACATGGGAACTGGAAATGATGCTGGGGAGATAGTTGTTCCATGTAGACCTGAGGCATCAGACGGGGGGTGAAGTCACCACGTCGGTATATGGTAAAATTCACTTCCAGAACTCAGTGGAGTAGAGAACAACAGTACGTTGTTTAATGTGCCCATCATATTTGAAGGAGAGAAGGAAGTCCATCAAAATGTGAAATTATGGGGTGTGTCGGATGTAAAACGAAGCTGCATAACTATGACTGCAACAAAGATTGGGATCACCATGGGAAAAGCTGAACGTGTGCAGCGGGCAAGAACTGAACTACCTACAACCAAAAAGCAGGAAAAGCAAAAAGAACAAACAGAAGATATCAGAGATTGAGGCGGGGGGAGGGCAGTGCCTATTTCAGAATTCTGCACGTGTGGTGGCTTGCTGCCCTGACTTTTTGTGGTTGAATCAGGCATTTCAGGGTCACAGTAGGTTTTTGGTTTTAAAAGCCAATGTCCATGTATCTTTTTGGGTTCCCTAAGATTGATCATTCCTATTTCCTCATTGGAAGAATCATACTTGTGTCCCTTACTTGAAGAAGCTGGAAAACAGCTCATAAGTGCAATGGCAGTATTTCTGAGTGTATTACACATAAATAATAAGGGACATTTGTTTTTTATATTTCTACGATCCCATAATTATTGAAGCAAGATGAAAATGTCAAATTTTTAATCAGTTTTTTTTTCTTTATGAACTTTTTGTTCCTATAATACTTGAAAAACTTCAAAGAAGATGTGAAGTTCTGCCTTTCTTTCTTTTTTTTCCCATGTGGGACAGTTACTTTTTCTAGGAGGATCAATTCTGAGGTGATATACCAGGTTAAGGGGAATATGTGCAGTGACCAACAAATTAGAATTCATTCACAGTTAGTTTAATTTTAAAATTATATCATTACCTATGTTACTCTGAAAATGGTAGGACCTAAGAGTACAGGACACAAGCCTAGAGAGCTATGAATTGGGTTAAAATCCACCATTTTATAAGTTTAAGCAATAATGTCAATCTTTTTCCTGATTCAAGGTCTTTGTATGGTGTTATGACTAAATGGGACCTGATTTTCAGTCTAAACTCTGAAAACATTCAGTTACTTATATAATCATCTCTATCTGACCTTGCTGATGGAAACATACGTATAAAAATGTATCTACAAGTTTATGTAATTACAACAGAGTATAAGAAAACTAAATACATAAACAGCTTTATACCAACTATCACGTTAAATAATATAGCTTAATTCTTAAAAAAAAAAAAAAACAAAAAACAAACAAACAAAAAAAACCAGGACATATCTTTTTCTTCTCATGTCAAGCTGTGGAAGATCAGTCTCCCAAGTCCCCGAAATGCCAAAGATTAAAACCCCAACTGGAAAAAGCTGAAGCCCAAATCTCAAATACTGCAGTTCCCAGGGGCGGTGGGGTGGGCGAGGGCAGGGCCGGGGCAGCAGAGACCAGGTGAAAGGGGCAGAAAGCGAATTCTGGGGAGAGGAGGGGCCGGGCACCTGTCCATGGCGAGCACTTCCATTTACAATCGCAGCCCTTGTCTGCACTGGCAGACCTATGCATCTTTGGGAGCTTTGAAGAGGAAATTCTATTCCTTGTTGTAAAAAGGAACTGTTTTAAGAGTTGGGAACTCTGCACCTGTGTGTATGTATATTTTTAAGCAATAAAGCAGCATGGACTGAGAATGCACTGAAAAAAATAAATAAATATGGTGCTGAGTATGGAACCCAGTGCCTCACACATGCTAAGCAACCATTGAGCCGTGACCCCAGCCCCTCATTTTATACACTTTTACAGAGCACTTAGACAAGGCCTAGACTGATAAAGTTTTCAGATGCATACATATACCTAGTCACATATCTTGGGTGCCATTTATATCATTATAACCTAAATAACAGCTCTTGGTTTAATCAGTTACAAAGTAATCATTTAAGACTTTAAAACAGGAACAAAACCTAATTCCTTTAAGACTTCCTTTCCCTAAGTAATAAAACAAATACAAGAAAATTATCTTGATAGATAAGAGCAAACCACTATTTTAGACTGTTTCATATCAGCATATTAAAGTTCAAATAACAGATTGTGCTAATTCAGGCCCATTTAATCACAAACTTTTTGAGACTGACCTTTGGCAGACCTTCTGCAACTTACTTACATTTACAATGTGCTTGCATCCTTAGTTTTGTCCTCCCATCTTGGACTTTAGCACAAGAATATTACTTTACCAGAAAAAATACTTTCTCATTCAGGAATGTTTCTTTTCCCTTTTAATTTTCCAAACTAAACTTTTTCCATACATATTACTTTTTTAAAATCTATTTTTAGTTTCAGACCCATTTTAAAATTTATATTTTGAAACAATCCTTATGAAAGTTATGTTTTTAATGTACATAACAAATTTTATCCCCGGAGAGGGATCAGACCATCTAGTATGTACAAAAAACTCTCTTAATCCTTTTCTCCCAGGTTGCAGTCAAAGGGTTGGAGCACAGGATATTTTGGAGCCTGATCTGTCTCCCTTATCTTCATGATAATGTCATCAACTTTAAGTGAGTTCTCCACTGTCAGTTGTACCCAGAGGCTCCTTTTGGGACTTTCTTTTCTACTAGGCATATTGATATGCAATAGAGGAGACCCTTTCTGTCTTTCTCTTAAGGCTTCCTTGAAGATCCCTTTGCATAATCTGCTTAGAAAACACATGCTGGTCTTAGTGCCCGATCTTTTCTGGTTACAGTGACTTACTCTGTCAGCCTCCCCAGGCATTTAGTTTGATGGGATCCTCTTAGAGCAAGGACTGCTTTGCCCTAGTGAGAGTTGTCCCCTGTCCCAATGGGGAGTCTTGTCAGATCTTAAAAGGGGAGATTATTCCTATCCCCAGGTCATAAACTAACAGTGCTGAAACCTAGTGCCACACCCTTTGTGGTCAGCAGCTTCCATCCCCCAGGGCAAATTGGGGCTGGAAGGCAGGGGAGAGGCCAGGTTCTCTGGTCCTTCCTTTTATAGTCCAGGAAGCCATTTTTTCCTTCTCGGTTTAGGGCTGGTGTCCTTGACCAGGTGAGATGATCTGTGGCTGCCTGAGCCAGGCTGGGAGATGATACTTGGGGTGTCAGCACTGGGTTTAAAAGACTTAAATCTCTTCTTCTTCTTCTTTTTTTTAAACCTCTTTCTTTTGGTGTCCTGTTATCCTTGCGCACCAGAGGCAGTGCCTTTGGGCACCTTTAACTGAGTGCTGACTCTTCAGATTCCTTATCATGCAACGGCCTAAATGCCTGGACATACAGAATCTCTTTCATGGTTTTTACCCCTGACAGACCAACTTCAACTGTAAGACTGTATAAACCATTTAGAGGCAGATTATGACCGTGATACATGTTTTTCTGAAACAAGCCCATCCCTCTAGGTCACCCATTCAGCCAAGATTGTTTTAGGAGACTACTGGTAAGATCAATATAATATGGCCCATCTCCTAAAGTTCCAGTGACAGATAGGGAAAACAGAGGAACAGGAAAGGCTCATGAAAACCAGGGCTTTGCACATGTCCATTTTCCCTCAGCTTGGACAGTGCAGGTGGGAGGAGGAGTGGGCGCCTCTGCAGCCGGCTCAGAACTGTTTTCTGTTTTCTTTTTTTCCTTCTTGCTGGCCTCATTCCCAGAGTCAGAAGTCTGGGAGTTTTGCCTTGAGAGGGTCGAAAGTTTGAGTCAGAACATGAAGGATTCTTGGGACCAAATGAAACAACAGTATTTTATCATCCTTTGAGGTTTTTTTGTTTTTTCCTTCTTTTAATCCTTGCATGTAGAACATTCATGAAAGTAGAATTTTAACCCTTAATCATCTTGTTTTTTTTATTTTTATTTTTTTAAATTTATTTTTATTGTAAACAAATGGGATACATGTTGTTTCTGTTTGTACATGGAGTAACACATACCATTTGCATATTCATACATTTACATAGGGTAATGATGTTTGATGCATTCCGTTATTTTTTTCCTTCCCCCCCACCCCACCCACCTCTCTTTTCCCTCTACCGAGTCCCTCCTTCCTCCATTCTTGTCCCACTCCCACCCCCCATTACGTGTCATCATCTGCTTATCAGTGAGATCATTCCTCTTTTGGATTTTTGAGATTGGCTTGTCTCACTTAACATGATATTCTCCATCTTGTTTTTAATGAAGACCAGGAACAAAACAATCTTAAACTTTCCATTGACCAACAATTACAAAAACAACATATTTATGATCTTTCTCCCATTTATGTTCCATCTGATTTACCCATTTTTCAACTTAGGTTACCCGTGAAAACCAAGTTTAGTTAACATCGGAAGTCATTCTCTTTGGAAGGAAAATCCTAGAATCAATGGACGTTAATTATACTGTAAACAATTTATGCAAAAGAACACACTTCATCGTCTGATCACCTGGGAGAAGAGACGTGTGGGTGAATGATTTTAGAGATATCTTCATTTTTATCTCTAATCATTTCAAGTTGCATGAGCTTAATTTTTTAGTCTATTTGGTTAACCTTTGAACATTTGCCTCTGAATAAAGGCAGCACACAGAAAAGCAGAGGGCAATAAATTTCAGTTAGATAAAACAACATGAATTGGTTCAGGAGAAAAGATGAATTCATCATAAAACAAATTTGACTTCAGAAAAAGACAAGTACTAAAAAATGACACGGCTTGGGCTGGGGTTGTGGCTCAGTGGTAGAGTGCTTGCCTGGCATGTGCAAGGCACTGAGTTCAATACTCAGCACCACATATAAGTAAGTAAATAAAATAAAGGTCTATCAACAACTAAAAAAAAAAATTAAAAAAAAAATGACACGGCTGGAATCACACATGAAACAACTTTCACAGTGTTTTCTCACACACTCACACACTCAGGAATTTGAAACCACTGTATCCCCCTTTTGGAGCTCCCCATGCTAAAAACTCCCCTGATGGAGTCCCCGAGACCTGTGGCCCCACTGCAGGCGGCCATGGGAGGTTTACAGCCCTGTCCCCGCTTCACACGAACGCAGACCTTTAGGAGTTAAAGCGCTTCCTCCTGGGCCCTGTTCCTTCGGGATTCCTTGCACTGTCAGCGCCCTCAGCGTGGCCATCCGGCTCCCCTTCTGTCCTCGCGGGCAGGCCTGTCCATGGTCCTGTGTCCTGGACCTCGCCTCTTCCAGTAGACTCCACAGGGACTTTGTCCCCGTCTCCAGGGGGTCCAGGGCACCAGCAGCCACTCTGGAGCCGCAGGTCCAGCAGGCAAAGGAGATCCTGGAATTCAGGGGCGGCGCCTTCCTGTCTGGTCTGAGGGGCACCACGGATTCCTCTGTGGACACTGTCTACACTGGTGGCCCAAAACCAACCCGGTGGTGGTTTCCCCGCCAATGCATCACAAATGATGTGGGAGGTGACAGGACGGCACTCGGAAAGTAGGAGAAACCAAGCTTTATTTTATGCGGGGGTGGGGGACGCAGAGGAGAGTAGCACTCCCTGATCCACAGTTTCTCACAGGATTTATAGGGTATTTGCCACCATTGGACCCTTCCTCTCATGGGGGTTTTCCCTCTCTCTTTTTTAAGCAAATTCCTCATCGATGCGGCTGAGGGCCTGTGCAGGGTCCCTAATATGAAGCACGCTCACAGAACAGAGGAGAAGTAACAGCTCTGTCCACAGACATCTGCTGCCTTTCAGGAGGGAGGATTCAGACACTTAGGGCTGTTATTGACAATGCAGGAGGTAGGGACTCAGGGTCAATTAGGCCTCCGGGAGAAAGCCTCAGAGAGGGAGGGGAAATGTCCCCTTCCCCAGGCACTGGACTCTCAGCATAACGCTTCTGTAACTGTATCCCACAACCAGGTCTGGTATACCATCACAGTATGAAAACCTCAGCATAGGGCAGCTACAGGGGCACACGCCTCAGACCCCAGCAACTCAGGAGGCTGAGGCAGGGGGATGGCAAGTTCCAGGCCAGCCTCAGCACCTTAGTGAGAACCTGACTCAAAATAAAAATAAACGAAAAATATCAGTGTGGTGCTTGACCTCTGCCTCTCCATCACATCCTTCTTAGGACGAATAGGAAAGCCCTACAGTCCATCCTTCATAAAAGAACCAGGACTCAACCACTTCTCCTCACCCGTGGCCGGTTCCTTTGTGTTTTCTTTTGGGTCCTGAGGATTCAACCCCAGAGCACCTAACACTGAGCCACATCCCCAGCCCTGGTTCTTTTTCATTTGGACACAGGGTCCCACTGAATTGCTTCGGGCCTCTCTGAGTTGCTGAGGCTGGCTTTGAACTTGTGATCCTCCTGCCTTGCCTACAGAATGGTCTGCTGTTTAGACTGCTCTATGGTTTCTACTTAGTGTCTCACTTCTAGTAGATGCTCAAAAACTCACATGAGAAATGAATGGTGTTCCTACAACTTCCTTCTGGAGTATCAGGGAGCATTTCTCAGAAATCACGTCAGGTGAGCAATGAAGTGTGTTTGCACAGTGCGTTTCCTCTGAATCTGTTGATGGTTCTATGATTAGAAGTGAAAGTGAATCCAAAAGAGATTTCCAGCTGGGTTGAGAAGTTCAGTCAGTTCACAAGGAAGGAAAGTTCTGGCAGGGCAAGGGGACATGTGGGCAGCTGCCCCTAGGAGTGCAATGGTGAATAGGCTGAGCTGGCCTTGTCCTCATGACAAACCCGGGCAGACTTTGCAGCCTGTAACTGAATCATCAATTCTAATATCAGTTTCATAGAAGAAGGAACAGCCAATAATGAAAGGTCCACACAGGAGAAGATCATACAGCCTACTGGAACAGGCCCAGTCACAGAAGCAATCAACATGCCAGTGACTGAGACCATTCCCTGGAAGTAAGGAAAGAATGCCCTGCTCCTGAAGGCAAAAGATAAACTGTGAATTATTGCTAGGCCTGGTGGGGCCCACCTGTGATCCCACTGACTTGAGAGGTGAGGAGGGGGATGGAAAGGTCAAGGGCAGCCTCAGCAACTCAGTGAGGCCCTAAGCAACCCAGTGAGACCCTGTCTCAAAATCCAAAATCAACAGGACTGGGGATGTGGCTCAGTGGTCAAGAGGGCCTGGGTTCAAACCCCTACTACAAAATAAAATGAAATAAAATAAAAAAGCCCAGAATCTGTTTCCCACTTCACTGGCCATTGAGCAAAGGCTTGTCACGCTGACCAGTTGTTCCCAAGCGTCATTTACCGGTCTTGCTCAGGTGGGAAGAGCGCTGAGATCTGGGGAGCCGTCGGTGACAGAGCACTTCCCAATGATGGAGGGAGAACAGGCCCCCGTGGCAGGTCCTGCAGTGACCCGAAGGCCCCCGCAACTCCTCTTGCTTCAGCGTCCGCGGAGCCAGAGCGTGGGTTTTCTTCTTTCTTTCTGCTTCTCTTCCCTTTTTTCTTCTCTCTGTCTACCTCTCCTTCATTCTCCGAGAGCATGTTTGAAGGCAGAAGGAAAACAGGGGGCAGAGGAAGAACTGCCTGAAAGAGAGACGGCGCCTGTCACCTCCTCAGGACCTGCGTCCAGCACCCTACGTGTGGTGTGCACGTGAAGTCAGTGCCCCCTGGTCATCAGCAAAGGCAGCCTTTGCCCACCTAGAGCTGAGTAGGAGGTGCTCTCCACGCAGGGCACCAAGCCAGAGTCTCCTGCCCAGCAGCCAGGATGCAGAGTTAGTCGCACAGTCTTGCAGTCCCGGGTGTTTGGGCCTTGCTGTAACGGTGGGAAGAGAAGACGGCCTTGCTGTGCTACAATCGGGCCTGCGGCCTGCACTTCAATCTCCAGGACAATTCCAGTGTTGCCTGCACATATCACCCAGGTGTTCTCGTCTTTCATGATGCATTAAAGGGTTAGTCCTGTTGCCAGAGGAGAACAACTGATTTTTCTGATGTCTTAAGCACTGTGGGCTGTACAAAAGATAGATACACAGTGAGAAGCCACCTGAGCCCGTCAAGCCTGAAGTCAAGACTACTGAAAAGAAAGCACTATCTGGGCTGGAGAGACAGCTCAGTTGGTAAAGTGCTTGCGTTACAAGCACAGGGCCCTGGGTTTGATCCCCAGTACCGCAAAAAAAAAGAAAAAAAAAAAAAAAGAAAGAACAAACTATGTGAATTGAACCCCAAATTTCAGGAGCCCGTAATTCAAGCCCCTAAACCAGGAGAAGCGATCAAAAGGCCAAGCCCAGCTGAACCAAGGACCAGTATGGAAGTTAAAGTATCTGCCTACCTAAAAGGAGCACTTGATAAACTTAAACGATCATCTGGAAATGAGGACGATAAGAAAGAAGGTGTCAGTGATGAAATTAAGATTGGGACATCATGTGAAAATGGAGTGTGTCCAAAGACATATCAGGGTCCCCAGAGTCTAGAAGAAGCCTGTGTATGTCATTTTGGAGGCCCCGTTTTCCATGACAAGATGAAGTATTGGAGCTGTCATACAAGGAAAACCTGTGACTTTAATACCTTCTTAGCCCAAGAAGGCTGTACCACAGGGAAACATGGGAACTAAAAAGGATGCTGGGGAGATAGTTGTTCCATGTAGACCTGAGGCATCAGACGGGGGGGGTGAAGTCACCATGTCGGTATATGGTAAAATTCACTTCCAGAACTCAGTGGAGTAGAGAACAACAGTACGTTGTTTAATGTGCCCATCATATTTGAAGGAGAGAAGGAAGTCCATCAAAATGTGAAACTATGGGGTGTGTCGGATGTAAAACGAAGCTGCATAACTATGACTGCAACAAAGATTGGGATCACCATGGGAAACGCTGAACGTGTGCAGCGGGCAAGCCTTGAACTACCTACAACCAAAAAGCAGGAAAAGCAAAAAGAACAAACAGAAGATATCAGAGATTGAGGCGGGGGGAGGGCAGTGCCTATTTCAGAATTCTGCACGTGTGGTGGCTTGCTGCCCTGACTTTTTGTGGTTGAATCAGGCATTTCAGGGTCACAGTAGGTTTTTGGTTTTAAAAGCCAATGTCCATGTATCTTTTTGGGTTCCCTAAGATTGATCATTCCTATTTCCTCATTGGAAGAATCATATTTGTGTCCCTTACTTGAAGAAGCTGGAAAACAGCTCGTAAGGGCAATGGCAGTATTTCTGAGTGTATTACACGTAAATAATAAGGGACATTTGTTTTTTATATTTCTACGATCCCATAATTATTGAAGCAAGATGAAAATGTCAAATTTTTAATCAGTTTTTTTTTTCTTTATGAACTTTTTGTTCCTATAATACTTGAAAAACTTCAAGGAAGATGTGAAGTTCTGCCTTTCTTTCTTTCTTTTTTTTCCATGTGGGACAGTTACTTTTTCTAGGAGGATCAATTCTGAGGTGATATACCAGGTTAAGGGGAATGTGTGCAGTGACCAACAAATTAGAATTCATTCACAGTTAGTTTAATTTTAAAATTACATCATTACCTATGTTACTCTGAAAATGGTAGGACCTAAGAGTACAGGACACAAGCCTAGAGAGCTATCAATTGGGTTAAAATCCACCATTTTATAAGTTTAAGCAATAATGTCAATCTTTTTCTTGATTCAAGGTCTTTGTATGGTGTTATGAGTAAATGGGACCTGATTTTCAGTCTGAACTCTGAAAACATTCAATTACCTATAAAATCATCTCTATCTGACCTTGCTGATGGAAACATACGTATAAAAATATATCTAAAAGTTTGTGTAATTACAACAGAGTATAAGAAAACTAAATATATAAACTTAGCTTTATACCAACTATCACGTTAAATAATATAGCTTAGTTCTTTAAAAAAAAAAAAAAAAGCCAGGACATTTCTTTTTCTTCTCATGTCAAGCTGTGGAAGATCAGTCTCCCAAGTCCCCGACATGCCAAAGATTAAAACCCCAACTGGAAAAAGCTGAAGCCCAAATCTCAAATACTGCAGTTCCCAGGGGCGGTGGGGTGGGCGAGGGCAGGGCCGGGGCAGCAGAGACCAGGTGAAAGGGGCAGAAAGCGAATTCTGGGGAGAGGAGGGGCCGGGCACCTGTCCATGGCGAGCACTTCCATTTACAATTGCAGCCCTTATCTGCACTGGCAGCCCTTCCAAGTGATAAGATAGCAGCAGCTTGTGATGGATTAACGCCAAACGTGTCTCAAGAAGCTCGCCAAGTTACCGACCTGTCTGAGGAAAATCCTGGGAATGTTGGAATAAGAGCACTCAGTCCACAGCCTTCGAGCTCAGTGACCAGTATAGTCTCCGTGCAGGCTGGGGTCTGTGTGGGAGTGCACGTGCACTGGATTTCTGTGTGCCTGGAACAACATAGAAACCAGGCACGGAAGATGGAAGAATGGAGCAGGAGATGCTCATGTTGGTGCAAATAATCAGTGAAATGGAAAGAACCAAAGTAACTCTCTTTTGTTCTGACCTGACTCCATCGTGCGCTTGCTTCTGATGTTTTCCTTTCAGCCTCCTGAAGCTGTATCTCTGTTGACAGTACAAGGGGATCTTCCCACATCCCTGACTGTGGTCCTGATGTATAACAAAATGACTCTGAGATGTGCAATCGAAACTATTTTCTCATGTCATCGAAATATCTGTCTCAACAGCGTCTTTTCTGACCTACATGTGCTCAAGTGTCCTTGTGGCCTTGGTGGATTTGGCCTTTATAAACTCTGTACTTCCCAGATTCAGGTGCTGGTGTTCTTTGAGGCTTAGCCCCGCCTGGCATGCTCATTAAATAAAACTTTCTTCCCTTTCAAATGGCTCAATATGTGTGGTGGTTTGTAATTCTTGTGCTCCAGAACAATTAGATCATAGAAGAACCTCAAAATGAGCGTCACCATGACGACATGAAGGCAAGCGTATTCTCCTAGGAGAGCCGTGCCCTCAAGGCACAAAACAAAAACAAAAACAGAAACAAAAACACCGTTGCAGAGTACACACCTGTAATCCCAGGGACTCCTGAGGCTGAGGCAGGAGGATTGCACGTTCAAAGCCAGCCTTCGCAATTTAGGGAGACCCTGTCTCAAAATAAATAAATAAATAAATAAATAAATAAATAAATAAATAAATAAATAAACAAACAAACAAATAAATAAATAAATAAATAAATAAATAAAAATAAAGACCGGGGGATGGAGCTCAGTGCTAGAGTGTCCCTGGGCTCAATCCCCAGTGCCTGGGCTGGGATGGTGGAGGGGGAGTGGGGAAGCAGCTCTTCATCAGCATCGAAGGCTTGAAAACAGAGTGAAGGATCACAGCCAGTCCTAGGGACTGCCTCTGGGCAGCTGCCCACAATCCATCCCTGTAGCACACTCCTTCCTAGGTCCTGTTTTCTTTTTAGCTTTAGTGTTTTGTTCTCTTTCTGAAGATCCCACCACTCACTATTTTAAAAGGTCAGCATCATGTTTTGCACTTCTCTGTGCACATCAGTGTGAGGCATGGGTTTCCAGAGCAGTGTTTCTGGCCCAGCAGAAGTCACTTCCCTGGCAGGTGAAGCTCTCCCTCGCCTCCCTCCACCTAGGGGACACAATGTGGTCAGTGACTTACTGCCGTGGGGTGCAAAGGCCATCTCCCCCTAATCTAAACCAGCTGGGTGATGCAGTTCCCGCCCCATTCTTCTCCCTGGGATTGGACTGAAGTCAAGTCTGCTGATGCCACTTTCAAGGTCAGCTCCTCCTTCCTTCTCTCTCCTGGTTCCATTTCCCCTCTCCTGGGGGCTCTCTGCCTCAGGCTGTGCTTCCAGATCTCTGATCCCACCTCTTGGGAAGAACTCCTTCAATCTCACTGGCCTCTGTCACCTAGCAACCTTGTTTCCCCAGGCTATAGCTGCTACAAACCTTCAGTCTCTTCTCCAGGGCATGGCTTGTGACTTTCCACGCTAAATCCACTGTGGCACCTCTCTTCAGAATTCCACATAGGAAGGTTCCCAAGGAAGAAACTCAGGGCAGAGCATCGGATATCACTTGAACAAAAAGTATGAGCATGCACATGATTGGACTGAGCTTCTGCACTAGAAGAGCAGACCAAAGCCAAATGGAGCCACTCATGCTGAGGCAAATAAAGAAATCAGAAGAGGTAGGAAGGATGCCAGGTGCTGTGGCACTTGTTCGTGATCCCAGGGGCTCAGGAGGCTGAGGCAGGAGGATTGCTATTTCAAAGCCAGCCTCAGCAACTTAGCAAGGCCCTGCCTCTACCAAAAAAAAAAAAGAAAGAAAGAAAGAAAAAGAAAAAAAGGGCTGGGGTATGGCTCAGTGGTTAAGGGTTAATGTTAAGGCCCTCTGGGTTCAATCCCTGTCACCCCTTTGGCCCCCAGTAGGTAGAAAGATGACATAAAGACAAAAAAAATTGAACTGTATTTCAGAAGTTCCACATACATTTCCAGGCCCGTCACCTTCTAAGTTTGTCTCTTTCCCAGGCCTGTTACTCTCAGATTTCTGAGAAATCTGTAAATCCACCTGTGCACTGTGTGTATTTACTTGCTTTTTGTTTTGTTTTTTGTTTTTTGTATTTTTGTTCCTGGGAATTGAACCCTGAGGTGTTTTATCCCTGAGCCACATCCCAGTCCTTTTAAATTTTTATTTTTTATTTTGAGACAGGGTCTCACTGAGTTGCTTAGGGTCTCACTAAGTGCTGAGGCAGGACACTAGCTCTCCCGTAGGCGGCCAGGATAAGGGCCTCGGGGAAGGAAAGGAGGGGAGGGGCACATCTCACCCCCCTGAAAGGAGACAGGGGGTCTGAGAGACAGCCTGTGACTCCCTGCCAGCCTTCACCACATGCCCTCTCCTGACCTGGATTCCTGCTCTGTTCCTCACAGCTGTGACCACCTCAGCCCTTCCTTAGTCACCCTGTCCTTACCCCTAGCAACCGCCAACCACAGGCAGACCCTTGGAGGAAGAGCTTTCTTCTTCTAATGGACACAGCAAATCCACCAGGTGAGACTGGTCCTCTTGATTATGTAAGTAAGGGACTGAAATGAGCACTTTTGACTGGCTCAGTAAGCTCCTGGCAGGAAGAGCTTGATTGGTCCATGCTGGCCTCCCTCAGCCCACCACCCCCCGTGTGGGGCCCCAGACACTATTGGCATCCCCCTCCTGGGCCCTCTCCCTTGGGAGACCCGCTTTTTTCTCTTATTCTAATAAATCCTGTTTCTTTGCTCTCACCCTTGTGTCCTTGGATTTCATTCCTCCAATTCAGAAGACAGAAAATCCAGCTGCCTGACTCCAGGTTGCACTGAGGCTGACATTGAACTTGGGATCCTCCTTTCTCAGCCTCCCTACTTTCAGGAATTCAGTCCTGCACCACCACACCTGGCCTACGCACTGTTAATTAGCCCCTCAATCAGTAGATTAAACAAAGAGAGGTATCACATCTCGAGGAACCTATAATTTATGGCACAATCTGCTACTATCTTATTGATCAGATAATGAACTTCAGTCTATGGATCCCATCATTGACCAAACCCCCAGACCTTCTCTTGAGGTGACAGTACTGATTTCATTCCTTAGTACCTTCCCATACCCACCCCTCCCACCCCTTTCCATGTTCCTTCAAAATAAGAGCTGGGAACCCCCAAAACATGACTCATTCCCAATATATCCCCATTCTCCCTGAATGTGGACTCCTTGCTTGTCACCCAAGCGCGTCTCTCTCTTGAGATGGCCCCCATTCTCCCTTGAATTCACGTCCATTTCCCAAATAAGCCGTCTGTGCCTCTCACTGGCTTGAGCTGCAATTCTCTTCTGTCATGTAGCCACGCACGCCACTGGTCCTGAGTCAAGGTCCCCCTTTTCTCCCAGAATCCCTCAGAGTCTTCATTGGAGACACCCCCTCTCCTGTTACAATGCCAAATGCCACAAAACCAATTGAACCTTTAGGGAAGCAGGTGGATCCCCAACCAGTTTTTCCTAGAAACAGCAGATTCTAGTCTGCCCATCTCAGGGGTCAGTGTGATAGCAAGTCCCCTCTGCTTCAACCCTCACTAAAGGTCACCTGAAGTAACCTGACCCTAACCAATCCCTTCCCCTTTGACCTGTTTCCTGGGGCCTCCTACGGAAGCCCCTGCTCTGCCATGGCCTGGTGGGGGCTCATTTCATTCTGTAGAATGGAGGCTGCCCCAACTTGGGTTGCCAATAAAAGCCAACTCTCACTCAATGTGTTGTGATTTCTCCTTTGGACGTGAGTTTGCTACACATCGATAGCCTCACATTTGGTTTCAGCCACATACAATCTGCATGACACCTTTTCCTAAAGTATATTCATCAGAGAACTGAAAATTAGTCTGTTTAAAAGACACATGCTGTCAGAGGGCCAAGGTGGCCCCGGTGCCTATAATCCCAGGGACTCAGGAGACTGAGGCAGGAGGGTCCCGACTTGAGACCAGCCTCAGCAAGATAGTGAGAACCTCTGCAACTAAGCCAGACCCTGTCTCTAAATAAATGTAAAAAGGGTTGGGGATGTGTCTCAGTGTTTAGGTGCCCCTGCGTTCAATCCCTGGTACCAAAAATTTACAAAATTAAAAGAATACTAGGGTCCTACATCACAGGGTTTCTGTGAGAGACTCAGCCAAGAACTGTGCCTGTCACTCAGTAAACACCAGGAAGTCTTAACTCTTGTTATGCGTTGCAACTTAAGAACAGACCGATCACCACTAAGAAGTCCAAATTTGAGAGTCTTTATTAAGCCAGCCAGCTGACTGTCTCACACAATGCCCCAAAAATGGCTATTGGGAGAACAGCCCCGACCATAGGGTTGTAGGGGTTCTTAGACCAAAAATCACATTAATCATAAGTATCTGTTGCTATGATTTGAAATTACACATTAACATCATGAGATCATCGACAGAGGGAGAAGTGGGTCAAAATGACCCTTACCTAGGGACAAACTAAAGAATGGTTACTAACATCCACATAATCACTGTTCACATAGGAGCAATAGGAATAAAAAGAGAGCAATTTTTCTTTACATAGGAATTATCATTCTGTATTGTTAAACATGTCACACTAAGTAACTGCTGATGGGCACAGAGGCGGGGTGTTCCCATGGGAGAAGCTTATTTCCTACATAACATGGAGTCTCAGAGCAAAATGGAGTCTGTTTAGTCATTTCCCTTAGAGTCTGGCCTATAACATTCTCATGGAGCCAGATCTGTCAGCCCATCACGCTCTTACTATAGAAAAGTGGGTGCCAGATAAAGTCATCAGAATGCTGATTTCAGAGAGTAGAGGTCAATCATTTATTGCAATTAGATTTTGCTAATCTAATCTATACAAGTGGCCTTGGGCAAATACATCTTCTGGCATGCCTGCTAGCTGTTTATTGAAGGCAGTCATTGTGTATTTTTAGTTGATTTTTAATTTTTATTTTAAGATTTCTTCCATAGCAGGAATTGAATCCAGGGAAATGTTACCATTGAGCCACATCCTGAGCCCTTTAAAAAATTTTTTTAAAGTTGTAGATGGAAACAATAACTTTATTTTATTTATTTATTTGTATGTGGTGCTGAGGAAGGAACCCAGTGCCTCACACATACTAGGCAAGTGGTCTATCACTGAGCCACAACCCCAGCCCCACAGTCCTTTTAAAAAAATTTTATTTTCAGACAGGGTGTTCCAAAGTAGCTTAGGGCCTCACCAAATTGCGGAGGCTGGCTTTGAACTTGTGATCCTCTGGCGTCAGCCTCCTGAGTCACCAGGATTATAGGGGTGTGCCTCCACACCCTCTCGTGCATATTTTTAAATGCATGCACATTTAATGCTCTAAATCCTGTTGCCTTCCTCCAGAGTGGATTAACTTCTGGGGTAGTGAGATAGGAAACCTGTTATTTTAATCTAAATAGGGACTGAGGTGAGTGGACTAGATTTAGCCCTTAGTGCTTTCAGTCCTGACTGACACACCTATCCCTCCAAGGTGTGACCCTTTCAGGCTGTAACCAGCAGCTTAAACCCTTCTCTTAATGACAGGCACCCATTTACTCATTCTTTTTTTCTTTTTGAGTACTGGGAATGGAACCCAGTACCACTGAGCTACTCCCCAGCCCGCTTTTTTTTTTTAAATATGTATTTTGAGACAGGGCCTCACTAAGTTGCTGTAGTCTTGCCAAATGGCCAAGACTGGCTCCAAACTTGAGATGATCCTTTTGCCTCGACCTCCCCGGTCACTGGAATGACAGTGGGGAGCCACTGCACTCAGCTCTCTCAACTTTATGTATTTACTTATTTCATTTATCCATTTATTTATTGATTATTTTTATTTGAAACTTTGGCTTCATAGAATAAACAGAATTTTTAATCTTTATTTTTATTGCTTATTTGAAACTTGAGCTTCCTGGAATCAACAGAAGTTCTGCTGTCATTGGGTAACAATTGGCACCTAATATGCAGTCCTGTTACCTAAGGCCTCGGCCTGAGGTCTGAGTTGGGGGTACCAACAATCAGGGCTGGCCGCTCCTCACCTAGAAAACAAATGGCAGTAACAGTGAAAAGCAGGAGGGAGTCTGACTCCATTGGCCACACCGGGGAGCACAGCAGGGCAGCCTCAGCCCTGTCCTCTGTCACTCATGAGCTCTAGGTTCCGGCATCTTGGTCCAATCTGGGGTCCTTGGATCCCTGTCTCAGTCCTGGCTCTGCAAGGTGGCTCTAGAAAAGTTCTTATCCCTACAGGGCAGTTTCCATTTGCTGCTTGGGACATTTGGCAGACCAGAGCTGTGGTCCCGAAGCGGGCAATGTGCTTCCCATGAGATAATTGCTCCTGCTATGGGGACAGCCTCATCACGGAGTGACCTGTCAGCAAGGCCCCCCCAATTTCTTCAGTGACTGGACACTTTGAGGTCCCCTTCAGGGGTCTGGAACAGAGCATTGTAAAAGCTCATGGTTAAATATTCCTGTAAATCTTAAAAATGCCTTAGTTAATCTTGTCTTGGTGTCCTCAGTATTAAAGGGGGAAGGGACAGGTTCGTTAAATTTAGGGCTATCAAACCCTGTGTTACCAGGTTTTAGATGAACTCTCCTTAAATGAGCAAATGTCCACATGCAGAGCTGAGCTGAGTAGATCCGACCCAAAATTTAAGGTCATAAGGAGACAGACTGAAGGCAGAGATGGCAAGACGTGTCCCGCGTAAGTGGCCCCTTGGGCAAGTGCAGGCCCAAATAGTCAGGGTCTGTAGCAAAAACAGCTTCTCGTCCTCTGTTTAACCTTCCCCAGTTATTTTAAAATGTCCTTTGAGCCGTGTGAGAATCTGTCTTTCCATCAAGTCTCATGCCTTAGTGCGTGGCTGTGCCTTATGGTCTTGGGGAGGGACAGGAACAGTGGCTCTTCCAGGGTGGCCTCAGGCAGCAGCAGCAGCTGCACCTGCAAACCTGTCACCAGCACAGTCGTAGGTCTAAGGTCTGCTGAGGTGTAGACTCCGAGTCGGGGCCGTGGGCTGTTTTGCAGCCTTCAGATTCTTATTTGCACCAAACATTGAGAACCATTAGTTAAATAGCATCTTCCATCTTTTGCTAAAGAGCAAAGCAAAACAGAAAAGAGACTCTGGGACAGCACATGGGAATCCTAGACCGTAAGAGGCCACAGTGGCAGTTCAACAAATAACACAAGAAGAAATGCGTTTCCCCGGTGTGTTGGTTCACACCTATAATCCCAGAGATTTGGAAAGCTAAGGCAGGAAGATCACAAGTTCAAGGCCAGCCTCAGCCAACTCAGGGAGGGCCCAAACAACCGAGTGAGACCCTGTCTGTAAATAAAATGTAAAAACGGCCGGGGGCGTGGCTCTGTGGTAAAACGTCCAGGGTTCAATCCCCAGTACCACATGAATAAATCACCTAATTAATAAATGGGCAAATGAATGAAATAGACACTTCTTAAAATGACCAACCAATATATGAAAGGATATTCAACATCGTGCGCAATCAGGGAGATGCAAATCAAGACTGCACTGAGATATCATCTCAAGCAGTCAGAACGGCAGGCACCAAGGACGCAAATAATAAAGGCTGGAGAGGGTGTGGAGAAAAAGGAAGACTTTCATACCGTTGGTGGGCTGCAAATTAGTACAACCATTATGGAAATCAGTATGGAGGTTCCTCAAAAGCCCAGGAATGGAACCACCACAGGACCAAGCTATACCACTCCTCAGTGTCTGTCCTGAAGAATGAGTCAGCATACTACAGCAGTCCGTGCAATCCCGTACTTTACAGTAGCACAATTCACACCCGCCAATATATGGACCAGCCCAGGTGTCCATCGATGGATGAAGAAAATGTGCTCTAAATACACAATGGAGTTTTTATTCAGCCAACAAGAAAAATGAAAATATGTGATTTGCAGGACAATGGATGGAACCATTATTCTATTAAGCAAAGTAAGTCAAACTGCAGATCAAGGATAGATTTTCTCTCGTGTGGAACCTAGAGAGGAAAAAAAGGTGAGGACAGAGCTCATGAAAATGAAAGGGAGATCAGTAGACCAAGGAGAGAGAGGGGGAGAGGGACGGGCTGGGGAGTGACAGTGGTCAAAGGAGTCTGTTTTATTGTGTCCATGTAGGAACAGGTAAGAACACGGCCCATCATTCTCTACAGCTATAATGAGCCAATGATTTTTTTAAAGTGCCTACAGAGAAAGATAATGTTAAAGACCCAGGTCACCTACAATTATGTAACAATGAAGCACACTATCATGTGTAATTATAACGCACCAATGAAATTTCCTTTAAAAACCAAGATAGAGCCTAACCCTATCTAAGAACTCGATAATGTCTTCCTAAAGACCTGAAAAGAACCAGCTCACCATGACCCACTCTGCCCCACGGGCACACCCACTTGCATCTCCTGCTCACCATTTACAAAGTTCCTTCATTTAAAAAATTTGTTACTTTTATTTGGTACAGGGAACCTAATCCAGAGGCAGTTTTCCATCCCCAGCCCTTTTTATTTCGAGACAGGATTCACTAAGTTGCCTCAGGCCTGGCTCAATTGCTGAGGCTGGCCTTGAACTTCAGTGCTCCTGCCTCAGCCTCCTGAGCTACTGGGATTACAGGCATGAGCCATGGTGCCCGACTGCAACGTTTCCTTAAAAGAAGCCTGAAACTGGGCATGGTGGCCCAGCCCAGTAATCTTAGGGACTGTAACCTCAGGAGGTTGAGGCAGGAAGACCACATGTAAGGCCAGCCCCAGCCATTTAGCAAGACCCTGAATCAAAGTAGAAAAATGAAAATAACCAGGGTATATGTAACTCAGTGGTAAATCGGATTCCATCCCCACTACCATAAGAAATACAATTTTAAAAGACGCCTGAGACCCCAAAAGCACTTCTTCCTCTCCAGTACCTGCCCACCTTCCCTGAGTGTGTGTCCTGCTCTCTGGTTGGTTTCCTGAATAAATCTCTACTTGCACCTCTTTTGATGTGGCCTGAAATTCCTCCCTGGGGTGTAAGTCCAGAGCCTGCGGGAGCTGAGCAGAGGTCCACTTTTCTCTCTGGGGACCTCCTCAGACTCCATCTGGTGACTCACATTAGGAGCCGGGGTCCTTGGATGGGCCGAGATCTGTCTTGCACTTGGGTACTTCACCAGTAACACCTGTCATGGAGAAAAACACCGAGAGGCAAGAATAAATGAAGGCAGAGAAAACAGAGGAACGGAGGGAAACTCTGAGGCTCTGCGCCAGAGAGAAGCGCAACTTAAAAAAGAAACGCAACCTTGCGTGGAGCTCCCTGTTCATTGAGACTCTTCCTGGGCTCCGGAGGGCCGAATGCAAACTCCTTCACGGAGGCTGAAGGGCCTCTGTTTAGGCCTTGCCAAGGTCTTGCGCTGCTGCTGCCTCCTGGGAAGGCTGGGTGGCTGGAGACCTGGACCCTGCATGCCGGCCTCCTCTGCCAGCTCGGCTCCAGATCTCACCGGGCCGCCCACACACCCAGCCACCTTCCACTTCCGAGTGGTCTTGCCAATGTACCCTTTTCCTCGGCACCTTGTTTATTTACTCCTTTGTTCTCATTTGTCCCGAGTGAAATTTGGGGGCATCGTCCTCTATTTTCTGTTTGAACGACTTTGATTAGTTTTCCGCCGATCCTGGAGTTCAGGAATCAGCTGTCACACCCTGCGTGGGGCCCGAGGACTAGGGTAGGTTCTTAGAATGGATTATTAGAGGGTGTGACTTTGGGGAGGGTTAGGGCAGGCATCTAAGTTCATCGACATTTTGCTTAAATACGTAGACCCTCACAAAGAGCAGTCACACCAGGTTCGGAGGTCCCTAGTGCGCACACAAGGCAGCATCGGCTTGTAAAGGCTGGATGGCAGGTAAGGAGGTGAAGCTGCGGTGGGCTATAGATGAACCAAGGTGAGCCGTGGGGGCTTCGGGAAGGCGCTGGGTCTTGGCCAACAGCTGGTAGACAGTTTTGAGAATCCCTGGATGATACCTGGGCGTGGAGGCACACACCCGTGATCCCAGCGACTTGGGAGGCTGAGGCAGGAGGATTGCAAGTTCTAGGCCAGCCTCAGCAATTGAGCAAGGCCCTAAGCAACTTAGTGAGACCCCGTCTCACAATAAAAAAGGGCCCCTGGAGGGTTCAATGCCGGTGTAAGGTCTGATTGGGTGGTGCACACAGTTTTCTTCTGTGGTCGTGGAACCCGGGGCCTCCTGCATGCCAAGCCAGGGCCGTACCCCAGGCGGCTTCTCAGCCCTCTGCCACACATGGAAATCTCTAGCGGTTGGGGGGGGTGTAACATGGGACTTGATCTCATTTCTTTTCCCAACATCGTTCTTAGTTATGGATGGACACAGGACTTTATCTGTGGCGCTGAGAATCGAACCCAGTGCCTCACAGGTGCTAGCCGAGTGCTCCACACTGAGCTCCATTCCCAGCCCCCTAATTTCCTTTTTAAATTTTAATTCTACTTATTTTTTTGTGCTAGGGATTGAATCCAGGCCTTGTGCCTGCTAATCCTTTTGCCTCTGAAAAACACCCCAGGCTCTCCATTTCTTTTCTGGGGTTGTGGGGTATGTGGTATGGGGGTTCGATCCCAAGGGCACTTAACCACTGAGGCATATCTTTATGTGTTTTATGTATTTTTTATTTTGAGACAGTCTCCTTAAGTTGCTTAGGCCTCCCTGAGTTGCTGAAGCTGGCTCCAAACCTGCAATCCTCCTGCCTCAGCTTCCCACACCACTGGGATTACCTGCAAGAGCCACTGGTCTGGTTCCACTTCTTTCTTAGCCAATGCAATGCACTTATATTTTATCCACTCTATTTTAAATGCCATCATTTAAAAAGGTGTTCTTTCCCCTGGAGGTTTTGGAGAATGTTTTTTAAAAATCGTCTTAGTTGCAGATGGACACAATAACCTGTATTTTATTTATTTTCATGTGGTGCTGAGGATCCCACCCAGGGCATCACGCATGCCAGGCAAGCGCTCTACCCCTGAGCCACAGCCCCAGCCCCGGTAGGATGTTTTTGATGTCAACTAGACACTAAAAATGTTCTCTTATGGTTGTTGCATTCTGTGGCTTGTGTTTTAAAGTTTACTTATGAGTTCTATGGTCCAGATATTTTAAATGTTGATGCCGCGATACTTCCTAGCATTCTTTTATGACTGTATTTGTAAAATTGAGTTTAGAATGGTATTTCTAGTCTGCAGAGAGAAATATGATTTTACTATTCTTTTGAAATTTTTAGATGACTTTAATAGTGCAAAAGTTGTGTATTTCCATGCTCACATATAAAAATTGGTATCTAGCTCTTCTGATACAAATTCTAGGAAAAATAATTTGGAGATGGTCTCACTGTTTCTCAGGTTGGCCTCCAAACTCCTGGGCTTAATCAGTCCTCCTGCCTTAGACTCCCTAATGCTGGGACTCAAGTATATGCCACCAGGCCATGCAACTTAGGAAAGTATTTTTTTAAAAAGATATTTATTTGTAGATGGACACAATAACTTTATTTTATCTGTTCATTTTTATATGGTGGTGATTCATTGACTGGAATCTCCTGTTTTTGTGAAAACTGGCCCATTGAGATACTCAGTTTGATTCTGTGGCACTTAGCAAAAGTGACTCCATTTGGTCTGCCTGGGTGTGTTGGCCTTGGTGCAGGAGCTGTCCCCAACAATGGCCTCCCACCTTCTCCTGCTGCCTCCATCCTCCTGGAAACTGTTGGGCTTACTTCCCAGGCGTGGCGAGCTGGGGTCTACCAGGGACTCCTTTGTCTGCTCTCTGTGTGGATTCTCTTTTCTCCTACACAATTCCCTTCTCTTTGTTTGGTTGGGTTGAAAGGCATTGTCAGAGGGCTCCTTAAAAAGAGTCCATGGGAGCCTGGATGTGGTGGTGCCTTTCTGTAATCCCAGGGACTTGGCAGGAGGGTCACAAGTAAGAGACCAGCCTCATCAATTTAGGGTGACCTTAAACAACTTAGTGAGACACGGTTTCAAAATTAAAAAAAAAAATTAAAAGTACGACTGTGGGTGGAACTCCGTGGTAAAGCACCCCTGGGCTCAATTCCCAGTACCACTAAAAAAAAAAAAAAAAAAAAAAAAAAAAAAAATCCACAGGAAGTGAGTTTGCTAAGACAATGAGAATCTGAAATCGTCTTCACCTTTTTTCACACTGGAGGATACATGTGGCTGCAGATAGAATTCAGGTTGAAAAGGGTTTTCCTATAAAATATTTCCATCACTCTGGAATTTTCTTTTAGTGAAAGAGATACTTTTTAATTGTGTAAGTGTTGCTAGTATTTATCTTTTATTTCTAATTATTCTGTTCTTGCTTATGCTGGGATGAAACTCAGGGCTTCACACATGCTAGGCAAGTGTCCTACCACTGAGCTACACCCCCAACCCAGTTGGTATTTCTGAGTCAAACGGGGACCATCTTTGTTTTTATTTTCCTACCTTTAACTCTTTATTATACCCTGTTTATTTTGTTCTGCCTTTGGGAACATTTCCTTAACTTTCTCTTCCAACTCTGCTATTGTTTAAGGGTTTATTTTTATTTCAATTCTTTTTGGTACAAAAGATTGAACCCCGGGGCACTTTACCATTGAGCTACACTCGTCCTTTTTATTGTTTATTTTTAGATGGGGTCTCACTAAGTTGCTTAGGCCCTCATTAAAGTACTGAGGATCCTCCTGCCTCGGCTTCTCAAGTCTCTGGGGATTACAGGCATGTGCCATTGTGCCCAGCTTTTTATTTTTTTAAAATTCTACATGACAATAGAATGTATTTTGACAGTTATAAAGTATGGAATATAATTTGCTCTCTTTCAGTCCCCAGTACTTCCTCTTCCTCTCCCTTCCTCCCATCCCCTGTTCCTTCCCTCTATTGCTATTACTTCCGTTATTTACTTAGATTTTTAAAAAAATTGTCTTTGGATGTACATGATGGTGAGATTCACTGAGATCTTTTCCCAGGATACCGAGGAGAGTTAGGTCAGATTCCTTCTACTGTTTTCCCCTAATCTCACCCTCCTCCCTTCCCTTCAATCCCCTTTGTCTACTCCACTGAACTTTCTTCTATTTCTAAAATTCCCTCTTATTTTGGATTAGCTTCCACATACCAGAAAACATTTAACCTTTGTTTTTTTGGGGGACTTTATTTCTTTATCTACAATGGTTAAGGATTTGTTTTGAGCTAGATTTCCAAAAACACATCCTATCAGATTTTCCTTGATTTTAAGACATACTTAATGTATGAGTAATATCTCTTATTAATCTGAGAATACTGATTTTTTTTTTTTTTTGGGGTGGTGGGATGAACTCAAAGATGCTTTACCACTGAGCTACATCCCCAGATATTTAAAAAATGTTTTATCTTCTGGCCGAGGCTGGCCTTAAACTTGTGATTTTTGTGTCTTAAATCTCCTGAGTTGCTGGGGTAATGGGTGTGCACACTGCATGTGGCTGAGAATATTGATTTTAATGTTTTGAAATTTTGTTCTTTTCATAAGGAAAACTTTTTAATTTACATTTTCTGCTACCACCCTCATCCTTTTTCTCTCTTGGTCTCTGTCTTTCTCTGCATTATTCTGTCTCTTCACCCCCTTCATGTTTGAGGATTTCCTCCTTTGGGTTATTAGTTTTTGGCTCCCTGTTCCAACAGACACTGAAAAGCTAAGAGAAGTCTGTTTGATCACGTCTTCCTTTAGGGATGATTAGGCAGCATGTTGGAGTTTTAAAAGTGTACATTTGGATGAAGAATAATGGTCTCCTCTGAGTCGAATTCTCCATGTAAAATGGAAAGCCATGACCTTGGATATCACTAGTTGTCTAATCTGATTCCACGTTTGTGTTTAATAGTGGAATCACCCCTCCTGCACCAAGCCTGGAAGAGAATGGCTTCCTTGGGTCTCACATCTTCTCTACAGGGAGGGAACCATCTGGGATCCTGGGATAGATGGATGGAGAAATTGAGGCCAAGAATTTAAGCGTATTGATCCAAAGTCACCCAGCTTGTAAATGATAGAACCAAAATGAATTCTCAGGTCACTAAACGTCATACCTGCTCTCCACCCTGACACCAGTAATAAATGGCCAGATCAGTAGCTTCAGGGTCTCACAGGCAACCTGAGTAGACAGCACGAGTCCATGAATGATTAGGCTGACAGGGCCTCAAGGACCCACAGGAATTCATGTCACCTATGTGGGTGACATGCCACCACCCTGCTCTATCTCTGAGAGGGCAGGTATCTTCTTCTCCTGCAAGAGGGCACAGCATTCCTAGGCTATGAGTTTCCACTACATTCTTCTGGACCAGTGGGTCCTTGCTTAGCTTGATTCACTTGCCAGTGAGGGAATTTGGGTTCCAGAGAAAAGAAAAAGATGACCCCAGGTTGCTGGGAAAACAAAATGGTACCCAAAGTCACGGAGAGGCGGATGTCCCTCTGGGGGAATTACAGAATGAGGCCCTAGGAAATAGCTTTCTCCACTTGTGGCTTTAAAGTGTACCCTGCTCAGGAGACGTCGGTACTGGTGTTCTGGGGGGTGCAGAGCCGTCCAGCCAGATGAGAGCAGCGGTTTCCACGGGTGAAGGATTTAGACCAGCCTCCTGGTTCTCAGGGCAAGTCCAGGCAGGAAGATCCCACTTGGGTGTTTTTTCAGTGGAAGCCTTTTTTCGCTTCTCTCTGCAGCGAGGTTCCCGCAAAATCGCCGGCAACGTACAAACTTCACACCAGAGCAACTCGTAGTCTTGAGAGACGCATTCCAGAAGAACAGGTCACCAAATTGGGAGACCATACAGGAGCTCGCCTCCCTGCTGAACCTGGAGGATATCATAGTGAAGGTTTGTCCCTGAGTGTGTCAGTCTCTGGGACCACACCTGCCCCAGGGCTTCGTGCACACTTTCAACCCTCATGGTAAAAAGTCCTATGGTTGACAACTGCATTGGGCAGACACACATGTTGAACACTCATATTTGAGTGTCATGACCACTCACCAAGGAACACCATGGCTCACCTCGAAGAATTGTCTGCCAAGGATGAGTAACAAGAGCCTCATCTGGACCCAGGCCTTTCTGACTCCAGGTCCACAATGCTGCATAGGCCCCTGTAGGGCTGGATCTCAGATCCTTCCATTGGGCTTTGTCCCTGTGTTGTCTTAGCCCATTTGATGTTGCTAAAACCAAACACCCGAGATCAGGTAATTTAGAAGGAGGAGAGGTTTATTCTGGCTCATGGCTTTGGAGGCTGCTGTCCAGTCCAGTCCAGTCCAGGCTTGGGTGGCCATGTCTGGTGAGGGCCTTGTGCTACATCACAGTGTGGCAGATGGCACTCATCCCGTGGGGTCAAAGTGAATGAGACCAGTGAGAAGGCACATGGGCGACTGGCTCTTCTACAGCCGTGCCTGTAGTTAATGCAGTGCTGGGAGGCCTAACCACTTCCTGAGAAAGGGCACGCATCCCTTCTTAGGCTGGCGCCCCGTGACCTCATCACCTCCCAGCAGGCCACCGCGTGGAGGGTCTCCAGCTCTCCATGCTGTTACACCGGGGACCAAGCCTCCAGCACACGAATCTTCACCCGAGTGACAGCGTACACATTTCGAGGTCAGCTCACTCAGGTCATTCGTAACCACGCGACTGTCTTGCCACTGAGTCCTACAGAGAGTTGAGGGCAGACCTCCCCACATACCCCAAGGGCATCCCGACTCCACTCGCCCACACTCCCCACTTTAAATGCTTCCTCTGGAGAACCAGAGCCACCACTGGTGGGGATCCCCTGTCCAGGCCCCTCACCTGGGGATGCCCTGTTCTACCAGTGCTGGTGGAGTCCCTCTTCACGCTGGGGACCCAGGACAGCAGGAGGTAGAGAAGCCCCTTCTTCACAGAAGTAGGAATGCAGGCAACACTGGCGTCCTGGAGCAACGACCTCACTCCCCCGAGGAACTCGAGGACACCTCTTTGGGCTCATCTCCTGTTTTCCCTTAATCTTTTTGTGGGTTCTGTTTAGTTACACGTGACAGCAGAGTGTATTTTGACACATCCTTACATACCTGGAGCAAAAGTTCCCTGTCCTGTGCTTGGACACGGTGTGGGGTCGCCCGGGTGGTGTATTCAGTATGATCACAGGAATGTTCTGTCGGACTTATTCCACGGTCTTTCCCATTCCCTCCCCCCTCGGCTCCCCCAATTCCCGCTCCCGTCCAATCAGGGGAACCTCCACTACCCCACCCCACCCCCGGCCTATTCCGAGTCAGCATGGGCACATCAGAGAACGCCGGGCCTTTCGTTTTGGGGTTTGGCTGACTTCATTTAGCATGATTGTCTCCAGCGCCTTCCATGGATGGGCATGTCCCATAGTTACATTCTTCTTTATGGCTGACCTAGTCCCTTCTATTAACGGTTCCTCTTTGCTCTTTCAGACGTGGTTTAAAAACCAGCGCGTGAGATGGAAGAAGCAGCAGCAACAAAGGCAGACAAGTCCCTCCCCAGGACCCTCCAACCCCAGCACCCGAGCGAAGGAGGAGTCCGGCTTGCCAGTGACCCCGGCCAATGCTGACTCACAGGGGTCTGAAAGCTTATGTAACCAGGACTACGGGCCACTTGAGCCTTCAAGTGACGAGCAGCCTGGAGGGGCTGGTGTCCCTGTGCTGAATTCCTCCAGGGGGTCTCCACCTTGTGACATCGAGCAGACATTCCTGGGGACATGGGATCCTCCTTGGGCCAAACTTCCCTATGACATAGACCAAATGATAACACTGTATGATTTACCTGAAGAAGAGGAGCCCCGCCTAGAAAAGTACCTCTTCCCAGGGTGGCTTAATTGAGGGGCTGTGGCCTGCAGGCATCCTCAGGGTGACTGGACACTCACAGTCCCCAGCACAGGTCAGTGATCCAAATGGATGGAGGTGAAAAAGCAACCCCCAGTGGGAAAGGGAGGAAAACAATGGGCTCTGGACTGTCACCATTTCCCAGCAACAGTGGGCTCATGGCTTCTTAGCTTTCGAAGCTGGGGAACAAAGAGACAGTCAATATAGATAGCGAATACTGGGTCCAGAAGAGGACGTGGGGGCTGATGGCACGGAAAATCAAATGCTGCCCTTTCCCCCTTACCGTCCAGGCCCTGCCCCAGAAATTGTTCCTCCCTGCAGGGAGCTGACAGCGGCTCCTTAAGGTCTCCTAGCGGTTACCTCGCACCCTGGATCCTTTGGCCCTCACCCTGTGCCCCATCCTGGTCACTGGTCACTGTGCACCATGTGGAGAGATGAGGGGGAAGATGTTCTGTCGGACTAATTCCATGGTCTTAGGACATCACAGAGGTCACATGCAGGAGGTCACAGGACATCCAGAGGTGCAAAGGGGCCGGATGCTCTGCCTCTCTGGGTGCCAGCTCTGGGCCCCTTTCTGTGGGGAAGTTACCATTCTGGAAAGAACTCACTCTCTGCGCTTCAGTGAACCTGCAAAACTGACCCAGATTCTGACCAGGGGCCATTTCCTTTCTGGAAAGTGTGAAGCTCCAATGCTTAATAAAGACAATCTCGCCCAACCCTTGCTCTGTCTCCCTTTATGTTCTCTTGCCTCCGCTGAAAGGGGCGCCAGGCAGCCTGGTCCACCTGGGTGCCCTGGGGAGCTCCCGGGACCACTCGGTGATTCCTCAGGCCTCACCAGGACCAGCAGTACAGAAGCGGGCTCAGAAAAGGTGCCCTGCAGACAAGGAGCCTCTGGAGGGTGACACACCATGCTGGGGGGTGGGGGTGGGGGTGGTGGTGCCTTGGCTCCCTCCTGCATCCCAGCACCTTGCAGGGTCAGGCTGGAGGATTCTCAGTTCGAGGCCAAACTGGGCAACTCAGAGACACCCTGTCTCAAAAGCAAAAATAAAAGGGGCTCAGTTAATAAAATGGATAAAGAAGAAATAACACTAATTTGTTGAGGCTCACTTAGAATTCACCGTCCTCCTGCCTCGGCCTCCTGAGTCCCTGGGCCTACAGCTGTGCCCCCCCGCACCTGCCTAGCTGCGGGCCTTTTAGTTCCATGGGGCAGAACGTGCCTTCTCTGGCTGCCCATGGTGCTGCTCTTCCTCTTCCTTTCTCTCATCAGGAGAGCCTAAGCGGGTGGAACACACACAGGGCATTGCTTCTCACACACCTCTCTGTACATGTCCAGGAGCCTTGTTCCAGCGCTTGGAAGTAACCCTAGCCATGCACAGGGGGAAACCTGGCCGCTAGCGCCCCCTGCCGGCAGCCACTCAGCTCTCCCGTCAGCTTCACACTGGAGACCCTCTCTGGTCAGAGTACCGGAGGTTGGTTAGTGACTTTGGCCTCTCTCCTCAGGGAATCCAGGGGCATCTTAACACTATAGTCTGTCAGCCCCCATCCCTGTGACCTGTTGGGCTCTCCTGTTCTGCCCGTCAAAGACCAGAAAGCCCTGGAAGAAGCCCCAGGAGTGCTGACTGGTTCCTTCCCCACTTACTCATGCACTAACGGCCAGTGCATGCTCTTAATCTTCCTGCACACTCCTCGAGCCTGTCCTTCCAGACTCCCCCATGTATTCTGAACCTTGTTTGTGCACCCTGCACACTCCTAGGAATGAGGCTGGACCAAGGACCCTGCAGAAATCATCTCAGCTTGTCCCCAGGCCTCCTGAGGCTGGTGGCAGCCGAGCCCTTCCAAAGGGGCCCCAGCCCAGGTGCAGGCGGACAGGTCATGGCCCGTCCAGTTCGAGGGAAGGAAAAATAAACCCTGAATGATTCTCAAAGGCCTTTTCAAGATAGGGCAAGTAACTGTCGATCCTCTGCCCCACGTGTGCCTCCTCCCACACCAGCTGACCAGCGGCTCCCTGGCCTGGGCCGGCTTGAGGAGACTGTGGACAGCACCTGTCCCTGACGTTCTTGACGGAGGCAAGTTCAGTCCTCAACTCCTCTGTCTCTAATTCTCATCTTTCCCATAGTTTCTGTTTTGTGGGATTTCTGTTTATTGTTCTGGCACATAATCCTAATACTCATAACTTCTATGCCCTTTTTATGAATTACACCCTTGGATTTTTATGAAAAATACTTTCTCCCCTCACTTCATCCTTTACAACCTGAATTCCACTCTTTCTGATATGAAATTAGGACCGTAATTCCTTTGTATTTTCTTTGGCCTGTGTATCTTTCCCTGTCTTTTAATGTCAGCATTTACAATGCACTTACATCTGCTGTGTCCTTATATAGCACAGAGTAGGGCTGACGTAGTTTGTAATCCATTATGAAAAATATTTTTAATTAAATAAATCCTATTATTTCAATTATAAACCTATATCGCATATATGTATTTCATATAATAATATGTAAATTAAAACTATAAATACTAGTGGATCCTCTAAGCCTCGCTGGTACATGCCCATGATTTTTTCAGTGATTCCCCAGCACTTTCCCTTTCCCTCCCCCTTGATCTAATCTGTAATTTTATGTAAGGTTTTCTGTGTAAAGAAAAGCACCTTGATCACCGTAGAGTTAACCAAATTGTATATATTCAAGGTGTACAATGTGATATTTTAATACACAGAGACATTATGAAAAATAATCCCGTGCTCAAACCAATGAACATACCCACGGCCTCATCACTGTCTCTTTTACTTTCTTTCCTTCCTTCCTTCCTTTCTTTTTTGTTTCTTCCATTTGTTTGTGTGGAGGGAACACAAACTTCCTTCCACTCCTTCACCAAGTGGTCTGCATTCTTTGCATCTTCTATTTGCATCTGACTTTTCTGCTGTTTTCTTCTCCTAGAAGCCTTTATTTTTTATCATCCCTTTGGCCCTTCATAGCTGGAGAGAGCGCCTGTCATCTCTGCCCCTTGTGAAGATGTCCCTGGCCTCTGTTCCCTTCCTCTCTTCCCTCCTGGTCCAACATTCAATGCCACGATCTGAATATTCCCCTTTTGTACCTTCCCCAAAGAAAGTGAAACCCAGGTTCCTGAAGGCCTTCTTTCAGTTCCTGAAAACCTGGCCAAGGTGAGGGACCAGTGAGAGCCAGCCTGGGCTGGGAAGTCCAGATGCACCTTGTCTTGAAGGACACTGGCTTTCACTCGTGCTCAGTGGACCTGGTCAGGAGGTGCTCTCTGTGCAAAGCTCCTTTCTTGCATGTGCACCAGGACAACTGGTCCTTGGGATCCTGGTCAGACCAGCAAGCTTGGTAAGCTAGTGCTGTGACGTCACTGCTTCTGCACCCGAGCATACAAAGCCCCTCTCTCAGTGGGGACTAGCACAGGCCTGAGGCACTGTGGAGAGCATACCTGTCACTTCTCCAGCTGGTGACCATGAAGGACAGGAGGCGCTGCTTGACAGAGCACTCTAGGGACAGAGGCACTAGCTGTCAGCCTGTGGCTGCTGGACTCTTTTTGGAGCAGTGTCTGATCTCCCTGAGGTCTTTCCCCAAGAAATCCTGTGTCTCCCACGCTGTCTCTGGGCACTCTCTGTGACCTTTCCACAAGCTGCCCCTCTGCCCAGGCACAACCAGGCTGTGGAGAAGACCTGTTTGTTCTCAGTTCTCATCAGTAAGATTTTATTTGTTCTATTTCACAAAAAACTTTAAGCAAAACCATTGGCTCCCAATAATTAATATAAGTGATTAATAAATTTGCTCTACTGTCAATTTTTTAATCCTTTCCACTCCCAATTCACAAAGATACCACTGAATCCGTCACCTGAAACTCCACCCTTCTTTGGGCTTGAAATTAATAGTTTCGTTGCTCATTGACCCTTGGCCACCCACTTCCTGACTGAGAAGTTTGTCCTTTGGTAGTTTCCACCCCAGGAAGCATGAGATCTAGAGTATTCCAGAAGCTACTTCAAGGGTAAAACTATTGGTTCATGGCTTTTGCACTTGAAGTAAGACTTGGTTGGATGTAAAACCTTGTAATAAAAAAATCCGTATATATCTATCAACATATAATTGAGTTATTATAAACTGCATGTAATTAAAGTATAACACTTTTTAGTAGCAGCTTCATTGAGATGTAATTCACCAACCATAAAAAGTTCACCCTTTTAAAGTGTACAATTCAAAAGCCTGTGACAAGTGCAGATTTTAAGGTTTCCTTTCTCTGATACATGAGGGATTCAAGAGGACCCCGATTGCCTCTATTCCACCAAAGGTTGAGTGAAATATCCCAGGAAAACACAAGGAATAAACTAGATGCACGGAGTTATGAATTTCTGTCTCTGTTTCTTCTCGAGTGAATGCCCTAGTTTCCAGAAAGTTCTCAAATGTCTACAACAGAGGTAGTAGTTTTCATTATCTTGATTGTAGATATGATTTCACATGCATCATACGTAAAAACTCACCAAAGTTTACACATTAGCTGCATGTTGTATGATTTCATTTATATGAAATGTGCTGAAGAGGCAAATCCATAAAGACAGTTGATTAGTGGTTTCTAGAAGCTGAGTGGAGGGGGGACAGGAAGTGACTGCTGACGGGTGTGAGGTTTCTTTTGGGAGAGCAGACAATGTTCTGGAATTTGTGCTGATGGTCGCACAACTCTGGGGACTATATGAAGGGCGATGGAATCAGATATTTCATTTTTTAAGTGGAAAACATTTATTAATATTCAAATTCTTCTCATACAAGGCCATATAAAATTTCTTAGCATTTTAATTACACGTGTCTGTTTTCTATATAGTTACAGTGATATATAATAAAATTTATCTTTCCATAATTCATTGATTCAATACATTACTTTCATTAAACGTAAGCATTTATTTTCAAATCCAATACCTCAACAATTTCCTCTACACATAGTTTAGCAGGGCTAATTAGCATGAGATCTCTTTATTAAGAGACATATGATCTAAGTATTAATCATTGCTGGAGTTTGGTATTTTCATACAGCATTTTCCTTTTGCTTGATCACAACACCAAACACTTAAGGATATTGAAATCCAGTAAGAAAAGCCCAGAGACATTATTCTATTGATTCAAATTCCTAACACTGTAGTATTTAAACCCTTAGAAACAAAAACCTTAAAATCTGCACTTGTTACAGGCTTTTGAATTGTACACTTTAAAAGGGTGAACTTTTTATGGTTGGTGAATTATCTCAATTAAACTGCTACTAAAAAGTGTTACACTTTGATTATGTGCAGTTTATTGATGAGTGTATACTGATTTTTTTATTACAGAAAAATAAGGAGAATTTTAAAAGATAGTCTTAGTTGTAGGTGGACACAAGACCTTTATTTTATTTATTTTTATGTGGCGCTGAGGATTGAACCCAGTGCCTCACACGTGCTAGGCAAGCACTCTACCACTGAGCTACAACCCCAGCCCAAGGAGAATTTTTAAATGCAAAAGAAATAGTTCCAAGAAAAATCCAGTAGTTCCAAACCTAATATGAAAGCCTAAAGTTTGTAACATTTCCGGGAGAAATTCTGATCAAAGTGGACACAGGATTGTCCACAGACAGGGCAGTGGCTCAATTTCTACAAAGATTCTCTTCCTGGGAGTGTTATCAGTGTTTTGAAGTGAGAAGGGAGTCTGTTTTTAATTTATTCGTGTTCTCTATGTCTGTAGTATAGAATTCAGTGGACCAAAACGTTTGTCCCACTAAATTTGTTTGTCTGCTTAAATTTTGATGTTCATGCATTGTGTGGGAAATTCTCAGCACTCACTGGACATTGCCAGGACCGGAGTCATAAGGGCATTTCCCACACAACCCAGACCATCTCCTGGGGCCCTAAACAGTATCATCCCCAGGGCTGCAAAAATCCTTTCACTAGTGAGAGAATAAGTCTGGTATGGTGAACTTAGCTGAAAAGTGGAATTGGGCCCAGGGTCCATGAGATAATTGCGGGTTTCTATGGTTTTCCTCAGGACACGGGATTATTTACTCTGACGTGGAAATATGGGGGATGAGATAGAGAAGGGCAAGAGGAGAACGAGGGACACATTAAGTCCATTTGTTCCCAAACCTTCCGAGGCTAAAGGCAATCTAGCACTTCTAAAGATGCCAAACCTGTTGCAGATGTACCTGTCCAAGGACCTGCCCCGGCCTGGTTTTTGGAAAGAAAAAACCCTCAAGGATTCTTAAAGGCATTTTTGAAATAGGGAGACAGTAATACTGCCAGGGTCGTTGCTCAGTTGCCTAACTTCAGGTTCACTACCAACTTTTGGGCTCCAGGGGGCGCCACTCGTATACAACATGAGTGGGTTCTGGGTTCTCAGCTGCGGTCCTCTGATTCCTCTCCTGCCGGGGGGCAGCACCCCTTCTTGGTGGCACAGGGACCCTACTTCCCAGGTCCACGAACTGGTCTGTAGAAACCGAATTGACCCCAGCACTGAGACCCAGTCTCCGGGTCCCACTTTCCAACAAGCTGTCGTGTCCACATTCCCGGCTGTTTCCCGCAAGTCAGTCAGCGTCGAAGACCCGCCCCTTACCCTTGATGTCCAATCAGGAACGAGGGCTGGATCGCTTGCGGCCTCAGGCGGGCAGATTTTTTTTTTTTTTTTAAACGATTGTATACCAAATATTTAAATTTACAGAGAAATAAGATATTCTCCATGCAAATATTAATAACAATAATTGGCATACGAAAAAGCAGAAAATCCAACCAGACTAATAAGCAAGGAAGAAATTACAAAGGAAGTAAAAGATCTAAGAAAGGCACTCGATTCTATGGGCCAATTCTACCATATGTTCAATTAAATTCTAATCGCATGGATTCGGATTGTATGTATCCTCTTAATGTTTCTGCAATTCTAAAACAATTCTAAAATTAAAAGTTTATTTTTTTTAAAAAGTACCCCCCCAACAACCTTAGAAATGTTAGTTTTAAAAAAAATTCTCAATGCCTCCGATTATTGTAGAAGTTTGGGTTCAGAGAACATCGCCCCCTCCACCGGCCATCTGACTTTTATAATATGCGCCCTTTGACAGTTTTCAACCCCAAGGTTAACGGGTCGACAGATCTGGAGGTGGCAGTGGTGTCGGGAAGGGAGTGACCCACTCTGGTCCTCTCTGCTCCATGCCTCAGGGGCAAGTGCCAGGAAGGGCTCCCCTCTGCCCGCTGCCCCGATCATTCACTCCTCTCTTTCCTCTGACAGTGTCTGGTTGAGGGTTAGAAACACGGCCAGCCTGTCTGGCCTTGACAACTAACTTCCTTTCCCTCTTCCCTCCCTCTCTCTTTCTCTTCTCCTTCCTTCCTTCCTTTCTCTCTCTTGTCCTGCCCTCCGTCCTTCCTTTTCTTTCTTTCTTTCTTTCTTTCTTTCTTTCTTTCTTTCTTTCTTTCTTTCTTTCTTTCTTTCTTTCTTTCTTTCTTTCTTTCTTTCTTTCTTTCTTTCTTTCTTTCTTTCTTTCTTTCTTTTTCTTCTTTCTGATTGAAATCCAAGGGTACATTACTACTGAGCTATAGCCCCAGTCCCTTTCCATTTTATTTTGAGACAGGATTTCTCTAGGTTGCACAGGATGACCTCAAATTTGCAATCCTCCTGCCTCAGCCTCCAGTAGCTGGGAATATAGGTGACCTATCTCTTTTCTCTGCAGCTTCTAACTAGCTGACCTTGAGCAACTGGTTCACCTCTAAGGAAATGAGATCCTCAGTTTCTCCATCCATGAAAGGGAGATAATGATACCTAATATCTACTGCATAGAGATGTGAGAATTAAATGAATTAAAATTATGTGTACCGTGCTTTGAACAGTGCCTGGCAGATGTTGAGCGCCGTGTATGCGTGTTTTTATTTATTTTGAGAAGTACATGATATTCTGTGCATTCCTTTTTTTGCAACTGAGGCAAAACTGAGATGAGGTTAAAAACATATTTTGCTTTTAATTTTATATTCTTTGATGCTTAAAAACTTTTGCTACTTTAATGTTTCACTTTCTTGGGGAAATTTTTTCCCCTACATCCTGGCAGTAGAAACATTCAACCCTCTTAAACAGACTTCTTGTCTTAGGTAAAGTCACTAGAAAGACTCCTTCATCACTAAAAGGTGAAGCAAGTTCACTCTTGATTCCTTAGTAATCAGGAAAGGAAAGATATAGAAGTTTTGGAACATTTCTGTTAAACTGGAGTGACAAGATTATGGTCACCTGTCTTGGGAGGATGGAGGGATTTTTATAGGGAAACTCCTTGTAAAGAATAGAGGCCTGTATATTGGATTTATTTTGCATTCTAGAATCAGGCCCTAATACTGAACTAGTGTTCACAAGTGTACGTCTTTTAAAGAGGCCGAGAGAAGAAAGGAAAGCAAATTTACATTTATGACTTTTGCTATATTAACTTTCTTATCATTTCTGCCTCTCTTCACTTGCCATTGTTCCTTTCTAGTTACAATTCGAAGTTCTTTCTTTAGCCAATGCAGCTTTGCTCCAGCGACTTCCTTTGTGCTATTATTGGCAATTATATTATACTTCTATATAGAACTGACAATTACTATATGTTATAGTATAGTTATATGTATAGTTATAGACCCAACAGTACCATACATACGTAGATAATAATATAGTATTGTATCAATGCATCTATCTATCTATCTATCCCTCATCTATCTATATTTAAAATGACTTGAGCTGGGTACAGTGGTGCATTCCTGTAATCCCAGTGACTCGGGAGTCTGAGGCAGAAGGATCACAGGTTCAAACTCAGCCTTAGCAACTTAGTGAGGCCCTAGGTAATTTAGTGAGACCCTGTCTCTAAATAAAAAATAAAAAGCACTGGGGATGTTGCTCAGGACTTAAGGGTCCCTGGGTTCAATTCCTGGTACAAAAAAAAAAAAATTACATAATTGTCTTTAGCAATGCCCTTTGTTTCCTCAGGGGTATTCGAATTACCATCTGGGGTCCCTTGATTTCACTTGGAGAATTTCCTTTTGTAATTTCTGTAAGGGGGGGCCTGGAAGCAATGATTCTCTCAGTTTGTATTATCTGGGAGTCTTTTTCTTATTTTTGTCCATTCATTTATTACTATTTATTTATTGGCACTGGGGATTGAACCCATGGGTGCTTTACCACTGAGGCTACATCCCCAGTCTTTTTTTTTTTTTTTTATGTTTTATCCCCAGTCTTTTTTAGAGAAAAAAATTCTTTTTAGATAGAGTTTGAGCTAAGTTGCTTAGCAACCTGGCTAGAGGCTGGCCTCTAACTTGCAATACTCCTGCCTCAGCTCCCGAGGCAGGTGTTTACAGGTGTGCCCCACTATTCCCAACATATTATTTTGTCTTATTTATTTATTTATTTATTGGTACCAGAGTTGAGCTCCGGGGCACTTAACCACGGAGCCACATCCCCAGCTCTTTTTATATTTTATCTTGAGATAGGGTCTCACCTAAGCTGCTTAGGGCCTAAGTTGTTGAGGCTGGTTTGAACTCTCAGTCCTTCCGCCTGAGCCTTTCAAGTCGCTGGGATTATAGGTGTGTGTCACCATACCTGGCTTTATATTGTTTTTTTTTTTTTTTTTTGTTTTGTTTTGTTTTGGGTGCTGGGGATCGAACGCAGGGCCTTCTGCTTGCAAGGCAAGCACTCTACCGACTGAGCTATCTCCCCAGCCCCTGTCTTTATTTTTGAAACTTTGCTGGATGTAGGATTCCTGCTTGACTTTTTCTTTGAGTACTTTGACTCTATTATCCCATCGCCTGATGACCTCCGTTGTTTGTGCTGTAGGGTTGGCTGTAGTCTTATTAGGTTTCCCTTTGAAGTGATAAAGCATTTTTCCTTTCTGCTTTCAAGTTTTTCTCCTTGATGTTGGTGTTCAGCATTTTTACTCTGTGTGGGTCTTTGTTTATCCTACTTGGAGTTCATTGAACTCCATGGATAAGCACATTGTTTTTCAGTAAATTTGGAAAGTTTTTAGCCATTATTTTTCAGAACAATTTTTTTTCCTGCTTATTTTTCTTTCTTCTGGTCTGATACTCCCATTACATGTATTTATTTTGAAGAATAGTGTCCTGCAGTTCTGTTCCTTTTCACCATTCTTTTTATTCTTTGGATTGCCTAGTCTCTATCTTTTACTTTTTAAAAATAAAACGTGCTCCCTGTGATTATTTGAACACATGTCTAATAGCTACTTTTAAGGCTTTCCATATATCTGGCATGTGGACCCAGTTTGTTGGCAGATTGCTAGCCAGTGTGTTTTTGAGATGAAACTGAAGTCTCCGCAGCTGCTGGCAGGTGACACCCAAGTTTCTCTGCTTCTCCTGACGGATGGATCTGCAGCCGAGAAGTGTTGCAGCTCTTCATGGTGGGCTATGCCCTCCAGTGTGGCAGAAGACCCTGCAGTTCCCCATCAATTTCTTTTTCTTTCTGAGCTTTTGTCATTTTTGTCACTTAGTTTTTATTCATAATCCATAAACTTAACTCTGCAATCCAGCTAGACTTGGGAGGGAAAGAACTGCAGTGAGAACACAAAGATTATGGGATGTTGCGAGCAGATGGGGCGGAGGGGTGCTCTCCTGAGCTACAGAGGAAGGGTTTGGTGGTTCAGATAAACACAAGTCAAATGTATTCCAGTTGTCCACAGTCGATTATGGTGATCTTCTTGCTGGTCTTGCCATTCCTGGACCCAAAGCGCTCCATGACTTCCACGATGTTCATGCCCTCTTTCACCTTCCCAAAGGCCACATGCTTGCCACCCCACCACTCAGTCTTGGCAGTGCAGATGAAAAACTGAGAACCGTTTGTGTTTGGCCCAGCATTTGCCATAGACAAGATCCCAAGGCCGTATGCTTCAGGATGAAGTTCTCATCACGGAACGTCTCCCCATAGATGGACTTGCCGCCAGTGCCATTATGGCTTGTGAAGTCACCACCCTGGCACATAAATCCTGGAATATTCTTTGAAAGCAGGGATCCTTATACCCAAATCCTTTCTCTCCAGTACTCAGAGCACGAAAATTTTCTGCTGTCTTTGGAACTTTGCAAACAGCTAGAAGGAGACGCAGCCCAAGGGCTCGCCGTGGAGGGCAATGTCAAAGAACGCGGTAGGGTTGAACAGGGCTGACAGAGAAGGACCACAGGCGACAGTGGCATCTTGAAAGTGGGCGAGTTTTTGTCTTTGAAGAACGAAATCCACAGAACAGGATGAGTGAGTGCAACTCTCGGAGCGTAAGAGTTGAGGACTCTGCCGTGAGTGCTAGGCTAGGGGTTTATACAGCACTTGACTCACTGCTATTGGTCCGAACTTATGCTAATTAGGGTTTGGGAATGTACTAACGCTATTGGCCAATTCTTGAGTGCCAACTTTCATTCCATTTTCTGGTCACAGGTCAGGAAGTGGGGTTGAGGTCGTGGGATGGGGCTGCAGCGCTGGGTGGAGCAGGCTCTGCCCCAGGCATTCTTACTGTGCCCAGTCCTGGTGGCCGGAGGATAACAGGTCACGGCGCCTTGGCTCACCTGGGCTCGCTGCACCTGTATGGTGGGCTCCACGTGGCTGCGGGCAGAGCTTGCTGCCTGTGCGCCAACCCAATCGCCCGCCACTCAGCTGCCCCACCGCTCTGCTGCCATTTCTCTGTAGGGACCCGTGGGCTGGCTGCACGCTTGGGGGAGCCAGGCCATTCTTCTCTTTCCTAACCAGCATTGCCCAACAAAACCTTCTGCAGTGATAAAGATGTTCATATCTGCGCTGTCCACTGTCTTAGTCACTAGCCGAATGTGGCAACTGAACACTTGAAATGTGGCTAAGGTAACTAGGAAGCTGAATTTTGATTTTTAAAATTTAGATTCATTTACATAACCATACGTGAAGAATGGCTACCTTCTTGGACAACACAGTGCCACTTCATACTGTGAGTACCCAATTTCCTACCCAAATGTTCCTGAACATGCTTTTAGCACCTCTGTGGGCCTCTTTCCAGTCCATCTTCTTCCCAATACTCAGGGAAGGTCACACTGATGTGTGCGCCCCTAGACCCAAGGTGTGGGCAAGGGGTGATGTGGGGATGAACCAGGCTCCATTGTGCAGATGTGGATAACCCTCAAGGGTGCAGGACAGACAGGAAGAGGAAAGGGTGTGAGCTACAGATTGGGATGCGCCGTTTGTTCTCTTGCCCTGGGACCACAATATGAGAGATGGTTTTGAGAGCAGTGTCCTATTCCTTATCTCTGGTGGCTGCATGTGTATGCACTGTATGTTTTCTATTGCACATATATGTATACATGTGAATATGTATTTATATATGCATAACAGATATCTATATCTCACAATTTTTTTTATTTTATTTAGCTTTTAATTTTTTACAGACTGCATTTTAATTCATTGTACACAAATGGGGTACATAATTTTGTTTCTGTGGTTGTACACAATGTAGATTCACACCATTCGTGTAATCACACATGTACATAGGACAATGATGCCTGTCTCATTCCACCATTTTTCATACCCCCCTCCCTTTCATTTTCTTCTGCATATCCTGAAGTTCCCCCATTATTCTCTCATTCCCCACCCCCACCCCCATTATATTTCATCTTCCACTTATCAGGGAAAACATTTGGCCTTTGGTTTTTTGGGCTTGGCTTATTTCACTTAGCATGATATTCTCCAGTTCCATCCATTTATTTGCAAATGCCATAATATTATTCTTCTTTATGGCTGAATAGTATTCCATTGTGTATATATACCAGAGTTTCTTTATCCATTCATCTGTTGAAGGGCATCTAGGTTGGTTCCACAATCTAGCTATTGTGAACTGAGGTGCTATAAACATTGATGTGGTTGTGTTTATATCTCACAATTTGAAAAATGTTTTGTTTTTTTTTTAATTGACCACTATTAAGATCAAGTACAAGTTCTTCCCAGGGCATAGAGAGACGTGTACAGTCTGTCGTCTGCCTGTCTGTCCAACCTGAGCTCTCAGTCGTCTACCTGTCTCCCCCACTTCCTCTCAGCTCCAGCTGGGCCTTCTTGCTCCAGCCACAGGGCCAAGCTTCCGAGGCAGGTGTTTGCTGGAAGAGGTTGAATTGGCCCTGAAGTCAAATCCGTTTGCAAATCAAAGAAAGGAGTGTGATGGGGGTCAAGTGAGGACTGGAGTAGACCCTGTGCCCCCAGCGATGAGGGCAGCCTCCCAGCGGTTAGGAAGAAAGGTGTCTGCTTATATAAGAAAGCTGGAGTCAGTCCTGAAGGTTGCCGAAAAAGGAACACTTGCGGTTGAAGGAGCCATCAATCAGGTGGCCTGAACAGGTGGAGACTGGGCCACTCTCAGCGGAAAGCTGGGCTCAGGGCTCCGGTTACCAGCTGCTGGAAATCCAACGATCAAAGCTGAGGCCAGAAGGGAGGGAGAGGAGGAGACAGAGGCCTGAGTCAGTGGAAAGAGCAATTTCAGAGCACCTGAGGTGACTAAGAACCACCAGCAATGGAGCTGCGGATCAGTAACAATACAAGCCAACTCAGTGGTTCTCAAAGTGGGGTCCCCTGGACCAGAAGCATCACCTCGAACACAGAGCTAAATTCCCAGGCTCACCTTAATGAATATCAGAAATTCTGAGGGAAAAGAAGTGCCCACAAATCAATGTTTCAAAAGCTCTACAGGGTGGTTCTAATGTCCAATAAAGTCTGAGAACCACGAATCAAACTTGAATTGAGTTTAACTCGGAACCGGGCACTATTCTGAGTGTTTTACTTATCTGAACTCGTGGATCCACGTAACTGCGGTATAAAATAGAAGGTTTATCATTTTACAGACGAGGAAGGTGAGGCGGGATAGTTGATGCACCTGTCCATCTGAGCGCCAGCTGGAGGTGGAGCTACGACTCCACCCTGGAGAGCAGCTCTGGGTTCACCTCCGCTTTCTCTGCAGTGCTGCTCAGACTTTAGCACACAGCCCCCCGGGGACTGCAAAAGCACTATTGCTGGAACTCGTCCCTAGAGCCTGTGACCCACGAGGGTTGGGTCCAAGAATAGTCATTTCTCACAAGGTCCTGGGTGGTGCTGGTATATCTGGTCTGTCTCCACACGATGAGAACAGGCACACTGCCCTTCCTAGGGGAAGATTTAATCTCGCAGATGGAAATGTCCACTGGTACTTTTCCATGTTCAGAACCCCTGGCTAGGACTTGGCTAGGAATGACAGAAAATCCAATGGACTATCTTAAGCAAAACAAACAAACAAACTATATATATATATAATATTTGTGATTATATATTATAATATTATGTGATTAAAGCAGGGTCAGTCTGCATGTAGGCACAGCTGGACCCAGGGACCAGAGAAAGTCAGGATTCCCCCTTTCTCCACCTCTCCGTTCTGCCTGCCTCTCTGTCTTCCTTCTCAGGCAAGCTCCCTCTCACGATGACCCCAGGCAGCCTTGGCCTTAGAGTCTACCAGCCAGAAGCCACATAGGAACAGGTGTTCCCCTCCCAATTATCCCAACAGAACTGAACTTGGCTCTCACTGTTCAGATGGGGGTCCAAGGTCCATCCCAGAACAAGTGTTCCGGTTGGGTAAATGCAACATTCTCATTAGCCAGGTCTGGGCCGTAGGCTGACCCCTGGAGAGGCACAAGGTGGGCTCGGCTGCCCCCAGAGCACACAGACCAAGGGGTGGGGAGAGCTGGGGAGCTGGAGCACAAAAAGGGTTCCAAAATGGAGGTCGGACTGGCCAAAAGAATCCATGTCCACTTTGTCGTCCTCAAAGGACAGAGCACCAGGAAGCCAAAATGGTCCAACCCATTAAACTCTTATAAGGTGGGCCCAAGCCCAGAGATGGTGGTCACAGAGAACCCAGAGGTTGTGGTTTATTATTTCATTTGTTTAAAGAATCAGGCAGGGGCTGGAGATGTGGCTCAGTGGTAGAGCGATTGTGTGACATGTGAGGTCCTGAGTTTGATTCCCAGGATTGGAGAAAAAAAGAATCAGGCAAAAATAATCTGTGGTGTTAGAAGTCAGCCGAGTGATTAGGTGCATCCATTATTTTTTGCTGCATAACACATCTCCCCTGCCATTAGCAAGGTATGGATGATAGCTTATTATTAATAGAATTGTATTATCACCTTGCTCCTGAGAGTGGCCTGGGCTCAGCCTGGCAGTTCTCACTTGGGCTCTTGTTTTTTTTTGTTGTTGTTGTTTGGCCTCAGAGATTGAACCCAAGGGTGCTTAGCCACTGAGCCGCATCCCCAGTTCTTTTTTTTTCATTTTCATTTTATTTAGAGACAGGTCTTGCTAAGTTGCTTAGGGCCTTGCCAAGTGCTGAAGCTGGCTTTGAACTTGTGACCCTCCTGCCTCCGCCTCCTGAGCTGCTGGGTCACTCGGGGTCTTGCATATGATATAGTCAGATGGTAGCAGGAACTGGGGTCACCTTGGTGGCCTCCACCCTCACATCCCGGGCAGCTACTGCTGCCTGTTGGCCAGAATATCCACAGATATTCCTCACAGCACATCCAGGGATGAATCTTCCCAGAAAGGGAAGTGGGCGGAAGCCGTATTGTCTTCGGTGACCTGGCCTTAGAAACAACAGTGTCACCTCTACCGGACTTCTTGGTTGTCTCGGTCAAAAATGTCTGTCCGGGATCAGGAGGAGCCATCAGAGACCCCACCGCTTGGTGTGGGAGTGGGTCACTTTCAGAAGAGGGTGTGGACAGGAGACATTGCTGTGGTCCTTTTTTGCAAAATATACAAATGCTCCTTAAACTCCGATGGGGTCATGACCCCAGAGCCCGTGGTCAGTTTTATCATGAGTCCAAAATGAACGTGACCCACCAGTGCACACAGCCTAGCTGAGCAACCCACAGCGTCGCAGGCCGTCCATGGTTCCTTCTCACGACTTCCTGTGGCTCCCTGAGGAGCGGCAGGCGCCTGGCGTGGGCCTTGCCATTCCAGGATACGACCCAGATTCAGAACTCCAAGTACTTCTACTGAACGTGGTCACTTCCACGTCATCCGAAAGCTGAAAAATCCTAAGTCAGACCATCTTTGTTGGCGACTGTTTATGATATGCCAAGGAGGGGGAGGACTGGGAGAGGGGCGTGGGGGGGCCAGGGTGGCACTATTACTGGTGTTTAAAACCAGTTACACCATTTTTGAACGCCACCAGGGTGTCATTTCCAGGGTCTTTGCACATGCAGTCCCTGACTTCCGGTTATCCCCAACTGTGGGGACTACTGTCCTCCCCTGGCATAGGTGGAAATGGCACCCCACACTCCCTCCCCAGCCCTAGTTCTCTCAGCCCCGTGGCTGGCGAGACCTCTAGCCTGGTGCACACCTTACCTCAAACTGTCCCCTTTTTGTGTCTGCACACAGCTCTAGACCAGAGGCCCTCAGAGACGTCTGTCCATATCCCCCATTAATAAAAAGCCTTGGAAGTGTCTCCCCAGTCTCTGTGTGGCGATGTGTGTGGGTGCTTGTGGAATCCACAGGTTGCACTGTATTGATATGCACCGTATAAAGCATGTACTAAAATAGACACGCTTAAAGGATGAGATAAAGTGGTTATAAATAGACTTTCCAATGTTCTCCTACACCTAAAAGATTTGTCTTGAAAACTCCTGGAGAACCAGAATGAATTCCACAAGGACAGATCCCCTCAGGATCCCAACCACTGAACAGGGTGTGAAACTGTATCCAACGGTCCACTAGACTTGTGCTTTGTGCATCTTACAGGATGCATTATTCTCCACTAAAAGAGTTTGCTTAACAATAAGCCAGGAACTGTAGCACATGCCTATGATCCCAGCAACCTGGGAGGCTGAGGCAGGAGGATCACAAGTTTGAGGCCAGCCTTAGCAACTTACTGAGGCATTTAATGAGACCCTGTCTCAAAATTAAAAATAAGGCCTGGTGATGTGGCTCAGTGGTTAAGTGCCGCCCAGGGTTCAATTCCTGGTACCAAAGAATAAGTAGTAAGAAGATGAATAAAAAAGGTTGAAATTTTCAAGGCTGCATGACTTTGAGGTCAGGATATAGAGAAGGTGTATAAAATCCAAGCCACCTCTGGCCCAACAGGCCTGATGACAGATGAAGGTTCTAGTGAAGAGCCCGGGAAAGGGTGGCAATGCAGAGGGTTGCAGGGCGGGAAGCAGAGCAAGAAGCAAAGGGCTGGGTGCTCAGTTGTTCTTGGGATAAGCCGTGACTGGCTGCAGCAATGTGCAGATACCCGGTGTGGCATTCAAAATTTTATTTATAAACACACACACACACACACACACACACACACTGGGTGACTGAACCCGAGGGCCCTTTACCACTGAGGTACATCCCAGTCTTGCTCATTTGCTGAGGCTGGCCTCAAACCTGTGATCCCCCTGCTTCTGCCTCTCAAATTGCTGGGATTATAGGTATGCACCACCGTGCCTGGCTGCATCCTAACATTTAAAAAGAATTCTACTTCAACGAATATTTTATTTAAAAATATATGTGTTCCAGGGCTGGGGGTTTAGCTCAGTGGTAGAACACTTATCCAGCATGCCCACAGCCCTAGGATCTATCCTCAGTAGCACAAAAATAAATAAATGAACTTTATACATATGCCAACTATTTGCCAGCTCAAGTGCCAGGAGCTGGAGAGCCAGCGGAGAAGAAAGCAAAAGCCCCTGGGGGACTCCTCGGCTCTGCCAAGGTCTTTCCTCTGCCTTGACATCCTCAGCACAACAGGCGTATCTCCCAATGGCAGTTTGCACCCTGGACTCACCTCCTCACGTTGCGTACACAGGGACAGCACAGGGAGTTCATTCTAGTCTATCCCTCTCGTTTTAACTCAGCTTCACTGAAGTGACTTATGTGCTGTGAAACATACCCTTTTAAGTCCAATATGGATCCCATTGCTATTCACCTCTTGCTAATTTTAGTTCATCACATATTTTTGTATGCCCAAACAGTGTTTCCTTTTGCTTAGTTTTGAGCTTTAGAACAACAGCATCATCCTCTATAGTCTTATGAGTTTTACTTTATTCACAATATGCTTCTGAGATTCATCTTTTTCTTGAGCATCTGTAGTTCCTTCATTTTCACTAGCATATAATATTCCACCATGTGGATATACCATAATGTATTTATCCATACCCCTTTTAATGGGCAACAAATTTGTTTCTAACTTGCTGTACCAGTGGTGCTACTATAAACTCCCTTTCTCACCAGGTGCACATGGTCAAGGGATTCTTCTTAGCTAAGAACCTGGGAAGGGAGATGTCTAGGCATAAGGGAATCAAATCTTCAGTGTGGTTAAATGTTTCAAAATAACATCACATCATTTTCCAAAGGGTTAGACTAATTGGCAGTCTTACCAGCAACCTAATGTCCCACTCATCCCAGCCGTTACCTTCCACCATCTTAATTTTTGTCAACTTGAAGGTGTGAAGGTGTGAGATAGAGTTTGGGTGTGGCCTTTCTTCCTTTAGGTGTTCATATAATTAAGGGCTGGCTTGTAGTCAGATGGTTGGGATCAAGTGTGAGAAAGAGAACCTGTAGAGTGACGGTGGGGACAATGGGGACGGTGGGGATGGCATGGAGCATGGCCTCGGGGTACGCGGCAGGGACTGCAGAGGGTCCCTGCACAAGCAAGCGGCAATGAGAGAAGCCCGCTGCCATTCCTCAGCTGGACTCTTATTCCTGACCAGCCAGAGCACCTTTGCATATCAAACTAACTAAGTATTGAAGTGACATGAATCTCCAAGGAAAAGACCAACGGGCTGGTTTTTAATGACTTTATTTAAAGCAATGTTTCTATGCAATTAAGGGAAATTTCTGGGGGGGGGAACTATGAAAATCCATGTTATGTCGAAAGCTGATGTAACTGCACAATAAAAAGATCGGGTCCCTGTTTGGAAATGTGCCCTTGGCAGAGGACAGGTCCTGAGGAGGTGCTGGCTGGGGCCAGGACAGGTCCACAAAGAGGCAGAAGCGTGGCACGCGGGTCTGTCTGCCCTGCAGAGTGGTGATGGGAGGGGAGGACACTGCGCGGGTGACAGGGCACGTCAGAGGAGACGCCGGAGGCCAGCTCGAGGGAGGCGTGCGTGGCTGTAGCTGATGTGTCATGTATTCATTCAGTTAAACGTGTGCCTCTCTGTGCTGGGTTCTGGTGATAATGTGACCAAGACGGACTTTGTCCCCATCCTATGGCTCTCCCAGTCTAGGGTGGGACACAGACACTCGGATGCTGACCTCTCAGGTGGTCAGGGCTGGGATCCCAGGGAGCTGTGGCAGCCCATGGTCCTAGCGGGGCTGGGGGCTTTCTGGAGAAAAGTCATCGTGACTGAGGCCTGAAAGACACCTGGAACGAGTCGTGGGCAGCGTGTGATTTTCTAGTAGCCACATTAAAAGAAAGAGAGAAACAGGTGAAATTTAATAATATATTTTATTTAACCCAAGATATCCAAAATATGACCATGTCAACATGTGATCAATATAAAAAACTTCTTGTACCCGACCTGCCCGATCTGGCGGGTATTCTACACTTAACATACACCTCCATCCGCGCCACGTTCCAAGTGCTCAGGAGCACAGGGCGCCAGCTGCCACGACCATGGCATCCACGCGGCTGGAAGCACTGGCATCGCTTGAGAGCTCGTTGAAATGCAGAACCTCAGGCCCTCCTCACACCCAGGCCTCTGCCAACAAGACCCAGGGGACTGACATGCACATTCAGTGTTGGGGGAAAAACGGACCTAGTCCTGCACAAAGCGGCTGCGGCCTCCCGCTGCCCTCGAGTAGACACTCAGCCATCAAGCCTAGCCGCATCCATTCATCCGTTCAGTCACCTGTTTGGCATGTGGTTTACCTGAGCACCTATTATGTGCCAGGCCCCGTGCTGGGTCGTGCTGGGGACACAGCAGGAGCAGACAGACCTGATTCCTGCCTCTTGAAGCTTCCCAGCAGGCAGTTAGAAATGAGTACCCAAGTCAGCGTTCCGTCCTGGCTACAGCGAACACTGTGTGCTTAACGTGAAATCCCATGTGCAAAGCATGTCGAGGGAGGCCTGACCTGGCGTGAGTGGCAGCAGATCCAGAAAGTAACCCAAATAAGGGAAGAGGCCACGGCCGTGGCAAGGGGCCACCGGCAGATTACATGTCCTGCTGCAGGGACGGACAGCCACACAACCCCAGGCTGTCTGCAGTCACTGAGAGGGATCGCTTTCGGGCCTCGGAGCAAGGAGCAGAAGCGCTGGAATATAAGGTTACAGGAAGCCAGCCAGGGCGGCCGCGCTCCACGCACAGACGTGCCTGAACTGGAAAACCGGGAGATAGGGGATGGAGAACCAGGAAGGCCCACTGGCCGGGGGGGCATGGCTCGAGCCAAGGAACTAGTTAGTGGTCAGCTTTTCTTAAAAAAAAAAAAAAAGTCCTTTAATGAAACATATCTGAATTATCTGAAATGCTGTGGACTGACTGAGCAGCGGAGAAGAGTGGGCAGGGCGTGGATGTGCCGACAACTGCTGAAGCTGAGTGACGTCGGGGACCTGGCCGTTCATTCGCTTTTCTTTCTGTTTCTGTGTGTACTTGAAAATTTCCCTAAAATGAAGTTAAAAGTGTTAACCCAAAACATAACCCTACCGACATGTGATCAATATGAATATTTTTTGGTCCCAGATCTTTCAGATCTAGTGGGTGGTGACAGGGACATTGGAAACGGTTTTCAGTCACTGGAGAAGAAAGTAATTTAAGGCCACCCTCCTAAAGGAAGAAATCCCAAGATCAGAAATGTGGCCTTCTCCTTTAAGAACGGTGTCAAGAAAGAAAGTGGCTAAAGGCTCACAGGATAGGACCAGGACCCTGGGGTCTGCGTCCTGCTGTGGCCACTTACTAGGTGTGATCCTGAAGCAACTGAGAGAAACTCTAATGCCTCCCTGAAACATGACGAGTAACAGTAACGGCGACCTCTCAGGGGCTGTGGTGTGTGGCGGGGCACAAGCTCACCAGGCCCAAGGCCCTGGGTTCAATTCCAGCACCTTCCACCAAAAAAACAGAGACCACTGAATTCACGCACACAAAGACCTTAGCACGGTGCTGGGCACAAAGAAGGCACCGGGAGGCACCGCAGTCATTACTGAAGCACCCGCCATCAGATGTAGACAGCACGATGCCCCGAAGCAGATGCGCTGTGAGCTCCTTGACCTGGGACTCACTGTCTGACAGCCACCAGTACCGAGTGGATGGGGATCCCTGAGACGCGAGAGACTCTGTGGACCTTCCTTTCACACAAACTGGAAGCTCCAGATGCTTGTGAGACGCTGTGGAGGCTCGCTACATAGGTCAGGTTTACAGTGATAACTAAGAACTAATGGCAGAAAATGCCTTCAGCCTATGTAAGTGCAAAGGATACTTAGTATTTTATTCATTCTGTTGTGGTATTGGGGTTTGAACCTGGGCAAGTGTCTGCCACTGAGCTGCATCGCCAGCCTGCAAAGGATACTTACCATGCCCTTTAAAAGTCTGCCCTGGCTTGTTCTGGTGACAGGGAAATATGCACGCTCTTCTCTTCCTCCAGTCGTACAATTTTCTAGTAAATGTGATTCCTGAAAGTGTTTCTTCCTAAGCTAAAGCACAAGGCAATTTTTTTCCTTATTAAGTTAACTAAATGCAAGTGCCCACTCACGATGGGGTTAGCTGGGCTGCAAAGCGAGTCAGGGAGCCGAGCCGGGGAGTGAGCCAGAGATGGGCCGGAGAGGACGGGGCTAGGTCAAGGCCCAGCAGTCGACGGGGGAAGGGAGGGAGAAAGTGAGATGTCCAGGAATCCTAGTGGACAAGCCATGGAGGCTGATGGGGCTGGGGGTGGGGACAGGGAGAGAGGTGTCCAGGACGAGGCTCCCAGAGAATGGAAGGACCACCCTGAGACGGGCTGAGAGGAGGACAGGCTGGAGCTCAGGACATGGTATGCGTCATGGGCCCAAGGACCTCCAGGTTGCAGGGAGGTAGGGTCCACAAGGCCTCCAGATCCCCCAGGTCTGGGGCTCAAAGGAGGTCAGGGCTAAGGACAGGAGGGGTGACATCAGCACAGAGACAGGAAACAGACCATAGAGGGTAAAATGGCACAAAGGGCCGAGAGAACAGAGAAGTTGGTGAAAACAAAGAACTTTCAAAGAAGCACAGCACGGAAACGTCAGGGGACAGCAGACTCACAGAGCTGGCGGATGAGCTTTCGAAGGCGGGCAGGGCCAACATGGCCAATTTTTTGCCAAGCTGAGCACTCAGGAGGGCCCACGGAGCCAGGCTTCCCTGCGTCTGACGGAAGTCACAAAGAACGCAGGGTGGGGGGATGGAGCCTCGGTGCTGGACTGGAGCAGGGTGGAGTCTGACCCCCAGGGCAGCGAGCACTCCCCAGGCCGAGACCGAGTTCCTGACACCATTCTCCAAAAAAGGAACCAGAGGTCTTCTGGACAAAGAGCTGATTCTAGGGCTGGGACAGGGAAAGTCCAGTATGAGCCCGGGACATCTTGTAGTGCCAGAATAAGGTGCTCAAGGAGGAAAAAAAGGGGCAAAGAACATAGAAGCCAGCCTGAAAGGCCTCTGATGACCAAAGTTAGAACAACTTGAACAACAACAACAAAAAACAAATAAACAACAACAACAAAAATAAAAACAATTACGACAGTATTGAGTTCTATCCAAGGAATAAAATAAATATCTGTGAGTCCCTACTGATACAACTGCATAAATAAAAGAGAAGGGATAGATCTTCCATGTAGGAGTCTCAATAATTAATGTAAAAGGAAGAGGAAAGTAGGAAATTATCATTAAAATACTATAATAATGGCTACTGGCAAGATCCACTGATAAATGCCGAAAGTAGTGGGTGAAGTTTAAGGAGGAACAGGACATTTGCACAGCTTCAAGGTACCTCTCCCACATCTACCAGTCCTATTGCTAAGGTCTGGATAGGTTCCATGTTCCTCTCCAAGGTTCATGTGCCGGGAGCCTGGTCCTCCGCGTGGTGATGCAAGAGGCAGGAAGGCTGGAGAGGGGAGTCCAGTGGGAGACGGCTAGGTCACTGGGGCGTCTCCCTCAAAGGGATCCATGTAGTTCCTGTGGGAACTTGGTTAGTTCCCATGTGACTGGATTGTTATAGAAAACCAAGACTGGCCCCTCCCCACTCTCCAGCCTCCTGTCTCACCAGGTGCTCTCCCTCATACAGGCTCCTGCCATGATGTCATCTACCATGAGGACCTTGTCAGAGGCTGAACAATGGGGCCACCCAATCTTGGACTTTCGGTCTCCAAAACTTGAGCTAAACAAACCTGTTTTCTTCATACATTATCCAGAGAAAAACAGACTAATATGCCATAGTAGTTTCAACCCATGAAGACAAATTCTTTAGGTATTTTTCTCTCTGGGAAGGAGGCTTAAAACTCCATCCTTTGAGTGAGGCCTTTAGTGACTTGCTTCTAACCAACAGAGGAAGCAAAAAGGAAAATAATAACACTACAAATGAAAACCCGCAGACCCCACCTTAATGAAGGCATCAAGGTTAACATCACCTTGGTGAGGATTCTTCCCAAAGCCTATAAATCCAATCTAACATGAGAAAAATATCACACAAACCCACTCTACAAAATACCTGACCAGTACTCCTCAAAACTGTCAAGGTCATGAAAAACAAGGGACGTCTGAGAAACTGTCACAGACTGGAGGAGACCCAGGAGACACGATGAACAAAAACAACATGGCATCCTGGATGGGATCCTGGAACAGAAGAAGAACATTAGTGGGAGAGTGGAGAGGTGTGGACAAGGTCTGGAGCGTGACAGGACACTAACCAAAGTCAACCTCTTAGCTCTGACAAATGTGCCACGATTATGTGAGCGGAGACATTTGGGGAAGCTGTGTGTAGGTACACAGGTAATCTCTGCATTGTTTTTGCAGTTTTCGTACAAATTTTAAGTTATTAAACAAAAAAAGTTTGAAAAGTTTTAAGTCTACTAACTTGGCCACGAGTAGTGATGGGCAGAGTTCCAAACTACCCTCTGAGTCTTTGCAGATCCCCTCTCCTGTGCACCCTATTCCAGAAGTCCTTCCTGACACCTCACACTGAGTCAGATGCGTGCCCATCCTGGCCATGACCATCAGCTGGGGGGGTCATGTGTCCCACTGGACTGTGCTCTGTGAGGGCTGAGGCTGGCTCAGTCATCACTGCGTCTTGCTCAAGTTAGGAGTAACATGTGTCTCCCTGACTACACTGCATACCTCTCAAACAGGCAGAAGCTGTGCCTGGATTCTTCCGGCCTGACTTTTAACCCTTCTCAGCCCAGAGTCTGCCAGAACCCACCTTTCTAGTATCCCCTCCATTTACCCAATCCAGACACACACAAGGCAACATAAACAGTCCATCCTGCCCACCTACCAAAACAGGGTCAAATCACACCCCTCTGCCCCACAGAGCCATGTGTCCCCCAAAACAACCACTGTCAGAAATATTATAACAGTATTTGGGTGGCCTGCACAGCTCAGAGCCCTCTAAGGCAGACAGCACCGCAGGACTCCTCCAACCATGGTAGGTTGAGCCAGGTCGGACACCTCGACCCCCAGCAATCCAGTTCCCATCTGGGGAATTTGGAGTAGGAACAGAAGAGCTGAGGGAACCGAGGGGAGCTGAGGAGGAAGGCTGCACAGAGCTGGGGCAAAAGCACCCCCAGGGCCAGCCCAGTCGCCTGCAAACGGAGGAGTGGCGCAAAGTGAAGCAGAGACCACAGGCACCGGGGGCAGAGGGCCTGTGTGAATCCACTGTGGTCCTGTGGCCCTCGTTCATGTCTTTCTATTATTATTCCCACCCAATCCACTGGGGGCCAACACTCAAAAGGTGCCCAGACTCCGTTGATGACTGATGGTGCCTGAGTCTGTCCACGTCATTGTCACCTCTCACTGAGAAGCTGCAGTCACCTCCCCCTGGGTCTCCCAGCTCTCAGACCTCATTTCCATCTGCACTCCCTCCCTCAGTGACCCTGGTCTGGGCGTTCATGCCACCAATGTGCCACATTCCCAAATTTACAAACCAGCCCTGACCCCACCCCCAAAGGCTAGTCTCCCCATCCCCTTGGACGCTGAGTCCACCCCACCTTCCCCATTCAGTTCCCAGCACCCCCTCCTTCCCGACTCCCCCTCCTAACCCTACCCACACCCCATAGCTTGATGTTCCCTACAATTATGTAAAAAATCTGACCACCGCTCTTGGTACCGCCCTTGCCAAGATCCAGCCCCTCTGGACTGGACCATCGCAGTGGCCTCCCCAGGGGAGTCTGATGCCCGCAGGACTGGACTCCAGGGCTCACAGAAATCCTTTTAGAACTTAAGATCGTATCATTTTAGCTGGAAGGGCTCTGATTGCTCCCCATGCCACTCAGCGTCAAAGTCAAGTCCTCACCGTGGCCCACCGGGGCCCGCTGACCTTCTCCCACCTTGCTCATCTGCTCCTTCTGCTTCTCCAACAACAAGCATGCCTCGGGGCCTCTGACCTGGGAAGTCCTTTCTCCCAAAATATGTACATAGATGGCATCCTCCTTTTGGGTCAGGTCCTGCATCACATTATAGTCGAAGACACCTCCACCTACAGCCACCCTGTCCCCCCGCAGCTTTAAGCTCTTAGCACCAGTATTCCTTGTCACCCTCTTGCCAACAAGAGTTAGGCTCGGAAAAGTCAGGCTCACTACGTGACCCCAACGTGCAGAAGAGCCCAGGAAGTGCCTAAGAGCTGATGGGTGAACAAGCCAGTGAGCAAACCCTGGGGGGTCAGGCAGGGCAGGTGGACTCCCAGCAGCAGGAAGCCCAGTTCAAGTGGCTTAAATGATAAGGACCTAGTGCGTCCCTAAGGAGAAAGACCAGGAGCAACCTCGCTCCAGGTGATCTGGCGCTCCGAGGATATCACCAAGTACCACTGCCTTTCTGTCTCTTTACCAGTCCTTCAAAAAACAAACAAGCCAGTCTAAAACCATACTGCTAAAGGTGAGCTGACAACGCTTACATTCATCTAACTGAATACCACTTTTATTTTGGGGAGAGGGGTCCTGAGGATTTAACCCAGGGGCATTTTACTACTGAGCCACATCCCCAGTCCTTTCTTAATTTTGACATTTTGAGGCAGGGTCTTGTTAAGTTGCTTAAAGCCTTACTCAGTTGCTGAGTCTGGCCTCGAATTTGAGATCCTCTTGTCTTAGCCTCCTGAGTCCCTGGGGTGACAGGCGTGTGCCACCATGCCTGGCTTTAATACCATCCATTTAACAACTGTGAAAGCTGCAGTGCTGATGAACATGATGCTGAGGTTAGCTATCGCTCATGCAGGGCCTACTGTGGGAGGGGTACCAGGCAGTTCGTTAACTCTTTTACGCCTTCACTTCCTCGTCTATAGAATGGGAATAGTAGGTGACTATTAAGGATTAAGTCATAATGGTAAGATCTTGAAAAATATTAGCTTGTTTCAGTTAGTGACTGCCATGTAACAAATCATCCTAAAACACAGTCATAATATAGCAACCATTTATTTGCTCATAATTCTGCAATTTAGGCAAGGATCAGAGGGTGAGGGGACTCAGGATGGTTTGTCTCTAACCCAGATGGGGTCAGCTGGCAGTAGTTGGATATCCAAGACAGCATCCCTCACATCAGCTAAAACAGCCAGAACTGCTGAGTTCGGGTCAGTTCTGCTCAGGAGGCTGCTGAGTCTCTTTAAAGAGGTCAGGGTTCCAAGAGTAAAAGCAGAGGTCACTAGGCCTTTTAAGGCCCAGGTCCCACATTTGGTAAGTGCCACTTTTCATGGCACTCTAGTGGTTAAAAAATCACAGGCCTACCTAGCCCAGATTCAAGGGGAAGGAAGGAGACTCTGCTACTTCATAGGAGAAACAGTGAAGGACATAGGTGGTTGCCTTTCAGTGCACCATTTTAATCTCACAATAACAGCCTTGTCATTGGTTTTTCTACTTCAGTGCTTACATTTTTTCTACATCTTCCCAACTCACATGCAGGGAGGACCTAAACTCCTTAAAGGATGGAGACTGCCCAAGTCTCTAGGTTCCATCACACTCTTTTCTGTCAATGGAGTTAACACAGCTCCTGCACAGCCTCAGACGTCTCCTAGGATCCAGACCGGATTTCCTGTCAAGTGCTCATATTGCACGCTCTGCCTTTCTTTGTAATTTCACATTTGTGTGATTACCATTCCAACCCCTATCCCTGAGACTGAGTTCTTTGGGGAGAGAAACTGTTTTGTCCTCTACTGTGTTCCCAATACTGAGCACAAGGCAGAGGCAAGATGAAATGTCTGTGGAACGTCTTGAGTCCTCAGAAAAGTTTAAGGTGGCCCCTTTGAGTTGTGCAGGGATAGCCCCCAGGATACTTTGATCCAGATCTGTGCTCTCAAAATAGCTCAATCTGATAAACGGTGAGCCTTACTGTGTGCCAAGCCACTCCTCTAGAGGTTGGAGATAAAGCATGAAATAAATAAAAGCCCTGCCCTCATGAAGTTGATGGTATTGGGAGGGGCATGTCAGTAAAGAAGATAAATTGTACAGTATGTTTAATAGTGATATGATTGACATGAGGAAAAAATGGATATTAGTGGTATAAATTTTCAAAGGATGGTCATGGAAGATCTCAAGGTAAAGGTATTATCTGAGAAAAGAAGTAAAGGAAGTGAAGGGATGACTATGGGTAATCTGGGAGATGAGTCTTCCAGGTAAAGGGAACAGCAAGTGCAAAGGCCCTGAGGCCAGTGTAGCTGGAGCAGAGTGAGTGATGATAGTCCACCATGTCACAGAGATGATGAAGGCATCTTGCAGGCCATGCCGAGGACTCTGGGCTTTAACATGAGTGAGATGGAGTCATGGAAGTGTTCTGAGCAAGGGAGGGATAGGACCAATGTGGACGTTCAGAGTCCATTTGGCTACATGTGAGGAACAGACTCAATGGCTCCCAGAAAGACCATCAAGGTGGCTACCACAGTTCAGTTTGACCAAGATGACTCTAGAAATGCCTTCAGAAAAACAAGGAGATATGAGGTAGGCAATTAGTCAAGAGCTCAGGGGAGTGGTTCTGGGCTGGTTAAGAGAAATGTGAGATACACACGTCTGTTCCTATCTCAAATACTTCATAGACCTACCTGATCTAGCCCCTTCTGACATCTTCAGGCTCATCCGGCACCTTGGTAGGTCCAGAATCCCCACTCCTCCCCCAACCCCCATGCACACCCTGACCCACTTCCTAGCTTTGTGATCTTGGGCAAGTTACTAAACTACCTCTGCTCTCTGTATCCTTATTTGCAAAAGGGAGGTAACAATAGCACCTGTCTCCTACTACCGTTCATTCAAAATATTTTTACTGAGTGAGCTGAGTAGAGCTCAGTGATAAAGCATTCGATCCCCAGCACTGGAGAGAGGGAAAAAAGTTAAAGAAATTTTTACTGGGAATCTAGAGTGTGTGTGTGGGGGGGCACTGCCTCATGTGCCGGAGATATCCCCTCCCCGTCCCTCCTACCCCTTCCACAAGCCTGTCAACTCAACCTTCTGGATTTCTCTCCTACTTGTCCCCATCCTTCCTTCCCTACCATACCCCCTGCTCTGATCCATCCATGACCTTTCCTGCCGAGGAACCTGCTACAGAGACTGCCAAACCCCGGTCTTTTTACCAAACTATTCCCACATCGCAACAAAACTGGACAAGGCTCCTTTCCTTCTGTAGTGGCTCTTCCTTGTTCTCAGGACAAAAGCCAGCTCCCTAGATTGCCAAGAAAATGTCTCACGACTTACATTTATACAGAACTTTCAAAACGATCTCCACCACATAAATAACAATCAACTTCTTTCCATGACTACCTTTGAACATGCCATTCCAGCGTACTGCCCCGCGACACATCCTGCTGTCTTCAGGTCTTAGCTCAGCTCCTATTCTCCCCGGAAAGCCTCCCTACCGCTGCCTCCTCCGGGCTCTCACCACGTTCCAGATTGACTCCATTATTGAACAGGTACAGGTCCGGAACGACGTCCTTGCCTGTCTTCCATGACAGGAGCTCCCCTCAAGTCGGTGATGTCCCTCGTGACAAGGCCGCTTCAAGCCTCAGCTCCTATCTCAGCTCCAGAAACGCGAGCACAGAACCTGCACGCCGTGACTAGAGACCCACCTTCCGCACGCTCGACAGCTGCACACCTGCGCAAACCATGACCAAGGAGCCCCAATACACCTCTACTGTCTCCACCATCCGGGACCCCCGGCTGCTGATTGGCTACCTCAAGCCCCGCCTCCAAACGCGAGCGAAGAGAATTCTGGTCCTTGTAGTTTCCCAAAGGAAAGGGAGATAAAGAAAATGCCTCCTAGAACTTCATTTCCCAGGAAGCGCCACGCCCCAGTGGTGGAACATACCCTTTGTGAACCAGGAAGTTCCTGATTGGCCGGTTGGGAGACAGACATTTCCAAGTTGCCATGGAAACAAGACCACTTACCTGGAACCCCGGGAATATCTTTTTGCCTGAGAATCTCAAAATGCTTTGTTCCGCAATGATTCCAAAGAGGGAAACCAGACTTGGATGGGGTGAAGTCTGTACCCACTGCCTGCCTACTTCTCAGGTGGCACTAAAAGGACCTGCCAAGCGCACCTGGCATGTACCAATGGAGACACTTTTTTTACTCTGTGGGAACCCTGGTTTATGAGAGTCTAACATGGTGTTTTCCAGAGACAGAAGAGGGCCTTTACCTTTCAGGGTTTTAGTTTACCCCAGAAAAGGCAAATGTGGGCTAGGATCCTACCCAGATGTCTAGGAATCTATAGCCCCAGACCTTCTGCAGCCCCACAGCCCACTTTTCTCCAGAAGGGATGTATCCACACACAAAGCTCTTCAGGCACCCACTCCCAAAACTCCCTTCCCCACCATGCTTCTAAGGGCTGGATGAGGGGAACCAAGGCCCTGCAAACGCTCAGGCAGGCATGTGAGAAAGCTCTTTACTGGGGGGTACAGCAAGGAGGAGCAAGGCCATCTCCCCCTACCTGCCCCCACCCCCTCCTAGGGCCCTGGGACGAGGGGGGTCTCCCCTCCACCGGACCACCACTGTCTTTGGTACAATAAATAGAAAACAAGGGGGGATAGGGGGTCAAGGGTCCAGTCCTCAGTGGGGAGAGTGTGGCCAACCCCCTCTCCTTGACCCCCTGCCCCAGGCCCCAATCAGTGCAGGCCTCACCCACCCCAGCTGGGTAGCAGCAATTCCAGTCAAGGGGAGAGATGAGGATGGGAGCCCAGGGCCCCCAGATGGGGTGGGGGGTATGGCTTCAGGAGGGGCCCCAGGGAGAGGGCAGGGTCATGAGCTGGCTGCTGTACTCTGGGGTACACCACGAAGGCCTAGGCGAGGCCCCAGAGTGGCAGGGTCATCTGGGGGTGGGAGAGGTGGACGACCTCCTGTCATCCGAGTCCGGAGGGCTGAGGCAGCCGGGTGCTGGGGGGCAGGCGCTGGGTGAGGTGGGGAGCAGTCTGGAGGGCCGCCCACCAGGCTCACATCCATCAGCTCCGGGGGTGGTGGTGAAGTTGGTGACGGGGGACGGCCAAGGCATCGGGGTTGAGGGGGTAACTGGGCCCCTGTCCCCGGCAATGACGAGGCAGAGGTAGGGGCTTGATGTGTCTTGTGGGGCACATCACCCCCTGCCCAAGGGCGCAGCGGCTGGGAGGGTGGGACCTAAGAAAGCAAAGCAGGGGTTGGTAAGAGACCAAGGTCCTGAGGCCTAGGCATTCCATCACCGCCTCCTAGACCCTCAAAGCCCCCATACCTGGGGGCTGTTCATCTCACAGTCAGTGATGGGGGGCCCAGGGCCCCCACAGTATCTGTTGCTGTAGCGGTAGGTCCGGTTGTCACTGGAGGAGCCACTGGAACCTCCTGGAAGTACCGGGGAGGAGAGGCCACAGGTCTATTTGATGGTCTAGGCCCGGATTTATACACATTGGCCAGAGCCCATCTGAAGGATCCAGCCCAATCTTGAGATTTGGGGTCAGAGTTTTGTTTTGGGTGTTAAGAGTCAACAGAATTTTGGGGGTGTGAGCTCAGGTCCAGTCTCAGAAGTCACATCAGGGTCGTGTGGGGCTTGCCTGCTCCACCCCATTTTGGATTCAAAATTGGGCAGTTTCCAAGCTCTCATGTGGAGGCCCACTGACTAGGTCACACAAGCCAGGGCAAACCACAGCTGACCCCACCCCACTGTACCGTTCTGGGCACTGGGCACCCACCAGAGCTGGAGATGGAGCTGGCGGTGCTAGAGGAGGGGCACGTGTCGAGGGGTGCGGGCGAGGTGGAGGCACTGCTGCCTGCCGGGCCCGTGTTGGTGGCCTCGTCGGCCGTACGGCGGAAGAAACCATGCTGCAGAGCCCCCAGTGGGCTGATGCGGGCGGCGGGCTCATACTCCAGCATGCGCAGCACCAGGTCCTGGAAGCGGAGGTAGTCGGCGGGGCTGTGGCCCGGCTCCCCCGCCCGCCGGCCCCCGGGCCCGCCCGTCTGCACGCCCAGCACCTCCTGCAGCCGCCGTGTCCCGGGGCCCTGGTAATCCTGGCAGGGAGGGGGTGGGAGGGGGGGCAAGAGAGTGGCCGTCAGTGGGCAGGAGGGGCAGGGAGACACACACGGGGAAACAGAGGCACAAGAGAGAAAGTGGAAAGAGAGAAGCTAGAGTTGCGGGGTAGGAGGGAGAGACGGGGTGGGCAGGGGAGGAAGGAAAGGGTAAACAGGCGGAGAAGAAGAAAGGGGAAGACACAGGGAGGGAGAACAGGGAGAGGGAGCCCCAAGTGTGAGAGAGTGAGGGGCCAGCGGGGTGGGAGGAGTGGCGCGGGGCAGGAGCCGCACCTTCCTGAGTTCCTTTGTCCTTCGTAGGGTCCAGCCACCCCCAGGCAGCCGCTCAAAGTATTTGCGAGCCTTGGGTGCCTGCTCCAGCATGGGGGCCGGCGGGATGCCCAGCACCTCCACAATGCGGCTCATCTGGTCCACCTGTGGGCGGGCGGTGGTCAGGGGTACCAGGCCAGCCAGGCTCCACCCTTCCACCACCTCCAGTACAGCCCTTCCTGGGGGCGGGGGCGCACCTCATTGGAGCCGCTGAAGAGGGGTTCTCCCGTGTGCATCTCCACAAGGATGCAGCCCAGGGACCACATGTCAATGGCCAGGTCGTAGGGCGTGCCCAGGAGTACCTCTGGTGAGCGGTAGAATCGGCTCTGGATATACTGGTAGATCTGGGGAAGGGAGATAGTCAGGAGTTCCAGCCTCCCTTATTGATGCCACTGGCACCCCTAAAGCTAAGAGGACCCAACTGAGGACAAGCCCCCCAGATTCCCAAATTGGGAATGGAGGCTCAGCAACCACTTTCCAGAAACCACTGCCATCTTGTTTATCAGAATTCAGTCTCTGCTCGCCTGATTTAACCCTATCTCCACCCTGACTCCTTGCCCCCTCTTGGTGACCAGTCAGAGGCTGGCAGTCTCCAAAGCCCCCTACTTTTTATTCTTTATTGTTCTAGGGCACTGAGCAACATCCCCAGCCCTTTTTATTTTGTGACAGGGTCTCTCTGAGTTGTTTAGGGCTTTGCTAAGTTGCTGAGGCTGGCCTTGAATTTGTAATCCTCCTGCCTCAGTCTCTCATTGGCTGGGCAAGAAGGGGTGTGACATGGCCTCCGGCTCTTATGTAACCTTATTGCCTGTTCACATAAAGCTGCAAAACTGAAGGCCCCTTCCATCCCCAGCTTGAAGAGCACAGAGCAAACAACTTAGCAAAGCAACACCCCAGGCTCCAAAACGACCAACTTCACCGATTGCATCTGGCTATTTGAGAAATTACCCTTCCCCTTCCTAGTAAATAGTGTACCCGGTGGGCCTCTCCTCTACTTCCATTACGCAGGGGCCCTCGAGGGCAGCACCAGCCATATCCCCAACTCCAGTGCAACCCCTCAATGCGAATCTGTCGGTAGGCCTGGGCTAGCCCCGCCCCGCCCACCCTGCTAGCCCCGCCCCCAGGCGGGTCTGAGCCGCACCCGCTGGCCAAGCTGGCAGGAGCTGCCGAAGTCCACAATCTTGATAGCACTGCGCTTGGGATTGCAGAGTAGGATGTTCTCTGGCTTAAGGTCGCAGTGAATGATGCTGAGCTCCGGCGTAGCCAGAAAGAGCAGCGCCGTGCAGAGCTGCTGCGCTAGCTTCCGGGTCAGGTTCAGTGAGACGCCGCGGAAGTGTGTGTTGCGCAGGAGGTCGTACAGGTTGTAGGACAGCAGCTCGAACACCAGGCACAGGTGGTTGCGGAACATGAAATGCCGCTTCAGGTGGACTATGGGGAAGGTGAAAGAAACAGTAACAGAGAAGACAGGTTCAGAGAGGGCCAATGGTAAACCAGGGTCACACAGCAATAAGCACCTCAGCTTCCTAAGCACTGGCTAAATTGTTGTGTGCCCATGGGGACCACCCACCAGTCGATTCACATAGGAAGTTCTCTTTAAGTCTCTGTCAAACCTGATTAAAGACAAAAAAAAGGTCTTCGACACAATTCTACACTTCCTCATTTGATTTTATAGCACTGTTTTCATCATAGTTTTATTTATTTTTGTGGCAAAAAAACACTAGTTTTCCATTTGTAGTAAGGATGTAAATTTTCCTTTCAGGAGAAACACAGTGAATCCACTTGCTAATTCTAAGAGGAATCAGTGTAAGGAAGGAAGAAGACTAGCATAGATGTTGAGAGTCAAGGTCATCAAAATACAGCTCTGCTGAATACAAACTGTCACCTCACGCAAGTGACAACATGGAATGCCTGGATTCCTTATCTCCAACATGTGGGCAACAGCGCCCTGTCCCTCAGGGGCTGTGGTGAGGTCATTTATGTAAAATGTAAAGTGCTTATCACAAAGCCTGGCCCTTCATGAGCGCTTGATAAACTCTGACCATGGTTATCAAGCGAACAGGCAAAAATTACTAAAGCCACAGAGACTCAGTGAGGTTGAGAGGCACAGACCAGGCGCTGCCTGAAGGTGAAGCCCTTCCTGTACAGGGGGTAGGCAGCCCCTCCCTATCCCCAGGAGCACCCCCTGCCAGGTTCCCCCAGCCCAGCCAGTCCCGGCCTCACCTATGTAGTACTTCATCTCAGTGTCATGCTGGTTCATCAGCTCCAACAGCCGGAGCTCAATCTGGGCCTGGTTCAGGAAGGCCTTTTTGTTCTTGATGATCTTGATGGCCACCAGCTCCTGAGTCTGATGATCATAGGCTTTCACCACCTGTTGGGCAGAGCACGTGACCAAGTGAGGCGGGGGTGGAACAGAGCCAGGCACTGCTCTTCTCCCTGCAGCCAGGAGACCCAGCAATCACAGTACTACTACTACTACTACTACCAACTCACCATCAGCTGGGCACTGATATGAACTACCTTGTGTGGAGTCTTGTTATTTGTATTCTTACAGAAAAGTAAACCGGGGCACAGGGAAACATAGTGACTGGACAGCAGTCAGGACTGGAAGCACTGGATGTGTGGATCAATGTTAGTGGGTGCCTGTGCCCCCCAACCCCGGGACAGGGTGGAGGGTATCCTGCACCTGGCCAAAGGAGCCTTTGCCAATGAGAGAGTCAATCTCGTAGCGTTCCAGCCAGCGCTCGCCACTGCGCACAATATAGTCATGGTTGTCGTCATCATAACCATGGTTCAAGACCTTCTTCTCCTTCTTGGTGCTCGAGTCCTGGGGTGGTGCCTGCTGGGCCCGCCGCTTCTTCTTGGCATAGTACACCTGCCCAGCCAGTCAGAAAAATGGGGACTGTGAGCCTGAACCAGCCATGACCCCTCAGCAGCCAACCCGGGAACCCCGACCCCCTGCCCACCTCATTGATATGCTTGTAGGTCTTGATGAGGTCCACAGAGAGCTTGCGCAGTGGGGCTGAGGTCGCGTCCCGGAAGGCCAGGGGCAGCCTCCGAGGCAGTAGCCGCACATCAGGCAATACCTATGGGGCAGAGTGAGAAGACAGTGAGGACACGCCTTCACCTCAGACCTCATGGGAGAGAATTAAATGGGTTGCTGGCTCATCAGCGGCACACACGTCTGTAACTGGATATTGTCTAGCTCCCCCACTAGAATATAAACTCCCCAAGGGTGTAGACACGGATCCTGTCCTTGCTCAATTTCCAGTGCCTTGAGCAGGGACTGGCACGTGATGGATGCTGGCTAGAGATCTGTCCTGTGGATGAAGGAGTGAATGGTTTACCCTGACCTTTCACCCAGACCTGGGGCAGCTCTCACTCTTTTTGAACTCAGTGGGAGAGCCTGTACAGTACACCTGGGCTCCTCTAACATTCCACCTGAGATCACCTATTGGAGGAATCCTACCTCTAAGGTCCTCCGAACTCCATTTGCCCTCATCCCCTGTGGCCTTCCCAACTCCCCCCCACCCCCCAGCATCTCTACCCACTTCCTTCACTGCAAGTTTCTTGGACTGGGACCCTGGCCCCCAGAACTCCCGCTCCACCCTGCTTCCAGCTCTATGTTTCGGAGCCTTGTCTACCACCTCTGTGGACAGCTGCGCACCACTCAGGCCCAAGACCCTTCGGCTCAACCCTTTTCCCCATTTGACACCTCCAGGTCTTTCACTTTGAACTTTCTTTACTCAGTGAGCACATTTTGTCGGCTGTGTGCCTGGCACTGTTCTTAGCATTTTGCTTGTGTTTTGTTAACTTGTTTGACCCTAGCAACGACCCAGTGAGAGGATGACCCTGTGAGGGAGGCACTGTCATTGGCTCAATTTCCTAAACAGAAAGCTGAAGTATGGGGAACCTAATCAGCCCAGATGTCAGGATTTGAACTCAAGCTCCAAAAACTGACTGCCTGAAACTATTCTACTTCCATGGGTCTCACAATGTCCCCTGGAGACTGTCCTGCACAACTACTCCATCATTTGACCCTCAGACCTTTCTACTCCCAGTTTCCCTCTACCGCCAGGCAGGTGAGGAGCCAGCTGAATGCCTACCTGTGTGTGCTCCTGGGGCCCCGGAAAGCCAGAGAAGGGACCATGGCCTGGTGGGACGGCCATGGTGGGCTCAGAGGGCCGCAGGGGTGCGAGGCCTGGAGCGGGAGCCCGGCCGGGGGGCGCCTTCTCGCATCCTGCACCTCGGCTGCCACCGCCGCTGAGACCTGAGAGCAGGTGGAGGTGAAAAAACAACATGGAACAAGGGGATATGTGGGACAGTGCCAGGCAGGGAAGAGGTGGGAATGAGAGAGAAGGCAGGGTGGGAGGGAGGAGAAAAAGGTGCACAGAGCAACAGGTAGCAATAGAGAGAAGACAGAGTACATAAATGGGAGGGGGTGGCACGGCAGAGTCCCAGAGCAAATGATAATCAAATAAGCAAATGAGGCAGCACAAAGAAAAGAACACATACAAGGGGATGATTGGGAGCCAGACAGTGTGGGAGGAGGTGGATATGGACAGTGACAGGAAAGGAGGACAGAAAGACACCAGTAATTGGGGGAGGAGAAGACAAAAACCAGGGGTGCTCTGGGGAGAACTCATTCCTTCCTCCCTTTTCTAATCCTGGCTCTCCCTGGACCCCTTACACAAGACCTCACCCTCAAATAGTCTTCCCTGGACATCAGGATCTGCTCCAGTCCCACAGCAAGGACCCTCCACTTCAAGTAGACCCTTCCCGGTACATTCCCCCAATCCAGAGAACTCTAGGATCCCCCAAACCACAGCAGAGTCCTCTGTAGGTCCCTAAAACCATATCAGGATCCTTAGGGACTGCCAGGACACACCGAGGTTATCTGAGAACCCTTATGTGACAGAATCCTCAACCACCAGGGTACACCTTTCCCGGGGCACCCTTTCCATATCATGACAAGACCTCTTCCCTATATTAGGTTCTCCGAGACCTGGAACCATCCCTCCAGGAGGTCTCCCTATGCCATATTTTAGTTTTCCTGTGCCACCCACAGATCTTCCCCATATTACTTTAAGACCCCCTCCCAGGCAAGGCCAGCTCCTCCACCTCATGGGCTTATGGGGGAGGCACCTTTTCCAGTAGTTTGGAGCTACTGTCCTTTTCTCCCCTATACTGGATCTTTGCCCCCATCCTATTACCCAATATGCCTACCAGAAGTCTTTCTCCAGTCACCCCTCTATCCCAGGTCATTCTACAACAGTGTCTATTCCTAGAAGGCCCCCATAGCCAAATCCCCAAATATCACATAGGATTCTCTCCTTCCAGTGTCTGCCACAACAAAATCCTCTTCCTACAGAACTCTCTCCATGTCAAATCCCTTCTATCCCGTGCCTTGCCACTCCAGGACCCCTTCCTCTCTTGGAGCTTTCCCCACAAACAACCTCTTCCCAGGGGCCCTCCCACATTAGGACCAACTCTCCCAGCCCCCACCCCCTACCCGGGTCAGGGCTGGCGCGGGGCCCACGGGGGGCTGGGGCGCGCTGAGGCCCCCAGTGGGGTGGGCGAGCGGCCAGCATGGCGGTGGTGGTGGCAGCGGTGAGAAGGTGGCAGCCAGTCCCCGGCCCGGCTGGCCCTGCAAGCCCCGCGGCGGCGAGGGCAAGCGGGACAGGCTGCCCCGTGGGTGACAACAGCAGCCGCCGCCGCCGCGGGCGGGGAGAGGAGGGGACGAGGGTCAGCCCGGGGCACGCGGGGGAAGGGGAGAGCAGGTGGAGGGGGGAGGGGAGGGTTAACCCTCGCCCCACCGGCCCCGCCCCGCCCCGCGGCCACCTGCCCCCCGGGGACCCTGGTGTCCCGCCCTCCACCCAGGAGGCCCGCCCCGGCCCGCTGAGACCCGGCGGGCGGGGCCAGAGTTTGGCAATCCGCACCTCCCATGGCAACAACCGTGCCATTGGCCGTCGCTGCCAAGAGCTTAGCCAATCACAGACCAGGGCAGCTGTTGCTAGGCGACGACGAAGCGGCCGGCGGTGCCGAGCCCAAACAAAGGGCGGGAGTGGGGCCCGGCAGCCCCCTCCCAGCCTCCCTCTCAAGAAGGCTCCCTCGGGCTCGGCCCCTTCCAGGAATCCGACTATGAATAGCTAGGCACAGCTCGCACCTGCCCGATGCCCCCCTCCTCTTCTCCCTCGGCCTCGTGCTAACTCTCGCGGCGACGCAGGCAGGGCGGATCCCGTCCTGCCCTCCTTCCCGCAAGTGCGTGCCGCCCCGCCCGTTGCCGCATCGTTACCTGAGGGCGCGGGTAAGGGGACTCAAACTGCTCGGGGAGCCCGAGCTCAGACCTGCCCACTGGCTGAGGGTATCCGGCGGACGCGGCGAGCCAGGGCCCCGATTACCCAGTAATGCAACCAGCAAAATGGCGACCACAACAAACCGCCCCCCCCACCCCGCCTCAGGCTCCGCCCACTCTCCACTCCCCTCACGTGACCGAGGGTAACACTCTACGCCTGCGCTCTGCGGTGCTTACTGGCACACATGCGCAGTGAGCTGCCAACAACCGAAATCTGGGTTAGGACGGCTGCGCAAGAGTTGGCTGCAAGAGTAAGGGCTGTGTGACAGGATGCGATTCCAACCCCCCCACCAAGCAAAGTTGACCGAGGGCACAAGGATCCTGTTGTCTACAGACAACAGCAATTACAGAAAAATCAGCTGCAGGGAGCGACTTGATCAGTCTTTTAATAGAAAAAAAACCAACGATCAACAGTAGCAACACACATCTCTCGGAATCCAAACAGCTTTGAGCTTCAGTTCTTCACCTTTGGAGGTGGCCTGTGTGCAGAAGATAGGAGATTGGGGATGGGGAGTCGGTGTCACGGCTTGTCATCATTTTGGGGGTCCCCAGAACCATGACACTGCTGCTGCTTGGGAGGGAGATCTCTGTCTGGTGGATTACTGGGCCCCTGCTCACCTGTACACACCCACAACCACAGCGTGGTCTCTCTCATAGGGCTCTAGGGTCAATTGCTCCTGGGGCTTCATGTTCTCCTGCTGCATCTTCTTCACTTCAGAGGCAAACACAGCCTCAGCTGAGGCTGTGGAGTCAATGCAGTTGGCCTACAGAGGAGGAAGGATTTGTGATCTGCAGCAGGGAAATGGGCTGTTTCCCTTTTTTAGTGCTTTTTAAACCAGAAGTATGCTTTCATTAGACATTCAAGTGAAACCCAGGCTTTGCAAATGTGGTCAAAGACTTAACTGAATTAAGTTTTAATATGGTTCTAGCTGAAGCAGGATGTTCCTATTTAAAAGTCAGTGTTTAAATTTTAAACCCAGCTTTTTGTTTCCTCTTCTTCTTCCTCTTGGTAATATTAGCATGAAGCTGGGAACAATAAAGGTCGCAAAAGGCTAACAAATGATAAATCTTATGAAAGGCACATAGAGGAGTTTGTATCTCAAATTAAAACATTTTGAAAAATGAAGTCACCACTAATCTATTTCCCATTCCATGACAGGATTTGTTTGAACACTTCATATATGTTGATTAATTTAATCCTTCCATCAATCCTTTTTAAAAAAGGGCTAATATTTCTATGTTGCAAGTGAAGAAACTGAGTCATAAAGGTTAAATAACTTACTCAAAGTCACACAACTGGAATTCAAACTCAGATGGTCAATCTCAGCAATGATATACATGACCACCACTCTCTTGCTTCTTTTAGTCCAAAAGATACCTCCCTGGGATGCTGCCACCCCATCTTAGATTCCAAGCCCCCGCACCTTAATGGAAATCACAAAGTGTCCTCCATTGCGCAGAAAGGTGTGGGCATTCAGGGCCACAATCCGGGTTTGGTCTGGCTGGGCCACATCCGCAAAAATCACATCCACCATTGCTAAGGAGAAAAGGCAGAGTTGTTAAGGAAGTTAAAGTTGGATCCACCCAAGATCTTCCCAGATCCTCCCATGGGGCCTATGCTCCATCACCAGCAGGTTCCTGGAAGATTCTCCCTATTTCCAGTCTCAATTCCTTCAAATGATACCTTTCCCTCCACAGTGCCCTGAGATGGGTCTGAAACTGACGGTCACATCACTCATTCAATCCTCCCAAGTGGTTGCCACCTACTCTTGTAGCCAACCCTAGGCTGGATGTGGGGGACACAGGAGTAAGACCTGGATCCTGGCCTTGAGGTGCTCTGAAGTCTTGAGGATGCAGACAGACACATCATCAAAAAGGCAAGTAAGGTTAAAGGCAAGCGTGGGTACAGGTCTGTCAAAAGAACTACAGGACAAGGGAGGGGATGACTGCGTGGGAAAAAATACACAGAAAAATGAATGGAATGAAAATTTTTTAAGGCAAAAATGAATAAAAAAAAAGAACAGGTGGTTTAATGAAAATTGATTCTTTAAAAACCAGGAAAAGCGGACAGCAAATGTTCTTATCAATTGCCTCTGGGGGAGATTATAATATAAAGCTTTCCATTTTTGTACTATATTTTGGAAAAAAAATTTAATAGTCATTACTATTCAATAGGCCCCTCTGGGCCAGGCTCACTCAGCTTGTGCTTTCTGGGCTAGGATCTCACCAGACAATAAGGATCCCTGAAAGAGGCTTTAAAAGAAAATATAAAAGGGCTGGGGAGATAGCTCAGTCAGTAGAGTGCGTGCCTTGCAAGCACAAAGTCCTGGGTTCAATCTCCAGCACCGCAAAAAAAAAAAAAAATTAAAAAAAAAAAATTAAAAATAAGGAGCAATATAAAGATTAAGAAGAGGGGGAGACAAGACTGATTTTCCCAGGGCATCAGATACCTGAACCCCTGAAGCAGGGTTGCGAACTTCACTGCCTCTCTTGGTTCCCCTCCCCACTCTTCCACTCCTGTAGCCTCGAGAGGCCTGCTCACCCAATCTGACTCCATCTGAATCTGGGCTCCACTGGCCTCTTCCAGGAAGCCTGGTGTGGCATGCCTTACCTGCCTTGGGCCACCCCCCAGACCCCTCACCAATGAGCATGCGGTATTTGTGCGGATGCCGAGCATCTTCGATCACGGGAATAATGTTAGTCCTCTTCTTGGCCAAATTAATGAGGTCACGGCCAGAGCGGTGAGAAAACTCAACTGCATAGACCAGTCCATCCTAAAATAAATCCAATAATAACCAACAATCTTGGTCCTCATCTATGGAGAGACTACTTTGGGTCCGTCAATTACACATAGCATCACTTCAGACCCCACATCAAAGTGCGACTGTTCAATTACTGTTATTACCACACTCATAGTCCACAAGTGTAAAGTGAGGCAAGAAGTCACTGGCCAAGAGTCATTCAGTTAGCAGCAAAGCTATGCAATCCCAATTTGCCTGATGAGAGCCCAGGCTCCCAAAAGACTTAAAACGGGCAACTATAGCACAGAGATGAAGTAACCAGAGCTAAGAGTATTTGAAATAGGTCAGGCACTTTTAGGAATTCTCTTATTTACTGTCAAAACAACCTCATTCTCCAGAGTATTAAACTGAGGCTCAGAGAGGTTAGGTAACTTGCTGAAAGCCACTTCATCTTTAAATACCCAAGAGCCTGGGGTTTTTAACATGCCTATACTCATAAAAATGAACAAGAGGTCAAGAAGTGAGATGCATACGTGCCAGGTGCCCTCTATGGGAAATGGATACACATGAGAAATGCAAACTGGACACCATGAGAACTACTGGTTATTTCAAGAGAAACTGGATGACCAAATTTTGGGGATATGAATCTCACCCCCAACCTCCCATATGGGGGATTGATTCCAAGGAGTTTTATTACTGAGCTGTATCTCCAGCCCTTTTTATTTTTTGAGACAGGATCTTGCTAAGTTTCCCAGGCTGGCCTCAAACTTGACAAGGCTGGTCTTGGACTTGCAATCCTCCTGCCTCAGCCTCCTGAGTAACTGGGATTACAGGTGCGAGCCATCCCGCCTGGCAGGGGATGTAAATTTTTAAAGAAGGCAACAAAACCAAATAGTCTGATATCTCTACCCCAGTTTTGGGTCCCACTAATGCTGGTCACTCCATGCCCACACCTCCTCCCTCAAGGTCAAGAACCCAGGAGTACGGCTGAATGAGTATCTGCTTCAGGTTGCTCCGCTGACTTCAGGTACTGTGACAAAAGGACCTGGCCCAACAACACAAAAGGTGGGGAAGCAGCCAGGCTCCACTTCAGGCTGGCAAAGAGGAGGTGGCTCTTCCCTCCATCCACCTGTCTACCTGTTCACTCACCGGGCCTACGATGTCTGAGACATGAGAGACGGTGGTGCCCGAGGCTGCTCCGAGGTAGAGCACCTTGGCCCCTGGCTTTATGTGGATCTGGTCCACGCCACCGAGGATGGCTGCTGCCAGCTTGGAGCGAAAGGGGTTCCAGGCTCGGTACTCAATTTTGTCATCTCCCTCCTAGGTCAAGAGATGAAGATGGAAGTCAGTACTGGACTCTTCTACAGGACCCCATTACCCTTAACCCTAAGAACCCTCAGAAGAAATGAGCAAAAGAAATTGCTATACAGGAACTGAACATGGATTCCCAGCAGTGAACACAACGGGTATACCCCTGCCTTCTCGTGGATGTGGCTGACTTGGTGAGAAGAGGCAGCAGGAGACAGTAAACAGAATAGAATAATAGTAAGACCTGTGCAACCATCATTTTCCGTCCCAGCACCTGTTTATGCCACTCCTAGTTCCAAGCACAGGACACAACAGTGAGGAAGACTTTGATCCTGCCCTTAAAGGATTAAGAACACACTGAACTAAACACAACCTGGCATGTTAGGTAGTGACACGTGCTTAGAAAGAACATTGAGCCAGAAAAGATGTGAAGTGTGGGAAACATGGCAAGGAACATGTGACAGTGAGAAAGGCCAGGAAGGCTGGAAGATGACTTCTGAATCAGACCCGGAGGGCAGAAGGAGCCATGGCTGCTACCTGGGAAGGGCGCTCCAGGCAGAGGGAGGGCGAACAGGAAGGCCCTGAGCAGGCCCATGGCTGACCACGGAGAAAACGACACAGGAGAGCAAGGCAGGGGAAGGGCGGTAAGGGCTGCTTTTTAACAGACAGGGTGACATGAGCCTGCCCTGTCAGAAAGACCAGGTGATACCTAACCAGAGATGCAGAAGAGAAGGAAGCAGCTTTGCACAGAGCCAGGAGAGGGCAGAGCGAGGCGGCCAGTGTGGCTGGGGGAACTTGGGGGGCTATGGAGGAGACAGGGGTATGGAAGTTAGAATGGGCAGGCCACAGTGAGGACTCAAGACTGCCACCTCAACAGGGAGTCTTGCGAGGTGTTTGAGGAGGGGGTCACTGTTGAAAACACAGCAGGGTAGGGAGACATGACCGCTGTGACACCATCCGCTGGGCCTGGGAGCTTGGAGAGGGGCCCAGTTCTCACCGAAATGGAGACTCTCTTCTCTCCGTACACGGATTCTCCAGGGACCAGATTCTTGGTGACAAGTGCATCTTCCTTTCCACGACAAATGAAGACCCCTGGTGAGGGCAGAGAGCAGGGCTGAGGGCTCAGCTCCGCCCTGCCCTGTCCTGGGGCCGCCTACCACGCTCGCTCACCCTCATGGCGATGAGGTTCCACCATCACATTCTTTCCCGACTGGTTTCCTCTTTTTCCGCCCCGGCCACGACCCCGGTTGCCACCAGGCTGGAAGCCTCCACCTAGGAGGGACAGCTGTAGTAGGAGAGGGGGACCTGCAATCTCCTCCTGGAGGAGCAGGAAGGCCCCTCCACCCCCTCTCCAACTTCACCTACCTCTTCCTCCTCCTCCTCCTCCTCCACCACCTCCTCGGCCACGGCCTCTAAAGCCTCCACCTCGACCTCGGCCTCCGCCAAAGCCCCCTCGGCCTCCACCACGACCACCTCGACCACCTCGGTCACCAAAGCCCCCTCGGCCACCAAAGCCGCCCCCACGGGGACTGAAACCTGTGGTGGAAACAAAGACAGGAATCAGGGCAATGAAGCTTAAAAGACTAAATAGCTCTTTACCTGGCAGTCCCACTCAGGTGGAACACTGGAGGAGCAGGTGCCCATGTACACCAGGACAGTGTCCAAGAATGTCCAGGCGCAGGCAATGCTGAACAGACCTAAATGCCCATTGCCAGAACGGTCATGTACAACGGAGGAACGTTCATAATCAACAATGAAAATGACCCTCCGTCACACACCACAGACAGGTAAGTCTTAGAATTATAACGTTAAGTGAAAAAACCAAGTTTGAGAAGATCACGTCCAGCCCAATATTCTTTTTGTGAAGGTCAGCAACAACTAAAGTTAACGCCACACAGTGTTGATACGTGGGGTAACTGCCCCTAGTCCCCGCCCAGGAGGGGAGGGAATCATAAAGGCGAAATCATGATTTGGGTTATTGATTAGGAAGGAGTTATTAATTATGGTGTAGAGATAGAGGTGGAAAATGAAGAGATGCAAACCCTGCCTGTGAGTGCACTGTGGCAACAGGGTCCCCAAGATCCACCTAACCTTGCATCTGGAAGGAAAGCAACAACCCCTAAACAGAGGGCAGTTTAGCATGATGCTGAGCCCCGCTAACTCTTCTCCGTGCTTCCAAGTTTCCAACATTCTTCCCAGCTCAGGAAAAAAGTGAGGAAAAAAATAGGACGCAGTTGTGCACATCTGTAATCCTAGCAACTCAGGAGGCTGAGGCAGGAGGATCACAAGTTCAAGGCCAGCCTCAGCAACTTAGTGAGGCCCCAAGCAACTTAGTTGAGACCCTGTCTCTAAATAAAATATAAAAATGGCTGGGGATAACGCTCAGTGGTAAAGCACTCATGGGTTCAATCCTCAGTACAGAAAGAAGAAAGAAAAAAAAAAAAAAAAAAAAAAAAAGGGAAAAGGGCCCAAAATGTCCTCTAAAAATGGGCAACCTTCCACAAGTGGTTTAGGGATTGCCAATAAGATCAGAAAGTTTAACAAAAAATGGATTTGGAGAGATTTTGTTTTTGTTACTTCACGACACAGCAAACACTGTTCACAAAGTACAAAACAATGCATTAAGCAGGCAGAATTCTTGTGCTAACCAATTCCATATTTGACTTTTCTGTGATGATTTAAAAGCTTTGAAGTACTATTCTGAGTCATCACAAGTTCTTTTTTCTTTTTGGTGGAACCCAGGGCCTCACATATGCTAAGTAAGCCCTCTACCACTAAGTTACATCCCCATTCCTCTTTTAAAGTTGTATTTTGAAACAGGGTCTGGCTAAGTTGCCCAGGCTGAACTCGAACTTGTGATCCTCCTGCCTGACTCCAGGGTAACTGGGATTACGTGCACAACCATGCTGGACTTGAGAAACCACATGGGTTCTTAAAGCATAGTTAGTTTGAAAATTACTGGTGGTTTAATATTATCTCATGACATAATTTTTCAATAAAAAACTTACTGAAGTTTTTCTAAAGGTACATTATATTCACACCCTGTCAGTTTCATGCATTTAAATGGTATTAAAGATGAAACCATAACTTTATTTTTTTGTTTTCTATTCCTTAGAAAATGTAACTTAATAGCTATTTCTAATTTAAAATTTTTTAAAAATCAATAGTTAAATGTTCCAAATTCCCAAACCTGTCACCTGGAGTTACTTTGTATCTTCTGCTCCCTCTGCAGTCTACTTTCCACATAGCAGCTAATGGTTGATCTTTTTAGGATGGCAAATCAGGTCTCATCATTCCCCTGCCCAAATCCCTCCAAGGATTTTCCATCACAACCAACAACGAATTCAAAATTCCTTTCCCTGGAAGCCCCAAATCAATGAGTCCAACCTGTGGCGAAATCCTTGAAACTTAGAGATGCTGATTTAATTGTGTTGGGCATGAGGACTTTTTAGAGCTCCCCAGCTGGTTCTAACCTCAAGTCAGACCCACCAGATCAAGAATCGGACTTCTGCTGACTTCTCTCACCTCAGTGAGCCCCACAGTCTTCCCACCAAAGAGCAGTCCAGCTTCTAAATCTCCAGCATGTGCAGTTCCCACTGCTGGATTCCTGCAGAGAGTAGCACAGCTCCCCACCCCCAGTGTATTCAGGTCTCTGATCAAATATTCCTGATTCAGGAGGGCCTTCCTGGCTGCATGACCCTTACCCTGCTTTATTTCTCTTCATATTATCATACCTGCAATTTGAATACTATCACTGCTACCTCCTTCACTAGAATTATGCTCCAAATGCACAAGGATTTGTTTTAGTTACCGAGGCATCTCCACCACCGTGCGTGCACAACATCTGGCACAAAGTAGTGACCCAATAAACATCAACTGAGCAACTGCCTAATGACTGTTAAGCCCCTGGGAACTGCCTCAAGGAGAAAGCACCTTCTCTTTTTATTCAGAGAAAAGGTGATCAGGGCTGATGAGGAAAGCCCTGGTCTCTCCCCCACATCTGGAGGGAGATGGCCATGACATTGCCATTCATGACCCTAGAGAGAAGGGGAAGGATCATGATTATCAGTTCCCACCTCATAAAGTTGTAAAGATTAAATCACTTAATACACTTCACATAATACACAATCTGGTACACAGTTCAAACTGAGGGGAGAAGTCACCTCTTCCCACTCTGTAGCAGAGAAGCCCATGAGTCTCAACCCAGACCCAAAAAACACACCTGGCAAGGACCGGCATCTGCACAGGGCGCAATGGGTGCACGCGTAAGCTTTCAGTCCGGTACTCAACATATCCCTGTCCACTTCAGGTTCTGGGGCCCTCAGAAAAAGGTACTGAAAAGGACTCACTCCTCAGAAAAAAAACACAGGTTCACACACACTTTCCAGAAAAGTTCTGTGTTGGGGCGGCCTCCAGACCCTCTGGTTTAGAATCTGCACGTGTCCCACAGCTTCCCCCCATCTCAAAAATGGCACCTCCAACCTTCAGTTACACACCCCAAGCCTTAGTGAGACTTCACTCTGCTCAGACTCCCGCACAATCTGTCAGCTCTCTCTTCAAATTATATTCCCAAATCAAAACGTTTTGTCACCAAGTCCACTGATACCAATCTGGTCCGAGAGTCACATCATCTCCTAGGTCTAGGGAACAAATCCCCACTGATTTACCTGCTTTCACCCCTTGTTTCCACACAGATGCAAAAGAAGGACCCCTTTATAAATATCAGTCACTGCGTCTAAATCTCCCAAAGGCTTCCTCTCTCGCTCAGACTAAAAGCCTTACTTAAGAGCTGACTCCAGACAGTTTCTACAACTCCACATTTTACCCGGTGATAGGATAGAGCAAAGCTGGGTGGCGCATCCTCCCTTCCTTAGGCAATCTCAAGTCCAGAGGACGCCTGCAGGATCACTAGGGTCTCAGGATACACAGCTTAGCAAACCTTCCCTACTTCATGAGACTCCCGGTGAAGAGAAGGGTAGTTCATGATGGAGTATGTGGGGTGTGGACCCACAAAGCCCTTGTGGATTCCTCTAATCTCTCCATATCTGCACACACAAGAAGAAAACAAAACCTGTACTAGAGAAACAGACCCTCTAGGCAATGGTGGAAAACTCCCCAAACTTAGTGGAACTAGTTCTCACACTGAAGGAAGGTGGGTGCTAGCAAGCCTGATTTAGGAAGCTCTCAAACACTAGGGAGAGAAACACTATCTTTGTTCCCCTTGAGACAGAGAAGGATAACAAAGTCAATATGGTAAGTCAAGCACAAGCACTGTACAATTTTCTTTTTAAAAAAATTACTTCGCTTAATCCTAACAGAGTGCCACTTTATTGATGAGAAAGCTGAGGTTCAGAAAGGGAAAGCCACTTATCCAAGGTCACACAGTAGGCTAAGAGAGTGAGTCCGAAATGAACACTGAACTTAGTTCCTTTTGTCAAAGCCAGAACTCTCATCATTCCATCATCAGAGGGAATGAGTGAGGCAGAGTCATCAGAGTAAAAAGGTAAATAGAATAAATAAAAACTACTCATGTTCTGTGACTACCCTCCCTCCACCCGCTAATGCTGGGCTTGCTTAAGTTTCTCCTTCTGCAGAGTTGCGAATCCTAGGCTCCTAAATCTCCACTCCATCTCTGGGGATCCGCCCCCCGTGGAAGTGTAGAGAGCGCGAAAATGGCAAGAGAGGGCCGCACACTACCGAGCGGTGGTTCTCATCCACTCCGGCCCACTCAGAGGAGCTAGTCTGGGAGGCAAGAGGATGGTGGTGGCGCTGGCGACAAGGGGAGCTTTCCAGACCCAGTTCCTTGTCCCAAGATCAGAACTCTCCATCTTCAACCCAAGCCAGATTCCCCAAATCCATGCCCAGATGCCTGGATCCAGACTCCGGTTCAAGATCCTCAAGTGCCGCCCCGGCCCAATACCCGATATCCCTAAAGACCGCATCTCCTAGACGCCAAGACCCCAATCCCAGGACCAAGACCCTCGACTCACGACCGAAGCCAGTCATAAACCTTCAGACCGCCTGAGGTCAGGATCGATCGCGGGGCAGAACCAGGATCACCTCCCCACACGAGACTGGACCCCAGGCTCAGTCAGAACTCAGGCCAAGGCCCCATCCCTCCGATTCCGGCCTGGCACCCGGATTCCCGCCGTCTCCCGTCCCTCAGCCCGAACCCCAATGCCGGCCCGCACCTGGCTTCATGGCTAGCGCCGAAGTTGCGCGGATCGGGGAGTCGGCGGCGTCCCTAACTCCACGAGTCTGGAGCTTTCGCACGTGGAAAGGAGCGCAGGCGCGCGGCGGCGTATGGCCCCGTGACGCAACCACGCAGCCCCGCCCCCTGGGCTCCGGCCCCGCCTGGAGCTCCGCGCGGGCGTGGTAGGCGGAGATTCTCGGGCCTCTCTAGGCACCTCTTCCAGGCCCCGCCCCCTCCACTCGCTGTTAGCGCTCAGGCTGCGCTTCCGGTATCCGGCTTCCCTGGTGCGCACACTGGCTAGTGAGGACTTTTACTTTTTTATTTTATTTTTTTCCATGCCGGGAATTGAACTCAGGAGCGCTTAGCCACTGAGCCACACCCCTAGTCTTTTTTTAGATTTTATTCAGAGACGGGTTCTCGCTAAGTTGCTTAGGGCCTTGCTGAGTTGCTGAGGTTGGCTTTGAACTTGAGACCCTCCTACCTCAGCTTCCCCAGTGGCTGGGATTACAGAAGTGCGCCACCCTGGTGGGCTTCAGGGCTCTTACTGAGGCCCCCATGCGGACTGTACTCTCTCCCTCTTTTCTTTGTTCCTGGCACCCTAAGGCTCCCTGTACACCCAATATGCCTTCCCTTACCCATTTCCACCCCAAGAACAGGCATCTTTTCTGGGTTCACATTCATACCTTCGAAAAGCATTTACTGTGGACCTCGTATGTACCAGATACTATAAAAGTTAGGCGTAGTGGCGCACGCCTTTCATCTCATCGACTCAGGAGGCTGAGGCAGGAGGATTGCAAGTTAAGTCCAGCCTTCTTATCTTAGTGAGGCCCTGTCTCAAAATAAAAAAAATAAGAAGGGGTGGGGATGTGGCTCAGTGGTTAAGCGCCCCTGGGTTCAATCCCCAGTTTAAAAAAAAAAAAAAAAAATATATATATATATATATATATATATATATATATTTTTTTTTTTTTTTTTTTTTTCAAAACTGGGGGATAAGATGGTCAAATCTATTCTGGATTTCTAGGAACTGTGCAGTAATTCAAATGGATCCAGTTCAGGATCGTATTACCTATTTCTTACAGAATTTACTGTTGTCTTTCTAGTTAATTTTTTTTTTTTTTTCTGAAGGACAAAATTATTCAGAGAACAGTGCAGATTTGGACTGCCAGCCCTCTTTCTTGGAATCCTGGCACTATCTCCTGGTTCCAATGTACTTTACCTGCCAACTTGCTCTGTAGAGCTGAAATTGGCATTTTCAGCAAGTAATTAGTGAGTGCCTGCTGCTCTTCTGCTAGGGACACAGTGGTGACCGAGACAGCCCCAGGCCCTGCCCTCCAAGAGCTGCCTGGCCAGTGCAGGAGACAGACTAGCTCCTGCACAGTGTAGGCCCAGAGCACCTGGGTTGGATAAGGGAGGCACAGGCAGACAGGGTAGGGCTGAGGGGAGAGAACCACTTAGGACTTTTGCTGATACTCCCCATCATCTCAACTTCCTCTGAAGCTTCCTTTGACCTTCTGGCTCTAACTACCACGTGTTTTCTCCTGAAGATGGGGCTTCCATGCCACCTTTCCAGGCAGGGGGTTTATTCCCCGTCCACCCTCATACCCACTGGATAAGACCCTCCTAGCTCCTCAGTGTCATTTCTTTCTTTCTTTTGTTTGTTTTTTGGTACCCAGGGATTGAACCCAGGAGTGCTTAACCACTGAGCCACATCCCCAGCCCTTTTTTATATTTTATTTAAGGACAGGGTCTCGCTGAGTTGGTAGGGCCTCGCTAAGTTGCTGAGACTGACCTTGAACTCCTGATCCTCCTGCCTCAGCCTCGCTGCCACCGGGATTACAGGCATGTGCCACTGCCTCCTGGGTATCATTTCTAATCCCTTCTCCTTCTCCTCCCTAAGGAATCTTTGAAGTTTCCCTAGCCACTCTGTAGCACCTGCTTCATTACTGCCAATTCCATCCACTCCCAAGCCACTTCTGCTCTTTGTAATTTTAGCTCCCACAGGATTTACTGCTACCTACACTGCTCCCATCGTTATTTTTCATGATCTCCAAATCCATATAGATGGTCCTTCGACCATTCTGGCCTCTTGGTGCCTTGACCTCCTCCCCTCCTGTGTTCCACCTGGCCCGTCTGCCCTACGGTGGCACTTAGAGCTCTGCAGAGGTCAGGCATGGTGGTGCACACCTGTAATCCCAGTGAAAAGGAGCCTGAGGCAGGAGGTTCACGAATTATTGGAGACCTGCTGGGGCAACTTTGTGAAACCCTGACTCAACATTTAAAAATTGGAAAAGGGCCTGACTGCTCTTGCTCAACAATCCTCTGTGGCTCCCCATGGTCTTCAGAACAAAGCTGCCACTCCTCAGCCTATTTTTCCAATCCAGGACCTGGCCATATCTCCAGCCTCCTTTCTCACAGTCCCCTATCTTGTGCCAAAACAACCCTCCACCCCATCCCATCCCAAATGCCTGTTTGCCTGCTTCATTTGCCCAAACTGTCCCCTCTTTAGTAGTATGCTTTCTTTTCTCCTTCCTCCTCCATTCTCAAATAGCCAAAGCTGGTCATTTCTTTCTGACCCTGTTGAAAGGCTACATCCTCTAGCCCTGCCCTGCCACTGTGGGGATGCTCTTTGTCACTTTGAACCCCTTTAGCACACTCTGTTCCCTTCAGAGCTCTGGCTACCTTCTACACTGGTTAAGATCTTGGGTTTTGGAATCCCATCAACATGATTGTTGCTCCCATTCCACTATAGCCCTAACTGGTGCCTGGATTGCAGCCTGGTAAGACCCTGAAGCAGAGACATGGCCCCAGACTTCTGACCTACAGAAATTGTGAAACAATAAAAGTGTTTTAAGATAATAAAAAAAAAAAAAAAAAAAAAAAAAAAATTGAAAAGGGCTGGGAAAGTGGCCCAGTGGTAAGGCATTCCTGGTTTCACAGTATCAAAAACAATAACTGAAAACCTTGTGCTGAGGACACAATGGTGACTGTGATAGCTCTGGAGATCCCAGCCTGCTGAGGAAGAAAGAACCTATGTCTAAACAGTGACAGCTCTAAAACTATAGCCCCTACGGGATCTCACTTCAGTGCCTCTTGTTTTCTGTCCATTACCTCCTATCGGCTCTACCTTACTCCCTCTGAGGTGAATGCTCCCGCTGATCCTTCCTTCCCCCCTCCATTGAGCTGACTGCCTTCTCACTGTCCCTCACCCCACTGGGACCACATTACCTTTACCATCCATCCAGATTCCCCATTCATCACTGTCGCCACCGTTAGCACAAAAAGACAGGGCAGGTCGCAAACCTCACGAGTCATCTCAGCTGAGGAAGGGGACGCAGGGATGAAATGGTGCTGGTGAACCCACTTTCCTGGTGGAAAAATGAGCCACTCAACGAAGAAAGGGGCTGGGTTTATACAGGTTGTTTTGAGGGGTGGTCTAGTGAGCATACCAGTTTGGGCACTCAGGAAACAAGTGTGCGAGAATTAAAAAAATTGTCCCTGCTGGGCACTAGTTCCACTTGGAGAAGAATGGAGGGTCCGGGGTCTGCGTTCAGTGCTTATCTCTTTCCCTTCAGGGTCCCATTGTACTGTCACTGAGAAAGGATGTATCTGGGGAAGGATGGATGCTTTGGCTTCCTTTCGAGGGACTGTTCTGTCACTGGGAAGGAATGCGCTGAGAAAGCTATCAGTGTGTGGCTTTCTTTTTCGCTCCCTTTCTCAGGCCTCACTGTTTTTTTTTTTTTTTTTTTTTTTTTTTTTTTTTTCATTTTCCATATCTTATAGCCACACCTTCGTTCCCATCACCAAGCTGGGTTGATCCCACCTCTCCAGTTACTCTGCCCCAGCACCCTGGTTGTTGAGCGTGGACAGAAGAAAACCACCTGACCACGCTGGCTGGTTCTTAACAAAACTTGAAGCTACTTTCTGTACATACTGTCTTCACTTCTTCTCATCTTTTCTCTTGGACACATTTCAATCACACCCCCCCCCCCCCCATCACTCCACCAAAATAACTTTCTTAAGATCACTAAGGACCTCCATGTTGCTAAAGCCAATGGTAAATTTTCTTCCCTAATCTTATTTATCATCAGTGACATCTGACACTCCCCCTTGCTTAATATGCTTTTTTTTTATTTTTTCATTTGCCTTTTAGAACCTCCCACATGCTTTCCTAGTGCCCTCTCCTTCCATTTTTGACTTGTTGGTTGAATTAACACATTAAATCCTCACTCCAACTCATTACATCCTGTCCATAATTCCACTTTAAAGAAGAGGAAATTGAGTCAGAGAGAAAGTTAGTGCATTGCTGGGATTATGAATGATGAAGTCTCTCCTTCGTCCGATCATTTGTCTTTTCATCCATCCATTCCTCTAAACATCCATTTCCACATCCTCCTATTTCCGCATTCACCCTTTACCCAATCCGGTCACCTGTGTCTTCATCTCCGCATGCATCTCCACATGCATGTACCCATCCTCTCACCCCCAATATTCATGTCCCAGATTTCCCTCCTGTGCTGGGAGGAAAGTTGGGGGTGAGAAAGAAACATCAGCGTGCGGCTTGACTTGAGATATTTATTCAGTGCTCTCACATTTGGCCTCAATGGCTCAGCAAAGGGGTAGAGCAGGGTAGGGGCACATAGTGCATCCTTCAACCTCCAGAAGGGTCAGGTCTTGAGGTCTCCATTCCTGATGGATGACTGATCAGTCATAACTGCAAGAGACAAACACTTAGCACCTCCTCTTGCAGACAAGCCCCACCCAACCTGCCCGCTTCCCGTGAGGATCCAGATGCTCCTGCCCCCAAGAAGCCTGGCTCCCGCTCTACAGCCCTCACCATTGGGAGAAGTCCTTGGCTTTCCATTTATCCATTCCTGTCTCCTGGGGCACGTCATTGGTCTGGTCCCCGTCAAAGTTTCCACAGGCCCCACAGAGCCTGCCAGCATGGTCATTGCCAACCATCACAGTCAGCTGCCCGTCGGTTTCAAGTCGGACTTGGACCCCTCCCTTCTGGTGGACTATAATGGCGCCGTCGGGTGTCTGCTTCACAGACACAGATGTGAACACGACAGCTGGGAGATCCACTCGGAGACCATTCACCTGGTAGTGGGAAAACATGGAGGTGAAGCCAGAGCCATAGAAGAGCTGGGGTGTTATGAAGATGGAGGCTCCAAGCTAGAGAACAAGGTGCTAAAGCAGAGAGGCAGGTGCTGAAAGAGATGAACACCTGCAGACATGCGCTCGCTGGAGGAATGGTGCATGAGAAGACAGCTGGGGGGTCTGACCGGATGGGCAGGAGGATGGAGAGTCGATGGGTGAGAGGGACTCAGGGACCCACACGCATCCCAGGGTCGCAGGGGAAAGCACTTTGGCCCAGACAGATAAACAGTCAAACCCCAGGATCATCCTGCTTGATCCTAGTTTTCAAAATAAAAGAAAATTTGAGTCCGTTACTCGTTTCCTAACAAGAGCAACTTTAGTTTTGTAATGCTGAAGTCTGAAGATAAGGACTGATCTTAACAAATATAAGAGGAAATTTCTGTCTCTTAGTCATCAGCTGCAGACTCAGTAACCTTGTGAGTTTCTTCTTTAAAGAACTGTTGTCTATTTGGTGGATGATTGAATCCTTCTAAGGTTAGTCAGATTCCCTAACATTAGTTTTTCCAAAGCAACTTCTTTGAAAGAGATGTTTCCTTTTTTCCAAATGCCCTTGTTTGGGGGGCCTTCCTGTCAGATGATTGGAGAGACGGGTAGATAAGATAGGAAAGACAGACGCAGATCTGATGGACTGATGCATGAATATGTGGGTAGAAGGAAGGAAATAGGAAGAAAAATGAAAGAGAGGTGGAAAACAGATGCTGGAAGGGAAAAGAGAGGATGCAAGCAGAAGGGACAGGTGGAGACTCCGTAAATGGAAAGTTTCGTCAGCTGCAAGCTTTGTTTGCAAGTGTAACAACTGGATCCGAGTCATTTCCCTTTACCAAGCACAGTCTGGCACAGAGGGAGGAGGGCTGAGTTTTTTCCCTCTAGCTGCCAGGCTCTGAGCTGGGTACTGGGAGAAAACTGGCCATCAAGATGGTGAGGGTCCCCGCTCCCCTAAGGCCTAGAGTCCAGTGAGGCTGAACCCCTGGGAGTTTTCTTCTTGGGAGTTTGGTATGTGCTAAGCAGAGGCTGCCTAGGTGATCAGCCTCCAATGAAAACTCTGGTCAAAGAGACTCTAATGAACTTCCCCGGAAGTTCCCCTGGAGGATGACGCACGTCCTGCCTGATTGCAGGAGGGGAGAACTCGGGAACCTTGAGCTAGGTTTCCTGTGGACTTCGCTTGGTCTGTCTTTCCCCTTCATAGGTGCTTTGTACTCTTTCATTGTAATAATTCTCCAGAAGTACAACTATATGATGAGTTCTCCTAGTACATCTCAAAAGCTGGCCATGGTCTTGGGGGGAAAACCCTGACGGTCATGTGACCCCCAGACTGACCAATCATAGCATTCCATCCCTAAGGCCACAGTGATTGATTCCAGGGGTGGGCATGTTTCCAAACTGGCCCAGTGAGATAAAATCCTGGTCTTTAGTTGGATCAATTTCTGCTGAGGGAGCTAAACTGGTGGGGCATAGCTTGGGGAAGTTGGAGGGTTATCTTCCTATGAAAGGAAAGCCTGTCTAAGAATGAAGCTGATTTGGTGAACTATAAGTCTAAAAGATAGAGGTATAAATTCCTGATAATATTACCAAGGCACTGGATCCAACCACTCCTGAGGTTCCATCTGTGGATCTTCTAGTTATGTGGGCCAGTCAATTAATTTTTTGCTTAAGGTAATTCGAATTTGGTTTTCTTGCAACCATTAGAGTCTGGATTGAAACTGATAACTAAAACTAATAAGTTACTTGAGTGTGTTTTTGCTTTTCAAGAACTCAGCCCTATGGAAGGACTAAGTCTGAAATGTTGAGACAAAGACAAATTCAGAGACCAAACTATAGAGACCTTGATAAGGAAAACAGCAAGGCCACCAGGGAGCCAGGAACGTAGAACACTGCACTAGAAAGAACAAGGGCCAGGGAGATACACCCACCTGCCATGTCCCAACTTACCCACACGCCCTTGCCTGGGGTCACGGTCACCATACCATTCTGGAAGAAGATGTGGAATTGGCTCACAGCTTCAGGGTTTTTATGGCAGGGCTGGACATTAGCAACCACACGGTACCAGGGGATGGTTGGCCGTAGTGCTGGGCAGCGGGAAGAGATCTCGTAGACACCAGGGGAGCCGAAGATGCTGTTGGCCCCATCGAAAGTGGTGATGTTGGCACCCAAGGAGACGGTACAGACACCCTGGGCAATCCGGCAGTCCCGGGACCCTTCCTGGACCTCGCAGACATGGCCGGCTGGGCAGCCAGCTGCCTCACAGGTCAGACCAGTGCTGGAGGAGCAGGAACAGCGCTCACTGCAGTCCGAGGTCAACAGGGAGGAGTTTGTCTGTGCACAGAAAGGGGCCAGGTTAGGGTGGTACAAGGGACTGCCGCAATGGCCACATACCCGCAATCTTCTGTTCATGCAGTGATTTTGCAGTGGACTCCCATTAAGAAATGGAGTGTATTTTCCCTACCCATGAGCCTGGGCAGGCCTTAAGATTATGCTTTGTCAATCAAACACAGCAGAAGCAATGTTATACCAAGTTCATGTCTAGACCTCAAGAGACCTGACTTCCCACTACACCTCCCACTCCATCTCTATCTCAGAACCCTGCCTAGTCACCATGAGAATAAGCCCAGGCTAGCTTACTGGAGGATGAATGACCACATGGAAGAGAGAAAACTCTCAGCTCGGGCTACCTGTTAGGATTTGAATATGGTTTGTCTCCCCAAACACATATGAGAGTTTAGATCCCCAAAGGCTTATGTTAGTGGTAAGAAGAGGGTGAAAACTTAATCCAAATGGTGGAAACTTTGTAAAATGATTAGATTCAATAAAGTCACTCAGGTGGAGCACCCCTAATTGAAGCCTGGTGGCTTTATAAGGAGGGTCAGAACATCCATTGACAGAGATACACATACACTCCTGACATGATGGGATGCAGCCAATGTGGGCCCTTGCCAGAGCCTGCACCATTGCTCTTTGGACTTCCAGCCTCCAAAATTGTGAGTGGAACAAACCTCTTCTCTCTATAAAGTAGCCTGTCTTAGGTATTTTCTTAAATTCAATGAAAAGTTGACTAATGTACCACTGTAGACCAGTCACCAGCTGACCCACCAGGTGACTACAGATGCAAAAGTGAGATCAAGGGACAGCCAGAAGAACTGCCCAATCCAAACTGCTATCGTAGGCTTACAAATTAAATAAACAGGTGTTGTTTTAAGTCACCACATTTTGAGGTGATTTGTAACCCAGCAAAAGCTAACTGATACAGGTAAAGGTGGGCACTGGAGCTATCCCAGAGACCTAGTACCGACACCTGTTTCCAGAACACAGAGCCCTGGAAATCCACTTCCAGGAACTAACTGTTGTGGTTTTCTCCTCCGTGATCAGCTGCTCTTCACCTCATTTCCAGCCTACTCCTTATTCAGATCCTTCACTCTCTTGCCCAGGGCTGGATCCTCAGACCTTCTCTCTCTCTCTCTCTCTCTCTCTCTCCCTGTCTCTTCACCTGCCCCCTCCATTCACTACCTGGTGATTTCATCAAATTTTATGGACACAAAATAGTGTCTGATTCTCAGTGGGACCCTGACCCAGAGAGGGGTAATTATTCTAATAACATTACAAGGACAAGCTGGCACAGTGGCGCACACCTATAATACCAGTGGCTCAGGAGGCTGAGGCAGGAGGATATTAAATTCAAAACCATTTCAATAAAAGCAAGGTGTTAAGCAATTCAGTGAGACCTGTCTCTAGATAAAATACAAAATAGGGCCGGTGATGGGGGCTCAGTGGCTGAGTGCCCCTGAGTTCAATCCCTGGGACCCAAAAATAATATAAAACAAAATAAAATAACATTACTGGGACAACAAATGAAATCTGAATAAAATCTACAGAATGTTAACTTGAATGAATGTTAACTTGAATGTTAAATGAATATGTTCCTACAGACATATTCATTTATATGGATCATATAAATGAATTTCTTTCATCTGAGGAATACATGCTAAAGTATCTATGAGTAAAAGGGAATTTCATTTGCAACATTTCTCAATTGAGAATTGAGAGAAAATAATGGTATATATTTACATACAGAGAGAAGATGATAAAGCAAATGTGGCACAAAACTAGCAAAGGAAACCCCTCCCTGGCAGGTGGGCAGGAGTGCTTTGTACTATTCTTAAAATTTTTCTTTTGCTTTTTTTGTACTAGGAATTTAATCTGGGGGCACTTTACCAAGCAGCGACATCCCAAGTCCTTTTTTTAAAAAAATTAATCTATTTTGAGACAGAGTCTCACTAAATTTCTGGGGGGCTTGCTAATTTGCCAAGGCTGACCTGAAACTTAGGATCCTCCCATCTCGCCCCCTACAACCTCTGAGCTGCTGGGATTACAGGTGTACACCACCACACCCACCTTCTTATAATTTTTCTTATGTTTGAATTCTTCAAAACTAAAAGTTTGAAAACTTTGAAAGAAAAATGTCAACGTAATGAACAGAATAAACACAGTCATTCTTCAGTTTCAGGACCCCCACAGGACAGCAAAGCCGGTAGCTGTTCAGGTTCCTTATATAAAACGGCACATACTACCTACGCACATCCTCCTGCATACTTTAAATCTTCTCTGGATCGCTTATCACACCTGGCCTAATGTAAATGCTACAGACAGAGCTGTCGTACTGCATATGTTGTTTAGGGAATAAAGACAAGAAAAAAATCTGCACCTGTTCAAAACCGATGCAATTTTGTTTTGAAATATTTCCTGTCTGTGGTTAGTTGAATCCATGACGTGGACCCTGCATGCAGGACTGATGGCACTATCTATATTGATGATGCCTACATTTCTGTCTGTGGGCCATGCATCTCTCCCGAATGCCAGATGCACACATCTAATAAAACTTCCATCACAGACAGAGGGCACTGGGCTGGCATGAGGAAGCAAAGGCAGAGGGGTCAGGGGTAGGGTAGGGAGGTGCAGGCAGAGCGTTGGGGTGGGATGAGGAGGCACAGGGAGATGACCTAGCAGAGGGGTTTCTGGATGGCTTCTGGCAGGCGGTGAGACCCAAAGGAAGAGTAGGATTTTGGATCCACTTGCAAGTGCTGCGAGTTAAAGCCACTTGCCTTTTCTGTGTCACATTTCTTTATTTGTAAAATGGGGGAATAGCAAGAAGAGAGAGGCCGAAGGAGATTTTGTGACCCACACAGGAGAGGAGGAAGAGATCAGAGTGGTGTGGCCACAAGCAAGGAGTGCCTGTGGCAGGAGAGGCGAGGATCAGATATGCTGCCCTGGAGCCTCCAGAGACAGTGCCACCCGGCCAACACTGAGACTTCAGCTTGGCGATCCTGCTTTCTGACTTCTGACCTCCAAAACTGTGGAGGAATTTATTTTCTCTTGTTTTAAACTACCAGGTCTGGGATAATTTGTTACAGCAGCTGCAGGAAACTAATACAGGTTCTCCGCATGGAGTCACTCAGCTGGGATATGATGCTCGGTCCTCTGTCCCCATCCATGAGCAAGCAGGTCACTGTAGAAGCTCTGAGTCTCCCTGAAGCTCCTCCACTCACCCCTGCCCACCTCAAGTCCCTGCTCACCGGCAAGTATTGGCCATTGTAGATACAGCCGCAGTCTCGGGCAGGGATGCAGACGCCCTGGGAGAGCAGGAAGCGGTCGTCACATTCGCAGCCCTCAAAGCAGCGGGTGGTGCAGCCTGTGAGGCCTGAGAGGGCTGCACAGGAGCCCTGGCAGGAGTGTGTGCAGATGGAGTAGTGGCTGTGGGCGGGGCACTCGAGCGCTGCAGAGAGAGGGGACAGGGTGGGGTGACACCTTCAGGATGGCGAGGGTACTCATTGCCCAGGGCTGGGTGATGCTGAAGACAGATGATGAAGACAACTCTGAACTTTGTCCTACAGAGCTCACATCTGGTGGCACTGAGAGCAAGAGCCCCAAGTGACCGTGTTGCATGGGGAAGGAGAAACAGAGGGATCAGGGATGGGATGGGGAAGTACAGGCAGAGGGGTTGGGGGAAGAGGGGGAGTGGGACTGGGCAGACACAGGAGAAAAACAGGGGCCATGAGGACCCAGGGACACACCCAGATTAAGGCCTGGGCTCTGGCTAAGCCACTGGAGGCTGGTGCGGTTGCCCTGCGATGGTCACTGGGGTAGGAGAAAGAGGGATCAGCTTTAGGGAAAAAATTCTGAGTTCAATTGGGAACACAGCAGGTGTGAAGGATGCTGAGGACACTCAGGGGAAGATTTCTAGGAGGCCACTGGACCCCTGGGGCTAGTAGTCAGGGGACAGTTCAGGGTTGGAGATAGACAGTGTCCACTGTCACCACTGGGGACAGATCCAAGGCTATTGGGTATGTGATGGCCCCAGGCATAGGTCCTTTCCTGAGAAGACTAAAGGCAACAGCTCTGCTTTGACCCATGAGGGGTCATTACCTTGTCCTAGAGAGTCTTGAGGGAATCTGTCCCTTCCTTGGGGATTTGAAGGAGAGGTCAAGTCCTGTGTGGGAATCTCATGGCCGTGGCATTGTCTTGGGGGCTTGGGATGAGCCACAAACTCAGGCGTGTGTGTGGACTCCTGACCTTCCCAACCCTTCCTCAGAGGCCAACACAGAGAGAGCTGGACAGAATGCAGGGAAGAGGTGGAGGTGAAGTTTGAGGTGAGTGGGCCCCTGACAGGGGTCTGAGGAGGCCAGTCAGAGGAGTAGGAGAGAAACTGCAGGGGCTGCTGTTGGGGGGCTGGGAGGAGCCCTGCAACAGGGAGGGACCCTTCCCTAGCCACAGACAGAGAAGGGACCGGTCAGGCCTCCTCTGAAGGGCCCATGGATACTCACGGCAGAAGCTGTCTGTCCTCCAGGGCTTCACAGATGAGCCAGAGGCCTGACAGGCTGCTGTGTAGGCTGCCAGGCTCCGGCAGAGGACGGCTTTGTCACCCTTTTGGGCACACATGTCGTACACACATTGGCGGAAGTATTCAGAGGGTTTCAGCACCTCGTGGCAGGCCGCGAAGGGGCCGTGTGGGTCTTGGAGCTGCCCACAGGCCTTGTTGTCCTCATAGGCTTTGGTTTCCTCTGCCAAGCACACAGGGCAGCCCTGAGACCCACACCCCTCAGAACAACCCTCCTGGGAGGAGTCGGGGTCCCTCCAGGCAGTTCCAAAGGCCTCCACGCTGGAGGCCACTGAGCCAGTAGGAAGGACAAAGTCGTCACTCCAGTTGCCATTGAAGTTCCCACAGAGGCCACAGATGCGCCCATGGTAGGAGCTGGGGATGGATATGAGGACGTGGGCGTCGCCATCAAAGAGGAGCCGCAGCCCCTTGGTCGTCTGCAGAATCATGTTTCGGCCTTCGGCGGTCACCCGCACGTGATCCACAGACACGGGCAGGGCCACAGCCTCGCCATTCACGGTGACCTGGATGGAAGGGTCAGGTGGGTGAGGCCCCCCCCCCCCCACACTCCCAGGTGGGGAGCTGTGTGCTCCTCAGGGTAGAGCTGCATCTCCCTCTGTCCTACTGGGGTGGGGTCAATGTCCCCCTCAGCCCCTGCAGGGTGAGGTAATGGCTCCCTCAGAACCCGCTGAGTGGGGCTGTGTGCCCTCAGAACCCCAGATCAGGGTCATGTCCACTCACCTGTGGCCCTTGAGCCAGGCTCACAACCTGGTCAGCCACAGTCACCCTCAGGCGTTGGGATTCTCCAGACGATGCGTTGTTCTTCTCAAGCACGATGGAAAATTCCTCATCACCAGGCTTGCGCTCGCAGACTTCAGCCAAGACATAAGAGCAGGAGCCATGCAGGTCATAGACACGTCCATCGAGGGTGACATAGTGGATACCTCCACTGGCCAGGCAGCGACCGCAGCCCGTGGGGTGACAAGCCTGGATGCCATCCTCTATTCGACACTCCTCGTAGGGCCCGCAGTCTTCGCCCTCCTGGCAGCTGACCTGGCCACCTGGCCCGCACTCACAGCGCCGCTCACACTCGGGGCCGGGGTAGAAGGCCGCGCCCAGTGGGTAGTAGCGGCCGTCATGGAGGCAGCCGCACTGGCTCACGGGCACACAGGTGTCACCACTCAGCACGAAGCCGGCATCACAGACACAGCCCTCACGGCAGGTGGACTCACAGCCCTCAGGTGCTGAGAGGCTGGGGCAGCTCACTGGGCAGGAGTCTCCACAGAGCTCATAGTGGCTGTTGGCAGGGCACTGGAGAGCTGGGGGGACACACGGGGGATGAGCTGGGCAGGAGCAAGGGTGGGCAAGAGGAGGCCCCTGGTGGGAGAACCTGCTTAGGTGTGTATGGTTGGGCTTAGGGATCTGATCCAGAACATCTGGCAGCAGGACTCAGTGTGGGTCTCAGGTGTGTGGGGGAGGGGCAGCTCAGACCCAGGTGTGTGTTACCTGACCAAGAATTTTTAAAGACCAGTGGCTGCCCGGTGAATTTGATTATGTTCATCTGAGTGGGATAGGATTAGAACCAAATGGTATCTAACGGTGTGAATATGACTGGGGTATGGGGCCAGATGTGCCTCGGGGTATCAAGCTGTCTGAGTGGACCTAACTTCGATGTCTGCCATGACCAGGGGCATCCACAGTGTCTGACAGGGCATGTGCATCTGATTGGATGAAGCTGACTGGGTAAACTTGAACCAGATCTGCTAGAAAGGAACTGCCCAGGACTCTCTGACTGTGAGCTTGAATGAATCTCCCTGGAGCTGTGTCAGAATCCTGATTCCATCTGGGTTTAACTGCTCTGGGTGTGTCAGTGTATAATCTAGTTAGACAGCACGGAAGCTATGTGACCAAATTTGTGCGATTGGTTGTATTCTATTGTATAAGACAACTCAGGGGCATCTGAACAGGTATGTAGCTCACTAGATCTTTCTGATTGGGGTTCCTGGCTTCGGGTCAGCTGCCAAGTTCATCTGACTAGGGTATCTGAGTGCATGAATTCCTCAGAGTGTACTGGACTCTGGGTTTCTGCCCAGGTGTATCTAACTGGGTCCAGTCCCTCTCTCGCTACCATGTCTGATCTGGTGTATTTCAGTGTGTGAATTCCAAGGAGTCTCTCAGGAGATACCTGACTCAGGGGAAGAAGAAAGGCCCCGAGCCCAGTGGAGGCAGGAGGGCGCTTAGAGTCCTGGGAAAGGGGTGGGGGCGACTCCCACTATGTGGACTATGTATGGATGGGTACTTACGACAGAAATCAGGCTTCCTCCACTCTTCGAGCTGCGCCCCAGCGGCCTGGCAGGCTGCCACATAGGCGGCCACAGCAGGGCAGAGGCCTCCCGGGTGGCCCTGGGCCTGGCAGGCGTCCAGCAAGCAGGCTTCAAAGTACTGGGCAGGTGGTATGAGGCTGTGGCACGGTGCCAGCGGGCCGTCGGGGGCGGAGATCACGCCGCAGGCGTTGGGGCCACCAAAGGACTCCTGCTCTTCGGGCGTGCATGGTGGCGGGCACGGCCCGGGCACGCACTCCCCGCAGCCAGGTTCTCCTCCCACCTGCCAGCCTTCGGGTTTCCCACCCACCGCTGTCAGGTCGTCCGCGGGATCCTTGTTGTAGTTACCACACAGGCCACAGAGGGCGCCCGCGTACGCCGCTGGCACGCGCAGGCGCACGAAGCTGTCCCCGTCGAAAGTCAGGGAGAGCCCGAAGGCCGTGGTCACCACCACGTCCGCGCCACTCAGGTACGCATGCAGGCCTGAGTCCATCTGGAAGGGTAGCGCCACGAGCTCGCCGTCCACCTGCGGGCGTGGGAAGGGGCGGCAGTGAGTGGAGCAGACTCGGGGTCTAATCCTATCTCCACCACATACTAGCCGTGGAACCCTAAGCCCTGAATCTGCCCTAAGCATCTGTAGACATGTGTCATTGGCCCCTGTGGCTACTCTGAAGCAGGTACTTTCTGCAGACTCAGTTTACAGAGGAATACACTAAGGCTCAGAGAGTGGGAAGCCACTGATCCAAGCTGTGGGATCCTAAGGCTGTATCTGAACCCGTTCATCATGTCAGTGCTAAGGTGTAAAAGGTACTGTGGGGATCGCCAGGCCCCCTACTGTCTGGGGCAGCCCCGAGAGCTGGCATGTGCTTCTGTCTGGCCCACATCCCTGCTCACCTGTAGCTTCTGGGGCCAGCGGGCACTGAGTGTCAGGCTGTGGTTGTAGATATGCAGGGTGACACTGCGGGTGTAGCTGACAGCCTGGCTGCCCCGGTGCTCATTGACCACAGTGACAGTGAAGTTTTCGGTCCCCTTGGGTGGTTCAGGGCAGGGCCCACTCAGTAGGTACTCGCAGGTACCTTGGAAGTCGAATCGGTGGCCATCCAAGGTGGTGTAGTGGGGATCGCCCCAGGCCTGGCACTCAGCTGTGCTGACAGGTTGGCAGCCATGCTGGCCAGAGGGCAGCAAGGTACATTGTTCACCCAGCCCGCAGCTGACAGGTTTGCAGACCAATGAGCCACCCTCAGGTCCACAGTGGCACTGCTGAGAGCAGGTAGCATCAGTCCAAAACTCACTGCCAGCCTCGTAGTAGGTGCCATTGGCCCAGCAGCCACAGCCGCCGTCCAGGGGGACACAACGCTCACCACTCAACACGAAGCCTTCATTGCACTGGCAGCCCTCAACGCAGGGGCCCTTGCAGACAGCTGGTGTCGGGGAAGGTTCAGGGGGTGGGCAGCTGGCTGGACAGGGGGTGCCGCAGAGCTCGTAGTGGCTGTTGTCAGGACAGGAGATCTCTGTGGGTGGAAGAAGGAGGGTGAGAGAGAGAAAGAACAGCATTGGGCCTGGGGTCCTGGAACAGGGAGGAAAGAGACAAAGGGGAGCAGAGAGAGAGCAAGAGACAAAGGACGGAGAGAAAAAGTGAGAAACAGACACAATCAAAGAGACGCACAGAGAAATACTAAGAGAGACACAGAAACAAACAGAAAGATCCAGAAGGACGAGTGAAATCTCTCAGCTCCCAGCCGCTGCTCTGCTTCCCCAACACTCACCACAGCCGGCCTGTGTCCTCCAGTCCTCGATGGCAATTCCAGCAGCCTGGCAGGCGGCAGCATAGGAAGCCAGGGCCTGGCAGAGTATGTCTTGGGTTCCCCCGCCCAGGCACACATCCAGAACACAGCCCGTGAAGAAGCTTTCAGGCGGCACATGGGCATGGCAGGAGGCGAAGGGGCCGGTTGCGTTAGGGGCCAGAGGTCCGCAGAAGCCGGGACCCTCATACTCTTCCAGCTTCTCCTCTGGGCAGGTTGGGCAGGACCCTTTGCATTCATCCCAGCAAAATGGGTCCCAGCCTGGAACGCGCCAGCTGCCACCCCAGGTGGGTATTGAGGGAGCCACTGTGCCATTAGGGAAGACTTGATCATTACTGGGGTTTTTGTCCATGTTCCCACAGAGTCCGCACACTGCTTCACTGTAGCTGCTGGGCAGCTTCACCTCTACCTGCCAATTCCAGTCATAGGTGACTTGAAGCCCAAAGTCAGTCACCAGCACAGCCTTTGATGCTCCATGGGTCACTGAAATCCGCCCACCAGCCACGGAGACAGGCAAGGTTGTCAGCACACCATTCACCTGGGGGAGAGAGGGAGGCAAACAGGGGTCACAGAGGGGAGGGAGGTCCCAGCTCTGGCCCCTGCCTCCCTCTCTCATCCTGCCAGCAGGTGGGAGCGGCCAAGGTCTTTATCAATATGTGGCCGAATAGTCATTTTATAAACATGGTGGATGTTCTCATCCAGGCCCTGAGGTATGAGACCTCACATCCGCTTCTTTTTCTGGTTCTCTCTCTTGATCTCTCTCCCCTCCCCCTTCACTAGGGTTTTCTCTCTCTTCTTGGAGATCTCTCTCTGTCTCTGCATTTTCTCTCTAGATTTTTCTCTGTCCCTCTCCCCGCCTTTGCTCTTTTCATTCTCTGTGCTTCTCTGCGCCTGGACATCTCTACTCACTCCTGGTCACTTGCTGAGCGCCTATCCTGTTCCATGCCTTCCTTTCTCCCTGTGAGCTGCTAGGAATCTGCATCTTCTTCTTCCTGGGCAGAAAGGGTGGCCCCTCTCTCTCTTCCCAACTCTGTGACTTTCTCTTCATGTCTGAGTCTCTAGGCCTCTTGTTTGTTCCCTGACACTCTCGGGTGCTTACCTAGGCCCAGCTCTGAGCTGAGCCCTTGAACTGCACCACTTCTTTGTGGGCTGGGCCTGCTACGATGCCCATTCAACAGATGAGGACCCTGAAGCCCACCAAGTTAGCACTCGCTCAACATGGCCGAGCTCATGAGGAGGAGGGCGTGCCGACGTTCAGACCCAGGTCTTTTACAAAGGCAAATGCTAACGCGCTGTGTTAACACCCATAGCAAAGGGTTAGGCTTCATTCCCAGGGAAAGGATAATGGTTTGCTGTAATTGTTATTGTTTCTGTTGCCAATTTGATTCAGGCCTAGGTGAAGATGGAGATACCCCCCCCTTTTTTTTTTTTTGGCACATGGGATTGAACCCAGGGGCACTTGGCCACTGAGCCACATCCCAGCCCTTTTAAATATTTTATTTAGAGATAAGGTCTCACTGAGTTGCTGAGGGCCTCACTAAATTGCTGAGATGGGCTTTGAACTCAAAATCCTCCTGCCTCAGCCTCCCAGGCCGCTGGGATTACAGGATGCACCATCACACCTGGTGAAGATGGAGAATTTTGAGCTCCTCACTGTGGCTGTCAGGACACTACTGGGGGGCTCAGAGGACCATCCTGCTGAACATACCCGGACTTTGCCGATCTCGTCCTTGTGGATGGAGATGTTGGTCTCGAGGGTATTCACAGTGACAAGCTTCACATAGGACACAGCGGGATTACCCCGGTTTTCATTCTTGGTGGTGACGGTGAAGTGATTCAGGTTCTCAGAACTGACCCCTTGACAGACTGTTGTTGCCAACACATAGTTGCAGGTGCCCTGGAAGTCAAATGCCCAGCCATCGAAGGAGTGGTAGTGTGGGTCACCCCACAGCCAGCACGTGACCTCAGAGATGGGCACACAAATGCCCTGGCCATTCTCAACTTTGCATGTCTCCTGTGGCTGGCACGTCACATCCTGGCATGGATCTGAGGGCAGAGGAGAGAAGACCTTGAGGGGGGCTGTCTATCGTAAGGGTGGCTACTCCCCAGTATCTGCCCCAGTCTGTGCCAGGGATGCTGGCTCTGAAGGTCACCGCATGTTAGACCAGATTCCAGGGTCCTCACACCCAAAACCCAGACCCTAGAGTTTGCTGTGTCCAAGACTAAGCCCTGGGGTTCCCCCAGGTGTGACATGCAGGCTCTCTGAAGGACTATGGCCACAGTCCAAGTGTGAAGGGTCCCATTTTAGGCCCTAGAGTCCTTTTCTCTGGGATCTATTTCCCTATGTTGTTTGAGACCCAGGTCCTGCTTTCAAGATTCAGGCTCTGGGTTCTCTAGATTGAGAGCCCCAGGGACACTGAGACCTGCACTTCAGGGGTCCCTATGTCTGAGATCCCAGTCCCAGGTTCCCCCATGCCTGAGCTCTCAGCCCCCTGATCTCATACCCAAGACGACGGTCCTGGGGGACATTTTGATGGGAACCCTGTGCCAGGGGTCCCAACATTTCGTTCTCTGGCCCTGGGATCCCCATATCTAAGTCTCTTGACCTGGGGATCTTGCACTACAAGACTTCATTCCTGGGGGTTGTTTCATCTAGACTTGGGGGTCTCATTTCTGAGTTATTGTTCTGGACGGCTTCTGTATCTAAGAACTCATACTTTATGTCACTATCTCCACAACACCAACTTTTGGAATCCTCTGTGTCACTTCAAACTTCCTCCACTCTCCCTCTGAACCAGTTATCAATTTATTGCCTCCTGCTTCTAATCCAGCTGCATAGTTAAACTTTGTCTCTAGGGGGCGCTGGAGAGTCACTGCAGGAGGGTCAGTCCCTCATTGGTTCCAACCTGCTCCGATCTCCTCCGCACTTCCTGCCCCTGGGTGTGCCGGGCTGATGACATTTGGGACGCTGGCTCAGGGGGTTTCACTGGCCCCAGCTGGCTTCCCAGCAAATCACCTAGGCACTCCAGCTGGTAGGTTCCCACTGAGTTTTGCTAGTATCTCAGTGGGGGTGTCCTTCCTGTGGCCATGCCATCTTCTCTGCCACCCAAGGGACTACAGTAGGGTCCTCTTAGGTGAGATCTCAGGCTCCCTGTATCTGCCATGTTCCTATTCTTCAGCATTCCCTTTTCCTTTCCTTTTCTTTTTTTAAAATTAGTTTGTTTTTGAGATAAGTTCTCATTAAGTTGCCCAGACTGGCCTCTGTGGGTAGCTGGAATCACAGGTGTGCCCACTACCCAGCTCCCTTACCCTTTGGTAGTTATTCCCCTCTTAGTAGTAAATCATTCTCTTTTTTCTTCTTTCTTTCACTTCCTCTCCTTCTCTCTCTCTCTTTCTTTCTTTCTTTTTTTGGTAGCAGGGATGATTGAGCCCAGGGGCACTTAACCACTGAGCCACATCCCCAGCCCTATAAATCATTCTTTATATAAACTTTCCGTATTCAAACGTCTGTGTGGTATCTGTCTCCTGACAGGACCCTGATTGACGCACCTCCACCTCTGGTGGTCCCTGTTGTTCTGTTCTCAGCCCCGAGGGTCTCAGCCCCCGCCTCTCAGTTCTGGAAGTCCCATTCTTTAGTCCTTGGGGGGTTCTTGCCTTTCCCCGCCTAAGAAACCAGCCCCAAGTTGGCTTGTGTCCCAGATTTAGTCTGGGGATCCCGTGTCTGATGCTGTACCTAGAAATCTGATCCTCTGCTGGAGGGGTCCCTGTAGCCAAAGTCCTTCCTTGGTGGGGCTCTGCTTCAATCTTGGGACTGGGACTCTTCCTGAGACCTCAGAACTCTTGCTTTCTACCCTTGTCCCCTGGTGTCCCAGTCTTTCCTGATCCCCAGTGATGACATCTGAAGCCTTGATCCTCATCCACAAACCAGTGGTCAGCAAACCAGGGTGCCACTCGTTGCCCTTTTTGTAAATAAAGTTTTTTTTTAAAGCCACGCCCCTTCACTTGCTTCCTCTGTGGCTGCTTTCATGAACCCGGGCAGAGCTGAGCTGTTGTGACTGAGAATATGTGGCCTGCAAGCTTACATATTTCCCATTTGGCCCTTGACAGAAAAAGTTTGCCTGTCCCTGCCTTATACTGAGGGCTTCTGACATCGTCTCTCCTGGGAAACCCGGACCTGGAATCCCTGCTAAGTGTCCTTGGCTCCCACGATGTTGATCTCTGCTCTTGACATTGAGAAACCCAGCCCAGGGTCCAACACCTAGCCCTCTGCACCTCCCACAAGAAAACCACCTTGACGCCACACTACCCTCGCTCCCAGGTCTCTGCCCTCTTCCCACAGCCCCGGAGCCCAGCACCTTTGGGGCCAGAGCTGGAGACGCAGCTCAGGACGCCTGCTTGGGGCTCGCACACCTCCTCCGCCGCACAGGTGTGATTCTGGCACACCATGCCTTCGCCAGCGTGGCACACACACTGCTGCTGGCAGTCGTCAATCAGGACTGTCTCCTCTGGCTGTGGAGACAGAGGGCATGCTCATCAGGGATGGATCCCACGGGTGGGCGCCAACTCTGGCATCTCCAGTGATCCAGACGCAGAAGGGTCCAGAGAACATGAACATGGTGTCTTTCGGCAGAGTGGACCTTGGCGCTGGGGCCCAAGCCATCCATCTATCCATTCATTCATTCATTCATTCCCTTTCACGCATTTCCTGGCTCTTTTATTCCAAAATATCCACTAACCATTGCTTAACAGGAGAAGTGGTGTGAATAGTAATTAAGAGCAGACTCACTGGCTTTGAACCTGTTTCTGCTATTTCCAAACTGGAAAACTCTGGACGACATTACTTAACCTCTTTATGCCTTGGTTTCCTCATCTGTACCCTGCAGGCATCTGTAGACTGCATATAATAATAGCATCTGCCAAAGAAAGTGTATCTGAGTTGATTCATGGAATGTACAGATGAAATGAAAAGGGACCTCCTTCCATCATCCAGACCGAAGAGGAAAGTGGCTGGGTAGAGATGACATAAGATTGCGATGTGCAGGGACGTGGAGATTCATTGCACTGTTCTGTTGACATTTGTCATGTTTGAAATTTTTCATCATAAAAGTGTTTATGTAAAATAAAAGCAGGCTGGTAGTAAGCACCACTCACATATTTACTGTGATTTCTAGTATTGCTTGTGTGAGAACAGCAGAGAGGGTCCCTGCCCTTAGAAAGCTCTCAGTCTTGTGAGGGTGACAGATTTGAAACAAGCAAACACTCAAGTCAAAGGAAAAGGATTCACTGTGGGAGAGGGATACAGAGGGGATTGGCAGCTGGTCTGAGAGAGACAAAAATCTCATCTTTGTGGTCATGGAGGCCACCTTTGCCCAGACCTGGGATACAAAGCTAAACTAAATTGTGACCTGGGGAGCCAGGGAAGGGTTTAAAGCTTCAGAACCCATGGTCATATTTATAAAGGTCTTTCCCACTTCCATGTGGAGGGTGGACCAGAGGAAATAAAAGCAGGGGCTGGGAGAGGACAAGCTGGACCAAGGTGGGATGGGAGAGGGGAGGAGATGCAGGAGGATAAGTGGACAGGCTGTGAGGTCCTGGGTCCTGCCCTAAATGTCCAAGCTCCTACCTCATAGTAGGCGCCTTTGTAGTAGCAGCCGCATTCCTGGATGGGCACACAGGTTTGGCCATTGTAGAGGAAGTCAGGGTCACATTCACAACCCTCAGCACACAGTTCCGGGCACTTCAGGGGCGCACTGAGGGCCGAGCAGCCGAGAGAGCAGGTGTCTGCGCACAGCTTGTAGTGGCTGTTCGGGGGGCACTCCATGGCTGCAAGGGAGGGGTGCCGATCAGGGCGTCGGGAGGAAGGTGCCGCGCGTGCAGGGTCTGCCCGCCCCCTCCCCACCCCTCCGGGCCGCCCTCACTCACGACAGAAAGACTCGTTCCTCCAGGGGCCCACTTGGCCGCCCGCCGCCTGGCAGGCGCTCACGTAGGCATGGATGTTGCTGCAGAGGATGCTCAGGTTGCCCCCGCCCAGGCAGAGGTCGAAGACGCACTCTTCCAAGGGCCCCTGGGGGGCGACCAACTTGTGGCAGGCGGCCAGCGGCCCGGTGGTGCTGGTGAGGATGCCGCAGAACTGCTCCTTCTGGTACTGCTCCTCCTGCTCCGGGCTGCACTTGCACTCCTCGCACTCGGGCGGGGGCGCGCAGGGGGAGACCGGCACCGCCTGCTCCCAGGAATTGCCGAACTCGTTGGGGTTGGCGGCCTGTGAGCCGTCGGGCTTCTGGAAGTCATCCTTGGGGTCGCCATCGTAGTCTCCGCACAGGCCGCACATCTGCTGGTAGTAGTTGCCTGGGACGGTGACCCGCACGTAGTACATCATGTCGTAGGCCACGCGCAGCCCGAAGTCGGTCTCGATCACCACGTCCGAGCCGTGCTGGTAGGCGCGCACCTGGCCATCGGCCAACTCCACTGGCAGCTTCTGGTCCACGCCATTCACCTGGGAGGCAGGGAGGCCAGCTTCAGAGGCTACACTCGGAGGACAGGGTCAATACCTCCCATGTCCCTGCCTTTGTGCCCTCACCCATCTGGGCCTCAGTTTTCATGTTTGTAAAGTGAGTCTAATAATGGGGTCTTGGGTCAGAAGTGCGGGTGCACGCCTGTGATTCCAGCTGCCTGGGAGGCTGAGGCAGGAGGATCTCGAATTCAAAGCCAGCCTTGGCAACTTAGGAAGACCCTGTCTCTAAATAAAATATAAAAAGGGCTGGGGGTGTGACTCAGTGGTTAAGCACCCCTGAGTTCAATCCCTTTATTTCCAAAAAAAAAAAAAAAAAAAAGGTTCTGGAAGTAACCTGAACCACTTACAACCACTTAGAACTTCAAAATGTGACCTCATTTGGGAAAAGGGTCTTTGTGGATGTAATTAGGGTGATATCTCAAGGTGAGACCATCCTGGATTACAGTGGGCCCTAAATTCAATGATGGGTGTCCTTATAAGGTCAGAAGAAGGGAAGACACAGACACACAGAGAAGGCCACAGGAAGACAAAGGCAGGGATGGAGTGCCAAAAAACTCCCGGAGCCACCAAAAGCTGGAAGGGGCAAGGAAGGATGCTCCTCTACAGACTTTGGAGGCATCTGGCCCTGCCATAGCATCTAGAATTGTGAGAAACTAAATGTTAACTTAAGCTCCCATTCTGAGCAATTTGTTACAGCAGCCACCAGCAAACTAATACAGATTTCAGTGGAAGCAGCAGCTCACCAGCTAATCTTAATATCAACAGTGCCGTGGTTGACCCTGGAGCCACTTGCCTGGCCTCAAGCACAGCTTGCCCTTACCCTTTCTGTGTCCTTGGGCAGGTGACTCGTCTCTCTGTGTTTCCCCAAATATCAAGTGGGAATTAGGGGCCTACCCCATAGGATTATTTTCAGGATTGGACCAATTAATACCAGTAAATTGCTGAGAGAAGTGGCCTGGATGGGAGGCAGGGTGCTCTGGGAGCACTTCCTGTGATAAGGAGCTACGACTAGAGGTTTTTATTATGAGAGTGAAGCAGCACTAAGGGTTTCTGCTGTAAGCATCAGTGGGTGGAACGCAGGCTACATTTCTGGGGAAATGAGCTCCAAACCCATGAGCTGAGGACCAGTGGAAGACTCTGGGCCCCGGGAGAGCCTTCTAAATCCTTATCACGGGTGTGGTGCACACTGGATTCTTCCAGAAGCGTGAGGCATCAGGGGAGACAGCAGGAGAAAGGCAGGCTCTTGGCTGAGTGTCCTAAAAACATAATCAGCCTCCATATTGTCCAAGTGGGGTTGAGTAGTGACTAAGGGCAAGGGTTGACCTCTGTGCCTCAGTTTCCTCTTCTGCAAAATGGGCATAATGATGGTTCCCAACTCATAGGGAAGCCATGGATTCAGGGAGATGCAAACAAGAACACCAACAACTCCCACGTGTTTGGAGCTAACTGTATACGCCAGGCACTCCTTTAGGACTTGGGATATTGCTAGGGAATACATTAAATCGTGCGATGTGTGTGCAGTGCACAGTGAGCACTCCATAAAGTCATCTATTAATCAGATTATTTGTCAGCTATTTATCAGCTATTTTGTCTGTTATTTATCACCATGACTGCTACCAGGAAGATGGCCGTTTGCCTGTATTTCAGTGGGCTCTCTGGGGAAGTCCCTCCAGTATAGCTGAAATGCCAGTTTCTACATGAGGCCAAATCCTTCTCGGCCCACAAAGCACTGCAGGGCGACACAGGGACCAGCACACAAGCCCGGGTTCAAATCCTGCCTCTGCTGGGGGACTCTGGCCAGTGATGGGACCTCTCCCTCTAAAAACAGGAAGTGAGTCACGGTGCCTCCAACGCTGGTGGCGGCAAGAACACAGTGGCAGCGTGCTGTTGGAGTGCTAGGCAGCCATCAAGGTCTGGGGCAGGGTGTGGAGGCTGGAGCTGCTTTACTGCTGTCGTGATGGTTACTGAGTGGGTGGCAGGGGTCACCTACAGCCTGTCCTCTGTGCTTGGGCCTTTCCCACCCTGAGTGTTCCCAACTTCCGAATGCACCAGTGGGTGGGAGGCCAGGGAGGTGGCTGGGCAGGGACTGAGAGTGGAGTGCGGGGGAGGAAGCGGAGAGATGATCAGAATGGACAGTCAGGAGGCTGCAGGAAAGAGACTGAGCCCCGGGGGAGCGGGTCCCAGGTCCCTGAGGCCTCCTCCCTCCTTGGCTTCCGCCGTGGGCCCTGACCAGCTCTCTCCTTGGGACCCCTGGGCCTCCCACGTCCTCCTCATGCTCTGTGCATCCTGAGCTGAACCTCATCCCTGATCGCTTCCCCCATCCGTGTCCCCTCCCTTGAGTCCCTCCCCTGCCCTTACCGTGACCTTCCACTGATTCTGCTCCAGCCGCAGGGTGTAGTTAGCCACCTGGACTGTGATCGCCTTGGTGACACTGACTTGCCCATTGCCCCAAGCCACATTCTCCTGCAGGACGGTGAACGGGGGCAGGCCAGGCCGGGCGCTGCAGGTCTGAGCCAGCACATACACACAGGTGCCCATGAAGTCGAAGCGCTGGCCGTCGAAGGTGGTGTAATGGGGGTCTCCGGACGCCTGGCAGGTGACGGAGCCCACCGCCACGCAGCCCAGGACTCCATTGGATGGCTGGCAGGCCTCCTGAGGGCCGCAGGAGGCGGGCTCACAGGACACCAGGCCGCCCTCCTGGCAGTGGCAGAGGGATTCGCACCCGGGTCCGGGGTAGAAGCTCTGGCCTGGCGGGTAGTAGGCGCCCTGGTGGATGCAGCCGCAGGAGGCCAGGGGCACGCAGGACTCACCGCTGAGCGCGAAGCCGTCATCACAGACGCAGCCCTCGTAGCATTCCGAGCCACAGCCGCCGGGGACTGGGAGGTCTCCACAGGACAGCGGGCAGCCGTGGGAACACGCCTCGTAGTGGCTGTGAGGTGGACAGCCCAGGGCTGCAGGGAGAGGAGCTGGGCATCAGGAATCCACCATCTCAGGTGACACAGCTGACCCCACACACACAGGGGGCCCCATTAAAAGAAGCCCTATGTCCGGCAGGCCTGTCACAATTTCATCCTGCTCGGTTTTATTTTTTCAGTCCCAGGGACGGAGCCCTGGGCCTCGCACGGGCCAGGCACGCGCTCTACCCCTGACCTTCCCCAGCTCTGAGCCTGATGACGAAGACTCTGTCCCAACGTGACCAAGGTTCGGGATCGTCTGAACTGTCTTTAATGACTTTATTTAAGTTGGGTACAAACCGCTGAGGCATGGTACATCTTTCCAGCGTGCAGGTGTTCGTGCGTGTATGATCTATGCAATGTATTTGTAGTGTTTCTAGCTCCTTCCTTTTATGTGGTAACTAAAAAAATATTTGCTGTTTTTAGTAAATTTTAGGTATTCAGTAATAGTTAATGATTTAAAAAGAATTACTGGGCTGGGGTTATCACTCAGTGGGAGAGCACTGGCCTAGCACACGTGAGGCACTGGGTTTGATTCTCAGCACCACATATAAATAAATAAAATAAAGGTGCACTGATGACTAAAAAATATCTTAAAAACTAATTACTAATGCTGCATTATATTATTTAAAGTATTTAGTGTTGTCATGATTAAAAAGCAAACAAACAAAAACCACTTCTCTTTTCCCTCCAGTCACTCCAGTGGATAAGACAGGCAACTTCCTCCAAAAACCCAAAACAAGACAAAATGAAAAGACTACAACTGAACCAAATCAAGCCTCCTATGCTGTCTGATATGGTAGCCACTAGCCACTATAGCCATTTAAATGTAAATTAAGTAAAACTAAATAGAAGTGAAGATTTAGTCTTTAGTCACATCACTTCTATGTCAAATGTTCAATAGCCACCTGTTGACTCTGGGTGTGGCCATGGTATTAGCTCTGACCACAGGACATTTGCAAATAGGATACCAGGCAGAGCCCCCAAAAGGGCGTGTGCATTGGGGCTTGTCTGCTCTTGTTGGTCTTAGGTATTTTGAGAGCACTTTACAAAGGAGCCTGGGCTGCCCTCCTGAAAGCTGAGACAAAGTGAAGCAAAGAGAGGCAGTTCCAGTCAAGTCACCTCCTAAACCAATACACTGAAAACTGTCAGAAGGGTAAAGGCATCAGAGATGAACCAGCCTCAGTTGAGCTGCTGTAGAGTACAGAATCAATCAAACTGGCCCAAAACAATACAGTCCAGCAGCCCCCAGCATCTTAAGCACAAATAAATACTTTTGCTTTAATGCACTAAGTTTTGGGGTTATTTGTTATGCAGCAACAGCTAACTGATACAGTGATTTTTTTGAAAAAAAGTCTTTCAAGTATAGAAGTATGTTAATTTAGGTTAAATTGTGTTAGGAAAAAAAACATAAAAAGAATTAGGACATCAGTTTGGGAGGGTGAGGATATTTTCCTGTCCCTCCATAGTGTCCCTGGTGCCTAGAACAGTCCCTGGAACATAGTAGGTATTCAACAAAACAGTCATGCTTTGATAAAAGACAGGGATGTGTTCTGAGAAATGCATCACTAAGAGGTTTTGCTATCGTGTGATCACCACAGAGTGTACCTACATGAACAGCTATGATGACACCAGGGGAAAGAGTCTCATGGGACCACCATCATAGATATGTGGTCCCTCGGTGACCAAAGCATATGAATAATTGAAGGCACTTATATTGAAGGAGATAAAGGAACGATGTGACGTTCATGGATTTATCATGTCTCTTTTCAACAGTGGTGTGTGCCAGTTGGTGCTGTGTTAAAAGAGTAACAAAAGTCAAGTAAGATGTCAATATATGTCAATCACTGTGGACACTAGATGAGGGGTCGATGAAAGTGCATATCCTAGCTTGCTTTTGAGGATGTCCAAAATTTTCCATAAGGAAAAGGTTTTCAGGAGTCAGAAGTTAGCCAGAATCGGTGGGGCACACCTGTCATCTCAGCAGCTCAGGAGGCTGAGGCAGGAGGATCACCAGTTCAAAGCCAGCCTCAGCAACTTAGGCCCTGAGCAACTTAGTGAGATCCTGTCTCTAAATAAAATATTTACAAAGGGCTGGGGATGTAGCTCAGTGGTTAAGCACCCCTGGGTTCAATCTGTGATACCAAAAAAAAAAGGAAAAAAAAAAAAAAGACAGAAGTTACCATTTGCTGGAAATTTTATCTTTTGCAATTATTTACACTTAGGATGAAAATATGCGGTTCCGTTTATATAAAAAACCTTTAGGAGTCAGAATGGAGGTTACCTTGTGGGGCAGGGGACTGGAATCTTTTATTTTCCTTGAACTTGCAACTATTTACAGAGATTTGTTCTTCTACTGAAAGCCGAGCAAGCTGTTTGTTATGATATGTACGTATTCTTAATATGTGTATCACATTTCAACGATAAGTAAAAAAATTCAAAACTCAGGGGAGGGGATGCTTGCCTTTCCAAATTTCATTCAGAGGCAAGAAAAATGTCTTCCAGCCATTTCGGCACTCACGTCTGAAGCCAGGCTCTCCAGCCCACTGGCCCTCGGTGGCCAGGCAGATGTCATAAACGAGTGGAGTAGGCCAGATGGTGACCGAGCACTGGAGAGCGAACCAAGCTGCTCTGAAAGGCAGCCCTTCTGGCTTATCACTGAATGACAGCTGTCACATGAGAATCAGACCTAGGGCCACCAGATGTGCTCAGTCAGCCACCTGCATTTGTACTGCCCGTGACTTCCCAGCTGTCTTGTGTAACTGAGAGTTTCTGGACCTCAGTTTCCCCATCTGCTGAATGGGTATCTATGACCCTAACCCATACCTCATGAGGCCGTTGTAAGGATTAAGTGAACTAATGATATTTGTGCATTAATGAACAAACATAAGGCTGGGGCCCCCAGCTGCCACTCTCGGTACTCACGGCAAAACTCCTCAGTCCTCCAGGGTTGCACGGTGGCCCCAGCAGCCTGGCAAGCATCAGCGTAGCTGGCTAATGCCTCGCACAGTAGCTCGGTCTGGCCGGGCAGCAGGCAGAGGTCATAGACACAGTCCCGCACTGCACCCTGGGGGTCCAGCTTGCTGTGACACTCCCGGAAGGGCCCCGAAGGGTCAGCAAGGATTCCACATTCCTTCTTGCTCTGCACCTGCTGGGTCACCAGGGAGTCCAGCTTGGGACAGTCACCCGGTTTGCTCGCTCCACAGTTGGCGGGGCTTGGCTCCTCCTGCCAGCTGTTTCCGAAGTCCAGAGCGTTGGCAGCTTGACCTCCACCCCGCAGAGCCAGGTCGTCAGCCGGGTCCCCGTTGAAGTTCCCACAGAGCCCACACAGGGCGTTAGCATAGCTGCTGGGCACCTTGACGGTCACTAGGGCATTCCAATTGTAGGTGACGGTCAGGCCAAAGTCTGTTCGCACAACGGCGTCTTGGCCCTGGCGGAATACTTGCACCTGCCCATCTGCGGCTTGGAAGGGCAGGTAATAAAGGATGCCATCCACCTGGGCAGAGAAGCGGGAGGGCGAACGGGTCAGGGCATTTGTGGCTCTGCGGCCCACCCCTCTCTCACTTGGCTTCAGGGACTCTGACCTCCTTGTTAATCTCTTCAAACATCATGCTGGGTCCTACTTCAGGACCTTTGCACAGGCTGTTCCTCTTTCTGGAATACCCCCATCACTCTCCATCTGGTTTCCTCTGACTCATCTTTTTGATCCAAATCCCTTATGATGGCCTCAAAGTCCCCACTACTCTCCAGTTTAATCTCCCAGCACAGCCCAATCCCTGCCCTCGGCAACTCCAGTCACGCCGGTATCTCAAACACACCAAGCTCATCCCGGCCTCAGGGCCTTTGCACCTGCTGTACCCCTTCTTGGTGGCGTTCTCCCCGTCTTCCACATCCCTACTCTTTGCCTGGTGGCTGGCGTCTTATACTTCACAATCTGTTTAAAATTGAACCCGCCTACCCACAAGTCCCTACTTGTCCCCACCTTTCTGACCTCGTCTACCAACTGCTCTATCCTGTCTCCCAACTTCATTCCCAACATGCATCATCGCCGGCCTCTGTGCTGTTCTCCTGTGTTCTTCAAGCTCAGTCTAACTCTGTTCCCTCTGCCTAGAAGACACCACTCTTCGTCTGGTGGCCTCCTCCTCATCCTTCAGGCCTCAGCTGAGATCACAAGCCTGATCATAGCCAGCCCACACCTCATCTCCTACTCCAATCCTCACTCCAGCCCTGCTGGCCACCTCGCTGTTCCTTAACTCCTCCAACTTATTGCTGTCCCAGGACCTTTGCACTTGCTGTTCCTTCTTCCTGGAACACCCTTCTGTCCACTTTTCTCCCTGCTAATCCATGTCTTTCCTCAGGAAAGGCAACACAGTGGAATGGTGAAGAGTACAGACTCTGGTCATACATATGCACCATGGAATATTACTCAGCCATAAAGAAGAGTGATATTGCATTTGCCAGGAAATGGATGGAACTGGAGGCTATCCTGATAAGTGAAATAAGCCAATCCCAAAGAACCAAAGGCCAAATGTTCTCTCTGATATGCAGAAGCTGACTAGAAATAGGCAGGGGAGCAGGGAGTGGCGGTTCACTGGATTGAACAGGGTGGAGTGGGAGGAAGGGAGGGGCAGTGGAATGAGTTGGTTATCACTTTCCCATGTTCAAATATGAATACACAGCCAGTATAACTCCTCATCATGTACAACCACAAGAATGGGAAGGTCTACTCTGTGTATGTGAATGGTGGTTCCTTATGCTCTTGGACAGAAGGAGAGAGTCACACAGCCAAGGAGGGGCAGTGTCCCCTGGATGAGGGACCTGGGCCTTAACCACTGGCCACAGATCTTTGAGCAGGCCCCCAACCCTAACCTGAATCCAGAATCCCTAATCTTAGGTGGTGCTTCCTGCCTCCCCCAGCCCGGGGCGCCCTGTCACTCACCAGCACTTGGCCAGGGTACTCCCGGCGCACGGCCACCTCCACACCGTAGGCCTCCACTCGCACGGCGCGCGTGTAGCTCACGGTCTGGCTGCCCCGATGCTCGTTTTCCACCAGCACCCGGAAGGCGGGCAGCCCCGCGTTCTGGCCGCACGAGCCCACCAGCAGGTACATGCAGGTGCCCATGAAGTCGAAGCGCCGGCCGTCGAAGCTGACGTAGTGCGGGTCGCCCGACGCCTGGCAGCTTCCGAAGCTGGTGGGGTAGCAATCCTGGAGGCCGTTCTGGACCTGGCACTGCTCGCCCGCCGGGCAGCCTTGCGTGCTCTGGCAACTCACCTTCTGGGTGGCGCCGTCGCAGGTGCAGCGCTGGCGACACTGATCGTCCGCCCACACCGCCTGGCCGGGCGCCAGGGGCCGACCCTCGTAGGTGCATCCGCACGACGAGGCTGGCACACAGGCGCCGCCGCTGCTCACGAAGCCGGGGAGGCACACGCAACCCTCCACGCACGGGCGCCCCGAGCAGTTGGCCGGCGCCGCCTCGGAGTTGCAGGTGGCCGGGCAGGCGGGGCCGCAGAGCTGGTAGCTGCTGTTGGCCGGGCAGGACATGGCTGCGGGGGCGGGGGAATGGCAGCGGGTCAGGGGGCCCTCCGCGACCCGCAAACCTTGCGACTCCCCGGAGCCGGCCATCTCAGGCAGTGACATTTCCATCCTTCCCAGGGCTCAGGTCCCAACCCTCAGAGGTGTAGGTAACCCTCTCCATCCTGTTCTCTGGAGCCCATCAGTGGGTAAAGGGGGGGAACCCCCTTCCAAAGGCACCCAGAATCTGCCTCCTGGTCCTGTCCAGGGCAGCAGCCTCCTGCCTGGTCTCTTTGCTGCTGCCCCCACAGTAGGTCCTCAGCCAGGTCAGGTCTCTTCCTCCTACAGCTCCATCTTTCTCAAGGGAAAAGTGAGGGTCCTCCCAAAGCCCACAAAACCCCCTCAACCTGTCCACATCTCTTTCACTCACTCCCTGGCCAACTCTGTCCCGGTCCCAGCGGACTCCTCCCCAGTCCTCAAATTCTCTCCTCAGGGCCTTTGCATGACCAATCTCTCCGCCTGTGTCATCCTCTCCTCATAGAGTATGGTATAAGGTCAAGCCCAAGGCTCCCCAAATTCTGGTGGCCTGAGTTCAAATCCCAGATTTCCCCTTCCTAGCTGTGGGATTAAGAGTGAACGACTCTCGTGGAATCTAAAAAGGTTGATCTCACAAAAGCTGAGAGTAGGATGAATGGTGGTTACCGGAGGCTGGGGAGAAGACGGTAAAGCAAAGATTGGGAGAGGTTGATCGATAGTGGAAAGTTAGTTTGGGAGGAGGATCAAGTAATGGTGTGTGATTGATAGCAGCATGACTATAGATTACAACTACACATTTTACGTTTCAAGAACCTAGAAGGATTCTAAACATTTTTACCATAAAGAAATGATAACTATTTGAGGAGACTGACATGTTTAACCTGATTTTCACATTGCACAATGTGTACATGTATCAAAACATCACTTGTTACCCCATTAATATGTACGATTTTTATATTTTCATGTAGTAGTTAAAGGTTTAATTTAAAAAAACATATTAAATTTACCACCTTAACCTTCAAAAAAAAAAAAAAAAAAAGAGTGAACGACTCTCATCTTCCCTGTGCCTCGGTTTCCCCATCAGGAAAGTGAGACGATATGGTGCTGACCTCACAGGATTGATGCGAGAATTAAGTGAGTTCGTCTATGCAGAGGCGCTCGGTGAATATCACTCTCATTACAGAACTGACTCCATCACCAGACCCTGCTCTCCGCTCCAGTCACCTGTTCATAAAGTCCTTCCCACACCCTCCACTTTGTGAGCCTCTCAGATACTTCTGTTTCATGAACTTGCTTTCTTTTGCTTTCCAAAGATATGTCATGATTTACTTGCTTACCACCTGTCTCTCCCTTGCCCCCTAGGTTATAGGAGTGGGAATCTGATGGTCACTGCTGAATTCTCAACACTAAGGACAGGGCCTGCCACTCTCGATGCTCAGTAAGCACTGCAGAAATGAATGGGTGGGTAAAGGAACCACCCACTGGTTCCTCTGGGGGTGGAGGGAGACTTACTGGGCAGTGGGGTCACAGCAGTGACCCACACAAATCCCAAACAGCCTCCATGTCTCCCCCAGGTTTACCACTCCTCTGAAGTGGTCTTTTCTGTCTCCTGAACTCCCCTCTGGGAGTCTTACAGGGGCAGGGTGGGTCCCCATGGGTCCTCACAGGGCCAGGCGGTGGATCAGGAGTATTTGTTGAGTGAATGAGTGACTGATTCAGTGGATGAACACCTGCTTACAGAGCTTGGGCTTTATTCAGAGGGCAATGGGGAGCTATGGAAGGAGTAGGAGCAAAGGGAGACCATTGTATTTCTGTGTCAGAACTCTGCAGACTGTTTCTCCTGCCAAGCCTCTGCTCACGGTCTTCCCTGGGCCCAGAACCAACATCCTCCGACTTATTTTTCTGGCTACTTCCAACCCCTCCTGCAGATATTCTTTTTCTAGGAAACCCTCTCCAAACTCTCCCCAAGATGGATCAGGAAGCTTCTCTGGTGTCCCACAGTCCCCTTGAACTTCCCGGGTCCCAGTCCTGACCACCCTGCCGGTGCCTTCCCCATCACAGCCCAGGCCACTCTAGATTGTTGCCGTCTAGTGACATGTCCACCCCAACCCTGGGTTCACTGTGGACTCAACCTGGCTGTGTTGGCCACTCCTGTGTCCCAGGCACTGTCGAGCACAGGCTGAGCCACAGTAGGTGCTCAGGTATTGAACCGGAGCAAGCGGTCCCCTGCCCCTCCCACGTGCTCCCGAGCCCGCCCCCCAGGGCGTCGCTTACGGCAGTTGGCTGGTGATCTCCAGTCTCCCACCGCGATGCCGAGCTCCACGCAGGCCTGGGCGTAGGCGCTAAGGGCGCGGCACAGGGTGGTTCGCTCCCCGCCAGTCACACACATGTCGTACACACAATCTTCCAGGAACGGTCGGGGGTCCAGGGTTTCATGGCAGGCTGCAAAGGGGCCATCAGACACGGTCAGCATGCCACAGACACGGTGGCCTTCGTAGTGCTGGGCCTGGCCAGGGGTGCAGGATGGACAGTTTTCCTGGCAGCCGTCATCGCACAGGTAGTCGCCGTCATCCAGCTTCCAGCTATTGGCAAACTCCATGACGTCAGACACCTGCTCCCAGTCAGGTGTGAAGAAGTCATCGGTGGAGTTGCCATTGTAGTTGCCGCAGAGACCACACACCTGGTCTCGGAAGCGCTCGGGCAGGCTCACTGTCAGCCGGCAGTCCCAGTCATAGGAGACCACCAGCCCGAAGTCCAGCTCCACCACAGCCCGTGTCCCACTCTGGTACACTCGCAGGCGACCCTCGCTCAGGGAGACCGGCAGGCGCGAGCGCTGATTGTCAATCTGCAGAGGAGGTGGGGGCGGTCAGACCCTGGTGCGTTCTCCCCTTTGGCCCTTTACCTCTTCGGCTCAGCTCCCCTATTCCAGCCACATTCCCATTCCTTCCTCTGTTATCCTATGGAAGCCTTGTGACTTTTGCCCTTACAATTCCCATGGCCCCAAATGTTCTTCCCCCAGATGTTGCTACAGCTCACTTCCTCACCTCCTATGAAATATTTGCTCAAATGTCAAATGGCAACCCCTGCCTGGCTTATTTTAAGTAGCAACTCTCCCCTAGTCCCTGTTCTCTTTCCCTGTTTTCCTTTTTTCACACAGCTTCTAATTTTCTAAAATATAATTGGCACTGGGTGTAGTGGTGCCTGGCCTGTAATCCCAGCAATTTGAGAGGCTGCAGCAGGAGGATCCCAAGTTCAAAGTCAGCCTCAGCAACTTAGCTAGCAAGGTCCTAAGCAACTTGTGAGATCCTGTCTCAAAAATAAATAAGTCGATAAGTCAATAAATGGACTGGAGATGTAACTCAATGGTAAAGTGCCCCAGGGTTCAATCTCCAGTACCAATATATATAATTTGCAGATCTCTCATATTTATCATCTAATTCCACCAGAATGTCAGCTCCACTAAGATAAGTTTTTGTCAGTTTCCATCACTATTCTAGTTTCAGTGCCTACAACAGAGCCTGGTAGAATAGCAGGTGCTCAATAAATATATGAAATCAGTGCTACATTACATAAACACCCCTCAGACACTTACTCTGTGATTGGCCCTGAGTTGGGAGATACTTAGTATACAACAGTGACCAAGACTGCCCCATGCCCTCACCCTCATGGGTTCCAAATCCACTGAGAAAGAGAACCCATCACTCAATAGTGACAGTTCAAGTGGTCAGGACCAGGACTAGGGAGGCACAGGCAAAAGACACTGGGCTGGGTCAGGAGCCTAGGAAAAGGACCACACCCAATCCTGCCAGTCAAGGAAGGTTTCCTCAAAGAAGGGACAGCTGAACTGAGCCTTAGAGGATCAACAGGAGAGAGTCTGGAAATCACGGAGGAGGAAACCAGTACTCATCGTTATCTGTGTGGAGTAGGAGGGAAGGTAGATGAAGAGGGAAGTAGAAAGAAGACTTTTTATAATATGCCCTTTTTATTTTGAGCTGTGCAAAAGGTTTACTGTTTTAAAAAATTAGTTACCACAATATGGGGGAATCTCCAAAGTATTATGCTAAGCAAAAGCAACCTTACATAAAAGGCCTCCTATATTATATGATTCCATTAATATGGAATCATTATGAAGAGTTTGGTTTGGTTTGGGGTGGGACTAGAGACCGAACCCAGGGTCCTCTATCACTAAGCTACTCCCCAGCCATTTTATTTTATTAAGACAGGGTCTCCCTAAGTTGCTGAGGGTCTTAATAAATGGCCTAGAATTTGTGATCTTCCTGCTTCATCCTCCCAGTGGCTGTGATTGCATGATTGCACCACCATAGCTGGTTGATGTGAAATTGTTAGCCAGGCAAAACTAATCTGGGGGGGGGGGGACTAATCTGTGGTAGAAAAAAATCGAGACTGCGATTGCCTAGCTGGGGTTGTGGCTCAGGAGTGGAGCCCTTGCCTAGCACATGTGAGGCACTGGGTTCGATCCTCAGCACCGCACTAAATACATAAAACAAAGGTACTGTGTCCATCTACTTAAGACATAAATCTGGCACATTAACTTTAGTCATTGGGGTCACTTCAGAAATCTCCCTGAAATGTTGGAAATGTTTCTTTTCCTTTTTCTTTTGTCATATTGCAAACCATGTGGCATACGCTTTTTATCCCATCATCTCTCTGAGCACACAACATCTCTAGAAGTTTCTAGAAAATTTTCTAGAGGAAAGGGTTTTAAAGGTCCTGCTCCTAATTTTCAAGTCCTCCCTTCCCACCTCCCCACCCTGGGGTCCACCGCTCTGCATCCTCTGCCCCATCACAAAGATTCTGGTTTTCGGCTCTGGGCTTGGCCTCTGCCTTCAGACTGGGAGCTCCTGGGTGTGAAACCCGGGGCCTCCCAACACTTACCCGCGCGAAGCCAACTTCCCCGCGGGCCAGGGACACGGAGTGGCTGTAGGCGCGCACGGTGACAAAGCCCACATAGGAGACCAGACGGTTGCTCCTGTGCTCGTTCTTGGCTTCCACACTGAAGGCGGGCAGGGACTCGTCCTTCCCACACAACTCCGCCATGGTGTAGGAGCAAGTGCCCATCATGTCGTAGCGACGCCCATCGAAGGTGGTGTAATGAGGGTCACCCTGGGCTTGGCAGACGGCCGTGGACTCGGCCACACACGAGGTCTTCGTGCCAGTCGCCTGGCAGCGCTGCCCAGCTGCACACCGCACACCTTGGCAGGGATCCGCAGCGGAGCGCCCAACTGCAGAGGGGTGGGTTGAAACCCAAGTTAGAAAAGTCCACAGGGGCAGATCCTGGGGTCCCCCCGCCACGGGGAACTTGGGCCGTTTCCTCACAACCGCACACTGTACTGAACTCTGAAATCTCCCCGGGAGAGAGCCGCTCAGGTCTCCCCGAAAAGCCCAGGTTTTCTGATTCCCCAGTTTAACACAGCTCTGCCCAGGAGCGTGGAAAGTAGCAAAGAAAGGCCAGGACAGTCCCTGAGATGTTAATTTCCTCTTCCCCTCTCTTCCCTGCCTTCCCATCAGGCTGGAAAGACTAAGTGATATTTTAAAGGACGAAAATGTAAGACAGAGACTATTCAGCAAAATGGAAATGACTGTGGAATAGGCTTCCCAGGTAGGCCTCCGACCTCACCGACCAGCTCTGGAACCCAGGTCTGATTCATTGGAATGCTGGCGGCCTCGATTTCTTCATTTGTAAGTGAGGACATTGATAATACCTCTCCATCAGGATCTGAGCGGGGATGTGTTGTGAGGTTTAAATAAGCTAAAACTTTAAGTTTGGAACCGAACCCTGTGTCAGATGTAACCACCCACCCGTACCCCATTCTATTACTCAAGCCAAAAGTGGCCCCTTGAAGCCAGGTGGTATTCACGCCCTGGAAGGCAGGGAGAAGGGGCATTTGTGCCAGGACAGGGAACCCCAGTGTCTAGGGCCCTATCTTGGAGGAGATCACCAAGGAAGAAACAGCCCCTCCTTGTGAGCCTGCCTGTCCTCAAACATCCTTTCCACCTTACCGTTCCTAACAAGGCTCCCCCTAAGTAGGCCTAAACACCCCCACTACCAACCAGAAGTGCTTTACACTCAACAATCACTGCCGCCACTAAAACCCGGTGGCCGGGGTGCAGCTTTTATCCTGGTTTTACTGAAGTAGAAACTAAAGTCCAGAAAGGTGAGGTCACGTGCCCAGGGTCTCCCAAGCAAAGCTGACATTTAAACCCCAGGGAACTCTAACATCTGCCTCCTCACATGCCACCTGCACTGCCTGGTGGCAGCTCCTCAATTGACTGAGCCTGAGGTCCCACATAGGACCTCACGTCAAAATGTGAAGTAACTAGAATACCCTCTTGGATACCCTGAGATACGCCCCCATGGTTATTATTCTATTATTCATGGTTATTATCTAACCTTCTCAGTTTAGGCATCTACGGTTTTAGATGAGATATGAGAGTGGCAGTTAACAACTGGTAGAGCTGTATTAGTTGCTAACATATAAAAATATTTCCGAATGGGTTGGAAAGAAGCTGCTGACCTGACCTGTCCCCAAAGACCCTTCTACGTTGGCACCTGAACTCTCCCCTGGTATCCCATCCCTGACCTCCTCAGAAGCCAACAGGCAAGGGGTGATGCTGGTATAATGGGGGCTTCCTGCTCTGGCTGGGGTCTCTTCTGACTGGTTGTGCCGTGAATCACTCTGGTTGCTAAATATCTAGAATATTGTTCCTGGGTGTATGTGTGGGTGGGGAGGGGGGACTGGAAAAACTGAAGGAAGGGTGTCAGGGAAGATGGAGATGAGAGGTGGACAGCTCAGCTGAGCCAGGGAGCCTCAGAGGAACAGGTAAGTAGGAAAGGGGTGGCCAGATGGGCGGGTGCCCATCACTTACTCCGGCCACAGGTAGCCGCCGTCCCATAGCCCACGGCCTGGGCTAGCCCGAAGGTGAGCAGTCCAAAATCGGTTGTAGCCTCAGCCGTGTGGATCGATTGAGAAGTGTTGAGGTCCACTTCAGCATATGAGAAGGGACTGTCTGGCACAGTCAGCCAGTTGAGATCGGCTCCCAGCGTGTGCCCATCCATGGTCAGCCCGCCGGTGTCATTTGTCTGGACCACCACCAGGGCCAAGCCCTCAGAGTCTGGTATACTCTTGATCACATAGGCAGGGCAGTAGGCTGCCACATCTGGGATCAGGACCAGATAGGGGTCATAGGTCACATCATTCCTTACGGCACCCGTGCCAAACAGCACGACCTGGATGCCCACATCTGCAGACAGGGCGAGCGGCTGGGTCGGCTTGATCTGAAACTCAGCCACGTCACCCATCTGGAGCACACGGGAGCCAGTTTTACCGCCCTGGTTGTAGGTGAGCTTTGTGGTCCGGCTGGCCACAACATAGACCAGATCATATTTAGACTGGGAGGCCAGAGAGGGGACCACGTAATTTGTGCCCCAGGCCGCTGTGGGTAGCAGCTGTTCCATCACAAAGTCGCACTTAGTGTGCTTCTGGGCACAGTTGTGGCCAGAGAAGACAACTACGGGGTTACTGGCTGTGACTTTTGACCCTGAGAGATCAGCTTTGCTCTGTAACTGGACTGCTTCGTAAGGGTGCAGAGTCACCTTTAGGACTTGGCCGGCTGAGTAGGATTTGCCCTTGAATGTCACTGCCCCCTTCAGGTTGACACTGACCTCAGCACCGGCTGAGCCAGCCAACACGGCAAACTCCTTGACATTTCGGGTGGAGATGTCAGTAGGTGTGACCACAAAGTACTCTGTGCCCAGGGCGCTGACAGGTTGCAGCAGTGTCAGATCCGCCGAGCTGGGCTTAGCATTTAATGCCTGCACGGAGATGAGTTGGTCAGAGTGGATCTCCACAGCTCTCTGGAAGGTATTGCTGCCCATCATCTCAGCCTCAGCACTGATGTTGACCGTGACTGATTCACCGGGCCTCACTGTGACCGTCTGCGAGGTGTTATCTGCCTGGCAGAGGATGGAGACCGTAGCGGTGCTTTCTGACACACTGGAGATGAAGAGCTGGAGATTGGCCTTGCTGTACCCGGCCTGGTAATTCTGCAGGAAAGCCGTGAGGAATTCCTTCCCGCCAGCATTCTTGGGGTCCGCTGCGGCCTCCTGGGTCCACCCTTAAGAAAACGCAGTTGTGGGTCTATTTATCTAATCCTCCCCAGACAGCCAAGCCCTTGCCCTCTGTCTGAAATAATCACACCCCCACCTCTTCTCTTTCTTCTTATTTATGCAATATTCATCCATAAACTCACTGGCTTCTGCTTTTCAAAAGCTGACTGCTTTAAATGGGGCTCTCAGTTTCAAGCACTCCCGGGACCAGGCCAGTGACACAAACATAAGAAACAGCCCAGGTGGTGACTTTGGAAAACCAGAGCACACGCACACCACCTAAAGCAGGTTGTTGCTACTAGATGTAGCCGGTTATTAGGAGGGATTGTGACCTTTTCCTTTTTAATACTTAATCTTCCCTTCCTTTTATTCTTCAGTACTGGCAATTGAACCCTCCACCACTAAGTTACATCCCCCGTCCAATTTCTTTTTATTTATTTATTTTGAGACAGGCTCTTGCTAAGTTGCTGAGGCTAGCCTCGAACTCAAAATCCTCCTGCCTCAGCCTCCTGAGTGGCTGGGACTACAGGTAGGCACCATGGCACCCAGCTAGGTTCCCATTTTTCAAGAAAAACAATCTGAATTTTACTGGGAAATCGCCAATTCAAAATTGTTATATGTATCCAAGGGCACACACTGGCTGAAGTCAGCTGCCAGTGTATGATTTCTGTCTTAATAGGACTTAGGGGTTTATCTGAAGAGGATAAAAGGAGGAAGGGGATTTTGAGAGTGAGGACAATGTGTCTTCTAGAGAAATAGAGGGAAGCAGGGCTTCTCAACGTCCCTAAATAGGGGAAGAGACAGAGACAGAGATACACAGAGAGAAAATGGGCAAATTCCAGATTTCTCTGCAGAGCCTAAAGATCTCTCTTGCATGTCAACTAGCCAGGGGGGACATTGAGAGGTAGATTGTGCAGAGGACACAAGTGACGGATACTAACCCAGGCAGGCAGAATTTTCCAGATTGGAACAAGGACATGGACAGGGGATTGATCTGACTTACCCCACAGGAGGGCTGCTCCAGCCCAGATCGTCCACCAGCTCCACAGGGAACCCATGCCTGCAGTAGGGAAACAGAGGGGGTCATAGGAGGTTGGCCTGCCGGTCCTGCTACACTGTCCTGGAAAGGACAGAAGGCGCCAGTCTTGGGGCAAGGTGTACTTGGGCACCAGCAAGACTGAGGAGGGAAGAGAAGTTGGGAGGATGGGGAAGGTGGGCTCGATCCAAGGGCCTGGTGTGTGTGTGTGTGTGTGTGTGTGTGTGTTTGTGTGTGTGTGTGTGTGTAAGGCTGTCTGTCCAATAGGTGGTTGGATGAGGTGGGAAAGGCAGGAACCAGGGACGAGAATGAGGACTTGGATATTCAGAGGGTCCAGGGAGGAAGAGAAGGAGGTCTAGAGCCAGAGGCAAGAGCAGGGGACTTGCCGTTCCACTTCTGTAGGGGAACCCAGCCCTTCTTACCTGCAGGTCCCTGGAGCTATAGGGTCAGCCTGCAGGCTGGGTTATATAGCAGAGTTTCTTAGCCCCTCAGGCCACGCCCAGGGCCACCTGCCAGGCAAATGATGCCAACTTCCTGAAGGAGGCTACTGATCTCAGGGCCAGGTGGAATGGGGAGCCCTGAAGGCCTGGGCAGGGTGGAGTCCAGCCTGGGTGCTGAGCAGGGTGTGAGAACAGTTGGTGGCTGTACCCTTGGGGCCTACAAGAAATTTTGGTCCTGGAATGGTGGCATTCCTGAGGGAGACAGCTGGGGAGCAGGATGCCCAGCCTGGGTCTGGGCAGGGCTGGGGTGGAGTGGGGAGCGGGAGCGAGGGAGGTGGAGGCAGCATTCATTATGTTTGCTGGCTCCCTGGCCAGATTCTTTCCTTTGCCCCTGCCAGGAACAATAGCGAAGGGCCCGTATCCGGGGTCCTGACTCCTCCCCAGTCCCCATGGGCTGACAGTTGGTCCCAAGTAGCCCACATCCTGCTTCTAGGCACCAGTCTGGGGCCAGTGTCTGGAGATGGACATGGCTCTGAGGCCCTGTCCTAAACCCACCGTGGGGGACATGATGCTTCCATCGCTAGTCTAGTTGAGGCTGTATGTGAAGAAGGCCAGAAGCCTATGATTCCTGGTTCCATACATACGTGTGGGTTTCACTTCCTGTGGAATTATTTAGTTTGGGATTTGTTTTGTTTTGTCCTGTGGGGATTTTTTTTTTTTTTTCCCATTAGAAGGGACTGGCTGAACAGGTTTTGGGTCACTGTGTCCTCTGAAGCACTCCAGAATTTGCCTGAGTTGAGACATGGGGGTCCAGATGGCACACACGGAGCAGAAGAAATAGCCCAGAGGTCCCACGAACTTTCTTAGATGGAGTTAGTGCTTCCTGGAGGGCTGCCGGACCTGTGCTGTGCGCTTCTCCTCCTGACCTCTGGGATCCTTGTTTGCTGAGGAGTCTCCCCCGGAAACAGCAGCTGCGAAGCCTAGTTGTCCTCTCGGTCAACACCCCAGCAGCTGCTGCCCCCGGGACTCCTCCTTTCTTATCACTGAGGCCTGAACCTCTGGGCAGCCATGGTGGGTGGGGGCTTTTCCCTCCCTGGGGCTCTAGCCACCTCCACACCCATCCAGGGGAGGTTCTCAAAATAGAAGATAAAGGCTCAAAGTTGACTGGAACCTAAAGTCAACCAGGAGAGTGAAGCGAATAAACAAGAGGCTGGATAAAGGCCAGAGATAGCCAGAAACAGGCAGGGGTGGGGGACCCTTGAAAAGAGGGAGCTTTGGGAAGAGGGATGTCTTGGTGCCTGAGGAGTCTGAGGACTACTGGGTCCCTGAAGAAAATAAGGACTGGGAGGTGAGGACCACGGGATTCCTGAACAGGAAATAGTGACTGCAAACAAAGATGTCAAGACTCCTGGATACCCCTCTTGTCATGTGAGACAGATGAATAAGGATGATTCAGGGGGATGATTCTGGCCCTCAATCCCCTCTAAACTGGTCTCCCTTGGTTAATATCAGAGAGAAACCTTCCCCTTCAAAACCCATCGGTGCTTTCTGCAGCTGGAGCCCCCAGCGGAGTGGGAATAAATCTCACAAATACTCTGTATTTGACAATCCTCTGGGACTTCTTCTGCTTCCTTTCAAGTGTGTTATGACACACCCCTGTGCCCTACCCCATATAATACCTGTTCTCAGGAATCCCATTGCTGACCCCGGAAATAACCCCTGGGGACACTTCCTTATGGTCAGAGAAACCACATTTATTCTGCCGTTGGCATCCTTGCTCTGAGCCCAAACAAGGGCGTTTGTGCACCTGAGCCTTTCATCCTCTCTCTGTGTATCAGGGTTAAATAGCTGTACTTGGCACACCATCCCAGACCCCTGGGACCCTTTGGCTTGTCTGAGCTTTATAGACCAAGGCACAGTTGGGGAACATTTACTCTCTCCAGCTACATTCAGTTTTGCCAGAGAGATCTAACTTCATTCTAACTTCCTCCCTACACGCTCTGATTCCCAGGATCTGACTTCCACTTGCCTAGGAACTGTTTTGCTAAACTCTCCAACGACCTGTTACTTACCATATGGTTCTAGCTCCTTCTCTGGAACATTTGACATCCACACATCCTCTATAAAACTGTCTAATGCCTCAGTTTCTATGACATCACTTTCTTCTGGATCTTGTGTTACTTTGGTCTGTTTCCTAGAATCACCCCTTGAATATTGGTGATTCTCAGACATTCTCTTTCTCTCTCTACTTCTTTTTCTAATTTCTCTTTCTTCCCTCCAGAAATTTCACCTATGCTATCGGACAGAAATTTTTGCAGTGATGGAAACGTTGTATATTTTGTGTTGTCCAACATGTGAGGCTGTTGAGCACTTGAAATGTCACCAATGTAACAAAGGAACTGAATTTTTAATTTAGTTAAAGGGTTACTTGTGTGTAGTGTCTATAATAGCACAAAATCCTAGAGCTGTTGGTAGCACAGGACCCATTTCCTCTACTTATCTAGCTACCTATTTATCCACCCACCCGCAAATCTAATAACTTGTTCTTTTTTAATACCCCTTTGCCACTCTCCTTGCCTCTTTATAGGCAGTCATTCTGATGTGATTCATGGGTCTATTTTAAAAACATTTTATTGAAATAAAATACACATATTAATAAGTACACAAATCATAAATGTATACAGCTCATTAAATTATCTCAAGATGAACACACCCTGTAACGATCACCCAGGTCAAATCTTCAAAAAGAACATTCCAGCATCCCAGAAGCCTCTAAATATTCCCATTCACTCCATACCTCCCATAGGTAACCACTATTTTCACTTCTAACACCACAGATTATTTTGCTTGTTTTTGAATTCTGTGTGAATGGAATTATAAGTTTGTATCACTTTGTAATTGGCTTATTTTAATCAATGGTATCCTGGTACATATAATTACAGTTCATTTTCATTGCCCTATGCTACAAGTTGTATTTTAAAAACTGAGTATTTACCCATTCTGCTATCGAGCATCCAAATTATTTCCGCTTTGGGCTAATGGATTTGGTCTTTTGGTGCACACATACACAATTTCTTTTGGGATCTAGTACGAAGTTTCTAATTATACATTTGCCAGGTTATTGGGCTCAGATTCAGATGCTACCAAATGTTTCAAAAATTAATGTACAAATTTAAACTTCCATAAGCAGTATATAACCATTCTGGTTGTTTCACATCTGCACCAATATATTCCAGAAGTATTGTGGTATTGGATTATCATTTTAATTTGCAGTTCTTTGATTATCAGAGGTTGACCACATTTCATATATTTATTGACCACTTGAATCTCTTATGGTTTGTAAATTTGGCAATGTACTTATTTAAGTCTGATAGGTTGTCTTTTTATTATTGATCGGTATGAATTCTCTGTATCTTCTGGATTCAAATCCTTTGGTTGGTTACATGATTTGCAAACATTTTCTTCCATTCTGTGACTTCTTTGTGTTCTTAATAATGATAAATTCTTCAATTTTAATGTAGTCTCTCTTACCAACCTGTTGTTTTTGTGACTAGCTTCTCGCAAGTATGTTGAGTCTTCTAATCCATAAATATTGTATGTTTTTCTATTTATTTAGCTCCTCTTGGATTTATTTCACCAGAATTTTGAAAAATTTCTGCATATAGATCCTGTACATGTTTTGCTAGACTTGTACCAAAATAGTTCATTTCCTTTGATGAATTTAATTTCAGATTCCATATTTTCATTGTTAGTGTATAGAAATGCATTTGTTTTTTTTTCATGTTGATCCTATATTCTGCAAACTTACAGGATTTACTTACTAGTTCTGGGAAGTTCCATGAGATTTTCAAATGCAGAAAATCATGTCATCTAAAAACAGGAAGAATTTTATTCCTTTCCAGTTTTTATATATATATATATATATATATATATATATGCATTGTTTTTGCACTATGTACTGGCTTGAACTTCTGCTGTTGTATTGAATGAGTGTGAGAGTGAATAAACACCCTTTCCTTGTTCCCCATCAGGAACATGTTCAGTCTTTCACCGTGAACTATGATATTGGCTGCAGTGTTTTGTTAGATGCTATTTATCAGGTTGAGACCATTTCCTTCTATTTCTGGTTTGCTGAGTTTTATCAAACTCGGTGTTGGATATTGCCAAAGACTTTTCCTGTATCACACGAATTTTCTTCATTAGCTTGTTAACATGGTAGACCACATTAATTTATTTTTGAATATTAAACAAGTCTTGCCTGCCTGGTATAAAAACATCCTATTTGGTTGTGGAACATAATTTTTCTTACACATTGCTGGATTCAGTTTTCTAATTTTTTGAGGGTTTTTTTTTTTAAATCCAAGTTCATGAGAGATAATGTCTAATTTTCTGTCTCTTCTCTCCACCTCTTTCTTGTTTTTGTAGTGTGTTTGCTTAGTTTGAACGTCAAGGTAACATTAGCCTCATAGAATGAATTGGAAAATGCTCTCCTCTGCTTTCTGGAGCAGACTGCATAAGATTGGTTTTAATTCTTAAGTATTTAGAAGATTTTTCTGGTGAACCTATTTGTGCCTGGAGATTTCTTTCTCTGGAGCTTCTTTTTAAGTTCAACTTCTTTAACAACTATTCAGATTATCCGTTTCACATTGGTTGAATTTGTAGGGTTTGTGAGTTTTGAGGAATTGATCTATTTCAGCCAGGCTGCCAAATTTGTGAGCATAGAATCGTCCATATTATTTCCTCATTACCATTTTAGTGGCTAAGGGTCTAAAGTGATATACCAGCTTTTCATTACTGGTAATTTGCACCTTCTCTTTTCATCTTTGTCACAAGTATTTCTTATTAATTTTGTTGAACTTTTCAAAGAACCAGCTTCGTTTCATTGATTTTTTTTCTATTACGTTTTTCTTGTTCAAAGTTATTGATTTCTGATCTTATCTTTCTTATTTCCTTCCTTCTGATTGCTTTGTGTATTTTGATCTTCTTTTACTACTTTCTTGGTTGGAGCCTAGATTATTGGTTTGAGAACTTTCTTCTTTCCTAATGTAAACATTTAGTGCTATACATTTCCCTTCCTCATCTGCATCTCACATATTTTGATATGTTTGATATTTATTTTCACTTAATTTTGTTTTTTTTTTTTCTTGAAATTTCCTCATTGGTCTGTGGATTACTTAGATGTGACTTGTTTAACATCCACATGATTGGATGTTATTCTATTATGTTCAGAGAACATACCCTAAATAAGTTCAATTCTTTGAATTCCATCGTGTTTGACTTATTACCCAGCATATGGCCTATCATGTGATGCTTGCTTTCTGTGCCTAGATTATTTTACTTAACATAATGACCTCTAGTTCCACTCATGTTCCTGCAAATGACAGGATTTCATTCTCTTATGATTGAAAAATATTCCATCATGTACACACATTTTCTCTAACCATATATCAGTTGATGGACATTTGGGTTGTTTCCATGAATATAGGGTGTCTCCAATTTTTTGTGTCCTCTTCAATTTCTTTCATTGGCGTTTAATAATTTTCATTAGAAAGATCTTTCACGCCTTTGGTTAAATTTATTACTAGATATTTTTGTAGCTTTAGTTTTGGTAGTTGGAATTGAACTCAGCAGTGCCTAACCACTGAGTCATATTGCCAACCCTTTTTATTTTTTATTTTGAGACAGGGTCTTGCTAAGTTGCCCAGGTTGTCCTTGAACTGGTGATCCTCCTGCCTCAGCCCCCAGAACTACTGGGATTATAGGCGTGTACCACCACACCTGGCTTGATTTTGCAGCTATTTTAAATGGGTTTGCTTTCTTCATTTCTGTTTCTCATAATTTACTATTGGCGTATAGCAATGTTACTGATTTCTGTCTTTTAGTTTTATATCCTGCAACTTTGCTAAATTAATTTATTAGTTCTAATAGTTTTTGGTTGAATCTTTGGGATTTTCCATATTAAAGATCATGTCATCTGCAAACATAAACAATATGACTTCCTCCTCTCCAATTAGGATGCTATTTTTCTTGTTTCATTGTTATAGCTAAGATTTCCAGTACTATATTGAATAAAAGTGGTGAAAGTAAACATCCTTCCCTTGATACAGACTCTAGAAAGTTTTCAGCTTTTTTCCCACACTCAGTGTGTTAGCTGTTGGTGTAGTATAAATGGTCTTTGTTCTGTTGAGATGTGTTCCTTTGTTACCTAATTCGTTCAACACTTTTATCATGAAGGGGTGTTGAATTTTGTCAAAGGCCTTTTCTGCATCTACTGAGATGATCATATGATTTTTTCCAAACAAAGATGTCAAGACTCCTGGATACCCCTCTTGTCATGTGAGACAGATGAATAAGGATGATTCAGGGGGATGATTCTGGCCCTCAATCCCCTCTAAACTGGTCTCCCTTGGTTAATATCAGAGAGAAACCTTCCCCTTCAAAACCCATCGGTGCTTTCTGCAGCTGGAGCCCCCAGCGGAGTGGGAATAAATCTCACAAATACTCTGTATTTGACAATCCTCTGGGACTTCTTCTGCTTCCTTTCAAGTGTGTTATGACACACCCCTGTGCCCTACCCCATATAATACCTGTTCTCAGGAATCCCATTGCTGACCCCGGAAATAACCCCTGGGGACACTTCCTTATGGTCAGAGAAACCACATTTATTCTGCCGTTGGCATCCTTGCTCTGAGCCCAAACAAGGGCGTTTGTGCACCTGAGCCTTTCATCCTCTCTCTGTGTATCAGGGTTAAATAGCTGTACTTGGCACACCATCCCAGACCCCTGGGACCCTTTGGCTTGTCTGAGCTTTATAGACCAAGGCACAGTTGGGGAACATTTACTCTCTCCAGCTACATTCAGTTTTGCCAGAGAGATCTAACTTCATTCTAACTTCCTCCCTACACGCTCTGATTCCCAGGATCTGACTTCCACTTGCCTAGGAACTGTTTTGCTAAACTCTCCAACGACCTGTTACTTACCATATGGTTCTAGCTCCTTCTCTGGAACATTTGACATCCACACATCCTCTATAAAACTGTCTAATGCCTCAGTTTCTATGACATCACTTTCTTCTGGATCTTGTGTTACTTTGGTCTGTTTCCTAGAATCACCCCTTGAATATTGGTGATTCTCAGACATTCTCTTTCTCTCTCTACTTCTTTTTCTAATTTCTCTTTCTTCCCTCCAGAAATTTCACCTATGCTATCGGACAGAAATTTTTGCAGTGATGGAAACGTTGTATATTTTGTGTTGTCCAACATGTGAGGCTGTTGAGCACTTGAAATGTCACCAATGTAACAAAGGAACTGAATTTTTAATTTAGTTAAAGGGTTACTTGTGTGTAGTGTCCATAATAGCACAAAATCCTAGAGCTGTTGGTAGCACAGGACCCATTTCCTCTGTTGGTGTAGTATAAATGGTCTTTGTTCTGTTGAGATGTGTTCCTTTGTTACCTAATTCGTTCAACACTTTTATATCATGAAGGGGTGTTGAATTTTGTCAAAGGCCTTTTCTGCATCTACTGAGATGATCATATGATTTTTTCCTTTCATTCTGTTTGCGTGTTTTATTATATTTATTTTGGTCTGTACATGTTGAACCATCCTTGTATTCCTGGGATGAACTCCATTCCCACCTGGAATGGTCAAAGTGAATAATGTAATATGCCCTTGAATTTGATTTGCTAGTATTTCCTTGAGGGAAACACTATATCTATATTCATCAAGGAACTGGCCTGCAGTTTTCTTTTCTTTATTGCTTTTCTTTGTTGTTATTGTGTCCTTTTCTGATTTTTGTATCAGGAAAATACTGGCCTCATGAAATGTGTTAGGAAGAATCTCTTCCTCTTCAATTTTTGGGACTAATGTAAGAAGAATTGGTATTAACTCTTCTTTAAATCTTTGGAAGAACTCAGTGGTGAAGCTATCTGGTTCTAGGAGACTCTTTCCCCCAGTGTTGGAGATTGAACCCAGGGACACTCTACCACTGAGCCACATCCCCAGTCCTTTTCATTTATTTATTTATTTTTTTGGTGGGGTAGCGGGGATTGAACTCAGGGGCACTAGACCATTGAGCCACATCCCCAGCCCTATTTTGTATTTCATTTAGAGACGGGGTCTCACTGAGTTGCTTAGTACCTTGATTTTACTGAGGCTGACTTTGAACTCACAATCCTTCTGCCTCAGCCTCCTGAGCTGCTGGGATTACAGGCGTGTGCCACTGTGCCCAGCTCCTTTTTTTAAATTTGGAGACATGATCTCATTAAACTGCCCAGGTGGGGCTTCAACTTGTGATCCTTCTGCCTTAACCTCCCAAGTCACTGGGAATCACAGATTTGTACAATACAACCCAGCCTGGGAGACTTTTTATTACCAATTCAGTCTTGTTAATTGTTCTTGGTCTGTTCAAGCTTTCTATTTCTTCATGATTCCACTTTGGTAAGGTGAAGTGTCCAGGAATTTGTTAACTTCTTCTAGATTATCAAATTTGTTAGCATGTAATTGTTCATAATAATCTCTAATGATCCTCTGTAGCTCCATAGTTTCCATTGTAAAATCTCCATTATCATCTCTGATTTTATTTTTTTCTCTTTGTCTTAGTCTACCTAAGGGTTTGTCCATCTTGATTATTTACAGTTCTTGAAGAAAACAAAGAGAAATGGGATTATGAATCCATTTGTAGTACATGCTGAAATTAATAAATCACCCAGTTTATCAAGTATTGACCAAAGCCCAAACAAATAAATAGCAGTTTTACTTATAATAGCCAAAGGCTGTCCATCAATACAATGGGATACTACCTGGCAATAAAAAGGAATGAACTGTTGATACACGCAATGATAATGGATAAATCTCAGAAAAATTATGCCGAGTGAAAGAGTACATGCTGTATGGTTCTATCTACATAAATTTCTAAAATGCAATCGGTTTTTAGGATAAAGGGGTTAAGAGATAATAGGAAGAAGAGGATATAAAAGGGCATAAAGGAATATTTGAGGATAGTGGATGCATTCATTGTCTTGATTCTGGTGATGGTTTCATGTGTGTACATGTGCCAAAGCTTATCAAACTGTATATTTTAAATATGTGCTATTTATCATACATTAGATATACCTATTATTATAAAGCTATTGTTTTCAATAGCTTGAAAAAATAGGTATAAATATACCCCAAGTATGTGCAGAATCTGTATGTTGAAAGGGATGAAATGCTAAAGATGGCTATCAAAGAAGATCTAAAGAGAGAGACATATTATATTCATGGTTTGGAAGAGTTCATATTCCCGATTCCCTCCAAATTGATCTATGGAATTAACACATACAGCAGGGTTTTTTTTTGTTTTTAATATTATAGGTAGATATATGCATAATATATGCATGAAGGTTACTTTTCAAGTTATTTTAAAAATATCTTTATTTTATTTATTTTTATATGGGGCTGAGGATTGAACCCAGCACCTCACATTTGCTAGGCAAGCAGTCTACTCCAGCCCCTACTTTTCTAGTGATTGTTAGACACTTGCAATGGATTTTCCCTACTTTTATACCTTACCCATCCTTGACTTATATTATTACTGCCTTCTAAGTGGTTCAGAATTCCCCTCCACTTCCACCCTGGGATTTTTGAATCTCCTCATTCCTAGGCCTTTGATAGCCATACAGAGGACAGGGTGAGCCTAAATTGCTGAGGCTGGTCCCAAATTTGCAGTCCTCCTACTTCAGCTTCCAAATTGCTAGAGTCCACCAAACATATGGAGCCCACAGATGAGATTCATTTGGCCACACTGTATTTTAAAATGCTTGAATTAATTATCAACATTTAAAATTTAGAAGATTTTACATGAAAATCTGGATTTTCACTTTTTTTTCTTCAGCATCAGGGATCAAACCCAAGTCCTTGTGCATGCTAGGCAAGCCCTTTATGGCTGACATACAGTTCAACCCTCAGATTTTATCTTCTTTGGAAACATCAGATCTAGCAACAGTAGGCCCGCGTTCTGGCCTGGCTGTCGTGGTGGGAGCTTAGTTTCAGCTGCCCGCTGTAGATAGAGACGAGGTTCTCTGTCAGCCTGGTCTTCTTTACTTACTTGCCTTCTGGCTTCTGTATACATTCAACCTCACCCAGGGCCCCCAAATCCCATCTACGGGAACATCTTCACTCAGAGCAGGAGCTGTTCAGGACTTCTTTTAGAAGTAGTTTTGTGGGGAGGAAGAAAGTCCTGGGCGTGAACCAGAAGCAGTGGAGTTTAGTCAACTGGGCTGTTCCAGGTTCTAGGTTCTCACACGTTAAATGGCTTCTGTGTGCTATTTTAACTGGGGGGGGGGGGGGGAGATAATAATAGGGTGCAGGTAAAGACAATAATGCTCACTTCAAATCCCACTTTAATTTCATGATTAGCTCAGATAATGTGTATAAAGCACTTAAAAATCCCTGGCACAAGGTAAAAGGTAAGAACTCTGTATAATTTTTGATTACTCTTACTGTCTAATTCCTAAGGTTGTTGTGAAGATTAAATAAGATAATGAGGTAAAGTACTGAACAAAGAACCAGAAGCAGAGGACATAGCAAGTTTCTTACATGTAGTTTAGGAAGAGGCTATTTACAATAATTATCCATATAAATACCAAAAGGATACATTGATTTTTCATTGCTAGAGTGGGCAGAAAGAACTTGATGATAATTTGGGGTGTCTGGGGAATAAAGGCAAAGCTTTCAGATGAGTTTGAGACTAAAGCCTGGAAACTGGGAGGTTGGGAGGATAGGAGGCTAAGGTGATGGATTCCATTTGAAGTGATGGATTCTAAGTCCAAGTCAAAACCTGGGATACAGAACCAAGAGTTGTCCCTTCAGAGGGGAAAAAGGAAGGATTTATTCCTGTCATTGTTCTCCTCTTGAGGGCGAAATAAACGAGGAAGACAGAGACTAGATCTGATGAGTCTTTGGGTTCCTCCAGCATATAACTGGCCAGAAACAGAAGTCATTAATTTCCTTTGTGGCTTAAAGGGATTTCCTCATTTAAGCCTTATTTTCTTCACATGTAAATGAGGAAAAGCAAACTAATCTTTAAGGATTCTTTGGGATGATCCTGGTTTGCAATTCGCCTGGTCAAAAGTAAATGCACAAATAGTATTCTGTGTAACAATCCACAACATTCCCACTAGATAGAAAAAATATATCAACGACTGAAAATATCAAGTGCATACACAAGTGGTGTCAGTTAAGTTAAAACAGCTTGATAGTGTCTACTAAATGTAAACACATACTTGTTCCCAAACCAGATACTTCACTTTGAATATACTCCCTAAAGAATTAATGCATGCTTACCCTCCATACCCAAAATGGACTTGAATATCATAGCACAAAGACAGCAAGAATAGAAAACATCCATTCTGAGATATATTCACAAATTGAAACCATCTAGAGTGAAAAATGAAGGAACTATTTCTATACACATCATGAATAAATCTCACAAACAAAATGTTAAGAAAAAAAAGCCAAATACATCACAGACATGTTATTGAGATATGATTTGTATTCTCACTCATTTGGGCTTATTTTTGTTTTTTAACTTGACTTGGTTTCCCTTTGATTGGTTTTTCCTTTAAGGTAGTTCCTCCCTTTGCTGACCTATATTGTTATTTTTCATTTCCTCCTCATGAAATATTTTGCTGAGAATGTTCTGTAGTGCAGGCTTTCTATTTGTAAATTCTTTTAACTTTTGTTTATCATGGAAGGATTTTATTTCATCTTCAAATCTGAAGATTAGTTTTGCCACGTATAGGATTCTTGGTTGGCAACCATGTTCTTTCAGAGCTTGAAATATGTTGTTCCAGGCCCTTCTAGCTTTTAGAGTCTGGGCTGAGAAAACTGCTGATATCCGTTTTGGTTTCCCCCTTTATGTAATCTGATGCTTTCCTCTCCCAGCCTTCAAAATCCTATCTTTATTTTGTATGTTGGACATTCTCATTATAATGTGCCTTGGTGTGGATATGTTGTAATTTTGTGCATTTGGTGTTCTGTAAGCCTCTTGTATTTGATTTTCTATTTCATTCTTCAGGTTTGGGAAATTTTCTGCTATTATTTTATTGAATAGTTAGTTCATTCCTTTGATTTGTATCTCTGTGCCTTCCTTGATCCCGATAATTCTTAAATTTGGACATTTCATGATGTCCCATAGTTCTTGGAGTTTCGTTCATGATTTCTTACCATCTTCTCTGTTTGGCAAACTCTATTTTCATGATTAAACATTTTGTCTTCATTGTCTGAGGTTCTGTCTTCCAAGTAATCTATTCTGTTGGTGATGCTTTCCATTGAATTTTTTGTTTGGTTTATTGTTTTCATCATTTCAAGGATTTCTGTTTGTTTATTTGCTTGTTTGTTTTGAGAATCTCTATCTCTTTGTTGAAATGATTTTTTGCTTCCTGCAGTTGCTCTTTCAACTGCTTAATAGAGTGATCATCCATTGCCTGAATTTGCTCTCTTATCTCATCCTTAACTTCACAAATCATTTTAATTATGTATATTCTGAACTCCTGACATTTCTTCTACTGTGCTGTCACTGGATTCTATTAATATGGAATCTAGGTTTGTTTGGAACATTTTCTTCCCTTGTTTTTTCATGTTGTTCACCTATCTTCTCCTCTAGCAGTGCAGATCTGAGGTATTGCAGTCTCCCCCCTATAGGCTTATAGTGACTCTACAGGTTTCCAAAACCTCTTCTTTAAGGGGGAGATCAATATTAGCAGCACCCAGTACAGACAATATGCAGCCCTAAACCAAATAGCCCCTATGAATATGTTAACAATATTGTCATAATAAACAGAGAGGATAAATTCAATTATTAGCTACAGTATAACAAATAGATTTGCAATAATGTCTGCAGTTTCTAATGAAGGACAAAGAGGATGGGGAGGGGTGTAGGATGTAGCTGTTAATGGAATAAGAAAAGAGTATATAGAAGCTCTAGATCGTACAAAGAGTGAAAGTGTAATAAAAAGAAGTTTGTTGTTAGCATGAGAAAAAGGAGGAAGAGACTCTGAGGAACAGATAAACAAAAAGAAAATAGAGCAAGAAAAATAAAGAAATAAAAGCCTAAAAAATTTTCAAAAATGAGGAAAAAAAACTACACTATAACAATCACATAGTATTCAAACCTCCCAGTCTTCAGTAGCCTGATGCATGAGAGGTACTACCTGATAATGAGCATCCAGTCTCCAGCAGGCATCTCAGAATGGGATTTGCCCCACCTAAAGATGAGAGTTACTGCTTCCAAGATAATCCAAGATGGCTGCTCTGGCTTCCAAATGTGTTGGCAAATGGGGAGCTACAGCTCAGGGTATGGGCGTGGTTGACCAGGCATCCTGGAGGCAGGGTGTGGTCAGTCTGGTTGAGGGGTTCTAGAGACTGGGCTCAGTCAGTCTGTCTGGGGGTCCTGCAGGTCCTGGCTATTGTCTCAAAATGGCAGCAGCCATGTGCAACCAAACCTGCTGGTACTGTGACAGTGGACTTCCGGGAAACAGCAAGCAGCTGGCAATCCACTGGCAGTCTGCGATCGGTTGCAGGTTACCAGTGCACAATGAGCAGGTGGACCTCAGGTGGTGGGTGATAAGTAGGTGAAAGGCAGGCAATGGGTAGACAAGAGGCAGGCAAACAGGCAAATGGTGGATAATAGGCATCAGTCAGTGAGCAATCTGTACTCAAAAATGAGTTTATATGCTGGCAGACTGCAGGTGATCCCAGTGGACATATGGAGTAAACAGCAGGGAATTGATAAACAACAAAGACTGCCTCACGGAGAAATAGATTTCCTCTGCTTGAAACCAGATTTACAGAGCAGCAAGGAATGCAGACTCCCTCTAGTTTGCCATTCTGGATCTGTCATCGTAGACATGTTAATGAAAACTCAGTCCTTGTCACCAATGTCAATTCAACAATGAGGACAAAGCCTTGATAAAAAAGAAAAGAAGTTGTATAACTTTGCCAGCAAAGGAGAAATACAGGCGAGTCCTATCTCAGAGGCTGTGATTCTGCCCACGGGGGAATAGGGCACTTTTAAAGGGACAATTCAAAGGCTCCATTACACGTGTTCTCAGTTGGAGTTATAAATCACTTATTAATTTGGGAGACAATCACTTATGTAATATTCTGGTGCCATCCCAAAGACTGAATTACTTCATTCCTGTGGTGGGTGTGTGTTCAAGGACAGATAACTTTGCCTAGGATGAGGAAGAAAGATAATCCTGTTTCCACTGAGATTAGGGAGGGGGAGAGAATAGGGAGGAGCAGGGAGAGAGCAAGAGAAAGAAACATGTCCTTTTAAAAAGAAGTCAGAGTGGCACAGCAGCAAGGACTGTATTAAACCATACAGTGGACCACTGTTACACTGTCCCACTATCAATTTCTAAATTCCATTTCTATGGAAAATGGGTGGCAACATCTCCTAGCTGATTCTTGCTGAAGGAGGGACAAGTGTGTGTGTGGGGGTGTAACCCACAGTCCTTGTTCTCTGTCAGGTGGGGCAGGGACAGTCAGGGCACTCAGCATCAGGGCAGTCCAGAGGTCTATGGTGGCAGTTGGTGGGTAAGTGGACAGGGCATACATAGGGCAAGGATCTCGCTCACACAGCAATAAACGAGACAGCAAAATATTACATTTTTTGTAAATGATGAGCACAAAAGCAGTTAATACTTCAGCCAGTCTCTGATAACCACAAAGACAGTAATTCACAATCATGTCAGTGAAGAACAGATGGAGTTTATCTATGTAGGAGGTTAGGAAGATTTGTAGGTCTGTGAGACCTGCCTGGCTAAAATTGACTCAGGACAAACTTGTGACTCTAGAGTCCTTTGTGATCGTTATTATTAGGCACTCCCATGTAAGAACCCTTTCTTTATAGCCTCCAGTTTTATTTACTTTTGGTAGGACTGAAACCAGTGTACATCTCAAGTCACACTGAAAGAGCCATTGTCTCCCCTAAATGTCTATGTAGGACTGTGCTTCGGTTATACTCTCCTGCCAGGTGCTTAAGACCACATTGATCAAATCGACCCTCTCCCTATCTTCTACTTACTGAGAGTCAGCTGAGAGTCTGCAGAGATAACTCTCGGAAACTTGTGAGAAGGTTCTTGGCTCCTTTAGTCTTCCTCTACCAGTGGTGTTATCTGCCAGGAGGGGTCAGGGTCTTGCTGTCCATATGTGACTTCTCCTAGAAGCATCATGGACATTTTCCTCTCCAAGGACCCTCCTCTTTGCAGAATGTGCACTGGCTGACTTCCTGTTCTCTAGGGTCCTCTTGATCCCCCTGATCAGCAGAAGGGGTGACTCACTGGATTTGTAGGCCTGAGAGAGGGGGCCCATTGTTTTCGGGGTTCTGGCTGATCTTAGAGGACAGGGGCCAAAATATTGACTACTTTTTCCTTGGTCCTTTTATTTCCTTGACTGTGGTTCCCCATTTTTTGGTTTTAAACATCCATCAGGTCAGTTTCGCCAGTCTTGTCAATAATATTGTTACAACCTAAAATAACTTGTGGGAGTTATGGGTTTTAACTTCCATATCTATATTTCATAGTCACCTCTTCCATTTAGCGGGGGTCAGTATTGCTACTAGAAGCCAGCTTTGTATCCTGTCTGTCCTGTAGGTGATGGCTTAGTATCTTAAATTAACTCAGGTTGATTTACTAGAAGCAGTACCTCTGAAAAACATGAACAAGAAACAGTTGTAAAATTTACATGAAAATACAAAATGAAATTCACAGAGAAAAAATATTCAGTTTGTATAATAGCTACAAACCAAGAAACATGGGTGTTATAATCTTTGACCTTTATTCATTTATTGTATCCCCTGTTTATTTTGAGATCACACTAATGTTTACAACAAAAATCTACATTTTGAACACAACTTTAAATGAGCTCAAGTCCAGCTTATTTTGGAGCCACCCTAACATGGAGTAAAGAGAGAGTCAGAGCCTCATCTCAAGGAAGGCGGGGCTGTGGACAAAGAACACGACACAACATCACATCTGAAACAGGAGTCAAACAAAGGGGAAAAGAGCTTTTAACTTTTCTTTTGTGGAAAAAGTGACAAAATGTTTCCATGTTTTACAGTGTCAGCCTTTAAACAGATTAGGCTCTCCTTATTACCTTCCAAAAACACATTTAAATTTCTATCCCAGTGTAAAGAGTAACACAAAATTATATATATAATGACATAAATGAATGCAAACCAAGTATGGAATTTCTATTTAAATCTGAAAGAGACTATTGCTACCGACAATTTTAGTTTGGAGAACAACAACTTGGTAAAGTGTTCTCACAAGCTTTACATTTTAAAAAGATTTGTATACTTGAAGAACCCGAGTGCATCTAATACACAAAGAAGCCAGTAATGGTTAGCATCACAATGGTACAGAAGTCCTTATATTAACTTAGTTTAACTTTTTTAAAGTTTAAATTAGAATCCATAGTATATGGTAACAATAAACACAGGTCTGCATGGGTTAGCAGTACTAGCAAAAAATCCAAGGCTAGTCTTAAAGTTCTTGTACATTTAGGAAACAGTGTTAATGACCAGAAATAGACTTAGTCAAAGCAAACAGATACAAGACAGGTCTTCAAAGGGCAGTATCCTCTATGTCAGATACAATGTATAAAAGAGAGCACCTACTGGTTATCTTGCTGGTTAACTTACATAAACTCTCATTTTATAAACTTTAAAGTGTTATTTACATAACACTTAGACGAGGCTCATACAAACAGTTCACAGATGTATACATATGTCTCCTCACATATATTTAGGGTGTCAACAATATTGTTACAACCTAAAATAAGTTATTTATTTAGCTACTTATGAAGTAAGTAATCATTTAAAAGACTTTAAAGCAGGTACACACCCTAATCCCTTAAGCTTAGTTTCCCTGAGAAATAAAACCTAACAGATATAAGAAAATTATCTGGACAGATCAGAGCACATCAGTGTTTCAGACCTCGCTTTATATCAGTCCCTTAAAATCTGAACAACTTTGACTGAGTGTGCTAATTATAGTCAATTCAATCACATGCACAAACTTTTTGAGGTTTACCTTCCTCAAACCTTCTGCTACTTACTTAGATGTTCTACAACTTTTTTGTACAAATAGTTTTGTCCTGTCTTTCATCTTGGACTTTAACATAAGAATATTACTTGACCAGAAAAAATGCTTTCTCATCCAGAAACATTTCTTTTACCTTCAGTTTTCTGTACTAAAACACAATTCCATGCCTATAACTTTCTTGTATCTCTTTTCTAGTTTCAGGCCCTTTTGAAAATTCATATTCTGAGACAATCCTTATGAATGCTATCTGTGTATGTAATTTACACAACAAATTTCATCCCAGGAGAGGGTGGGGCAATCTGGCATACACAAAAACTGTGCCTTGATCTTTTTTCTCCAAGGTGGGTTGGAGCACAGGGTATTTTTGAGCCTGAACTGCCTCCCTTATCCTTACCACAATGCCACCGACTTCAAGTGAGTCCCCATCTGTACCCAGAGGTACAATTGACAAAAAGCCTAAAGAGGCTCCTTTGGCCTTTTCCGTACACTAGGCATGTTGATATTCAATGGAGGAGGCCCTTTCCATCCTTCTCTTTCAGCTTCCCTGAAGATCCCTTTGCAGAGTCTTTCCATAAAGCATGGGCTGGCTTTATTTCTGGTTTTTCTTTCCTGGGTGCAGTTGTTCATCCTGCCCGGCTCCTCAGCCATTTGGTTAGATGGGATGCTGTCATGGCAAGGATTGCTCTGCCCCAGTGATGGACATCCCCTGGCCAAACGGGCTGCCCTGACAGGTCTTAAAGGGGGAGACCATTCCTGGCCCCAGGTCACAAGGTAACAGTGCTAGAAAACCTACTGCCACATCCTTTGTGGCCAGCAGCCTCCACTCTCTGTGACAAAGGGGTCTGGAAGGCAGGGCAGAAGCCAGGTGGTCTTTGCCCATGATTCTACAGGAAGCTTTCCTGGGATTTTCTCCCTCCCCAGTCCAGGGCTGGTGTCCCTGACCCACAGTGAGATGACCTGTGGCTGCTGGGGCGGGAATGCCAGCCTGGGGTTGAAAGGCTCTCAGTCTTTCCCAGCCCTTTCTTGGGGTGTCCCGCTGTCCTTGCACACCAGAGGCAGTGCCCTTTGCACCCTCAGCTCAGTTTCTTTTCTTCTTTTTTATGGACTGCATTTTGATTCATTGTACACAAGTGGGGCACCGGTTTCCATTTGTATGGCTGTACACCCTCAGCTCAGTGTCTGACCGTTCAGACTCCTGATCGCACAGCTGCATAAATACCTGTTCATACAGAATCTCTTCCATATACTTTACCTCTGACAGACCAACTCCAACTACAAGATTTATAATAATCCAGAAAAACCACTCAAAGGCCAGATTGTGTTCCAGTAGACCACCCTTCCCTCAGACAGGCCTGTACCTGTGGGTGACCATTCAGCTGAGATCTCTCTTTGCAAGAGACTGCCAGCAGGAGAAAGGCAGCATGGGCCATGTCTTAAAGGGCCAGTAACAGATAAGAAGAAGAAGAAGAAGAAGCAGAAGGAGGAGGAGGAGGAGGAGGAGGAGGAGGAGGAGGAAGAAGAAGAAGAAGAAGAAGAACAGAGACAGACAGAGAGGTTCCCCCAAATCAGGACTGAGCATGGGGACCTTTAAAGCAGAGAGACCTGCACATACAGAACTTCCACTAACTTCTCATCAACAGACCAACTCCAACTGCGAGATTGTGCGATTCAGGAGGCCCTTCAGAGGAAAGATGTCAGGAGAACACCACCTTTTTCTTAGGCTTGTACCTATAAGTGACCCTTTCAGACAGGAGCTTTCCTGAGAGACGATTACAGGATCCACGCAGAATAGAGCTTAGGCTTTTAGCTGTAGGTGACCCTTTCTTTCAACTACTTCTGACAGACCTACTCCAACTGCAAGATTGTACAAAAAGGAAAGAGATACAGACAGCAAGAGAGGATCCCCCAAACCATGGCCCACAGGTGGATGTAAGAACCCAGAAACCACTCCGGATTCGGGAACTCACATAAGAGGTTTTATTAAGCAAACACAGTGTCTCCCTGCAGGGAAAGAGAGAAAATGTGAGGAAAAGAGAGAGAGTGCATGCAAGAGAGAGAGACAAAAGTGAGGGGGAGAGAGAAAGAATGAATGTCAGGAGAAGAGAGAGAGAAAATGGTGGGGGAGCTATTCTTAAGCAGTCGAATTCCGTGGGCTAACGGGACTAATAACGGGGAAGGATACTTGCAAGCTGACTGACGAACCAATAGCCAGCTAGGATGTTCACAGACTGACAAGAAGTTGGGAGGCAGGGAAAGGACTGCAGCGTCAAGGGCAGGGGAGCAGCTTTGTATTATTTTACGGTGGGGACCGTTAAAACACCCAGCCATGATTTTCCTCAAGACACTACCTCTAGGATCAATACAGTATTGCCATGTCTTAAAAGGGGCAGTAACAGATACAAACAGGCAGACAACCAAAGGAATTCCCAAACCCAAGGCCAACAAGCAGATAAGAACATAGAACAGACCCAAAGGAAATAAGTATCCCTAGGTTTTCAAGTCCCATTTAACACTAGTTAGTCAAGTCTCCTACACTAGTTGTATCAGTGGACCACATTATGCTTTGACTGTGGCCCTTGCTGTTCTGCCACGGTGACTTATTTTTAAAAGGACCTGTTTCTTTCTCATCTCTCCCTCCCCTCCCCAGTCTCTCCTTCCTCCCTAATCTCAGGGGAAACAGGATTGCCTTTCTTTCCCATTCCAGGCAGAATTATCTGTCCTTGAGCACACACCCACTGCAGTAACAAGGTAATTCAGACTTTGGGGATGGCACAAACATCACAGAAATGACTGTCTCCCAAATTAACACGTGAATTACGACTCCCACAGAGAACACTAGGAATGTGGCCTCTGAATCACCTCTTTAAAAGCCCCTGTTCCCTCTGATGGGCAGAATCACAGCCTGTGGGACAAGAGTCTCCTGTGCTTCTCCTTTGTTGGCAAAGCAATAACACCTTGTTTTCATTTTCTCAAAATTATGTCCTTATTATTGGATTGGTATTGGGGACATTGGTATTGAGCTTTGGGTGATAAATCTGGCACCCAGATGGGACCCAAGAGAAGCCTCACTCTGCCTTTCTTGGGCAGGCCTGGCACTCCAAGCAGCTCCTCTTCCCGCTGAGGATGTCAGGGACTGAGAACTGACTGAGGAGAGAGGAGACAGGGAGTTAATTAGCCTCAGCTCAAACCAGAGGATGTTCCTAGAGGAAAGGGAGGGGCTGGGGGACTGTCCCAGCAGCTGCCTAAGCTCCTTTTGCTTCAGGAGCTCCTCCTTCTCTTCCTGAATGGTACAGGTTGTTCCAACTTGGTCCACTTTGAGAAAAAGGAAACTGAACTCAGAAAAGTAACAACAACCTTGGCCATCTGGCAAGCCCCCCTGTGAGCATGCCGAGGCCCTTCTTTGCACACATCTGGTTCCATTTAATGGGGACGCTGGGTCCCTCTTTGTGGGGGCATCTGTGGCACTACTGTGTTATTGAAAGTCCAGTCCTTGTCCCCCAATGCCAATCCAAAATGAGGACATGGTTTCCAGAAAATGAAAAAGAAGTTTCATTACTTTGCCAGCAAAGGAGAAGCACAGAAGACTCCTGTCCAGAGGCTGTGCTTCTGCCCATTAGGGGGAACAGGGGCTCTTAAAGAGGTGATTGAAAGGCTACATTCCAAGTGTTCTCTATTGGAGTTTTAATTCACTTGTTAATTGGAAGATAGTCATTTATGAGATATTCTGGTGCCATCCTCAGAGTCTGATTTACTTCATTCTCATGGAGGACAGATAATTCTGCCTAGGATGCAGAAAAAAGGCAATCCCTGAGATTAGGGAGGGGGAGAGAATAGGGAGGAGCAGGGAGAGAGCAAGAGAAAGAAACATGTCCTTTTAAAAAGAAGTCACAATGCACAGCAGCAAGGACTGTATTAAACCATACAGTGGACCACTGTTACACTGCCCCACTATCAATGCCTACATTCCATTTCTATGGAAAACGGGTGGCGACATCATCAAGCTGATTCTTGCCGACAGAGGGACAAGTGGCGGGGGGGGGAGAAACCCACAGTCCTTGTTCTTTGTCAGGTGGGGCAGGGACAGTCAGGGCACTCAGCATCAGGGCAGTCCAGAGGTCCATGGTGGCAGTTGGCGGGTAAGTGGACAGGGCATACATAGGGCAGGGATCTCGCTCACACAACAATAAACGAGACAGCAAAATATTACGTTTTTTGTAAATGATGAGCACAAAAGCAGTTAATACTTCAGCCAGTCTCTGATAACCACAAAGACAGTAATTCACAATCATGTCAGTGAAGAACAGATGGAGTTTATCTATGTAGGAGGTTAGGAAGATTTGTAGGTCTGTGAGACCTGCCTGGCTAAAATTGACTCAGGACAAACTTGTGACTCTAGAGTCCTTTGTGATCATTATTATTAGGCACTCCCATGTAAGAACCCTTTCTTTATAGCCTCCAGTTTTATTTACTTTTGGTAGGACTGAAACCAGTGTACATCTCAAGTCACACTGAAAGAGCCATTGTCTCTCCTAAATGTCTATGTAGGACTGTGCTTCAGTTATACTCTCCTGCCAGGTGCTTAAGACCACATTGATCAAATCGACCCTCTCCCTATCTTCTACTTACTAAGAGTCAGCTGAGATTCCTCAGAGATCACTCTCGGGAACTTGTGAGAAACCTCTTGGCTCCTTTAGTCTTCCTCTACCAGGGGTGTTATCTGCCAGGAGGGGTCAGGTTCTTGCTGGCCATAATGACTTCTCCTGGAAGCATGTGGGCATTTTCCTCTCCAAGGACCTTCCTCTTTGCAGAATGTGCACTGGCTGACTTCCTGTTCTCTAGGGTCCTCTTGATCCCCCCAATCAGCAGATGGGGTGACTGACTGGATTTGTAGGCCTGAGAGTGGGGTCCCATTGTGTTTGAGGTCCTGGCTGATCTTAGAGGGCAAGGAGCAAAATATTGATTACTTTTTCCTTGGTCCTTTTCCCCCACGACTTTGGTTCTTCATTTTTTGGTTTGAAATTTTGTGGAGTGCAACTTAAGAACAGACCAATCACCACTGAGAAGTCCAAATTTGATAGTCTTTATTACTGGCCACCTAACTGTTTCACACAATGTCCCCAAACAGTCCTGACCGCTAGCAGTGTAGGGGTTTTTACACCATCAGTCAGTACGTCAAGCATAATTGTCTGTTGCTATGACTTAAAATTACAAAATAACATCATGAGATCTGAAATCATTAGCAGAGAGAAAGTGGGTCAAAATCACCCTACTTAGGTACAAACTAAAGAATGGTTACTAACACCCAAACAATCACTGTTGACATCACTGTTAACATGGTACATTGTTTAGGAAAAATAGGAATCAAAAAGAGTATGATTTTTCATTATATAAGAATTGTCGGTGAGGATGTGGGGAAAAAGTCACACTTTTACATTGCTGGTGGAGTTGCAAATTGGTGCAGCCACTCTGGAAAGCAGTATGGAGAATCCTAAGAAAACTTCTAATGGACCCACCTTTTGACCCAGTTATCCCACTCCTCGGTTTATACTCAAAGGACCTAAAATCAGCATACTACAGTAACACAGTCACATCAATGTTTATAGCACCTCAGTTCACAATAGCTAGATTGTGGAACCAACCTAGATGCCCTTCAACAGATGAATGGATAAAGAAACTCTGGTATATATACACAATGGAATACTATTCAGCCATAAAGAAGAATAATATTATGGCATTTGCAAAAAAATGGATGGAACTGGAGAATATCATGCTAAGTGAAATAAGCCAAGCCCAAAAAACCAAAGGCTGAATGTTTTCCCTGAGAAGTGGAGGATGATATATAATGGGGGTGGGGGTGGGGAATGAGAGAATAATGGGGGAACTTTAGAATATGTAGAAGAAAATGAGAGGGGTGGTATGAAAAATGGTGGAATGAGACAGACATCATTGCCCTATGTACATGTATGATTGCACGAATGGTATGAATCTGCATTGTGTACAACCACAGAAATGAAATTATGTACCCTATTTGTGTACAATGAATCAAAATGCAGTCTGTAAAAAGTTAAAAACTAAATAAAAATAATAATAAAAAATTTAAAAAAAGAATTGTCATTTTGTATTGCCAAACATGTCATGCTAAGTAATTGATGATGGGTACAGAGGAGCAGTGTTCCTATTGGAGAAGCATTTCCTACATAAAATGGAGTCTCAGAGCAAAATGGCATCTGTTCAGTCCTTGCCCACATAGCCTGGCCTGTAACATTTCCGGGGAACCAAATCTGTAAGCATGTCACGTTAAACATGAATCAGGCCAGTTTCACCTGTCTTGAAGTGCAAGTAACAAGTGATAACTTCAATATTCATAACTTTACAGTTACCCCTTCCATTTAATTGGGTTCACTATTGGTACTGGAAGTCAGCATTATGTTCTATCTGTCCTGTAAGTGATTGCTTATTGCTTCCAATTAATTCAGGTTGTTAAGTAGTTCTTCTGAAACAGTTACAAAGTTGGTTCTTGGTACATACCAAGCCCTATTTATGTGTTATTTTGAGACAGGGACTCACTAACTTGCTGAGACTGGCTTTGAATTTACAATCCTCCTCCCTCAGCCTCCCAAGCCACTGGGATTACAGGCATGTACTACGGGGTCAGATTGTGTTCCAGTAAAATATTTTTCTCTTAGACAATCTTATACCAATAGATGGCCCATTCATCCAAGATCTCTCTTCTACCAGTAAGAAGAACAGCATGATCCCTGCCTTAAAGGGCCAGTAACAGATTTAAAAAAAAAAAAAAAAAAAAAAACAGAGATAGACAACCATAGGGGATCCTGAAACCATGGCTGATAGTAGGGAAACTTTAAAACAGACAGACCTGCACACACAAATTTCTTCCACTTACTTTCCCTCTGACAGACCAACTGTAAGACTGTACAATAATTCAGATATCTATTCAAAGGCCAGTAAACATTATTTTTTTCTTAGACAGGTTTATACCTATTGGTGGCCCTTTCTTTCACTTATTTTACCTCTGACAGACCAACCTCAGCTGTAAGACTGGACAAAAAAGAATCACAGACAACCAAACAACCCAAAATCATGCCCAACAAATGAAAACCTTGAAAACAGACCGGTCAAGATCTTTCCCAAGGGACTACTTATAGGATCCATGCAGAATTCCTTCTGGTCTGTTCTAGGTACTCATCTGTTTGTTGGCCTAGGGTTTGGGAATTCCTCTGGTTGTCTGTCTGTTTGTATCTGTTGCTGCCCCTTTTAGGACATGAGCAATACTGCATTGATCCTAGAGGTAGTATCTGGGGGAAAGTCATGGCTGGTGTGTTTTAAGGGTCCCCACCTGTGGGCTATGGTTTGGGGGATCCTCTCTTGCTGTCTGTATCTCTTTCCTTTTTGTACAATCTTGCAGTTGGAGTAGGTCTGTCAGAAGTAGTTGAAAGAAAGGGTCACCTACAGCTAAAAGCCTAAGCTCTAATCTGCATGGATCCTGTAATCGTCTCTCAGGAAAGCTCCTGTCTGAAAGGGTCACTTATAGGTACAAGCCTAAGAAAAAGGTGGTGTTCTCCTGACATCTTTCCTCTGAAGGGCCTCCTGAATCGCACAATCTCGCAGTTGGAGTTGGTCTGTTGATGAGAAGTTAGTGGAAGTTCTGTATGTGCAGGTCTCTCTGCTTTAAAGGTCCCCATGCTCAGTCCTGATTTGGGGGAACCTCTCTGTCTGTCTCTGTTCTTCTTCTTCTTCTTCTTCTTCCTCCTCCTCCTCCTCCTCCTCCTCCTCCTTCTTCTGCTTCTTCTTCTTCTTCTTATCTGTTACTGGCCCTTTAAGACATGGCCCATGCTGCCTTTCTCCTGCTGGCAGTCTCTTGCAAAGAGAGATCTCAGCTGAATGGTCACCCACAGGTACAGGCCTGTCTGAGGGAAGGGTGGTCTACTGGAACACAATCTGGCCTTTGAGTGGTTTTTCTGGATTATTATAAATCTTGTAGTTGGAGTTGGTCTGTCAGAGGTAAAGTATATGGAAGAGATTCTGTATGAACAGGTATTTATGCAGCTGTGCGATCAGGAGTCTGAACGGTCAGACACTGAGCTGAGGGTGTACAGCCATACAAATGGAAACCGGTGCCCCACTTGTGTACAATGAATCAAAATGCAGTCCATAAAAAAGAAGAAAAGAAACTGAGCTGAGGGTGCAAAGGGCACTGCCTCTGGTGTGCAAGGACAGCGGGACACCCCAAGAAAGGGCTGGGAAAGACTGAGAGCCTTTCAACCCCAGGCTGGCATTCCCGCCCCAGCAGCCACAGGTCATCTCACTGTGGGTCAGGGACACCAGCCCTGGACTGGGGAGGGAGAAAATCCCAGGAAAGCTTCCTGTAGAATCATGGGCAAAGACCACCTGGCTTCTGCCCTGCCTTCCAGACCCCTTTGTCACAGAGAGTGGAGGCTGCTGGCCACAAAGGATGTGGCAGTAGGTTTTCTAGCACTGTTACCTTGTGACCTGGGGCCAGGAATGGTCTCCCCCTTTAAGACCTGTCAGGGCAGCCCGTTTGGCCAGGGGATGTCCATCACTGGGGCAGAGCAATCCTTGCCATGACAGCATCCCATCTAACCAAATGGCTGAGGAGCCGGGCAGGATGAACAACTGCACCCAGGAAAGAAAACCAGAAATAAAGCCAGCCCATGCTTTATGGAAAGACTCTGCAAAGGGATCTTCAGGGAAGCTGAAAGAGAAGGATGGAAAGGGCCTCCTCCATTGAATATCAACATGCCTAGTGTACGGAAAAGGCCAAAGGAGCCTCTTTAGGCTTTTTGTCAATTGTACCTCTGGGTACAGATGGGGACTCACTTGAAGTCGGTGGCATTGTGGTAAGGATAAGGGACGCAGTTCAGGCTCAAAAATACCCTGTGCTCCAATCCACCTTGGAGAAAAAAGATCAAGGCACAGTTTTTGTGTATGCCAGATTGCCCCACCCTCTCCTGGGATGAAATTTGTTGTGTAAATTACATACACAGATAGCATTCATAAGGATTGTCTCAGAATATGAATTTTCAAAAGGGCCTGAAACTAGAAAAGAGATACAAGAAAGTTATAGGCATGGAATTGTGTTTTAGTACAGAAAACTGAAGGTAAAAGAAATGTTTCTGGATGAGAAAGCATTTTTTCTGGTCAAGTAATATTCTTATGTTAAAGTCCAAGATGAAAGACAGGACAAAACTATTTGTACAAAAAAGTTGTAGAACATCTAAGTAAGTAGCAGAAGGTTTGAGGAAGGTAAACCTCAAAAAGTTTGTGCATGTGATTGAATTGACTATAATTAGCACACTCAGTCAAAGTTGTTCAGATTTTAAGGGACTGATATAAAGCGAGGTCTGAAACACTGATGTGCTCTGATCTGCCCAGATAATTTTCTTATATCTGTTAGGTTTTATTTCTCAGGGAAACTAAGCTTAAGGGATTAGGGTGTGTACCTGCTTTAAAGTCTTTTAAATGATTACTTACTTCATAAGTAGCTAAATAAATAACTTATTTTAGGTTGTAACAATATTGTTGACACCCTAAATATATGTGAGGAGACATATGTATACATCTGTGAACTGTTTGTATGAGCCTCGTCTAAGTGTTATGTAAATAACACTTTAAAGTTTATAAAATGAGAGTTTATGTAAGTTAACCAGCAAGATAACCAGTAGGTGCTCTCTTTTATACATTGTATCTGACATAGAGGATACTGCCCTTTGAAGACCTGTCTTGTATCTGTTTGCTTTGACTAAGTCTATTTCTGGTCATTAACACTGTTTCCTAAATGTACAAGAACTTTAAGACTAGCCTTGGATTTTTTGCTAGTACTGCTAACCCATGCAGACCTGTGTTTATTGTTACCATATACTATGGATTCTAATTTAAACTTTAAAAAAGTTAAACTAAGTTAATATAAGGACTTCTGTACCATTGTGATGCTAACCATTACTGGCTTCTTTGTGTATTAGATGCACTCGGGTTCTTCAAGTATACAAATCTTTTTAAAATGTAAAGCTTGTGAGAACACTTTACCAAGTTGTTGTTCTCCAAACTAAAATTGTCGGTAGCAATAGTCTCTTTCAGATTTAAATAGAAATTCCATACTTGGTTTGCATTCATTTATGTCATTATATATATAATTTTGTGTTACTCTTTACACTGGGATAGAAATTTAAATGTGTTTTTGGAAGGTAATAAGGAGAGCCTAATCTGTTTAAAGGCTGACACTGTAAAACATGGAAACATTTTGTCACTTTTTCCACAAAAGAAAAGTTAAAAGCTCTTTTCCCCTTTGTTTGACTCCTGTTTCAGATGTGATGTTGTGTCGTGTTCTTTGTCCACAGCCCCGTCTTCCTCGAGATGAGGCTCTGCCTCTCTCTTTACTCCATGTTAGGGTGGCTCCAAAATAAGCTGGACTTGAGCTCATTTAAAATTGTGTTCAAAATGTAGATTTTTGTTGTAAACATTAGTGTGATCTCAAAATAAACAGGGAATACAATAAATAAATAAAGCTTAAAGATTATAACACCCATGTTTCTTGGTTTGTAGCTATTATGCAAACTGAATATTCTCTGTTAATTTTATTTTGTATTTTCTTGTAAATGTTTTAAAAATATTTTTAAAATTTTTTTAGGTGTTGATGAACCTTTATTTTATTCATTTATTTTTATGTGGTGCTGAGAATCAAACTCAGTGCCTCCCACATGCTAGGCAAGAGCTCTACCACTGAGCCACAACCCCAGCCTCTCTTATAAATTTTACTACTGTTTCTTGTTCATGTTTTTCAGAGGTACTGCTTCTAATAAATCAACCTGAGTTAATTTGAGGTAATAAGCCATCACCTACAGGACAGACAGGATACAAAGCTGACTTCTAGTAGCAATACCGACCCCAGCTATATGGAAGAGGTGACTATGAAATTATAGATATGGAAGTTAAAACCCATTACTCTCACTTCAAGACTGGCAAAACTGACCTGATGGATGTTTAAAACCAAAAAATGGGGAACCACAGTCAAGGAAATAAAAGGACCAAGGAAAAAGTAGTCAATATTTTGGCCCTTGTCCTCTAAGATCAGCCAGAACCCTGAAAACAATGGGCCCCCTCTCTCAGGCCTACAAATCTAGTTAGTCACCCCTTCTGCTGATCAGGGGGATCAAGAGGACCCTAGAGAATGGGAAGCCAGCCACTGCACATTCTGCAAAGAGGAGGGTCCTTGGAGAGGAAAATGTCCATGACGCTTCTAGGAGAAGTCACATATGGCCAGCAAGACCCTGACCCCTCCTGGCAGATAACACCACTGGTAGAGGAAGACTAAAGGAGCCAAGAACCTTCTCACAAGTTCCCGAGAGTGATCTCTGAGGAATCTCAGCTGACTCTTAGTAAGTAGAAGATAGGGAGAGGGTCGATTTGATCAATGTGGTCTTAAGCACCTGGCAGGAGAGTATAACCGAAGCACAGTCCTACATAGACATTTAGGAGAGACAATGGCTCTTTCAGTGTGACTTGAGATGTACACTGGTTTCAGTCCTACCAAAAGTAAATAAAACTGGAGGCTATAAAGAAAGGGTTCTTACATGGGAGTGCCTAATAATAACGATCACAAAGGACTCTAGAGTCACAAGTTTGTCCTGAGTCAATTTTAGCCAGGCAGGTCTCACAGACCTACAAATCTTCCTAACCTCCTACATAGATAAACTCCATCTGTTCTTCACTGACATGATTGTGAATTACTGTCTTTGTGGTTATCAGAGACTGGCTGAAGTATTAACTGCTTTTGTGCTCATCATTTACAAAAAACGTAATATTTTGCTGTCTCGTTTATTGTTGTGTGAGCGAGATCCCTGCCCTATGTATGCCCTGTCCACTTACCCGCCAACTGCCACCATGGACCTCTGGACTGCCCTGATGCTGAGTGCCCTGACTGTCCCTGCCCCACCTGACAGAGAACAAGGACTGTGGGTTTCTCCCCCCCCTGCCACTTGTCCCTCTGTCGGCAAGAATCAGCTTGAAGATGTTGCCACCCGTTTTCCATAGAAATGGAATGTAGGCATTGATAGTGGGGCAGTGTAACAGTGGTCCACTGTATGGTTTAATACAGTCCTTGCTGCTGTGCATTGTGACTTCTTTTTAAAAGGACATGTTTCTTTCTCTTGCTCTCTCCCTGCTCCTCCCTATTCTCTCCCCCTCCCTAATCTCAGGGATTACCTTTCTTCTGCATCCTAGGCAGAATTATCTGTCCTCCATGAGAATGAAGTAAATCAGACTCTGAGGATGGCACCAGAATATCTCATAAATGACTATCTTCCAATTAACAAGTGAATTAAAACTCCAATAGAGAACACTTGGAATGTAGCCTTTCAATCACCTCTTTAAGAGCCCCTGTTCCCCCTAATGGGCAGAAGCACAGCCTCTGGACAGGAGTCTTCTGTGCTTCTCCTTTGCTGGCAAAGTAATGAAACTTCTTTTTCATTTTCTGGAAACCATGTCCTTATTTTGGCTTGGCATTGGGGGACAAGGACTGGACTTTCAATAACACAGTAGTGCCACAGATGCCCCCACAAAGAGGGACCCAGCATCCCCATTAAATGGAACCAGATGTGTGCAAACAAGGGCCTCGGCATGCTTACAGGGGGGCTTGCCAGATGGCCAAGGTTGTTGTTACTTTTCTGAGTTCAGTTTCCTTTTTCTCAAAGTGGACCAAGTTGGAACAACCTGTACCATTCAGGAAGAGAAGGAGGAGCTCCTGAAGCAAAAGGAGCTTAGGCAGCTGCTGGGAGGTCCCCCAGCCCCTCCCTTTCCTCTAGGAACATCCTCTGGTTTGAGCTGAGGCTAATTAACTCCCTGTCTCCTCTCTCCTCAGTCAGTTCTCAGCCCCTGACATCCTCAACAGGAAGAGGAGCTGCTTGGAGTGCCAGGCCTGCCCAAGAAAGGCAGAGTGAGGCTTCTCTTGGGTCCCATCTGGGTGCCAGATTTATCACCCAAAGCTCAATACCAATGTCCCCAATACCAATCCAATAATAAGGACATAATTTTGAGAAAATGAAAACAAGGTGTTATTGCTTTGCCAACAAAGGAGAAGCACAGGAGACTCTTGTCCCACAGGCTGTGATTCTGCCCATCAGAGGGAACAGGGGCTTTTAAAGAGGTGATTCAGAGGCCACATTCCTAGTGTTCTCTGTGGGAGTCGTAATTCACGTGTTAATTTGGGAGACAGTCATTTCTGTGATGTTTGTGCCATCCCCAAAGTCTGAATTACCTTGTTCCTGCAGTGGGTGTGTGCTCAAGGACAGATAATTCTGCCTGGAATGGGAAAGAAAGGCAATCCTGTTTCCCCTGAGATTAGGGAGGAAGGAGAGACCGGGGAGGGGAGGGAGAGATGAGAAAGAAACAGGTCCTTTTAAAAATAAGTCACAGTGGTAGAACAGCAAGGGCCATAGTCAAAGCATAAAGTGGACCACTGTTACAGAGAGTGTACGGATCTTAAGAGGGAGAAAGAATTCAAAAGACAAAAGTAATCTGTGCTGTAATTTGCCAAATTATATTCATTAGAGGCATGGAGAAAAGAAGTTCTTGGAGCTTTGGAGACTTCCTCTGTTGGGTTGCTTGATCTAGTAGCCTGTTTATTTTTGCGTTTCATCGATTTGTAATCGATAATAAGAATTTGTGCACCTGAATATGTTTATACTTCAATAGAAGTTTACTTAATAAAAATTTGTGAGCTGGGATTGTAGCTCAGTAATAGAGTACTTGCCTCCCATGTGAAGCACTGGGTTTGATCCGCAGCACCACACAAAAATTAATAAATAAAATCAAGGTGTTGTGTCTATTTTTTTTTTTTTTTTTTTAATTTGTAGCTGGTAGGAAGGATAGCAGCGTACCAGGGGTGCTAGAACAGAGGTTTTGGCAACGGGCAGATCTGGGTCCCCATTCTGTTCTGCCACTTCAGGCCCTGTGACTGTGGCAAGTGGCCTCATGGCTTAGCCTGTTTCTATATAAAAGAAAACATTAACATAACGCTAGGATTAAGGCTGGGAATGTGTACCTTAGTGGTACAATGCTTGTTTAGCACGCCTAAGGCCTTGGGTTCAATCCCCAGCTTTAGGTGAAAAGCGATTGCAAGGCATGATGCTTATATGGCTTAAGCACAGAAGTGGCATGGGTCTGCTGGTCTCCCACATGACACAACTCCAGGGCACCTGCTGCCTTGTTTTCTCCAGCCCAGATTCTATTCAATTCGTTCCTTATTGTACCATGGACTCTGGGGTCCTCACTCCTCGAGTGGAGCCCGATTACCGAGTATTACCTTCCAGTATAGAATCCTGGGGGGGAGGGCAGCCCACGCGGAGACCCCCTGAAAAACCACTTCCGTGGCACCCCACCCAAGGTCTCTCCAACCCCTCTACTAAAGGGAGTGAAGAGCCCATGGGCTCCAGACTCTTCCCTCAGAGCCCAGAATTTACTGTTGAAAGAGCAGTGAATTGGCGCCACCTACTGGACAGAAAGCCGTAGAGCGGCTCCAGCACGAGGTGCCTCCACCGTGCGCAACTGCGCACGCGCACGTCTCCGAGCCCGCCCGCGCTCCTGCGGAGTGGGGTCTCACGGCGCATGTGCGCATCTTGGGGGCGGAGCCCTGGGCGAAGACTTCCCCGTTCTGCGTCCTGTCGGGCCCATCCAGGCGGCTCTCTGAAAGAGCTTGCACTACGTTTCCCTGGATCCTCTTGGGTAGGAGGCTTCCGGCTGCGTCAGCGGAAGCGGTGACTGGATCTGGCCGAGCCCCGCAGAGGCCGGCTTGGTCACTATGGAGGAGATAGGCATCTTGGTGGAGAAGGCTCAGGTGCGGTGGGGACTTGGGCCTTGTATTGCGAGCTGGGCTTGGGTGAGAGGTTGAAGCCAGACCTCAGTGGGCAGCTGAGTGGACTTTGAGATCCCAGCGCGGCTCCGGGTGATTTCAGAGGCTTCGGTGGAGAACTTTGTGCGGCCCCGAGGCCTGACTGTGTGGTCGAGTGACGTTGGGAGGGAATGCAAGCCAAGGGAGGGACAGTCTTTGACGTTGGTGGATTTCGGGGCCTGGCTGGGAGTGCTTGGTGACATCGTCGGCCCGTTGGGGTTGGGGTTAGGTCAGATGGTGTGTGATGTGTGGAATGGGCCTGTGGCTCCTGGTCGTCAAGGATTAAGCGGCTAGGGGGACTAATGTGTTCGGGGCTTGCCTGGAGTGGAGGGTGTTGTGGTTTTATCAGTGTATCTGTGACTTGTCTGAGTGACGTATGGGAATCTCTTTGGGGAAGCGACTGGGAAATGAATGCTGGGACTCTTTGAATGTATGGGAACTTTAGCAGCCTGTCCAGGAGAGCCATATAACATTAGGAATCTGTGGAAGGGTGGTGGGGATGCTGGGATATGGTAAGAAGTTGATGTGATATTTTAGATCCTGGGGCATGTTAGGAATTGCATACCATAGCTGATCTGTTTGGGGTGCAAATTGACATAAAGGGCTCTTTTTTTAGGAGACATGGTGACATCAGAAGCCTATTTATGGGGCTGAGAATTTTTCCAGGTTCTAGTTAGAGACACTGATGTCAGTCTGGCGTCACTTAATTGCGAATTGGTGGTGGTGGTGGTGGTGGCTCTAGATGCTTTCGTGAGGTGATTCCCTTCTTCCAACCTGGGTTTTCCCACTTGGACTAGGATGAGATCCCAGCATTGTCTGTGTCCCGGCCCCAGACTGGCTTGTCCTTCCTGGGACCTGAGCCTGAGGACCTGGAGGACCTGTATAGCCGCTACAAGGTACAGTCAACCTAACCTGAACCTTACACAGTGCTCAGCATCTCATGTTCCCCCTACTTTCCACCCTGGCTCAGCAAAGCCTGTAGCCATCCCTTTCCTCTGTGCTCACAGAAGCTGCAGCAAGAGCTGGAGTTCCTGGAGGTGCAGGAGGAGTACATCAAGGATGAGCAAAAGAACCTAAAGAAGGAGTTCCTCCATGCTCAGGAGGAGGTGAAGCGAATCCAGAGCATTCCACTGGTCATTGGGCAGTTTCTAGAGGCTGTGGATCAGAACACAGCCATTGTGGGTTCTACCACAGGTGAGTGGATGGGGGCACATCATTCATTGAGTTGCCCACATAACACCTAATTCCTGCCATGTGCTAGAAACTGGGGTCTGTCATGCTAAATAACAGCAAATGAGGCAGGATGGTATAATTGTGCTCTTCAGGGTATTTTGATCCAAAAATAGAAATATATCTCTTGAGTATCTGTCTCTGTCAATGCTTAAATATGTATGTGTAAAACATAAAAATTTCACCAAAGGGTATTTAGACGTACCATGTGTGATGTACTCTGATGTTTTTTATTTTGTTCTCATCTGTTTTGATTTAAACAAAAACTTGGTCACCCCCTAACCCCCATTGACTCCCTGACTACCATTTGAAACGCTCATCTGTGCTAAGAACTCTGTATGTAGTAGCTGCTGTTACTAACATGGACCCAGGCCCTGCCCTTAGAATCGTCATTGTTTCTAATGACCTGTTTGTCTTTTCCTGCTTCTGGCCTCTACTCTTCTAGAGCAAGCCATGCTTTTGCAAAGGTTCTGGGAAAAGATTTGGACTTACTTACAGGCTATAAGAAAGTGAAGGAAGGAGTGAAACCTGTATCTTTGACTCTGAGACTTAGGAGGGCAGTGGGTCTCTTTCTGAGGTGGCAAGAGGGCAGAAGTGTAGGTTTAGAGGGAGACAGTCAAGGACATTACAGGGAGGTATCCAGCAGGCTGCTGGGCAGTCAGGTCTGATGGTCAGGAGAGAAATTGCTATGCATTACTAACATGAATGTAGGAGGTAGATTAGAGAGAAGAGATAAAGGCTGGGTAACCAGGGAGGAATCATGCAGAGACCTAGACAGGAGAAGATGGGGCTGGATCAGGCAGGGGGAGGAGGAGGGGACTGCTTGAAGAGAGAGTTGGGAAGCTGAGTAGAAGTTGTGGTGACTGATGGTCAATGGAGAGAAGGGGGAGAAGATTCAGGATGAGGCTTGGGACTTTGACTGGGATAGTACGTCTCCTTCAGATAGATCCAGGAGGAGCAGTTCAGTTTGGGGGAAAGACAGTGAGATCATGTTAGGACAGTGAGTGAGAAGTACCTGGGGGAATATCCAGGGGGAGGCATGCTGAGCACCCCCAGTCCTGGAGCTCAAGAGAGAGTCCTGGCTGTAGACAGACAGGAAAGTCATTAGTGTGAATGCAGGGGGTGGACTGGAGGAGACAAGACAGACTGAAGGTCGAGGGGGCCTCTGGGGCTGCTGAGGGATTAGTGGCCTGGAGGGTGTAACTGTGAAGGAAGGGAAAGAGGGGCAGACAGTTTAAGGACTCAGGTACTTTTTTTTTGGGGGGGTGGAACCGGGGCCACTTGATTACTGAGTCACATCCCCAGCCCTTTTTTGTATTTTATTTTGAGACAGGGTCTCACTAAGTTGCTGAGACTGGCTTTGAACTTGCAATCCTCCTGCCTTAGCAGCTGGGATTACAGGTGTGCCCCACTGTGCCCAGCAGGACTCAGGTACTTCTAATTTTCTCCTCTCTTCTTGTCCCTTTCTCAAAGGCTCCAACTACTATGTGCGCATCCTGAGCACCATTGATCGGGAGCTGCTCAAGCCCAATGCCTCGGTTGCCCTCCACAAGCACAGCAACGCCCTGGTGGATGTGCTGCCTCCTGAGGCTGACAGTAGCATCATGATGCTCACCTCAGGTGAGGGGGGAGCCTGGGGCTCAGGAGGCCTGATGGGACCTCGTAGGCCAGGCTGGGAGCCCCACCTCTGCTCTCCCATCAGATCAGAAGCCAGACGTGATGTATGCGGACATTGGTGGCATGGACATCCAAAAACAGGAGGTGCGGGAGGCTGTGGAGCTCCCGCTTACACACTTTGAGCTCTATAAGCAGGTGAGGCTTGGAGGCAGCAGGGCAGGGATAGGCATCACTGGGTCTGGGATTGGTGACTGACTCCTTACCTTATCCTTTCTTTGCCCACCTCTGGGTTTTAGATCGGCATTGATCCTCCCCGAGGCGTCCTCATGTATGGCCCACCTGGCTGTGGGAAGACCATGTTGGCAAAGGCTGTGGCGCATCACACGACGGGTAAGCCTCTCTACCCCTCCCCTATGCGTTGAGGTTTGGGCCTTCCCTCGCTCCCTGCTTGCTCATGCTCCCCAGGAAATCACACAGCATGGTGCTCCTAAACATGGCCTCTGGGGTTTTAGCCCAGTGTGCCCCTTACTCTGTAGTATGACCAGGCAACTACCTCCTTGTGCCTCGACTTCCTTTAATAACAAGCTAATTTTATAGGGTGATTGTGAGGAGTTAATGAAATGCCCAGTATCACAAAAAGCAAACAAACAATAAATAAGAAGTCTAAAGGGAAAGCCCTGAACAAACCTGCTTCAGTCTCATTGCCAGATGTCAGTTATACCAGAAGATGGCCTCTGCTCTCTGCTCTCTGACTCTTTCAGTGTATTAAAATGTGATTCATAGCTTGGTCAGGTGTTGATGTCTTGGTGTATGGACAGATATTACATGTATCTTGGAAACCAGGTGTTCTAAGTTTTTCGTTTTATTGAATGTTCTGATTTTTAATGCATTGGGCCAGAATTTGATCTGTATACATAGAACTCATGCCTGGGGTTGTTGGGTTGCTGCAGGACATGAGCAGATGGCTGGTCCTCAAGGCTAGAACTGGGACCCAGCCCTGGGCTTGCGAGAGTCCAAGTGAAAGGATGCCTTTAGGAATTCTCAGTTTCATTTAAAGCAGAGTGGGCCCCACAGGATGCTCATCTTTAACTTTGTCATCCTGCTGTCAGCTGCATTTATCCGGGTCGTGGGCTCAGAGTTCGTACAGAAGTACCTGGGCGAGGGCCCCCGCATGGTCCGGGATGTTTTCCGCCTGGCCAAGGAGAACGCACCTGCCATTATCTTCATAGATGAGATTGATGCCATTGCCACCAAGAGATTTGATGCCCAGACAGGAGGTGAGTGATGCCCAGATAGGTCTGGGGTCTTGGGCAGCTTGTCATAACCAGTGCTCTGGACTGACTTTGTTGTACACTCTTAGCTGACAGGGAGGTTCAGAGAATCCTGCTGGAGCTGCTGAATCAAATGGATGGATTTGACCAGAATGTCAATGTCAAGGTTTGGGGCTCAGAATGGGCAAGTGGAGATATGGTGTAGGAATCAGGGAAAGGTAGGGGCTGGCTCATGAGGGGCAGGTATCATGACAGGAAGGAGAGTGTAGGGAGGGACAAAGGTCTGAGCCAGCCTCTCCCGGTGCCAGGTGATCATGGCCACCAACAGAGCAGACACCCTGGATCCAGCCCTACTACGGCCAGGACGCCTGGACCGAAAAATTGAATTTCCACTCCCTGATCGCCGCCAGAAGAGGTTGATTTTCTCCACTATCACCAGCAAGATGAACCTCTCTGAAGAGGTTGACTTGGAAGATTGTATCCTGCTCTGGAAGTGAGGGGTGGACCACCGTAGGGTATGGGGTGCCGCAGTCTTCATTTCCACCTCTGCCACTACCATAAGCAGATTGCAGGAGGCACCAAGGTTTAGGGAAGAGGGTGGTGACAAAGACAGCCCTAGGATGACTTCTTCCTCCAGTCATTCACCCCGTCACACAGGGAATGGTGTCCTTAACTCATCCACTGCAGATGTGGCCCGACCAGATAAGATTTCAGGAGCTGATATCAATTCCATCTGTCAGGAGGTGAGTGATGGTTTCTCTCTGATTGGGGCAGGGGATGTGGGGGAGACTTCTTTCCTGAGATGACTCTGCTGCAGTCCTTCTGTCCCCTTATTACCTTCTTGGGATCTTGGGCCCTGTGTCTGTCTCTCTCTTCTCTCTTCTCTCTTCTCTCTTCTCCTTCTCTCTCTCTCTCTCTCTCAATTTCTCTTTCTCTTTCTCTCTCTCCCTCCCCCCTCCCCCACTGCCTCCCATCACTGGGGGGTGGCTGTGGAGAGTACTCAGAGTATTTAATTCTTATCCCTCCACAGAGTGGAATGTTGGCTGTCCGTGAGAACCGCTACATTGTCCTGGCCAAGGACTTTGAGAAAGCGTACAAGACCGTCATCAAGAAGGATGAGCAGGAGCATGAATTTTACAAGTGACCCCCACCCCCACCCATACACACCCCACACCACTCAGGGGCAGGGGCTTCTCTCACCTCTCCAGGTACCTCTGTCCCAAAACCTAGTTTTCTTTTCTCTTTACCAAGGTTTGGTTTATTCAATAAATGGATAAGATTGAATCCATTTAATTTCATCTTAGAAGTTCGACTCCTCTGGAGAACCTGGATCGTGAATAGGGTCCACTGAGTCCCTCCTGATCTGACAGTGGGTAAGGTACATGTCCTGGATTGCAGCTTGAGAGAGAAGCAAAGAATTCAGAACAGTTGACTTTAGAAATTTGGAGAAAGTTTTGGAAAATGAACCTCAGACAGAAGCCCTTGGCTGCAGAATAAAGCCCCCACTCCCATTTTCTACAGGTAGACCATTTAGGTTTTCCATGATTCCTGCCTTCCTCACACTCAGAGGGAGTATCAGGGACAGAGAGATAGCCCCTCAGAGTCCCCCAGAGCAGACATCTGTGTGGGGTGAGGGAGCAGGCCGAGTGTGGGTTCTGTGTTTGTGTCAGAGCACAGATGCATTCGCTGCCAAGTGAACAGTTTTCCACAAATGTCACTGATGATCCAGGGCACATGAGTGTGTGTGTCTTGTCCATCTGCTTCGGGGTAAGTCACTGAGGAGTTCTTTGCGCTGTCTGGAACAAAGAATCTCCTCTGAACATGTTGCTTATGTATAAAGAATTGTAACTTCTGGCTAAAAGTACTTTTCCCCAAACAAATAAGGATTTTCTCTGAAAATCCTTTGAGCAAAATCCTTTTCCAAGGTTTCTTAATGCCTGTGGCTTTCTCTTTAGTGTGGACTGGTGTTTACTGGGGTTTGATTTCTGGTTAAAGCTTGGCCCAGCTTTACCTGTGGCAACTTTTCCTTGATATCCTTTAGGTCAGGCTTGCTGCATTATGTACTGTGACCATTTATCAGTTTAATGTGGACTTACAGCACTCTGTGTGAACTAGCCTCTGCTCACCTCATCTCAGGGTCCTTCATCCAAACCCTGTCAAGGCCTCCTGGTCTTGCAGGGCCCTGAAGGTGCAGATTCCTGTCTAAGCCTTTGCATATGATCTTCCTTGAACTGCTTAGACTTTGTATCCCTGCGTACTGGACTAACGTCCCCTCTCTCGATATCACTTAGCACATCTCCCTCTGGACAGCTTCCCTGCCACCTGAAGTGAGGAAGGAGTCCTTTCCCTGGACTCCCTGGCACCAGTCCATACTCTGCTCAGCAAGGCTTATATTCCCATTAGACTTTCTTATTCCCTTTTGCACTGAATCTCCTCTAGAATAGTCAGGGGGTATGAATTGATCACAGTTCAAGTACTATCACCTGTACATGGTAGACATTCAGTGGATGTTTCTTTTTTTTTAATTTATTTTTATTGTAAACAAATGGGATACATGTTGTTTCTGTTTGTACATGGAATAACAGCATACCATTTGCATATTCATATATTTACATAGAGTAATGATGTTTGATTCATTCCATTATTTTTTCCTTCCCCCCCACCCCTCCCACCTCTCTTTTCCCTCTATACAGTCCCTCCTTCCTCCATTCTTGTCCCACTCCCACCCCCCATTAAGTGTCATCATCTGCTTATCAGTGAGATCATTCCTCTTTTGGATTTTTGAGATTGGCTTATCTCACTTAACATGATATTCTCCAATTTCATCCATTTGCCTGCAAATGCCATAATTTTATTATTCTTTATAGCTGAGTAATATTCTATGGTATATATATACCACAGTTTCTTTATCCATTCATCAATTGAAGGGCATCTAGGTTGGTTCCATAGACTGGCTATTGTGAATGGAGCCGCTATGAACATTGATGTGGCTGTATCTCTGTAGTGTGCTGATTTTAAGTCCTTTGGGTATAGGCCGAGGAGTGGGATAGCTGGGTCAAATGGTAGGTCCATTCCAAGTTTTCTAAGGAATCTCCACACTGCTTTCCAGAGTGGCTGCACTAATTTGCAGTCCCACCAGCAATGTGTGAGTGTACCTTTTTCCCCACATCCTCTCCAACACCTATTGTTGCTTGTGTTCTTGATAATCGCCATTCTAATTGGGGTGAGATGGAATCTTAGTGTAGTTTTGATTTGCATTTCTCTTATTACTAAAGATGTTGAACATTTTTTCATATATCTGTTGATTGCTTGTACATCTTCTTCTGTGAAGTGTCTGTTCATTTCCTTAGCCCATTTGTTGACTGGGTTATTTGTATTCTTGGTGTAGAGTTTTTTGAGTTCTTTATATATTCTGGAAATTAGTGCTCTATCTGAAGTATGAGAGGCAAAGATATTTTCCCACTCTGTAGGCTCTCTCTTTGCATTGCTGATAGTTTCCTTCGCTGAGAGAAAGCGATTTAGTTTGAATCTATCCCAGTTATTGATTCTTACTTTTATTTCTTGCGCTATGGGAGTCCTGTTAAGGAAGTCTGATCCTAAGCCAACAAGGTGAAGATTTGGACCTACTTTTTCTTCTATAAAATGCAGGGTCTCTGGTCTGATTTCAAGGTCCTTGATCCATTGTGAGTTGAGTTTTGTGCAGGGTGAGAGATAGGGGTTTAGTTTCATTCTGTTGCATATGGATTTCCAGTTTTCCCAGCACCATTTGTTGAAGAGGCTATCTTTTCTCCATTGCATATTTTTGGCACCTTTGTCTAATATTAGAAAATTGTATTTATTTGGGTTTGTGTCCATGTCCTCTATTCTGTACCATTGATCTACCTGTCTATTTTGGTGCCAATACCATGCTGTTTTTGTTACTATTGCTTTGTAGTATAGTTGAAGTTCTGGTATTGCGATACCCCCTGTTTCATTCTTCCTGCTAAGGATTGCTTTAGCTATTCTGGTTTTCTTATTCTTCCAGATAAATTTCATGATTGCTTGCTCTATTTCTATGAGGTACATCATTGGGATTTTAATTGGAATTGCATTGAATCTGTATGGCACTTTTGGTAGTATGGCCATTTTGACAATATTAATTCTGCCTATCCAAGAACATGGGAGATCTTTCCATCTTCTAAGGTCTTCCTTAATTTCTTCCTTCAGTGTTTTGTAGTTTTCATTGTAGAGATCTTTTACCTCTTTGGTTAGATTGATACCCAATTTTTTTTTTTTTTTTTTTTTTTTTTTTTTTTTTTTTTTTTGAGGCTATTGCAAATGGAGTTGTTTTCCTCATTTCCCTTTCAGCTGTTTCATCACTTGCGTTTAAAAATGCTGTAGATTTATGTGTGTTGATTTTATAGCCTGCTATTTTGCTGAATTCATTGATGAGGAAGTTTTGATGAGGAAGATTGATGAGGAAGTTTTCTGGAGATTTTTGGATCCTCTAAATATAGAATCATGTCATCAGCAAATAGTGACAGCTTTAGTTCCTCTTTTCCTATTTGTGTCCCTTTAATTTCTTTAGTCTGCCTAATTGCTGTGGCTAGAGTTTCGAGGACAATGTTGAATAGAAGTAGTGAAAGAGGACATCCCTGTCTTGTTCCCATTTTTAAAGGAAATGGTTTCAGTTTTTCTCCATTAAGAATGATGTTGGCCATGGGCTTAGCATAAATAGCCTTTACAATGTTCAGATATGTTCCTACTATCCCTCAAAGTTATATTTTAATGGCATAGAGGATCTGCTTTTTCTTGAGGAAGTTGCCATTTGATTGGGGTCTCTGAAAAATAAGGAATCTGAAAGATGATTAGGATAGAATGTCCTTTGGTATACAAATTTTGGTCATTTTTAAAAATTGCCTGACCACTCATCCATCTTAAAGCTCCTGGAGAATTTTTGAGAAGATGTGGAGATCCCAAAGGTGGAAACTCTGTCCTTTCTTCTTTTTTCCATTCACATGATATCCATTCACAGGGCCTTATACCATTGCATTTAGGCAAAATAACCCAAATTACTGGCCAACAGGGACTTTGGTTAATACAGTTCTAGGGATCTGTAGTTGAGAAGTGCTCTGCATTTTGAAATTAATTTCTCCTTTTGGAAAGTAATTAAGGATCGACCAAGACCTGTGAGAGCAAAAGCTGCCTCAATATTGTTATGATTAGTTGAACATTTGTTACATTGATTCCTTCCAGCCAGAGTCCCCAGGAACACAGCTGTAGCTGAATTAGCTCACTACTCATTACAATGTGGGAGAACATGCATGATGGGAAACTATGGGTGTCTCAGGAAGAGGGTGTTGAAAAGATTTACCAAGGAATGTGTGCCTGATATGGAGGATGATTCAAGGAAGCAGAACTTTGATCAGGATTGGGTGGTGTCAGGAAGCAAGGGTAAGTTTACGACTGGGCATTGTAGTAAATCTAAACTATAATGAAGGAGGCTGAAGCTGTCATTGATGAAGAAGTAGCAGTCCCTCATGTTAGCTAGGAGAGGGGAATACTTGGTATTTTGGGGATTGTGCAGTGAACTCATTTTTGTCTATGCTTAGAATTATGAACTGACCTTGTTTTCCTCTGGCTTCTCTGTGGTCTCAGAGGCAATCTGCAAGATTGTCTGTGTCCAACGAGAATAATGTGGCTTCGCTCTGAGTGCCAGGCCAGCTCTTAGCACCACTGGGGCCTACCTGTCAATCTAGTTCTTGGGTACCTGGGGCTATTTTTATTCTAAGTCACATGCTATATGTTCAAGTGTGGCTGGTTTGCTGAACAGCCTGAGTGCTCTCTTACACTTCAAAAGTGGAGTCTTTGAAGCAAGGGTTTCCCTGCCATTGGGAAACATACACCTCTTTTCTCTCTTCCAGTCTGCAAAGACAAGGGGAAGAAATCTTTAGATACCTTGTTTTTAATTGTAAAAAATAACATGCAGAGGTACCCAGAATATAAACTTTTTTTAAAAAATATTTTTTAGCTATAGATGGACACAGTACATTTATTTTATTTAATTTTATGGGGTGCTGAGGATCAAACCCAGTGTCTCACACATGCTAGGCAAGTGCTCTACCACTGAACCACAACCTCAGCCCCCAGAATATAAACTTATTGAAGCAATTTATTGTAAATTTAATGCTTGAGTGATCACCCAAAGACCAGGTGATTTCCACTGAAATCCTCTGAGTTGAATAGCCACTAGGAAAAAATGAAGTAGTTGCCTTGAAAGCAGGGTGTGGGGGTGGGAAAGCAAAATGATTTCCAAGTTCCAGAGATTCACACAGTTATTAAGGCATCTCACACTCCAAAAGTGGACATAGGTTGATTCTCCAAGTGTGACTTGAGATGACTTTTCTGCTTTTGTGTTTTTGTATGCTGTTTTCCATTTCCAACACAGTGGACTGAGCACGGGACTTGAAAGTCCCTCAACACCAGGTGGTCTGAGCCATAAGCTTTGGGTGCTATCTCAGGTGAGGGTGTGTAGGCAGCACCCCTCCCCTCTACCTCATGCCCAACAAGGAGGTCTTTCTGAAGGACTCCATCCCATCTTTGTTCACCCAGTTGTGGAGGGACTAGATTGGAACCCAGCCCATCCCACAGGAAGATCAGAGGTCCTGAAAATTTCAGTCAAGCAGAGGAAGGTTCTGTGGCAGCTGGAGGGCAGCTACTTTTTCCTCCAGGGAAGAGGGTCCAAAGAATTGAGTCTTGTACTCCACAAGAATTGGCTGCTCTGGATTCCTCAAAGATGCTGGCCAGGCCCACTTCCATACAGTGTGCATGAGATGCCATCAGCTTTATTTGCCATCTCTTCAACCATCATCCACCCCTCCTAAGGTAAAAAAAATCGCAAGTCTCATACACTTGGTGTTCTTCTCTGTTACTTTCTCCATTTGCTAATTTTATCCAAATGCCCTGGAAAGAACCAAAATCAGAATGGTCTCTGCCCTTTAAGAACTCTTTAAAGGAGGAACAATCTCAAAGAAATGTAATTTAACTGCGGTAAGTGCTGTGAAGGAAAAACTGAGCAGTAATCTTATATAGTAGGGAGACTACTCTAACCTGTCCTGCCAGAGAAGGAAGAACTGGGGAAGAGAAAGCTCAAAACAGACACCCTGTGCTAGAAAGTAAGAAGTGCCGAAAGAGTGGTAGGGACTTTTAAAAGGATGTGGAGACTGTTCAGAGGGGCTTCCACTGAGCAAACCTGGCATGCTTTGATCATCAGAACTAACAATGCTGGTTATAGATCCATTCCATAAAATAGGGAGTCATGAGTCCAAAATGGTACGATAAGTGAAAAAATTGAGTTTGATGAGGAAACAGATGTTAATGTTTTTGCAAAGTACCTCTGAAGGTACTCTTAAAATTTTTTGTATGAAAAAAAAAGACCCACATTCATTATCAGAGAAGTGCAAATTAAACCAGTGACACATCACTTCCCACCTATTAGAATAGCCATTATCAAAAAGACAAGGGGTAATAACAAGTGTTGGAGAGGGTGTGGAGAAAAGGGACCTTTGTATACTTGTTGATGGGCATGTAAACTGATGGGGTCACTATGGAAAACAGTATGGAAGATCCTCAAAAAGTAAAAAAAAAAGATCTACCATGTGACCCAGCAATCCCACCGTGTGTATATCTACAGAAAATGCAATCAAGTGTTCCTTAGAGATGCCTGCATCCCCTAAATGTCAGTGGGGAGTAAGGAAGATGTTTTATGAATATATGAGCATGAAATGTCCAGTCTCAAAAAAGAAAGTCCTGCACTTGTGACATGGATGAACCTGGAGGACACTGTGCTTTCTGGGTAGTAGTAGTACAGTCTGGATCTGGACGGTCCCCCAGAGATTTGTGTGTTGAAGGTTTAGTCCCAGCTGATGGTACCAGTGGGAGGTGGTGGGAACCTGAGCATGTAGGCCTAGTTGGAAGAGGTGGGTGACTGGGGGCATGGATTTGAAGGACACATTTTGTCCCTGCCCCTTCCTCTGTTTTCCCTGTCACTGTGAGGTGAGCAGCTCCGCTCCGCCACTCCTTTTCCACATGATGCCCTGCTTACCACAGGCCCTTAGCAGTGGAGCCAGCCAACCATGGACTGAAACCTCTGAAACTGAGCCAAATTGAATCTTTCCTCCTCTCGGTTGTTTTTCTTAGGTATTTTGTCACTGACAGAAAGCTGACTGACACAGATACTAACTACCCAGGGTCAGTAAGCATATCTCAGGTGAGGTGACAGTGTACCACTCCACTGTCATTCACATTACCAGAGCAGCAGTGTGACAGACACCAACAGGAAGCCTGCACAGACCACATCAAATACGGTCTTCCCCATCAGCCTTGGAGAAAGAGAAAGATGAAGTACAACTTTCAGCCAGAAGGTGGTGCTCAATGTCCTAACGACTGCATCATTTCCTTGGTTTGCCCTAAAATTATCCCTAAACACTAGTGGGACATTTTGCCTTTTCAGCAGGACCTTAAGGTGCATATGGGCCCAAGTGGAGTAGATCAGCACTGTAGCCCCTCTTGCTGAGGTAGGGACATGTCAGGTTAGGCCAGGCTTGAAACCCAGAACCCTATAAAGGAAAGCAGGGCGACCCAAGGCTCAGACCTGAGTCTGGTGTTAATAGGGGCCTAGCACCTGCTTATATTTTTATATCAACCCATACAGATAACTGTAAGCTTATATCACTACATCTAGCTTCAATCTAGTATCATAAGGCTCATTTCTAGTCTCCCTTTCCATGTCTAACTCCCTGGTCTGACAGGGACAAGTCTGATTCCCATTGCCCTTAATATATTTACCTTGTGCATCAGTTCCCCTGTGAGTTAAACTCAACACTGCATGTGTTCTCACCCTGCTTGGGTTTGATGTTCGCCACCCCTCATTCGCCCTGTGGGCCCCAACACCCAAAGCTGTGCAGCCCTCACAGCCAACCGCCTTCTTCACCTGCTTGGACTCAGATCCCACTCTGGGCAGTCCTGTAACACCCTCCTTGATACTACCCAGGTTGACACCTCATGCTGAGCTGGGCTATTCCATCACTTGGACTGTCCCCTATTAGGCTCTGGTACCCTGCACCAAGCCATCACCTGCATGAAAATCCTTGTCCTAAGACTCTGAGCTGCTGCTGTGATTTATCTTGTGGTTCTAGAACAGTAATTTTCGGAAAGGGAAGAGGAAGAGCAAAATGTGTTATCTGAAATAGCCAAGTAGTTCTCTGATGGACTCTGCACGGTCTAAGATAATTTCCTTATGTTCACTGCACGCTGTCTCGCATGCAAAGAATTACAAGCATAAATGCAACCCACACACGGCCAGAGAAGCGCGGTTGACCCCATAATCTTCGCAGTGACACACACGCGATCATAAGGCCAGGCGCAAAAGGCCACACACTCAGTTTTAAAATATACATATCGAGTCCCTGCTGTGTATCAGGTGCCGGGACAACCGAGGGGAAGAAACAGACACAATTCCGCTTTACGGGGCTTGCGCTCAGTCCCGCACGCTCGCGGCCTAGGTTTCGAATTCTCGGAGCTACTCGAGGCCCCGTACGCTGGCATTCTGGCAAAGCTTCGTCATCCGAGACAGATCTCACGCTGGAGTTCTCAGCTTCCCGCGCGGCTCCTGAGGACCAGGCAAGGGGCCGACGGGTCTGCGCCTGCGCAATCAGAGTCCAAGCCGACCAGCGTCCGGCCCTGGACTACATATCCCAGAAGCCCCACAGGGGGCTTAGCCTGGATCTAGAGAGCCCTTCCGGTGCGTTCTTGAGGGTTCAGCCTCCGGAGGAGTTAGTCGCGCCCTAGAAAGAAGTCTGTACTAGGTGAGGTGGGGCGGAACTCACGGGAGAAGGAAAGTGACCCGGCTGCCTCCCGAAGTGAGGAGCCCCGGGGCACGGGCGTGGCAGGTCGTGCCCGAGCCTCAGGCCCGTGCGGGCGTGAGGAGCGGAGTGGGGCGATTGTGTGTCCAGGTGTGACAGAACGCGCTCGCTCGTACTGTGTGCCTGTCACGGCCGGGTTGGGACCGTGGAGGTGGGTGCGGAGTGAGGCTGAGAGCGGCGCTCGGCTGTGCGGCGTGTGTCACTGACCCGCGCCCGGTTCTTCTGCCTTCACCGCAGGGTCCGCGAGAGGGGCGGCAGATACTGAGCCTTGGCGCGAAGCTTTCCCAGAAGGACCTGGGCTTGGGGTAGGACTTCATGGAGCTAGAAGGGTCGCTGAGACTGACCCCGGGACAACGTGATGGGACGTTCCCGCTTGGGGGCGCTGTTCGGCAGCTACATTTTTCAGAACCCATCATTCGGGTGCCTCTGACCTAGGAATCTGCTGTGAATTCAAATTCCAGCCTTCTCTCACATCTGGTTGTGAGACCAGGGCAGATGTAGCCCTGGAGATTCTCCAGGCCCCCAGGCCTGTGCTCTAAAATATGCACGATGAATATCTCATTATTTCCCTTTTTCCTAGTTCTCCGTTCTAAAACAAACAAAAAACAAAACAAAAAAAAAAAAAAAAGAGGGAAAAATAAAAATTATTGTAGCACATCTAAAAATCTAGATCTAGTTCCAGGTGCGTTTGTTTCCTCTTCATTCATAAAATGGGGTTTGTGTTTTTAAGACGTGGAAACATTTGCTTTTTTCTTATTAAAATGTCTGGGGACCTGTTCTTGGCCTGCCTTCCCCTCCTCCTTGGCCTCCAGATTCCTCCTCGCTTTTCAAATCATTCCTCTGCACTCAATTGTTAACGGAGTAGAGAAATGCATATCATGGAATCTAGTGTTAAAACTTTTCTTTACTAAGATTAATGTTTAGGTAGAATGGCAATATTGATTTCCATGATCCTAGCTTAAAAGTAAGGAAATATCAGAGATATTTGATTGGTATCAGAAAAGTCATATGGCCTTCCTTCTGCTTTATGATGTGTTTTAGAAGTGGGAATGTTATAAAAAAAAAAAAAAGTGGGAATGTTGTTAGAAATCTGAACATGGAAATCTGTGTCAACATGTGCAGGGTTCCCTTCCCCCCAGGGAATTAGTTGATTTTATATTTATAGATTTGGTCATAACCATTTATGAATTTGGCTTACATTCCTAACGATGAACAATAATTAAATTTCAAGTTATTAATGTTGAGATTTAAAAACATTTTTGTAAGGAGCATATCCAAAAGATACCTCAGTTGATGGAGAACCAAATGCTATTCTGTCTTCTTTGCACAAACTTTTGAGGTTCTGAGTTTGATCCCTAGCACCCCCTACACACACACAAAATTGTAATTCATTCTGAAGATGCTCCTCACTTGACTTTTGTTCACTCAAAGAATCTCTTTTTAAATTTTTTTAGGTGTAGATGGACGTAATACCTTTTATTTATTTAATTAATTTATTTTTTATGCGGTGCTGAGGATCAAACCCAGTGCCTCACACTTGCTAGGCAAGTGCTCTATCATTGAGTCACTTCTGCTGCCCTCAAAGAATCTTGACAGTAAAAAGGTCTTGTTATAGTAAAGTAGAATATTCAAGAACTGGTAGGCATTATTTATAACAGTTGTACTGATTTCCTTATTGTTTCCACATATGTCAAGCAACATGTTGCTTCCAACATGTTAAATTAAAAAAAAAAAATTGGATATAAGAGCTGGGGCTTCCAGAAGGCGCCTTTTCCATAAGTAGCAGAATGTCTTACAAATGTCAATAGTGGAAGATAAACAGGTTGCTTACTTCACCTATTAAGTAATCACTATTTAAAGTGAGTATTCATTCCTGGGATTCCAAAAAGTCTCAAAGGTCCTCTTAGTAGGATGTCATTAGTTTATTCCCAAATATTGCTCCAGTCACAGCGTTCACATTTCAAAATATAATCTCAGGACTTTGTAAACAGGAACACGGTCAAAATAAAATACAATAAAAAAAAAAAAAAAGCTGGGGCTGTGGCTCAGTGGCAGAGCGCTTGCCTAGTGTGAGAGGCACTGGGTTCGATCCTCAACACTGCATAAAAATAAATAAATAAAACAATTATTTTTTTAATTGAATCTAGATTTACTGTATGCTTCTGATTATGGAATTAATGCTCACTTTTTGCAAAAGATCAGTTATTCAGTTACATTGCATAGGGGACTTGTTAAAAAAAAATAAAATAAAATAAAAAGGAAGCTTAAAATAACCCCAACATTACTTTCTCTTATCAAGGTGTGTTTTAAGGCTCCTTTTCGCCAATAACATTTTATAGGACCCATTTGTAATAGTAAAAAAAAAAAAACAAAGTAAGATAGTAATAGCTAAAATTTTAATGAAAATATATATTCTTAGAATATGAGTCCAAAATTGAACCTCATATTAAAGTTAGCTAGTATTATGTTTAATGTTAGCTCCCTTCAGTAGTTTAAAGGACAAAGGGAAATGTCTTGGTTATCTTTCTGATAATCTATTTTATTAATGTTGTTAATTAAAAATAACTGTACCTGGACTGGGGTTGTAACTCAGTGGTAGAGCACTTGCCTAGCATGTGTGAGGTACTGGGTTCCTTTCTCAGCACCACATAAAAATAAATGAATAAAATAAAGGTATTGTTTCCTTCTACAACCTAAAAAAAATATTTATTTATTTTATTAAAATCTTTTTTATTTTTACAGATTGCATTTTGATTCATTGTACACAAATGGGGTACAACTTTTCATTTCTGTGGTTGTACACAATGTAGATTCACACCATTCGTGTAATCATACATATACACAGAGTAATACTATGTTTCATTCTACTATTTTTCTGTTCCCACCCCCTAAAAAATCTTTTTAAAGGGTTAGGGATGTGACTCAGTGGTAAAGTTTCCCTGGCTTCAATTCCTGCTATGGAAAAAAATTAAAAATCAACTAAAATTACACAATGACTGCCTTCAGTAACAGCTAGCAGGCATGCCAGAAGATTTATTTGCACAAGGCTGCTTATACAGATTAGATTAGTAAAATCTAATTGCAATAAATGATTGACCTCTAATCTCTGAAATCAGCTTTCTGTGATGAGTATATCTAGTTGAGGAGATAACATGCACTTTTCTATAATAAGACTTAATACTTCCTGGGTGTTTACTGGGTGACAGGCATGGTTCTTAGACTGAGTTGCTCATAGAAGTCCTGTGATACAGGGCCCTATTACTGCCTCTGTTTTACAGATAAGGACTGTTTTTTTTTTTTCTTGCTGCCAGGGATTGAATCTAGGAATGCTTAACCTCTGAGCCACATCTCCAGCCCCTTTATAGATGGACACAGTACCTTTATTTTATCTACTTATTTTTATGTGGTGCCGAGGATCAAATGCAGAGCCTCACATGCGCTAGGCAAGTGCTCCACCACAGAACCAAAACCCCAGCCCATTCCCAGCCCTTTTTATTTATTTTGAGACAGGGTCTCACTAAGTTTTTAGACTCTTGCTAAATTGCTGAGGCTGTCCTTGAATTTGTGATCCTCCTGCCTCAGCCTCCTTACTTGCTGAAAGTACAGGCATATACCACTGTGCCTGGTTTGCCTAGCATTCTTGAGGCCCTGCGTTCAATCCCTAGCACTGCAAAACAAAACAAAACACACTCAGATTGAAGCATTAAGAGCTAACAGGAAAAAGACATCCAATAAAAACATAACAGCTATTTTTAGATTATTTTGAACATTTTCTCCAAATTCAAGAGAGAACTGTTTACAGAAGGAGGAATTTTCTCTTATTAAAATGAAATAAATCTTGTATCTGCTTGTGAGTACATTTTAAATTGTTTTTGAATTTTATGGATTATACTTAAACAAAAAGTGTCATTATAGGTAAAGCAGTAGTGTTGAAATATGGGTATGTACACATTCTGGATTTTTTTCTCTTTAGATTTCTGCCTATCTGTCCTTCACTGTGTGTGTGTGTGTTTTACAAATGTAAACTAATTTGATTTTGTTTTATATTTATACATTCTGATTTTTAACCTAATTTTTCGGTTTGTAATATGTCCTGGATATTTTTCACATTCTCTAAATATTTTTTTTCAATTTCATGTGGTAGTTATTTCCCACTTAATATTCCATTACATAGATGTTCTGTACTTATCTAACCTGTCAGCTGTTGCTGGACTCAGAATCCTTAATTCTGACACAGCTGCATGCATCTTAATACACATTTACAGTCATTTGCTTTAAACAGATCCCAGAAGTAGGTTTGCATGGCTGAAGTCTTTCATATACTTCTGTATGCCCTGTTAAAAGGTTGTACAAATCTGTAATGTCTACAAAGTATCCATTTCCCCTCCTTTGCTCATAGAGCAATTTCTTTTTAAATCTTCCAATGTAACAATGGTAAACTGTTTCTTTTTTACTTTAACAAGATTTCCTTAATCGTGTTGAAATTTAAGAAATTCAGTGGGTGATGTATTTAGTGAATTATCAATGCTCAGATTTCACTCAAGGTAAGAAATCCTGGCAAAAGCCATAGTTCAAAGAGAATTGGCTTATTAAAAATGCAGCTCTTGGGCTGGGGATATAGCTCAGTTGGTGGAGTGCTTGCCTTGCAAGCACAAGGCCCTGGGTTCAAATCCCCAGTACCACAAAAACAAAAAAACAAAACAAAAAAAAACAGCTCTTCCTCTTACTGTGAATTTTGGCAAGGCACTTTGCTTTGAGCTTCCTCGCCTCCTCTGTTAGAGATAACTGCATTGCATGATGAAATACTAATGTACTGAGGGACCTTCACACCAAAGATGTCTCATTTTGTTCTCACTTGGCAAATGTGGGCATGAATTCTCACCTCCCGAGGCTTGATACTGAGATGGGTATGTGTGTGTGTGTGTGTGTTCAGTGCCTTCATACAGGAAAGCAGAATAGACAATCCTGATAGGAAACAGGCTAGTTGAAAACAGCACAGAGGATTCTGGGGGCTGTAGTTCTGGCTGAACAAGAACTCCATTGGGGAAACTGCAATTCTGCAATAGGAAACACTGCCTGCTGTTTTCTGCCTCATGTCTGCAGAATCCAGGCACATATTCAAGCCATGATTGATAATGGGCTTTGCATGGGATGGCCACAAAGATGATCTGCCTAGGGACTTAATTCAGTTTCAGCTACAGATCAATGTCATCAGAAATTGGGTTGGGCCAGAGGCCCTTCTGCTGGAATGCCTGGTGTGACTTCCTGCAAGAGGTCTCTGTTCTGTATTACACTTGTGTAGGTAGTTCTTGTGGCATAGGGAGGTGCTAGGCTTCATCCATACTCCTACTTGTCTCCCCACATTTGTGTGTGCAGCTTGGTGGGGTTGAAAATAGAAATGAAGGGAAAACAGCTTCATATTGACATTAAGTCATGCAGAGTTCTGAGACGTACCTACCTAGTCTCAAAGTCACTTGTTCCTCCTGCAGGCCTGGCTTCTCTGGACTGTGCTTCTCCAGTGGAGGGAATCCACAGAGGACTGTCAAGTTCTTGCAGTTCTAAAATCATGGCCCATGTAAGTTCCTGCTTCTCTTCTTGAAATACTGTACTTTAAAATTCATGTGATCATTGTTATTTATTTTGTGGTTCTGGGATCAAAGCCAGGAACTCACACTTTCTAGCAAACACTCCACCATTGAACTATACTCCCAGCCCTCATGAGTTTGTTTTTATTATCCTAAGACAGCCCTGTTAAACCTGCTCCCCAGTTTTTGTGACCACAGTGAAGGATGGTGCCACTGCCTGGTGTCCTCCTCCTTTGCCCTTCTTTTCTCTTACCCATGCTCACCTATCCATCCCTCATCTGGGTGCCCAGTCTTCTCCCAAGAGCATTGTTGGAGCAGTGAAAGATGAAGTCCCTCAAGGGAAATACTTGCACTTCTGTCATCAGTCATGATTCTGTGAAACAGATGGTCCCGTTCGACTTCACAGACCCGGTTTTGCAGGCTGATAGAATATACTGTTGAGCGTTTTTCCATCCCAGATGAAGATGCAAGATCTCATGTGTTGGGGGGCTTAGAGGTCTAGGTGGGAGTGTGATTGGGGCCCATGTTTGGGGTCTAGGGATCTAGTCAGGGGATTCTCCAGGGGATGAATAATAGGACAAAAGTCAGTTTTGTGGTTGAGGGTGTTGTGCTGGTCTCTTGACATCAGCGTCCTTAGCCCAGGAACAAGGCAGGTATTATTGAGGAATGGAGAGATTGTAGGCAGGAAGGTCCTCCAGATTCCTAATGATGGATGGAAACAGGATGATAAGGTTGGGCGGGGAAGGCTTCAACATTTTATCCAACGTGAACCCTTAAGTATAAAAGAAAGATTAATCTGACATATCCACAAGATGGATGTGTTTGTTTTCTGTTTCTCTAAGGAAACATCCAAGACAGTCAAGGGTCCACGTCTGATGATGACCTTATTACTGGCAGAGTCCCCAAGCAGTTCAGGGAATCCCATAGCAAGAGACAGGGCACATCTCTGCATGCCCATGTTCTCTGATTTCTTTCTTATGTAGCCACTAGAAATTGATCATAGGTTCTCTACCCTGATAACCTTATCTAATTCTGATCAATTCCCAAAGGTCCCACCTCTGAATACCATAGTCAGGTTAAGTTTCCATCTTCTTTAAATATGGGTCTCACTATGTTACCCAGGCTGGCCCCAAATTCCTGGGCTCAACTGATCCTTCTGCCCCAGCCACAGGAGAAGCTGGGACTACAGGCATGCACCACTCTGCCCAGATCCACCCTCTTAATCCACCCTCCTGGTGGGATTAAATTTCCACATATCCCTGAGGGACGTACTTAAACCATATTCAATTCATAGCAATAGATAATATGATTAACTAACCAATAAATATATTTACCAATGACTTTATGACATTCTCTTTATAAAGATGAGCTTGAATTTTGATGAAACTGTGTCACTCAAGTTCTGTTTTCTAAGAGATTTGAGAGTACTTTTGGAGAAAAATGTCTTTTTCCTAATTCCTTGAAGGGAAAGAATGAAGAAACTGATATTTATTCAGAATTTAAAATGCGAGTACATAATAGGCGTGTGTGCTTTTGTATGCTGTTTCATTGAAGTGGGAAGCTTGGGTTATTTTTGTCATTCCCAGCACTTTGGATAATTTTGTTATCTGATGGCACACAGGACATTTGTCTGCATCAACAATATTCTCTAAAAACATGTAAGCACTCAACTTCAAAAATACTCATTTCCTTATTTTTCCACACGTTGCAAACTCAAGCCCCAGTTTACTTGCTTGCTGTGCTGCTTCTTTCCTGCCAGTTTCAAACTGAAAATGTATTTAAAAAATTTTTATAGTACATGGATTTGTTATTTCAGGTGTCCTTGGCATTCAGTGATGTGGCCATCGACCTTTCTCAGCAGGAGTGGGAATGCCTAGCCCCTGCTCAGAGGGACTTGTATAGGGATGTGATGCTGGAGAACTACAGCAACCTCATCTCACTGGGTAAGATACCCACCGAATCACGCACACTCTGCGTTCTGGAACATCAGCTTTCCCCACTGTTGGACTTCAGAGCTTCGTTTTTTGTTTTTTGTTTTGTTTTGTTTTCGGTGCTGGGTATTGAACCCAGGGCCTTGTACTTGCGAGGCAAGCACTCTACCAACTGAGCTATCTCCCCAGCCCCAGAGCTTTGTTTTAAGAAGCCCGTTAAATCTCTGCCCCTATTTCTAAAGAAATGGTTTGCCCATTGTTGGGATGGAAATGGCACCTGTCTTCCCACCCTTTATTGACACTCGTCCCTCCCTCAGCCCTTCTTGTTATTGCCTGTTTTTCTAGTGATTCCTAGATTTGAGTTTTGACATTTTCAGAAACCAGGTTTCATCTACTGTGTGTACCCCAGATTCCTGCAGTGGCTGTGTGTTAATGCCCTGCCCACCTGCGAGAGAACAGTTGGAATTAGAGTTTGCTTTTCTTAGATTATCAAAAGAGCATCTCTGGATTATATATTGGAGGATTTGGTTAGCAAATTTCATTTAAAATCAAACAAACACACCTATCTAGAAGAGACATATTCTTTTAACCTGCTTTATGGTTGAAAGCTAGTCTGTGAATTTGCTTTTTCCATTGAAGAAATGTCTAAAGGAGAACACGAAAGTGTTTTAGCAAAAAGTGTATTTCTTTTGGCAAACTAGTAACAACAAAACAATAGTATATATTCTAGGCATCCTCTTAAGCATGTGTGTGTATGTGTGTGCGTATACACACACATACATTTAATTCTCACATCAGCCCTATGAAGTAGGGCATTTGATAAAAGTGCAACACTGGAAGGTAGCTTTTCAAGGTCACATCGCTGGTAGGGATGGAAGGTTTGAACTTGACCATGCAGCTGTGCAGGGTGTGCTCACAGTGCCTCTGTAGAGTCCCTTTGAAAGCAGACCAGACCTTTTTTCTCTCTTACCTGATCTCTTTAGTCCCATACTCATGAGTCCATCTTAATGTGACTATTCAGTGGCCTTTTTCTTCTTTGTTGTGCAGGCTTTTTCAAATACCATTTGCCCTACAGTTGATTGTGAATGTAACCAAGTCAACATGTAGTCATTTTGAAGCTGTGGTTGGGTTCTGGGGTTTTTTCCCCCTATAACACGCATCCTGTCTTTTCTTGTGTGCAGGATGTATCATTCCGAAGCCAGATGTGATTGTTTTATTGGAGCAAGAGAAAGAACCCTGGATGGAAATGAGGGAAGGAACGAGGAGGTGGTACTCAGGTGAGTGATGGCAGGCCAGGCAGGGCTGCCAGCATAAGCTGTGGCTCACTGGCTCAGGGCAGAGGCACATCGCTGAGATGTTTGAAATCTCCTTTCAAAGGCCAGAGCCTGTGGAGAAATGGTGTGCAGCCTGGGAAGATTAGGATCCTCTCTCTCCTGTCATGTTTTCTCTCTCTCTCTCTCTTCTTTCTTTCTTTTCTTTCTTTTTTGCAGTGCTGGGGATGCAAGCCCTATCACTGACCTACATCCCCAGCCCCTATAAATTTTAAGAGCTGGTTGCTTCCCATCTCAAAGAGGGATGCTTTCTTTCTTACCTTTGATAGCCATTTACCAATTTCCAGGTCCTCTTTTACATGTAGATTTATATTAATGTCTCCATTTTCTAGAATTATTTTAACAAGTATTTCCTATTTATCTGACTTAAGCCAGGCACTCACTGTGTTAGAGTCTAGGTGCTACTGACAAATGTTCCTACTGTCTTAGAGATATTGATATTATAGTGGAAAACAAGTAAACAGATAATATCAGGTTTAGACATGTGTTTTGAAGAAAATTAAGCTGGATAAGGGGACAATACTGGGGCATTGTCAGGGCTGCTTTAGATAAGATCAGGAAAGGACATCCCAGTTGATGATCATTGAGCAGAGATATGAAGTAAGGTCTCAGAATGCTCTCCCTCAAGTCACCTGGCCTAAGCTGCTAAGGCTGGCTTTGAACTTGTGATCCTCCTGCCTCAGCCTACTGAGCTGCTGGGATTACAGGTGTATGCCACCTCACTGGCCAAATGTATTTTCTTTTCTTTTCTTTTTTTTTATTTTAATTTTTTTGTTTCTTAGTTATAGATGGACCCAATACCTTTTTTTTATTCATTTATTGTTATGCAGTGCTGAGGATAAAACTCAGTGCCTCACACCGTGCTAGGCAGGCACTCTACCACTGTGCTACAGCCCCAGCCCCAAATGTATTTTCTTAATCATATATATATGGTACAAATAACATAAAAACTCGTACCCACTTTAAGTGTCAGTGTCTAATTTTTTAAAATTGGTTCATTGAAATATAATTGGTGTACAGTAAACTGTGTATTTAAAGTATAAAATTTGATAAGTTGGCAGGTATATTATGAAAAACATTACAAAATCAAAATAATAAATATCCAATTCTTCCAAAACAATCTTCTTCAATCTTCTTCATGCTATTCTCCATCCCCTCTGCCCAGGCAACCACTGTTCATTGATCTGTCACTACAGATTAGTTTGCATTTTCTAGAATTTTGTATAAATGGAGTCACATAGTGATTATTCATTTTGTCTCAGCCCCACTCAGCATAATTATTTGAGATTCATCCTTATTGCTGCATGTATCAGTACTTCATTCCTTTCTAATGTTGAGAAGTATTTCATTGAATGAATGTACCTTAATTCATTTAGCTGTTTACATATTGATGGACATTGTTATTTCCAGAGTTTGGCTATTACAGATAAAGCTTCTAGGAACATTCCTGTAACAGTCCTTATGTGGGTGTATATTTTATTTACTCTTGGGCCAATGTCTGGAATGGAATGGGTGAATAATTCAGAAAATACACATTTAATTTTTAAAAAAACTGCAACACTTCTGAAGGGAGTTATAATCATTTTCATTCCCAGCAGAAGTTTATGAGTTCTGGCACCTCTATATTCTTGTCAGCCTTCCTATTGCGGTTTTAATTTTTATTTCCCTAATGCCTAATGATTTTGAACAACTTTTCATTGCTTAATTTCTCATCCCCTGTCTTCTTTGATGAAGTATCTATTAGAATCTTTTGCCTTTTTCTAATTGAGTTGTTTCCTTATTAGTGAGTTTTCAGGAACAAGTCCTTTATCCATTTGTAAATATTTTCTCTGGAATATTTTTGTCTCTTGAAAAACGAACCCGTAAGTCCAGTGTATTACTTTGCTCTTTCACTGACTGTGCTTTCAGTAGGATATCTAGGCACCCTCAAATTACAAAGCTTTTCTGTTTTCTTTTGAGCTTTATTAAAAACACACATTAATTGTACAGATTACTGGGATTCACTGAGACATTTCCATATGTGCATACAGGTGCATTGATCATACCCATGCATCCTTCTAACCTTTAGCTTCTGCCACCCTTCCCAGTCCCTGGTAATCACTTTTCTACTCTCAGGCGGCTTTGTTTCCACACAAGGGAGAGTGTGTAATTCTCGTCAGATTTCTGTGTCTAACTTCTTTCACTTAACATGATGTCCTCCATTTTCACCTTTTGCTGCCAGTGACAGGTCATTCTCCTTTATGGCTGAATAATTCTGCATTGTGTATGCATGCTGTATTTTCTTCATGCATTCGTCTGTCAGCATGCACGCAGGCTGATTCCTTACCTTTGCTGTTGTGAATAGTGCTGCAGTAAACATGGATGTGCAGGTGTCTGTTTTGTATGCTGGCTTCATTTTCTTCAGAAGTGGGAAAGCTGGGTTGTATGGTAGTTCTATTTTTTTAATATATTTTTAAAGTTTCAATGTACTTTTATTTATTTATTTATATGTGGTGTTGAGAATCAAACCCAGTGCCTCACACATGCTAGGAAAGTGCTTTACCACTGAGCTACCCCAGCCCCTATTTTGGTTTTTGGAGGACCCGCCATAGTTTTCCACAGTGGCTGTATTCATTTAATATTCCCACCAATTGTTTATGAGTTCCTTTTCCTTCATGTCCTCACCAGCATTAGTAATTTTTTGTGTTTTTGATCATAGCCATTCTAACTGGGGTGACCTGGTGTCTTATTGTAGTTTGATTTGTATTTCTCTGATGGCTAGATGTCGAACATTTTTTCATACATTTACTGGTCTTTTGTATTTCTTCTTCTGAACTGTTCAGATAATTTGCCCATTTTTTAAACTGGGTTTTTTCAGTTTTTTGAGTTATTCATATATTCTAGATATTAACCCTGCTAGATGAATAGATGCCAAATATTTTCTGCTGAAGAGTTTGTCTCTTCACCATTGTTTCCTTTGCTGTGTGGAAGCTTTTAATTTGAGGTAATCCCATTTTTAAATTTTTGTTTATTTCCCATGCTTTTGGAGTCCTGTATGAAAATAATTTTCTATGCAAATACCTTAAAGTATTTCCCCTGTGTTTCCCTCTAGTACTTTGTTTCAAGTCTTAACTCAAAATGGATCAAAGTTCTTGATTTTTGTACAGAGTAAGAGATTGAAATCTAGTTTCAGTCTTCCGCAGGTAGATGTCCAGTTTTCCAGCAACATTTGCTAATGAGGCTGTCCTTTCACCTGTGTACGTTTTGAGTAGCTTTGTTGAGAATCAGTTAACTGAAGATGTGTAGTTTATTTCTGGGTTCTCAATTTCATTCCCTTGGTTTGTCCATACCATGCTGTTTGGATTACTACAGCCCTATAGTATGTCTTGAAATCAAGTATCATGATTCCTCTAGTTTTGTGCTTTTTTGCTCAAGATTGCTTTGGCTATTTGGGGTCTTTTGTGTTTCCAAATAAATTTTAGGATTGTCTTTTCTAGTTCTGTGAAGAATATCATTTTGTATTTTGATGGTGATTGCATTGAATCTAGAGTTGTTTGGGGTAGTATGGACATTTTAACAATATTAATTATTTTAATCCATGAGCATGGTAAGTCTTTCCACCTTGTGGCATCTTCAGTGTTTTGTAATTTTCATTGTAGAGGTCTTTTGTTTTCTTTAATTTATTCTGTGTATTTTCTGGTGGGGGATACTACTATTGTGAATAGAATTGCTTTCACGATTTGTTTCTCAGCAAATTCATTATTGGTACAGAAAAGCTCCTGATTTTTTGGAATTTTTTGTGTACTATTACTATATTGGATTCATTTATCAATTCTCAGTCTTTTGGTGTCATTTTTAAGTTTTTCTATGTATAGAATCATGTCTGCAAACAGGGATAATTTGACATTCTTTCATATTTGTATATTTTTTATTTCTCGTGCCAAATTGCTCTAAAATTTCTAGTACTAGTTTATTTCTGATATATGGAATGAGAACAATGAGAGTAGACATTCTTCTTTAAAATATTTTAGATGTTGATAGACATTTTATTCATTTATTTACATGTGGTACTGAGGATTGAACCCAGTGCCTCACACATGCTAGGCGAGTGCTCTACCATTGAGCCACAACCCCAGTCTGAGAGAGTAAACACTCTTTTCTTGTTTCTGACCTTATAAGAAATGCTTTGTTTTTTCCCCATTAGCATGATATTAGCTATGCATTTGTCATATGTACCTTTATTATTTTGAGATATGATCTTGCCCTAATCTAATTTATTCAAGACTTTTATCAATGAAGTGATTCTTGAATTTATCAAATGCTTTTTCTGCATCTTTGAGGTTTTGATTTTTTATCCTTCATTCTATGTATTATTTAACCATTCTTAAATCCCTAGAATGGAACCAGTTTGAATCTGGGTATGAATCTTTTTGATATGCTGTTGAATTCGATTGCTACTGTGCTAACAAGGATTTTTGCATCTATGTATATATTGGTCTACAGTTGGGTGTGTATGTATCCTTGCCAGGTTTGATACAGTAACATTAACCTTGTAGAAATGAGTTTTGAAGGACTATCTCCCTGTCCATTCTGTGGAACAGTTTGATGAGCATGGGTGTTAGTTCTTTAAAAGTTTGGTAGAATTTAGCAGTAAACCCATCTGGTCCTTTGTTTTTCTTTAGGAAACTATTACTTGATTCAACTCATTACTTATTGGTCTAGATCAGTTGTTTTTTATCCTCTTGGTTCAATTTTGGTAGGTCATATGTATCCCCACATTTGTCCAATTTCTTCTAGATTTTATAACTTGTTAGCATATAGTTTTCAAAATAATCCCTGATTGATTTATGTGCTAGCAGTTTGTAACATTCCTCTTTAATCTCCAGGTACTCTGATGTGTCTTATGATATTTTGTCTGGTGATCTATCCATTGATAAGAGTGAGGTATTGAGATCCCCTACTATATTGGAGTTATTGAAGCCTATCTCCTTCCTTTAGGTCTATGCTTATTTATAACACTGGGTGCTCTGACATTGGGTACATATGGATTTTTTCTTTTCTTTTCTTTTTTTGTACCAGAGATTGAACTCAGGGCACTCAACCACTGGAGGCCACATGCCTCAGCCTCCTGCGCCACTGGGATTACAGGGATGCGCCACCATGTCTGGCTGGTACTATGGATTTATAATCATATCTTCTTGAAAAAGTAATCCTTTAGTCATTATATAGCAAACTTCTTTGTCTCTTTCTGTTTGTTTTAAAGGCTATAAGTATAGCTACTCCTGCTTGCTTTAGGATCTCTTTGCTTGGGATATTGTTCTATCCTTTCACTTTTAGCCTATCTTTATTGGTGAGGTGTTTCTTGTAGGCAATATATTGTTGGGTCTTGTTTTTTTTAATTCAGTCAGCCAGTCTGTATCTTTTTATTTATTTATTTTTGTAGTTGTAGCAGGAGAGAATGCCTTTATTTTTATGTGGTGTTTAGGTTCAAACCCAGTGCTTCACACATGCTAGGCAAGCCCTCTGCCACGGAGCCATAACCCCACCCCAGTCTGTACCTTTTATTTGGAGAATTAAGACCATTTACATTGAGTTATTATTGAAAAGTATGGATGTGTACCTGGCATTTTGTTGATATTTTTATAGTTTTAAATATTCCATGTTTCTTCCTTTTATTCATTTTTGTGTTTGATGGCTTATTGTAGTGTTTCTTTTCTATTTCTCTTTTATATATCTACTATTCTAGTAGGATTTATACTTTCACATTACCGTTTTTCTACTTCTGGATATAGGAATCTCTTAAGCACCTTTCGTTCAGCTGGTCTGGGGACCATGAATTCCCTCAGTTTTGCTTATCCTATAAGATCTTTATTTCTCCTTTTCTAGAGGATAACTTGCTGGGTATGGTAATCTCGGTTGGCAGGTTTTCCCCACTCCCTCAGAACTTGAAATACATCATTCCATGCCCTCCTGTCCTGGAGGGTTTTTTTTCTGAGAAATGTAAATGGGGTTGTTCTTAAATGTGACTTGTTTCTCTCTTGCAGATTTTAAAATCTTTATTTTGTACCATTGACAGTTTGATTATGTCATGGTGAGGATCTTTTCTGTCATGTCTATTTGGGTTCTGTAAGTATCTTGCTCCATGTCTTTCCCAAGATTAGGGAAGTTCTCTATTATCTCTTTGAATAGGTTTTCCATGCTCTTAACTTTTCTTTCTTCCCCTTAGATATGTTCATGTGTCTGATACTTTAATGGTGTCCCAAAGATCTTGAATGCACTCATTTTTCCTGTCTGAATCTGATATTTCAGGAGACATGAATTCAAGTTCCAATATTCTTCCACTTTCTCTAGTCTTATTTGGTTTCGTTTGTTATTTCCGCAGTCCCACAGTGCTGGGGACTCGAACCCGGGCCTTGTGCATGAGAGGCAGGCACTCTATGTGATGGGCTATATCGTCAGGACTCTAGTCTTATTTCGAAGTTTTCAGCTGAATTTAACATTGAACTCTTCGTTTCTGAGATTTTATTGTTATTCACAATCTTATTCTTTGTTGGATTTCACATTCATTATCCTGCATTGTCTTCCTAATTTCATTTAACTGTTTCTATTTCATGTATTTCATCAAGCTTTTAAAAAAGTCATTCTTTGAATTCTTTATCAGGCAATATATCTTCAGTATTTTTGAAACCTGTTACTGGAGCATTATGATCTTCAGGAGTTTTTCAGTGTTTCTGGGTTTTGGGTTTTTTTTGTTTTTTTTTTTTTTTTTTTTTTGAGATTTGTGCATCTGGTAGAACAGATCTCTCTACTGCTTTTATGGGATGGCCTTCCTAGCAGCTTTCTTCTGAAGATGTGTTTGGGGATATTGGTTACGCAGTGTTTTGTTCCAGCTGGGAACTATAGTGTCACCTCCCTGTAGCTTCTTTGACTAACTATGAGTTCATACACAGCAAGTACCATATTGGAGTCAGAGACTGACTCTGTGGGTCTGGGAAGAGTCGGGGACAATGAGGCAGTCAGGCAGGTGGGGTGCAGACAACGGTGCGCTGCTCCTGCAATGGGGGTGGTTCGCCCCATCAGGCAATGGGAGTTTCCTCAGGCACTGGTGCTGTTGCCTCAGTTGCTCGTCGGTCCTGGCCCAAAGCACTCACCCTTTGATTAGACACTGGTGGCAGGCCAGTGCTTCACAGGGGCACTGAGAAGCATTGGAACCAGAGTTCTTTCCCTTCCTTGTTAGTGACAGACCCCTGTATGTGGTGCTAGGGGGGGAGGGCTAGCAGGAATCATGTAATTGCCTCAGTCTTGTCTTGGTACCCACGTAAAACCATATGACTGGCCACACCCCTGGTCTTAGAGAACAGGCGCCCAGATCCCCTTTGCTTGAGTCTTGCAGCCTCTGTTCCCCTCTATTTTATAATACCCATTCCCTACAATGTGACACACTCAGGTTGTGTGGAAGTTACTGAGGGGTTTGGTTTGTGAGGCAGCTATCTGCAACGCCATTTCAGTGGAATGTTTGTGGGGACCCAGAGATGGAAATATGCAAGGGTTTGTCCTCTAGAACAGTCAAAATTCAGACTATATACCTGTTGCTTCGGTTCTTCCTTTTGGAGGAATGTTATAGAAATTTTATAGTTGTAGGTTTTTATATTTGTGTACCAATGATACACAAGCGTCTCCAGAAACTTGAAGATTAATACTTCCAAACTCTACAAGGCCAGTGTTACTTTCATACCCAAACCAGACATTATGAGAAATCTAAAAAAATCAATATCCTTTGTAAACAGATGCAGAAATTCTGAACAAAATATTAGCCCTGTTAATCTGACAATTTATGAAATGCATGGTGGTTAGTGACAAGCCTTGGTGTTCCTTGGCCTGGCTTTCTCATCTTTACATCATCTTCCCTTGTGTCTGGTGTCTAATCTCCATCTCACACTCCTAAGTACACCTGTTATTGCAGATGATTGCTTTACAATAACGTAGAGTTCTCCAAACCAAGAGCCAGCAAACTCCAGCCAATGGGCCAAATAGCACTCTGCCTGCTTTGGGGTTCATGAGTTATAACTGGTTTTATGTTTTTAAATGTTTGAGAAAAGGTGTTTTTAGACTTAATTTTTAAAAAAATTCAAGTGGGTTATTTTACCACAGCTATAGTCATTCAATTATAGACTGTTTGTGACTGCCTTTGAGCTGTGACAGCAGAGCTAAGTAATTATGACAGATACAACATGCCTCACAAAAACCCAAAATCTTCACTGTTTGACCCTTTACAGCAAAAGTTTGCTGAGTCCTGACTTTAAACCTTTTCCTTCTAATGTCTGTTCCTTCAGACCACCTTTTATTTCTACTGAAGGATGTAGTCCATCATTGCACCCTCACACAGAAAATATCTTTATCTTTGTTTGCTTTTTTTTTTTTAACAGATTGGAGTACAAAATATGCTACCAAGAAGTTAGTTCCAGAAAAGGAGGTTTGTGAAATGTATTTATCTCAATTGCAGACAATGGAAAAAAGTAAAACCTATATCCCTGGGGATAAACATTTTCAGAAATGGTTTACAGAACAAACATGAATTTGAGAGAAAAGAAGAACATCAGATGGTTGCATTAGTCAAATAATAATCCAAAACCAAATATCTCTTCCTCTACATCAGAACCTTCATCCTAGAGAGAAATCATATGAATGTAAGATGTAGGAAGGGCCTTCAGACAGCAGTCTTACCTTATTCAACATCTGAAGAATTCACACTGGTGAGAGACCTTATAAATGTATGGAATGTGGAAAGGCCTTTTGTCGAGTGGGAGACCTTAGGGTACACCAGACGATCCATGCTGGAGAGAGACCCTATGAATGTAAAGAATGTGGGAAGGCCTTTAGACTTCACTATCACCTTACTGAACATCAGAGAATACATTCTGGTGTGAGACCCTATGAGTGTAAGGAATGTGGGAAGGCCTTTAGTCGTGTTAGGGACCTCAGAGTACATCAGACAATTCACGCTGGGGAGAGACCCTATGAATGTAAAGAATGCGGGAAGGCCTTTAGACTTAATTATCAACTTACTGAACATCAAAGAATTCATACTGGTGAGAGGCCTTATGAATGTAAGGTTTGTGGAAAGACCTTTAGGGTACAACGACACATCAGTCAACATCAGAAAATCCATACTGGTGTAAAACCCTATAAGTGTAATGAATGTGGGAAGGCCTTCAGTCATAGTTCATACCTTGTCCAACATCAGAAAATTCATACTGGTGAAAAACCCTATAAATGTAAGGACTGTGGCAAGTCCTTTAGTTTTCATGCAGAACGTACTCGACATCATAGAATTCATACGGGTGAGAAGCCCTACGAATGTAAAGACTGTGGGAAAGCCTTTCGTCTCCAAACAGAACTTACTCGGCATCACAGAACTCACACTGGTGAGAAGCCCTATGAGTGTAAAGAATGTGGGAAGGCTTTTATTTGTGGCTACCAACTTACTTTACATCTGAGAACTCACACTGGCGAGATTCCCTATGAATGTAAGGAATGTGGGAAGACCTTCAGTAGTCGCTATCATCTTACTCAACACTACAGAATTCATACTGGTGAGAAACCCTTCAGGTGTAATGACTGTGGAAAAGCCTTCCGTCTTCAGGCAGAGCTTAACCGGCATTTCAGAATCCATACTTGTGAGAAACCCTATGCATGTCAGGAATGTGGGAAGGCTTTTATTCGTAGCAGTCAACTTATTTCACACCAGCGAATTCACACTAATGACAATACCTACGAATGTCAAGAATGTGGGAAGATCTGTAGTCGTCGTTATAATCTTACTCAACATTATAAAATCCACACTGGTGAAAAGCCCTATGACTGTAAAGAATGTGGAAAGTCCTTTCGTTTTCAGACAGAACTTACTCAACATCACAGAATTCATACTGGCGAAAAACCTTATAAATGCAAAGAATGTGGGAAAGCCTTTGTTCGTAGCAATCATCTTACTCAGCATCACAGAATCCACACTGGCGAGAAACCCTATGAATGTAAGGAGTGTGGGAAGACCTTTAGTCGTCACTATCGTCTGACTCAACATCACAGAATCCACACTGGCGAGAAGCCCTACATCTGTAATGAATGTGGGAATGCTTTTATTTGTAGTTACCAGCTTACCTTACATCAAAGGAGTCACACTGGCGAGATTCCGTATGAATGCAAGGAGTGTGGGAAGACGTTTAGTCGTCGTTATCATCTCACTCAACATTTCAGACTTCATACTGGTGAGAAACCTTATGGGTGTAAGGAATGTGGAAATGCCTTTCGCCTTCAAGCAGAACTTACTCGACATTACACAATTCATACTGGAGAGAAACCCTATAAATGTAAAGATTGCGGGAAGGCCTTTAGTGTTAACTCAGAACTTACTCGACATCACAGAATTCATACTGGTGAAAAGCCTTATAAGTGTAAAGAGTGTGGGAAGGCCTTTATTCGTAGTGACCAACTTACTTTACATCAGAGAAATCATATTAGTGAGGAAACACTGTGCGTGATGTAGAGGATATGAGGGCCTCTTGGAAATGCCTCTTACACCAAGAACTCATAATATGTTTTTACATGTTCGGGAACATGTAGGAATCAGTTTTGCTTCATACTCATAACAAATGGTTTTACATGTTGGTTTCAAAAGTTTCAGAACTATAGCATCACTTTGGGTGTGGTTCAATTTCAGCAGATTGATTCTGGTGCAGTGCTCTCAAGCCATCAAGAACTGTTTCCCCTCACGAACCGATGTTGAGGCAGTACTTCTGTAAAATGCAAGAACATTGGGTTCCCGAGGGGGGAAATAAATGAAAAGAAACACTTTAAAAGCTCCATTTTTCTTATTTAATGCCATAAATCATCTGTCGAATTACTATAAAAGTTTTTAAATACTTGCTCCCAGCATCTGTACCTTAACTCATGGCAGACCAGAAGCAAACAATGTGTGGACCGGTCAGCACAGGGTCCACACTTCTTTCAGAACCACAGAACAAGATGATTCTGTTAGTGAAAGGAGTGTGGGAAGGATCTCTCCACAGTGCACCACTGGTCTCATTCCCGATTCCGCTTCTGCCTGTGTGGCATTTGGCAAGACACTTCCCCCCGTGCCTGTTTTCAAATGGCAGTAATAATATTTACCTTAACAGCATTTTTGTGAGTTGAAATATTAATAAAAATTGAAAACTTTTAGAAGAGTACTTGACACACAGCGTGTGCTTAATATAGGTTTTTTTCTTTCTTTTTTTTTTTTTAGGTTACAGATGGACACAATACCTTTTGTTATTTATTTTATGTGGTGCTGAGGATCGAACCCGTGCCTCACACATGCTAGGCAGCGCTGTACCACTGAGCCACAACCCCAGGCTCCACTGTAGTTATTTTTAATCACTAATCATAACTGTTCAGTAAATTCACAAGAGAGGAATACTATTTGGGTGGACTTAAGAACCCTCCATTACCTTTCCCTCTCTAAATGAATAACCCAGATAAAATCCCAATAAATCAGAGCTCTTATTTTTCTTATAAAAATATAAGAAAGAAATCTCTAGATTTCATGAGCATAAAGATTATAAGAATAAAGCTTTTAAAGAATCAGGAAACCTAGAATGTCTTTGCAATAACTAAAAAAGCAGATAGGTGGGCTGGGGAGATAGCTCAGTCAGTAGAGTGCTTGCCTTGCAAACAAGGCCCTGGGTTCGAATCCCAGCACCGCGGGGGGGAAAAAAAAAAAAAAAGCAGGCTAGGATCTGTAATTTCTGCCCTTATTTGATAAATTAGAAACCACCCAAAGACTACTGTTCATTTGGAAAAATTGATATAGTACAGTGAACCCTGGTGTGTCCTTCTCCAGTTCAGCAGTTGTTAATATATATCATGTTTGGTTTGTTTCAATATAATAATTACATGTTTTGTTGTAATATTTGAGTATAAATTATGGATATCATGGCATGTCAACCTTTCTCAAGAGTAAAAGCTGCCTCCTAATCACTATATACTCTATAATCTCTATAATTAATCACTTAATTAATAATTATCACTTAATAATTCTATAATCTCTAACATTCAGTCTATATTTTTTCATTTGTGTGAACACTTCAATAACAGTCCTTTTCCCCAAAGATATCACATTGACTTTTTTTTTTAAAGTTCAGAATAGTTGTCTTATAGAATATTATATTCTAAATTTTTCTCATTGTTTTTCAAAGTGTTTTTAATGTGCTCCTTTATCCCCACTATTTCTCATGAACTGAATTTAGGATTAGAACTCAGGTTCAGATTGTATATTTCAGCAGGAATACTTCAAAGATGACATTTGTATTTCAGTTGTGACCCATTAGTGCATACAGTGTCACACCACTACACTCTCCTTCGTGAGTTCACTTGAAGTAGCAGAAGGTACTTTCCAAAGATGGCCACACCATGCATCCCATTCTACATGCTCACCTACCATTGACAGTGCACTCCCCCATCAAGAGGAGGGTCCTTGGTCTTTCCTTTGATGTGGGCATGCAGGCCTGTGTTTGTGACAGAAGTGACACTACATGGTTTCCAAGACTATTCTCAGAGGCAATAGAGCTTCTGACTGACGTGCTTGGATGGTAGAGCCCGCAGAAAGGCCCAGATAACAGTTCTGACTAGAGGCCTAGCTAATGTCCCAGAGAACAGACACCAGAAGCACCAAGTATGTGAGTGTGCACACCTCCAGATGCTTCTAACCCTAAACCTTCAAACCAGCCCAACTGGTACCAAGTGGGACAGAGACAGTATTCCCCTGCCTGCCCAATTAACAGATGCATAGATGAAATAAATATCGCCTTAAGAAACTAAGTTTTGGAACATTTTGTTACACAGAATATATCATTGAAATGCTTGGTTCTTATAATTACCATGTTTCTCTGCTCTGGCACACTTGAAAATTATGAACTTGAAAGGTATGCCCCAATCTTAGATGCCCTCAGCCAAGGGCGGGGGAGACTTACTGGCTCAAGACACTTAAAGAAAACTAATTATTGGGCAATGTGTTAGCTTTCTATTGCTATGACCAAAGTATCTGAAAAGAACAATTTAGAAGAGGAAGTTTATTTGGGCTCACAGTTTCAGAGGTTCATTCCATGTTTAACCAACTCCATTGCTGTGGGACAGAGGGGAGGCAGGACATCATGGCAGAAGGATGTAGTGGAAGAAAGATACTCAGCTCATAAAAGCCAGGGAGGAGAGAGAGAGAGAGAAAAAAAAAAAAACAACAAATAGCCAGGGACAAAATATAATTCCCCAAATCGTTCCCCCCAGTGACCTACTTCCTCCAGTCATGCCCCACCTGTCTGTAGTTACCACGCAGCAATCATTCACATTATCATCAAGTGGATTAATCTGATGAGGTTATAGCTCTCATAATCTATCACTACACCTACAACATTCCCGTAGAGAATACCTTGTTTCAAACGCATGAACTTTTCCTGAGACACTTCATATCTGAAGGTGACCACTTAGCTATGCTGATGTAGAGGTGACTTACAGGAAATCAGGTCAGAATCCTGGAATATAAAAAAATAACATAATAGCAGAAATGTCTGTGTCACACACTGCAAGAAATACTATAGAATTGATTCAGCAAAGCCATTAAAGAACAAAAATGAAACAGTTCTGGGTGTATATGGTGGGTGTGGGTGGGTGTGGACAGATTCCAGAGTTGTGAGGTACCGACAGCCCCAAACAATTTTTCCAGTTTACAATAGTGTTCAAGTGATATGTATTGAATAGAACTTATGTTTCAAATTTGAGTTTTGATCCATTTCCTAGGCTAGCCAGATATGACTGTACTTGACGTGATGTTGGGCAGAAGTGAGCCTTAGCAAATCATTGACCACACTGTTCACAGTGGTAAACACCAGTGCTGTGTATTGTAGTGTTGCTAAACTATGGTGGTCTGATAGCTTAGGTATATTAAATGCCTTTTCAACTTGTGGTATTCCATGGGTTTATCAGGAAGCAACCCCATTGTAAGTCAAGGAGCATCATACAATTCATTCACAGTAAAAAAAAAAAAAAAAAAAAAGCAGTAAGAAACTTCCTCTGAGAGTACGCAGGTATTGAATTAAGTTAAAGACCTGAAAGTAGCTGTTACAAATATCTTCAAAGAACTAAAGAAGCCATGTGTAAAGAACTAAAGAGTAGAGCCACGATATCTCACTAAATAGAGAATGTAGATGGAGAGACAAATTAGTGAACCAAAATAGAAATTCAAAATGAAACCAAATAGAAATTATTCAGAAATGAACCAAATAGAAATTCTGGAGTTGAGAAGTGTAGGAATCTGAAAAGGAAAAAACTCACTAAAGTTCTCACCAGTAGATTTGAGCTGGGAAAAGAATTTGTAAACATGAGAATAGGTGAATAGAAATTATGCAGTCTGAAAAATAGGAAGGAATAAGAATGAACAGAACTTCAAAGACTTGTAAGACAATCAGCCATAACAACATGTACATAGTAGAAAGGGCAAGGTTAGAGGAAAAGTTTTAAAAAAAAAGTTTGAAAAAATAATACCAGCTGGGGTGAAGCTCAGTGGTAAAGCAACCTGCTTAGGGAAGACTTGCATCCAATCCTCGGCACCAAAATAATAGTGGCCAGACCTTCCCAAAGCTGATTAAGCACACGCACCTGCACCACACCTACACACACAAGCACTCTCAACAAGGCCCAAACTGTCAGAATCCCTGGGATGAAGAATATCGTGAAAGCAGCAAGAGAAAAACTCTCTCATAACATTCTTAATAAGAATGTCAGTTTCTGATCAGAAACTGATCAAAAAGCAGTGGAATGAACTTAAGGCACTGAAGAAGGAAAAACCTGCCAACCAGGAAATGTATATCCAGCAAACTCCCAAAATACAGAAGAGCTAAGGACAGTCTCAGATTAAGACTGAACTAATTTGTTGCTCTCAGACACACCTAACAAGGAAAATTAAGTTATCAAAAAATTTTTAGAGGCTGAAAGAAGGTACTAATAGATAGCCACTTGAATCCACATGAGGAAAAGAAGATTATTAAGGTCATTACTTAGGTAAATAGAAAATACAAATATAGCCATATTCGTGACTGGTAAAACATACCATGAAGTAATTATGAAATTATTGGACCCTTAATATATCAAGATGGAATTGTGTCACTTGTTATTAGTGATGGCAGAAAGGAGAGGAAGCAAGGGAGCTAAACAGGAGCCAAAATTTGTTTTCTTTTTTTTTTTTTTTAAGATAATGTACATATTGAAATTCCTAAAGTAACCATGAAGAACGTAACTTTACCCCAAAGTTAAAGAGAACTAAAGGACTGGGGGTGTAGCTCAGAGGTAGAGCCCTTGCCTGGCATGTATGAGGCCCTGGGTTCGTTCCCCCAGCACCACACACACCCCCACAGAAGATGCACTGTAAAAATGCTAGTTAGACACAAAAGAAGACAATAAGGGAAGAACAGGAAATAGAGACATGAGACATGTACAACAAATAGCAAAATGCAGACATAATAAATTGAGCCTTGTTAATAACCAATAAGAGGCTGAAATTAATGGATGGAAAATGACAGGAAAAAATAAACCATTCAAATAGTGACAAGACAGCAGGGATGGTTATACTAATACAAGGTGAAATAGCCTTTAAAAAGCTACTAAGGATAAAGCGGTACATTCTTTAATGATAAGAGGGTAACTCCCCCAGTAAAATTAAAAAGGTGTGAACAAATATGCCCCTAAAACAAGACACCATATACATGAAACAAAAAATTGGAGGACAAAATAGTTAATAAGATGGAGATTTCAACACCCCCTTCAGCACCCTATTCTCAATAATTTGAGGAAATTGGCAAGAATTTAGAAGACTTAAACATTAATCACAATTATTGAACATTCTACCAACCATAGAATATATTCAACATGTGACATTCTTTAAATAATGTGCTAGTCTATAAAATAGTCAAAATTTTTAATGAAGACATTAAAAGTATATTCTCTGATCAACAGTAAAATTAAATTACAAATCCTAATCAGGAAATTTTGGAATTCAAAAATATTTTGAAATTAACCAACATGTTGCTAAATGAATCAAAGAATGCCACATGAATCAAGAAAAAAATGAAAAAAATTGGAAAATTATGTCGAATGAAAAAAAAACTGTTTATGGGATAAGTGATGTTAAGTTGAATTTGGAAACAAAGGACTGAGAAAGCAGTTATTAGGTAAGTGATGCAAGGAATGTACTAATTCCCAATAGTGAAGGTCAGAGACTTGTAGGAACTCAAATTCTGGTAACTGGAACAGAAAACAGGAAATAATTTGTTAACCCAGAACCAGCACCGGCTCCATCAGGTAAGTCTAGGGAATAAGAGGAAGAGGCAGAATGGACAAGCTTACTTTGAAAACAGCTGAGGAAGAAAGTCAGACCGAGTTAGGCGGGAACAGGAGATCCAAAGCCAGGCAAACATGAAGTGCTGTTTTGCTCAGTTTGCTCGTGGAGAAAGGTGGCAGGCAGCCATTGTGCAGAGATCACGTTTAACATTACAGATGAGGAAGCAAGTAAATCTCTACAGCTTCATCCCACCCAGTGATACCACCTAATAATTATGGAATGCCTTTTCCACAGGCTGGCCCAGTTACCTGTGTAATGAGACTATGAGCTTAGGCTTCTGAGTCCCTTCTGACACACACACCAGAGTCTGAAGCGGGAGTGGGATAGGATGAGCAGAGTGTACGACACTTCCAAGGAGTTCAGTTCCTCAGGAGCAGGGAATGCCAGCACCCACTGTGTTCTTCTCCATCAGGAGCCTCCTTCAGGCAGGGTAGTGCCTAGGGAGCAGTACACACCTCCACTCCTGGCCGCCATCACACCCTACCACCAACCCTCCACACCCTAGCCACGGTCCCATGCTTGGCCCTTAGCCACAGCCCCGCATCCCAGCCTTTTGCCACTGCTCTACAAGCTCCTAACCACCAGCTGCCACCCCACACCTCTGCCAGGCTACACCACACCTCTGTGTGCCACCTTATTCAAAGCACTACAAAGGTGAGCCCACACCTGTTTATATAAGAGTATGGGAAAATAGTGTCTCCATTTGATTAAATATTTTGTCTTCATTGTCTGAGGTTCTGTCTTCCAAGTGATCTAGTCTGTTGGTGATGCTTTCCATTGAGTTTTTTATTTGGTTTATTGCTTCCTTCATTTCAAGGATTTCTGTTTGTTTTGAGAATCTCTATCTCTTTGTTGAAACGATCTTTTGCTTCCTGCAGTTGCTCTTTCAACTGCTTATTGGAGTGATCATTCATTGCCTGCATTTGCTCTCTTATCTCATCCTTTGCTTCACAAATAATTTTAATTATGTATATTCTGAACTCCTTTTCTGACATTTCTTCTACCATGCTGTCACTGGATTCTATTAATATAGAATCTAGGTTTGTTTGGATAATTTTCTTCCCTTGTTTTTTCATGTTGTTCATGTATATTCCCCTCTAGCAGTACTGGGGTATTGCAATTTTCCCCCTATAGGCTTATAGTGACCCTAAAGATTTCCAAAACCTTTTCTTTAAGGGGAAGATCAATCTTAGCAGTGCCCAGTACAGACAATATGCAGCCCTGAACCAAACAGCCCCTATGAAGACATTAACAATATTGTCATACATAGAATGAATTCAATTATTATCTACAGCACAACAAATATCTGCAATAAGGTCACAGTTTCTAATGGAGGACAAAGAGAATGGGGAGGAGTGTAGGATGTAACTGCTAATGGGATAAGGATAGGGTATATAGAAGTTCTAGATCATAGAAAAAGTGAAAATGTAATCAAAAGAAGTTGGTTTTAGCATGAGAAATGGGAGAAAAAGACTGAGGAAATGGGTTAACAAAAGGAAAGCAGAGCAAGAAAAGTAAAGAAATAAAAGCTTTAAAAAATTTTAAAAGGAGAAGAAAAAGAAAAAATCTGCACTATAACAGTCATATAATATTCAAACCTCCCAGTCTTCAGTAGCCTGATGTATGAGAGGTACATGACAATGAGCTGCCAGTCTCCAGCAGGTGTCTCAGGATGGGATTTGCCCCACCTAAAGATCAGAGGTACAGCTTTCAGGATTATCTAAGTTGGTGATTCTGGCTTCCAAATGTGTTGGCAAATGGGGAGCTGCAGCTCAGGGTGTGGGCATGGTCAGCCAGGGGTCCTGGAGGCAGGGTTCAGTTGGTCGGACAGGGGTCCTGAAGGCAGTGTGGTCAGTCTGGTTGAGGGGTCCTGGAGTCAGGGCACAGTCAGTCAGTCTGGGGGTCCTGGAGGCAGGGAGTGGTTACTCAGGCCGAGGGATCCTGGAGACAGTTAGTCCAGCTGGGGGTCCTACAGTTCCTGGCTGTTATCTCAAAATGGCAGCAGCCATGTGTAACCAAACCTGCAGGTACCGTGACAGTGGACTTTCAGATAACAGCAGGTAGCTGGCGATCCACTGATGGTCTGCAGTCCGTCTGCTTGCTATCAGCAGATGATCCACAGGTGAACCTCAGGTGGTGGTGATGGGTAGGTAAAAGGTAAGTGATGGACAAACAAGAGGCAGGCAAATGGTGAATGGTAGGCACCAGACAGTGAGCAATCTGCACCCAAAAAGTAGTTGATATGCAGGTGATCACAGTGGACAAATGGGGTAAACAGCAGGGGATCAATAAGCAGCAGAAACTGCCTCACAGAGAAACAGATATCCTCTGCTTGAAACCCGAGTTATGGAGCGACAAGGAACACTAGTCCACCATCTTGGATCTCCAAGTGTCTCTATTTGAAATCTCAGCAATGAGAAAATATTTCTAACTCTTATTGCATTAGTTGTTTTCTGTGTTTTGTTGTGTCTTCCCTCATTGGTTTTTCATGATTCCAACTAATTTGATATATTCTTTGAGTTAATTGGGGTTTTCTTGCTATTTCTTCCTTCTTTCTCACGTGTATTCCCCTACCTTCTCCTTTTTTCTGCCTCCCTTCCCTTTCTCACCCTCTTTTCCCTTTCTTTTCCTTCCTCTAGTATAATTTAGTATGAAGTATAGTATCATTAATGTTTGATTTTTTTTTATCTTATTTCTATATTTACACCCACTTTTATGGCATATTTTGATATTTGGTTTGCTCTTAAATTATCATTGTTACTGTCAGTTATTTTCTCCTCTCAAAAGTGGTGCAGGTAGTTGAACTTAGCACTTTTTTAATGCTGATTGGATATATTGATACTAAAATATGCCTCCAGCCCAGTGATTATTTTAAAGAGATGATCACTAAAGACCGTCACCTAAAAACAGAATCCATCACAACAGATGCACAAATATAGGATCTCAGAAAACACAAGGAAACAAGACATCACCCTCAAAATATGATAAACTCAACAGATATTGAAGCAAATGAAATGTCAGAAAAAATTCAAAAACTGTTAAAATGATCAATAATTAAAAGAAGATCTAAAGAAAGAATGAAGGGGGAAATACAGGTTATGAAAATACATTTTAATAAAGAGATTCTGAAAAAGAATCAAATTTTGCAAATGTAAAGCACAATAAGTTTTAAAAAGCTCAATTGAGAGACTCTCCAACAGATTAGATCAAATGGAGACAGAATTTCAGAGCTTGAATGCAAGGCAGTTGCATAATACAGAGGAAGAAGCAGAGATATGGGTTGATTGCATTGATAGTCTATTCAGTGAAATAATAAAATCAAAATTTCTGAATTTTGAGAATGAGATGGACGTCCAGACACTGAGCACACTTAAAACCCCAAACAGATAAGACCAGAAAAGAATCTCTCCACAACACACTGTAATTAAAATGACAAATATGCAAAATACAGATACAATTTTTAAAAGTCTCAAGAAAGAAATGTCAGGTCACATTTAGAGATAACCCAATCAGAGAAACATCTGAATTCTCAACAGAAATCCTAAATTCCAGGAAGACTTGGAACAATATATGTTAAGACCTTAAAATAACTGCCAACCAAGATTGCTATATCTAGCAAAACTTTTCTTCAGAACCAAAGGAGAAATAGAAACCTTCCAAGATAAGTGTAAACTAAAGTAACTCATGACTACTAAGACAGAATTGCACATGATTCTTAAAGAAATCTACACACAGAAGATGGCGGGGGAAAGATCTCGGGGAAGAAAAATCTCTTAGATGAGCAGTAAACAAATGAGAGTTAAATGAGAGTTTAAATATTAGAAATCAAAATGTCAGGAAATAATAAACACATCTCTATAACAATGAACTAATGGCCTCAACTCTCCAATTAGAGGACATAGACAGGAAGACATGATTAAAAAAACAAGTCCCAACTGCATGCTCCCTTCAAGAGACACCTCATAGGCAAGGACATGCTCAGGCTGAAAGCAAAAGGATGCAAAAGGATATCTGATGTAAATGGAATCTGGAAGCAAAGAAGAGCAGCAACCAGGTCAAAATTAATCAGAATAGACAAAATTACATACTGGTATAGGGAAAAGTCCAATAAGAAGATGAAGTGATAGTAAATATTTATGCCCAAATGTTGGTAAATTATATATAAACAAATGCTACTTTATATCAAAGTCTCAGATACTGATATGATAGTACTTTGTGATTTCAATACACCTTTCTCAGCAATAAAGAGGTCATCCAGACATAAGAGCAGCAAAGACAGTTTAGACCAAAAAAATACTATAAATTGAATGGACTTACCAGACATCTACAGACTAATTCATCCAACAACACTGAATACGCCTTCTTTTCAGGTATTCATGAAACATTCTCCATAATAGACATTATTTTAAGCTGCAAAACAAGTGTTAACAATTAGAAAAAGATTACATAGTTCCTTGCATCTTATCAGATCCTAATGGAATGAACTTAGAAATCAGTAGCAAGAAAATATACAGCAACTATCTAAACATGTGGAGACACACTTTTGAATGATAAATGGTCATAGAAGAAATTGGGAGAAATTTCTAAAATTCTTAGAATCAAACAAGAATGTAAATATAATATGGCAGTTCTAACGGAATAGTTTATAGCTATGAGTTCCTACATTTTAAAAAAATGTGAAAGATGCCAAATAACCTAATAATGTATTTTACTTAGGAGAGCAAAAAAATTTCAAAACCAGTAAAAGGAAGAAAATATCAGAGCCAAAATTAATGAAATGGAGACTAAAACTACAAAGTATCAAGCTAACAGAGTTGGTTCTTTGAAAAGATGAATGAGATGAATAAACCCTTAACCAACTAACCAAGAAGAAGGCGCAAATTAATAAAATTAGAGATGAAAAGGGAGAGATCACCACAGATATCTCTGAAATCCAGTAAATCATTAGGAATTACTTTGAAAACTTATACACCAATACATTAGAATATTTAGAAGAAATGGATAAAGTTATAGACATGGACTTACCCAAATTGGGCCGAGTAGATACAGAAAACCTTAAATAGATCAATAACCAGCAATGAGATTGAAGCACTAATAAAAAGCCTTCCAAGCCAAGTGCTGTAGCACACACCTATAATTCCAGTGACTCAGGAGGATTGCAAATTCAAGACCAGCCTCAGCAATTTAATGAGGCCCTGTCTCAAAATTTAAAAAAAATTTTTTTAAGGACTAGGGATGTAACTCAGTGGTAAAGCACCCCTGGGTTAATTCCCTAGCACACACCCAAACACACACACACACACACACACACACACACACACACACACACACACCACTTTCCAACAAAGAAAAGCCCAGGACCAGATGGATTCTCAGCTAAATTCTACTAGTCTTTAAAAGAAGAACTAATGTCAATGCTTCTTAAATTATTCCATGAAGTAGAAAAGGGTAGAACCTACTTTTCTGAATCATTTTAGGAAGCCAGTATCACCCCAATACTAAAACCAGAGGATATTTCAAAGAAAACTACAACTCAATATCCCTCATGAACACTGATGCAAAAAAATCCTAATAAAATATTAGTAAGTCCAATTCAACACAAGAAATTGTACATCATGGTCCAAACAGTCCAACTAGCCCAGGCAGTAGAGGTCGGGATAGTGGTGACCTTTGGATTGGTGACTTCATTGTGACATAAAAATAGATCCTGAGACCTTGGTATCTTTCTATTTCTGAATTTGCTTTCAGGAGAGTGCTCAAATTGTGAACATGTAATGCTCTGTACACTTAAGCTTTGGACCATTTTTTAAAAATTAACGTTATACTGCAATAAAAAGTAGAGGAAAACAGGAAGTCAAATAGTAAGATCCTTGAACCATCATAAATCTCATCTGCCCTGGAAGCTGATGGAGAAGAGATGTGTAAAAGATACATATTGAGCCATAATCCCAGTGGGTCAGGAGGCTGAGGCAGGAGGATCACAAGTTCAAAGGCAGCCTCAACAATGGCAGTGCTAAGCAACTCAGTGAGACCCTGTCTCTAAATAAAATACAAAATAGCTGGGGATGTGGCTCAGTGGTTGAGTACCCTGAGTTCAATCCCCAGTACCAAAAAAGAAAAAAAAGATATATTTGCTGGAGATTATAATTATCTCAGAAAAGAAAAAAGGCAAATGTATGAAAAATATTGAGAATTTAAACAGCATTCACCACATTCACTGTTAGGACACCAGTTCAAGCCACCAGCATGCCTCATGTGACACTCTGCAATTTGCCTTCTCAACAGTCTCTCATCTTCCCTTTGTTCTGCTGAGCAAGAGCCCGACTGCGAAGGTCATTTATGTCAGGTAGGAGTCAATCAGCGGAAGAACCCCTGGGAAGGTCTTGGATGGAACGTGGGATTCATTCTAAGATCAGAACTGCAATTACGGGAGCTGGTAAGGAAGTCGATGGGATGCTGCCGACTTTGCCCTGGCGATCGCCCGAAATCACCATAAACTGGCAGCCTGCCAGTTAGGAAGAAAGGCTGGACGTGAAATGGGAGAAAGTAAATGTGAACTGGACCCTGTGTCCATCTCTTGCCACCTCTGACTTCTGTCATGTGGGTGACCTGCAGAAGCTGAAGGCCTGCAGTGGCTGACACACAAGTCTGGTCCAGCAACAGGAGAAGCTGAATGAGATCTGGCAGGGGCCGTGGTGACACAGATACAACTGGGACATCATGCCAACCATGTGAGTCAGCAATGAGCGCCCTGTGCCAAGCGTCACAGCCACACCAGGGGTCCACCCTGACCTTCAGAGCACGTGGCTGCCGCTTCACTTCCAACTCCTAAATATAGTACCGATCTCTGTGGCCGGCTCAGACCCAAAACCATTCAGGAAGAAGTTCTGGAAACATAGTTCCAGTTTAGCCAAGTCACATGGTATAAGACCACCAGGCATCCTTTCAAAACAAATAAGTCATGTCATGTCATTCCTCTACTCAAAACCCACTGGCTCCCTATCTTTTTTAGGGAAAAGGCCAAAATAATCATACTAACTACAACACTTTACACAAGCTTCCACCCTTAAATCCTGCCACTTCCTAACACCCATTTGTTCCCTGCAGCTATACTGGTCACCTTGCTATACACCACATGCACACACAAAAAAATAGCTTTCTTCAATGATTTCTCTGCCCAGTCCCTCTGCCCTCTGTATTCCAGCCAAGGGTTGCATGCATTACTCAGCTCCCTCAAGTCATCCTACACTCTGCTCAAATATCAGTCTGAGGAAGAGATTTCCTGGACAGATTATTTGAAACCAATGCCCCAGGGCCCTCCTTCATTGCACTCCATTGCCTTTCGACAGGACGTTTATCGCCGTCTGAAACGACATGGCTTCATTTAATAATCAGAGCAGGTAGGAGCGCAAGCGAGTGACTAGGTCTCAGGCCTCTTCTCTTCACTCTCAAGTTTCTCTCAGTTTCTCTTTTCGTTCAGCCTTATTTCCTCTTACTACCTGGTTGAGAGCCAAAGGAGTGTTCCCAAAACAAGTCCTCCTGCTGAGCTCTACCTGTGCAAACGTGTGACACACGCCAAGCGCAACGCAGGTGCCTTGGAGATAAACAGAGCTGAAGTGTGTGTGTGTCATCTGTACCCCAAAGCCACAGCTTCCCTGTTTCTCAGTATCAAGAACCACCACCGCCATCAGTCCAGTGCTCAAGTGAGGCTGGTCAGTCACCGTCCACTCCAGAATCCCTCAGGCTCTTCAGAAGGTCATTGCCAAGTTCAGTGCACACCTCCTCCTAAAGGAATCATCAAGCCCATAGGGGCGTCTTCATGATTGATCATCTTTATTACAACCATCATCCCCTCTCACCCAGTTTATTTCAAAAGTTCTCCTAATCTTTTTGCCCTTACACTTGTGAACCCAATGAACAATATTATTTTTAGACAAATTGGATACTTTATTAAATGTCCCCTTTCTCCATGATAAAAAAATAAATCCTTGAACTGCCTGCAATTACTGTTGGGATTTCTGGCACAATTTCCTAGCCTGGTCTGTACGTACCTGACAAATTATCATTGTACTCTACAACCTCAACTCGTGATTTGCTTTAAACAGATCCCAGAAGTAGGTTTGCATGGCTGAAGTCTTTCATATACTTCTGTATGCCCTGTTAAAAGGTTGTACAAATCTGTAATGTCTACAAAGTATCCATTTCCCCTCCTTTGCTCATAGAGCAATTTCTTTTTAAATCTTCCAATGTAACAATGGTAAACTGTTTCTTTTTTACTTTAACAAGATTTCCTTAATCGTGTTGAAATTTAAGAAATTCAGTGGGTGATGTATTTAGTGAATTATCAATGCTCAGATTTCACTCAAGGTAAGAAATCCTGGCAAAAGCCATAGTTCAAAGAGAATTGGCTTATTAAAAATGCAGCTCTTGGGCTGGGGATATAGCTCAGTTGGTGGAGTGCTTGCCTTGCAAGCACAAGGCCCTGGGTTCAAATCCCCAGTACCACAAAAACAAAAAACAAAACAAAAAAAAACAGCTCTTCCTCTTACTGTGAATTTTGGCAAGGCACTTTGCTTTGAGCTTCCTCGCCTCCTCTGTTAGAGATAACTGCATTGCATGATGAAATACTAATGTACTGAGGGACCTTCACACCAAAGATGTCTCATTTTGTTCTCACTTGGCAAATGTGGGCATGAATTCTCACCTCCCGAGGCTTGATACTGAGATGGGTATGTGTGTGTGTGTGTGTGTGTTCAGTGCCTTCATACAGGAAAGCAGAATAGACAATCCTGATAGGAAACAGGCTAGTTGAAAACAGCACAGAGGATTCTGGGGGCTGTAGTTCTGGCTGAACAAGAACTCCATTGGGGAAACTGCAATTCTGCAATAGGAAACACTGCCTGCTGTTTTCTGCCTCATGTCTGCAGAATCCAGGCACATATTCAAGCCATGATTGATAATGGGCTTTGCATGGGATGGCCAAAGATGATCTGCCTAGGGACTTAATTCAGTTTCAGCTACAGATCAATGTCATCAGAAATTGGGTTGGGCCAGAGGCCCTTCTGCTGGAATGCCTGGTGTGACTTCCTGCAAGAGGTCTCTGTTCTGTATTACACTTGTGTAGGTAGTTCTTGTGGCATAGGGAGGTGCTAGGCTTCATCCATACTCCTACTTGTCTCCCCACATTTGTGTGTGCAGCTTGGTGGGGTTGAAAATAGAAATGAAGGGAAAACAGCTTCATATTGACATTAAGTCATGCAGAGTTCTGAGACGTACCTACCTAGTCTCAAAGTCACTTGTTCCTCCTGCAGGCCTGGCTTCTCTGGACTGTGCTTCTCCAGTGGAGGGAATCCACAGAGGACTGTCAAGTTCTTGCAGTTCTAAAATCATGGCCCATGTAAGTTCCTGCTTCTCTTCTTGAAATACTGTACTTTAAAATTCATGTGATCATTGTTATTTATTTTGTGGTTCTGGGATCAAAGCCAGGAACTCACACTTTCTAGCAAACACTCCACCATTGAACTATACTCCCAGCCCTCATGAGTTTGTTTTTATTATCCTAAGACAGCCCTGTTAAACCTGCTCCCCAGTTTTTGTGACCACAGTGAAGGATGGTGCCACTGCCTGGTGTCCTCCTCCTTTGCCCTTCTTTTCTCTTACCCATGCTCACCTATCCATCCCTCATCTGGGTGCCCAGTCTTCTCCCAAGAGCATTGTTGGAGCAGTGAAAGATGAAGTCCCTCAAGGGAAATACTTGCACTTCTGTCATCAGTCATGATTCTGTGAAACAGATGGTCCCGTTCGACTTCACAGACCCGGTTTTGCAGGCTGATAGAATATACTGTTGAGCGTTTTTCCATCCCAGATGAAGATGCAAGATCTCATGTGTTGGGGGGCTTAGAGGTCTAGGTGGGAGTGTGATTGGGGCCCATGTTTGGGGGTCTAGGGATCTAGTCAGGGGATTCTCCAGGGGATGAATAATAGGACAAAAGTCAGTTTTGTGGTTGAGGGTGTTGTGCTGGTCTCTTGACATCAGCGTCCTTAGCCCAGGAACAAGGCAGGTATTATTGAGGAATGGAGAGATTGTAGGCAGGAAGGTCCTCCAGATTCCTAATGATGGATGGAAACAGGATGATAAGGTTGGGCGGGGAAGGCTTCAACATTTTATCCAACGTGAACCCTTAAGTATAAAAGAAAGATTAATCTGACATATCCACAAGATGGATGTGTTTGTTTTCTGTTTCTCTAAGGAAACATCCAAGACAGTCAAGGGTCCACGTCTGATGATGACCTTATTACTGGCAGAGTCCCCAAGCAGTTCAGGGAATCCCATAGCAAGAGACAGGGCACATCTCTGCATGCCCATGTTCTCTGATTTCTTTCTTATGTAGCCACTAGAAATTGATCATAGGTTCTCTACCCTGATAACCTTATCTAATTCTGATCAATTCCCAAAGGTCCCACCTCTGAATACCATAGTCAGGTTAAGTTTCCATCTTCTTTAAATATGGGTCTCACTATGTTACCCAGGCTGGCCCCAAATTCCTGGGCTCAACTGATCCTTCTGCCCCAGCCACAGGAGAAGCTGGGACTACAGGCATGCACCACTCTGCCCAGATCCACCCTCTTAATCCACCCTCCTGGTGGGATTAAATTTCCACATATCCCTGAGGGACGTACTTAAACCATATTCAATTCATAGCAATAGATAATATGATTAACTAACCAATAAATATATTTACCAATGACTTTATGACATTCTCTTTATAAAGATGAGCTTGAATTTTGATGAAACTGTGTCACTCAAGTTCTGTTTTCTAAGAGATTTGAGAGTACTTTTGGAGAAAAATGTCTTTTTCCTAATTCCTTGAAGGGAAAGAATGAAGAAACTGATATTTATTCAGAATTTAAAATGCGAGTACATAATAGGCGTGTGTGCTTTTGTATGCTGTTTCATTGAAGTGGGAAGCTTGGGTTATTTTTGTCATTCCCAGCACTTTGGATAATTTTGTTATCTGATGGCACACAGGACATTTTGTCTGCATCAACAATATTCTCTAAAAACATGTAAGCACTCAACTTCAAAAATACTCATTTCCTTATTTTTCCACACGTTGCAAACTCAAGCCCCAGTTTACTTGCTTGCTGTGCTGCTTCTTTCCTGCCAGTTTCAAACTGAAAATGTATTTAAAAAATTTTTATAGTACATGGATTTGTTATTTCAGGTGTCCTTGGCATTCAGTGATGTGGCCATCGACCTTTCTCAGCAGGAGTGGGAATGCCTAGCCCCTGCTCAGAGGGACTTGTATAGGGATGTGATGCTGGAGAACTACAGCAACCTCATCTCACTGGGTAAGATACCCACCGAATCACGCACACTCTGCGTTCTGGAACATCAGCTTTCCCCACTGTTGGACTTCAGAGCTTCGTTTTTTGTTTTTTGTTTTGTTTTGTTTTCGGTGCTGGGTATTGAACCCAGGGCCTTGTACTTGCGAGGCAAGCACTCTACCAACTGAGCTATCTCCCCAGCCCCAGAGCTTTGTTTTAAGAAGCCCGTTAAATCTCTGCCCCTATTTCTAAAGAAATGGTTTGCCCATTGTTGGGATGGAAATGGCACCTGTCTTCCCACCCTTTATTGACACTCGTCCCTCCCTCAGCCCTTCTTGTTATTGCCTGTTTTTCTAGTGATTCCTAGATTTGAGTTTTGACATTTTCAGAAACCAGGTTTCATCTACTGTGTGTACCCCAGATTCCTGCAGTGGCTGTGTGTTAATGCCCTGCCCACCTGCGAGAGAACAGTTGGAATTAGAGTTTGCTTTTCTTAGATTATCAAAAGAGCATCTCTGGATTATATATTGGAGGATTTGGTTAGCAAATTTCATTTAAAATCAAACAAACACACCTATCTAGAAGAGACATATTCTTTTTAACCTGCTTTATGGTTGAAAGCTAGTCTGTGAATTTTGCTTTTTCCATTGAAGAAATGTCTAAAGGAGAACACGAAAGTGTTTTAGCAAAAAGTGTATTTCTTTTGGCAAACTAGTAACAACAAAACAATAGTATATATTCTAGGCATCCTCTTAAGCATGTGTGTGTATGTGTGTGCGTATACACACACATACATTTAATTCTCACATCAGCCCTATGAAGTAGGGCATTTGATAAAAGTGCAACACTGGAAGGTAGCTTTTCAAGGTCACATCGCTGGTAGGGATGGAAGGTTTGAACTTGACCATGCAGCTGTGCAGGGTGTGCTCACAGTGCCTCTGTAGAGTCCCTTTGAAAGCAGACCAGACCTTTTTCTCTCTTACCTGATCTCTTTAGTCCCATACTCATGAGTCCATCTTAATGTGACTATTCAGTGGCCTTTTTCTTCTTTGTTGTGCAGGCTTTTTCAAATACCATTTGCCCTACAGTTGATTGTGAATGTAACCAAGTCAACATGTAGTCATTTTGAAGCTGTGGTTGGGTTCTGGGGTTTTTTCCCCCTATAACACGCATGTCTTTTCTTGTGTGCAGGATGTATCATTCCGAAGCCAGATGTGATTGTTTTATTGGAGCAAGAGAAAGAACCCTGGATGGAAATGAGGGAAGGAACGAGGAGGTGGTACTCAGGTGAGTGATGGCAGGCCAGGCAGGGCTGCCAGCATAAGCTGTGGCTCACTGGCTCAGGGCAGAGGCACATCGCTGAGATGTTTGAAATCTCCTTTCAAAGGCCAGAGCCTGTGGAGAAATGGTGTGCAGCCTGGGAAGATTAGGATCCTCTCTCTCCTGTCATGTTTTCTCTCTCTCTCTTCTTTCTTTCTTTTTTTTTTTTGCAGTGCTGGGGATGCAAGCCCTATCACTGACCTACATCCCCAGCCCCTATAAATTTTAAGAGCTGGTTGCTTCCCATCTCAAAGAGGGATGCTTTCTTTCTTACCTTTGATAGCCATTTACCAATTTCCAGGTCCTCTTTTACATGTAGATTTATATTAATGTCTCCATTTTCTAGAATTATTTTAACAAGTATTTCCTATTTATCTGACTTAAGCCAGGCACTCACTGTGTTAGAGTCTAGGTGCTACTGACAAATGTTCCTACTGTCTTAGAGATATTGATATTATAGTGGAAAACAAGTAAACAGATAATATCAGGTTTAGACATGTGTTTTGAAGAAAATTAAGCTGGATAAGGGGACAATACTGGGGCATTGTCAGGGCTGCTTTAGATAAGATCAGGAAAGGACATCCCAGTTGATGATCATTGAGCAGAGATATGAAGTAAGGTCTCAGAATGCTCTCCCTCAAGTCACCTGGCCTAAGCTGCTAAGGCTGGCTTTGAACTTGTGATCCTCCTGCCTCAGCCTACTGAGCTGCTGGGATTACAGGTGTATGCCACCTCACTGGCCAAATGTATTTTCTTTTCTTTTCTTTTTTTTTTATTTTAATTTTTTTGTTTCTTAGTTATAGATGGACCCAATACCTTTTTTTTATTCATTTATTGTTATGCAGTGCTGAGGATAAAACTCAGTGCCTCACACGTGCTAGGCAGGCACTCTACCACTGTGCTACAGCCCCAGCCCCAAATGTATTTTCTTAATCATATATATATGGTACAAATAACATAAAAACTCGTACCCACTTTAAGTGTCAGTGTCTAATTTTTTAAAATTGGTTCATTGAAATATAATTGGTGTACAGTAAACTGTGTATTTAAAGTATAAAATTTGATAAGTTGGCAGGTATATTATGAAAACATTACAAAATCAAAATAATAAATATCCAATTCTTCCAAAAACAATCTTCTTCAATCTTCTTCATGCTATTCTCCATCCCCTCTGCCCAGGCAACCACTGTTCATTGATCTGTCACTACAGATTAGTTTGCATTTTCTAGAATTTTGTATAAATGGAGTCACATAGTGATTATTCATTTTGTCTCAGCCCCACTCAGCATAATTATTTTGAGATTCATCCTTATTGCTGCATGTATCAGTACTTCATTCCTTTCTAATGTTGAGAAGTATTTCATTGAATGAATGTACCTTAATTCATTTAGCTGTTTACATATTGATGGACATTGTTATTTCCAGAGTTTGGCTATTACAGATAAAGCTTCTAGGAACATTCCTGTAACAGTCCTTATGTGGGTGTATATTTTATTTACTCTTGGGCCAATGTCTGGAATGGAATGGGTGAATAATTCAGAAAATACACATTTAATTTTTAAAAAAACTGCAACACTTTCTGAAGGGAGTTATAATCATTTTCATTCCCAGCAGAAGTTTATGAGTTCTGGCACCTCTATATTCTTGTCAGCCTTCCTATTGCGGTTTTAATTTTTATTTCCCTAATGCCTAATGATTTTGAACAACTTTTCATTGCTTAATTTCTCATCCCCTGTCTTCTTTGATGAAGTATCTATTAGAATCTTTTGCCTTTTTTCTAATTGAGTTGTTTCCTTATTAGTGAGTTTTCAGGAACAAGTCCTTTATCCATTTGTAAATATTTTCTCTGGAATATTTTTGTCTCTTGAAAAACGAACCCGTAAGTCCAGTGTATTACTTTGCTCTTTCACTGACTGTGCTTTCAGTAGGATATCTAGGCACCCTCAAATTACAAAGCTTTTCTGTTTTCTTTTGAGCTTTATTAAAAACACACATTAATTGTACAGATTACTGGGATTCACTGAGACATTTCCATATGTGCATACAGGTGCATTGATCATACCCATGCATCCTTCTACCTTTAGCTTCTGCCACCCTTCCCAGTCCCTGGTAATCACTTTTCTACTCTCAGGCGGCTTTGTTTCCACACAAGGGAGAGTGTGTAATTCTCGTCAGATTTCTGTGTCTAACTTCTTTCACTTAACATGATGTCCTCCATTTTCACCTTTTGCTGCCAGTGACAGGTCATTCTCCTTTATGGCTGAATAATTCTGCATTGTGTATGCATGCTGTATTTTCTTCATGCATTCGTCTGTCAGCATGCACGCAGGCTGATTCCTTACCTTTGCTGTTGTGAAGTGTGCTGCAGTAAACATGGATGTGCAGGTGTCTGTTTTGTATGCTGGCTTCATTTTCTTCAGAAGTGGGAAAGCTGGGTTGTATGGTAGTTCTATTTTTTAATATATTTTTAAAGTTTTCAATGTACTTTTATTTATTTATTTATATGTGGTGTTGAGAATCAAACCCAGTGCCTCACACATGCTAGGAAAGTGCTTTACCACTGAGCTACCCCAGCCCCTATTTTTGGTTTTTGGAGGACCCGCCATAGTTTTCCACAGTGGCTGTATTCATTTAATATTCCCACCAATTGTTTATGAGTTCCTTTTCCTTCATGTCCTCACCAGCATTAGTAATTTTTTGTGTTTTTGATCATAGCCATTCTAACTGGGGTGACCTGGTGTCTTATTGTAGTTTGATTTGTATTTCTCTGATGGCTAGATCGAACATTTTTTCATACATTTACTGGTCTTTTGTATTTCTTCTTCTGAACTGTTCAGATAATTTGCCCATTTTTTAAACTGGGTTTTTTCAGTTTTTTGAGTTATTCATATATTCTAGATATTAACCCTGCTAGATGAATAGATGCCAAATATTTTCTGCTGAAGAGTTTGTCTCTTCACCATTGTTTCCTTTGCTGTGTGGAAGCTTTTTAATTTGAGGTAATCCCATTTTTAAATTTTTGTTTATTTCCCATGCTTTTGGAGTCCTGTATGAAAAATAATTTTCTATGCAAATACCTTAAAGTATTTCCCCTGTGTTTCCCTCTAGTACTTTGTTTCAAGTCTTAACTCAAAATGGATCAAAGTTCTTGATTTTTGTACAGAGTAAGAGATTGAAATCTAGTTTCAGTCTTCCGCAGGTAGATGTCCAGTTTTCCAGCAACATTTGCTAATGAGGCTGTCCTTTCACCTGTGTACGTTTTGAGTAGCTTTGTTGAGAATCAGTTAACTGAAGATGTGTAGTTTATTTCTGGGTTCTCAATTTCATTCCCTTGGTTTGTCCATACCATGCTGTTTGGATTACTACAGCCCTATAGTATGTCTTGAAATCAGTATCATGATTCCTCTAGTTTTGTGCTTTTTTGCTCAAGATTGCTTTGGCTATTATGGGGTCTTTGTGTTTCCAAATAAATTTCGGATTGTCTTTTCTAGTTCTGTGAAGAATATCATTTTGTATTTTGATGGTGATTGCATTGAATCTAGAGTTGTTTGGGGTATATGGACATTTTAACAATATTAATTATTTAATCCATGAGCATGTAAGTCTTTCCACCTTGTGGCATCTTCAGTGTTTTGTAATTTTCATTGTAGAGGTCTTTTGTTTTCTTTAATTTATTCTGTGTATTTTCTGGTGGGGGATACTACTATTGTGAATAGAATTGCTTTCACGATTTGTTTCTCAGCAAATTCATTATTGGTACAGAAAAGCTCCTGATTTTTTGGAATTTTTTGTGTACTATTACTATATTGGATTCATTTATCAATTCTCAGTCTTTTGGTGTCATTTTTAAGTTTTTCTATGTATAGAATCATGTCTGCAAACAGGGATAATTTGACATTCTTTCATATTTGTATATTTTTATTTCTCGTGCCAAATTGCTCTAAAATTTCTAGTACTAGTTTATTTCTGGATATATGGAATGAGAACAATGAGAGTAGACATTCTTCTTTAAAATATTTTAGATGTTGATAGACATTTTATTCATTTATTTACATGTGGTACTGAGGATTGAAGCCCAGTGCCTCACACATGCTAGGCGAGTGCTCTACCATTGAGCCACAACCCCAGTCTGAGAGAGTAAACACTCTTTTCTTGTTCTGACCTTATAAGAAATGCTTTGTTTTTTCCCCATTAGCATGATATTAGCTATGCATTTGTCATATGTAGCCTTTATTATTTTGAGATATGATCTTGCCCTATCTAATTTATTCAAGACTTTTATCAATGAAGTGATCTTGAATTTTATCAAATGCTTTTCTGCATCCTTTGAGGTTTTGATTTTTATCCTTCATTCTATGTATTATTTTAACCATTCTTAAATCCCTAGAATGGAACCAGTTTGATCATGGGTATGATCTTTTTGATATGCTGTTGAATTCGATTTGCTACTGTGCTAACAAGGATTTTTGCATCTATGTATATATTGGTCTACAGTTGGGGTGTGTATGTATCCTTGCCAGGTTTTGATACAGTAACATTAACCTTGTAGAATGAGTTTTGAAGGACTATCTCCCTGTCAATTCTGTGGAACAGTTTGATGAGCATTGGTGTTAGTTCTTTAAAAGTTTGGTAGAATTTAGCAGTAAACCCATCTGGTCCTTTGTTTTTCTTTAGGAAACTATTACTGATTCAACTCATTACTTATTGGTCTAGATCAGTTGTTTTTTATCCTCTTGGTTCAATTTTGGTAGGTCATATGTATCCCCACATTTGTCCAATTTCTTCTAGATTTTATAACTTGTTAGCATATAGTTTTTCAAAATAATCCCTGATTGATTTATGTGCTAGCAGTTGTAACATTTCCTCTTTAATCTCCAGGTACTCTGATGTGTCTTTGATATTTTGTCTGGGTGATCTATCCATTGATAAGAGTGAGGTATTGAGATCCCCTACTATTATTGGAGTTATTGAGCCTATCTCCTTCACTTTAGGTCTATGCTTATTTATAACACTGGGTGCTCTGACATTGGGTACATATGGATTTTTTCTTTCTTTTCTTTTTTTGTACCAGAGATTGAACTCAGGGGGCACTCAACCACTGAGCCACAGTGCCTCAGCCTCCTGCGCCACTGGGATTACAGGGATGCGCCACCATGTCTGGCTGGTACATATGGATTTATAATCATATCTTCTTGAAAAAGTAATCCTTTAGTCATTATATAGCAAACTTCTTGTCTCTTTCTGTTTGTTTTAAAGGCTATAAGTATAGCTACTCCTGCTTGCTTTAGGATTCTCTTGCTTGGATATTGTTTCTATCCTTTCACTTTAGCCTATCTTTATTGGTGAGGTGTTTCTTGTAGGCAATATATGTTGGGTCTTGTTTTTTAATTCAGTCAGCCAGTCTGTATCTTTTTATTTATTTATTTTTGTAGTTGTAGCAGGAGAGAATGCCTTTATTTTATGTGGTGTTTAGGTTCAAACCCAGTGCTTCACACATGCTAGGCAAGCCCCTCTGCCACGGAGCCATAACCCACCCCAGTCCTGTACCCTTTTATTTGGAGAATTAAGACCATTTACATTGAGTTATTATTGAAAAGTATGGATGTGTACCTGGCATTTTGTTGATATTTTTATAGTTTTAATATTCCATGTTTCTTCCTTTTATTCATTTTTTGTGTTTGATGGCTTATTGTAGTGTTTCTTTTCTATTTCTCTTTTATATATCTACTATTCTAGTAGGATTTATACTTTCACATTACCGTTTTTCTACTTCTGGATATAGGAATCTCTTAAGCACCTTTCGTTCAGCTGGTCTGGGGACCATGAATTCCCTCAGTTTTGCTTATCCTATAAGATCTTTATTTCTCCTTTTCTAGAGGATAACTTGCTGGGTATGGTAATCTCGGTTGGCAGGTTTTCCCCACTCCCTCAGAACTTGAAATACATCATTCCATGCCCTCCTGTCCTGGAGGGTTTTTTTTTCTGAGAAATGTAAATGGGGTTGTTCTTAAATGTGACTTGTTTCTCTCTTGCAGATTTTAAAATCTTTATTTTGTACCATTGGACAGTTTGATTATGTCATGGTGAGGATCTTTTCTGTCATGTCTATTTGGGTTCTGTAAGTATCTTGCTCCATGTCTTTCCAAGATTAGGGAAGTTCTCTATTATCTCTTTGAATAGGTTTCCATGCTCTTAACTTTTCTTTCTTCCCCTTAGATATGTTCATGTGTCTGATACTTTAATGGTGTCCCAAAGATCTTGAATGCACTCATTTTTCCTGTCTGAATCTGATATTTCAGGAGACATGAATTCAAGTTCCAATATTCTTCCACTTTCTCTAGTCTTATTTTGGTTTCGTTTGTTATTTCCGCAGTCCCACAGTGCTGGGGACTCGAACCCGGGCCTTGTGCATGAGAGGCAGGCACTCTATGTGATGGGCTATATCGTCAGGACTCTAGTCTTATTTCGAAGTTTTCAGCTGAATTTAACATTGAACTCTTCGTTTCTGAGATTTTATTGTTATCACAATCTTTATTCTTTGTTGGATTTCACATTCATTATCCTGCATTGTCTTCCTAATTCATTTAACTGTTTCTATTTCATGTATTTCATCAAGCTTTTAAAAGTCATTCTTTGAATTCTTTATCAGGCAATATATCTTCAGTATTTTTGAAACCTGTTACTGGAGCATTATGATCTTCAGGAGTTTTCAGTGTTTCTGGGTTTTGGGTTTTTTTGTTTTTTTTTTTTTTTTTTTTTTTTGAGATTTGTGCATCTGGTAGAACAGATCTCTCTACTGCTTTTATGGGATGGCCTTCCTAGCAGCTTTCTTCTGAAGATGTGTTTGGGGATATTGGTTACGCAAGTGTTTGTTCCAGCTGGGAACTATAGTGTCACCTCCCTGTAGCTTCTTGACTAACTAGTGAGTTCATACACAGCAAGTACCATATTGGAGTCAGAGACTGACTCTGTGGGTCTGGAAGAGTCGGGGACAATGAGGCAGTCAGGCAGGTGGGGTGCAGACAACGGTGCGCTGCTCCTGCAATGGGGTGGTCGCCCCATCAGGCAATGGGAGTTTCCTCAGGCACTGGTGCTGTTGCCTCAGTTGCTCGTCGGTCCTGGCCCAAAGCACTCACCCTTTGATTAGACACTGGTGCAGGCCCAGTGCTTCACAGGGGCACTGAGAAGCATTGGAACCAGAGTTCTTTCCCTTCCTTGTTAGTGACAGACCCCTGTATGTGGTGCTAGGGGGAGGGCTAGCAGGAATCATGTAATTGCCTTCAGTCTTGTCTTGGTACCCACGTAAAACCATATGACTGGCCACACCCCTGGTCTTAGAGAACAGGCGCCCAGATCCCCCTTTGCTTGAGTCTTGCAGCCTCTGTTCCCCTCTATTTTATAATACCCATTCCCTACAATGTGACACACTCAGGTTTGTGTGGAAGTTACTGAGGGGTTTGGTTTGTGAGGCAGCTATCTGCAACGCCATTTCAGTGGAATGTTTGTGGGGACCCAGAGATGGAAATATGCAAGGGTTTGTCCTCTAGAACAGTCAAATTCAGACTATATACCTGTTGCTTCGGTTCTTCCTTTTGGAGGAATGTTATAGAAATTTTATAGTTGTAGGTTTTTATATTTGTGTACCAATGATACACAAGCGTCTCCAGAAACTTGAAGATTAATACTTCCAAACTCTACAAGGCCAGTGTTACTTTCATACCCAAACCAGACATTATGAGAAATCTAAAAAATCAATATCCTTTGTAAACAGATGCAGAAATTCTGAACAAAATATTAGCCCTGTTAATCTGACAATTTATGAAATGCATGGTGGTTAGTGACAAGCCTTGGTGTTCCTTGGCCTGGCTTTCTCATCTTTACATCATCTTCCCTTGTGTCTGGTGTCTAATCTCCATCTCACACTCCTAAGTACACCTGTTATTGCAGATGATTGCTTTACAATAACGTAGAGTTCTCCAAACCAAGAGCCAGCAAACTCCAGCCAATGGGCCAAATAGCACTCTGCCTGCTTTGGGGTTCATGAGTTATAACTGGTTTTTATGTTTTTAAATGTTTGAGAAAAGGTGTTTTTTAGACTTAATTTTTAAAAAAATTCAAGTGGGTTATTTTACCACAGCTATAGTCATTCAATTATAGACTGTTTGTGACTGCCTTTGAGCTGTGACAGCAGAGCTAAGTAATTATGACAGATACAACATGCCTCACAAAACCCAAAATCTTCACTGTTTGACCCTTTACAGCAAAGTTTGCTGAGTCTGCTTTAAACCTTTTCCTTCTAATGTCTGTTCCTTCAGACCACCTTTTATTTCTACTGAAGGATGTAGTCCATCATTGCACCCTCAACACAGAAAATATCTTTATCTTTGTTTGCTTTTTTTTTTTTTAACAGATTTGGAGTACAAATATGCTACCAAGAAGTTATTTCCAGAAAAGGATGTTTGTGAAATGTATTTATCTCAATTGCAGACAATGGAAAAAAGTAAAACCTATATCCCTGGGGATACCATTTTCAGAAATGGTTTACAGAACAAACATGAATTTGAGAGAAAAGAAGAACATCAGATGGGTTGCATTAGTCAAATAATAATCCAAAACCAAATATCTCTTCCTCTACATCAGAACCTTCATCCTAGAGAGAAATCATATGAATGTAAAGAATGTAGGAAGGCCTTCAGACAGCAGTCTTACCTTATTCAACATCTGAGAATTCACACTGGTGAGAGACCTTATAAATGTATGGAATGTGGAAAGGCCTTTTGTCGAGTGGGAGACCTTAGGGTACACCAGACGATCCATGCTGGAGAGAGACCCTATGAATGTAAAGAATGTGGGAAGGCCTTTAGACTTCACTATCACCTTACTGAACATCAGAGAATACATTCTGGTGGAGCCCCTATGAGTGTAAGGAATGTGGGAAGGCCTTTAGTCGTGTTAGGGACCTCAGAGTACATCAGACAATTCACGCTGGGGAGAGACCCTATGAATGTAAAGAATGCGGGAAGGCCTTTAGACTTAATTATCAACTTACTGAACATCAAAGAATTCATACTGGTGAGAGGCCTTATGAATGTAAGGTTTGTGGAAAGACCTTTAGGGTACAACGACACATCAGTCAACATCAGAAATCCATACTGGTGTAAAACCCTATAAGTGTAATGAATGTGGGAAGGCCTTCAGTCATAGTTCATACCTTGTCCAACATCAGAAATTCATACTGGTGAAAAACCCTATAAATGTAAGGACTGTGGCAAGTCCTTTAGTTTTCATGCAGAAACGTACTCGACATCATAGAATTCATACGGGTGAGAAGCCCTACGAATGTAAAGACTGGTGGGAAAGCCTTTCGTCTCCAACAGAACTTACTCGGCATCACAGAACTCACACTGGTGAGAAGCCCTATGAGTGTAAAGATGTGGGAAGGCATTTTATTTGTGGCTACCAACTTACTTTACATCTGAGAACTCACACTGGCGAGATTCCCTATGAATGTAAGGAATGTGGGAAGACCTTCAGTAGTCGCTATCATCTTACTCAACACTACAGAATTCACACTGGTGAGAAACCCTTCAGGTGTAATGACTGTGGAAAAGCCTTCCGTCTTCAGGCAGGAGCTTAACCGGCATTTCAGGAATCCATACTTGTGAGAAACCCTATGCATGTCAGGAATGTGGGAAGGCTTTTATTCGTAGCAGTCAACTTATTTCACACCAGCGAATTCACACTAATGACAATACCTACGAATGTCAAGAATGTGGGAAGATCTGTAGTCGTCGTTATAATCTTACTCACATTATAAAATCCACACTGGTTGAAAAGCCCTATGACTGTAAAGAATGTGAAAGTCCTTTCGTTTTCAGACAGAACTTACTCAACATCACAGAATTCATACTGGCGAAAAACCTTATAAATGCAAAGAATGTGGGAAAGCCTTTGTTCGTAGCAATCATCTTACTCAGCATCACAGAATCCACACTGGCGAGAAACCCTATGAATGTAAGGAGTGTGGAAGACCTTTAGGTCGTCACTATCGTCTGACTCAACCATCACAGAATCCACACTGGCGAGAAGCCCTACATCTGTAATGAATGTGGGAATGCTTTTATTTGTAGTTACCAGCTTACCTTACATCAAAGGAGTCACACTGGCGAGATTCCGTATGAATGCAAGGAGTGTGGGAAGACGTTTTAGTCGTCGTTATCATCTCACTCAACATTCAGACTTCATTACTGGTGAGAAACCTTATGGGTGTAAGGAATGTGGAAATGCCTTTCGCCTTCAAGCAGAACTTACTCGACATTACACAATTCATACTGGAGAGAAACCCTATAAATGTAAAGATTGCGGGAAGGCCTTTAGTGTTAACTCAGAACTTACTCGACATCACAGAATTCATACTGGTGAAAAGCCTTATAAGTGTAAAGAGTGTGGGAAGGCCTTTATTCGTAGTGACCAACTTACTTTACATCAGAGAAATCATATTAGTGAGGAAACACTGTGCGTGATGTAGAGGATATGAGGGCCTCTTGGAAATGCCTCTTACACCAAGAACTCATAATATGTTTTTACATGTTCGGGAACATGTAGGAATCAGTTTTGCTTCATACTCATAACAAATGGTTTTACATGTTGGTTTCAAAAGTTTCAGAACTATAGCATCACTTTGGGTGTGGTTCAATTTCAGCAGATTGATTCTGGTGCAGTGCATCTCAAGCCATCAAGAACTGTTTCCCCTCACGAACCGATGTTGAGCAGTACTTCTGTAAAATGCAAGAACATTGGGTTCCCGAGGGGGGAAATAAATGAAAAGAAACACTTTAAAAGCTCCATTTTTCTTATTTAATGCCATAAATCATCTGTCGAATTACTATAAAAGTTTTTAAATACTTGCTCCCAGCATCTGTACCTTAACTCATGGCAGACCAGAAGCAAACAATGTGTGGACCGGTCAGCACAGGGTCCACACTTCTTTCAGAACCACAGAACAAGATGATTCTGTTAGTGAAAGGAGTGTGGGAAGGATCTCTCCACAGTGCACCACTGGTCTCATTCCCGATTCCGCTTCTGCCTGTGTGGCATTTGGCAAGACACTTCCCCCCGTGCCTGTTTTCAAATGGCAGTAATAATATTTACCTTAACAGCATTTTTGTGAGTTTGAAATATTAATAAAAATTGAAACTTTTAGAAGAGTACTTGACACACAGCGTGTGCTTAATATAGGTTTTTTTCTTTCTTTTTTTTTTTTTAGGTTACAGATGGACACAATACCTTTTGTTATTTATTTTTATGTGGTGCTGAGGATCGAACCCAGTGCCTCACACATGCTAGGCAAGCGCTGTACCACTGAGCCACAACCCCAGGCTCCACTGTAGTTATTTTTAATCACTAATCATACTGTTCAGTAAATTCACAAGAGAGGAATACTATTTGGGTGGACTTAAGAACCCTCCATTACCTTTCACTCTCTAAATGAATAACCCAGATAAAATCCAATAAATCAGAGCTCTTATTTTTCTTATAAAAATATAAGAAAGAAATCTCTAGATTTCATGAGCATAAAGATTATAAGAATAAAGCTTTTAAAGAATCAGGAAACCTATAATGTCTTTTCATAAACTAAAAAAGCAGATAGGTGGGCTGGGGAGATAGCTCAGTCAGTAGAGTGCTTGCCTTGCAAACAAGGCCCTGGGTTCGAATCCCAGCACCGCGGGGGGAAAAAAAAAAAAAAAGCAGGCTAGGATCTGTAATTTCTGCCCCTTATTTGATAAATTAGAAACCACCCAAAGACTACTGTTCATTTGGAAAAATTGAGATAGTACAGTGAACCCTGGTGTGTCTTCTCCAGGTTCAGCAGTTGTTAATATATAATCATGTTTGGTTTGTTTCAATATAATAATTACATGTTTTGTTGTAATATTTGAGTATAAATTATGGATATCATGGCATGTCAACCTTTCTCAAGAGTAAAAGCTGCCTCCTAATCACTATATAACTCTATAATCTCTATAATTAATCACTTAATTAATAATTAATCACTTAATAATTCTATAATCTCTAACATTCAGTCTATATTTTTTCATTTGTGTGAACACTTCAATAACAGTCCTTTTCCCCAAAGATATCACATTGACTTTTTTTTTTAAAGTTCAGAATAGTTGTCTTATAGAATATTATATTCTAAATTTTTCTCATTGTTTTTCAAAGTGTTTTTAATGTGCTCCTTTATCCCCACTATTTCTCATGAACTGAAATTTAGGATTAGAAACTCAGGTTCAGATTGTATATTTCAGCAGGAATACTTCAAAGATGACATTTGTATTTCAGTTGTGACCCATTAGTGGCATACAGTGTCACACCACTACACTCTCCTTCGTTGATTCACTTGAAGTAGCAGAAGGTACTTTCCAAAGATGGCCACACCAATGCATCCCATTCTACATGCTCACCTACCATGTGACAGTGCACTCCCCCATCAAGAGGGAGGGTCCTTGGTCTTTCCTTTGAATTTGGGCATGCAGGCCTGTGTTTGTGACAGAAGTGACACTACATGGTTTCCAAGACTAATTCTCAAGAGGCAATAGAGCTTCTGACTGACGTGCTTGGGATGGTAGAGCCCTCAGAAAGGCCCAGATAACAGTTCTGACTAGAGGCCTAGCTAATGTCCCAGAGAACAGACACCATGAAGCACCAAGTATGTGAGTGTGCACACCTCCAGATGCTTCTAACCCTAAACCTTCAAACCAGCCCAACTGGTACCAAGTGGGACAGAGACAGTATTCCCCTGCCTGCCCAAATTACAGATGCATAGATGAAATAAATATCGCCTTAAGAAACTAAGTTTTGGAACATTTTGTTACACAGAAATAGATCATTGAAATGCTTGGTTCTATAATTACCATGTTTCTCTGCTCTGGCACACTTGAAAATTATGAACTTGAAAGGTATGCCCCAATCTTAGATGCCCTCAGCCAAGGGCGGGGGAGACTTACTGGCTCAAGACACTTAAAGAAAACTAATTATTGGGCAATGTGTTAGCTTTCTATTGCTATGACCAAAGTATCTGAAAAGAACAATTTAGAAGAGGAAGTTTATTTGGGCTCACAGTTTCAGAGGTTCATTCCATGTTTAACCAACTCCATTGCTGTGGGACAGAGGGGAGGCAGGACATCATGGCAGAAGGATGTAGTGGAAGAAAGATACTCAGCTCATAAAAGCCAGGGAGGAGAGAGAGAGAGAGAAAAAAAAAAAAACAACAAATAGCCAGGGACAAAATATAATTCCCCAAATCGTTCCCCCCAGTGACCTACTTCCTCCAGTCATGCCCCACCTGTCTGTAGTTACCACGCAGCAATCATTCACATTATCATCAAGTGGATTAATCTGATGAGGTTATAGCTCTCATAATCTAATCACTACACCTACAAACATTCCCGTAGAGAATACCTTGTTTCAAACGCATGAACTTTTCCTGAGACACTTCATATCTGAAGGTGACCACTTAGCTATGCTGATGTAGAGGTGACTTACAGGAAATCAGGTCAGAATCCCTGGAATATAAAAAAATAACATAATAGCAGAAATGTCTGTGGTCACACACTGCAAGAAATACTATAGAATTGATTCAGCAAAGCCATTAAAGAACAAAAATGAAAACAGTTCCTGGGTGTATATGGTGGGTGTGGGTGGGTGTGGACAGATTCCAGAGTTGTGAGGTACCGACAGCCCCAAACAATTTTTCCAGTTTACAATAGTGTTCAAGTGATATGTATTGAATAGAACTTATGTTTCAAATTTTGAGTTTTGATCCATTTCCTAGGCTAGCCAGATATGACTGTACTTTGACGTGATGTTGGGCAGAAGTGAGCCTTAGCAAATCATTGACCACACTGTTCACAGTGGTAAACAACCAGTGCTGTGTATTGTAGTGTTGCTAAACTATGGTGTCTGATAGCTTAGGTATATTAAATGCCTTTTCAACTTGTGGTATATTCCATGGGTTTATCAGGAAGCAACCCCATTGTAAGTCAAGGAGCATCATACAATTCATTCACAGTAAAAAAAAAAAAAAAAAAGCAGTAAGAAACTTCCTCTGAGAGTACGCAGGTATTGAATTAAGTTAAAGACCTGAAAGTAGCTGTTACAAATATCTTCAAAGAACTAAAGAAGCCATGTGTAAAGAACTAAAGAGTAGAGCCACGATATCTCACTAAATAGAGAATGTAGATGGAGAGACAAATTAGTGAACCAAAATAGAAATTCAAAATGAAACCAAATAGAAATTATTCAGAAATGAACCAAATAGAAATTCTGGAGTTGAGAAGTGTAGGATCTGAAAAGGAAAAACTCACTAAAGTTCTCACCAGTAGATTTGAGCTGGGAAAAGAATTTGTAAACATGAGAATAGGTGAATAGAAATTATGCAGTCTGAAAAATAGGAAGAATAAAGAATGAACAGAACTTCAAAGACTTGTAAGACATCAGCCATAACAACATGTACATAGTAGAAGGGCAAGGTAGAGGGAAAAGTTTTAAAAAAAAAGTTTGAAAAAATAATACCAGCTGGGGGTGAAGCTCAGTGGTAAAGCACCTGCTTAGGGAAGACTTGCATCCAATCCTCGGCACCAAAATAATAGTGGCCAGACCTTCCCAAAGCTGATTAAGCACACGCACCTGCACACACACCTACACACACAAGCATCTCAACAAGGCCCAACTGTCAGAATCCTGGGATGAAGAATATCGTGAAAGCAGCAAGAGAAAAACTCTCTCATAACATTCTTAATAAGAATGTCAGTTTCTGATCAGAAACTGATCAAAAAGCAGTGGAATGAACTTAAGGCACTGAAGAAGGAAAAACCTGCCAACCAGGAAATGTATATCCAGCAAACTCCCAAAATACAGAAGAGCTAAGGACAGTCTCAGATTAAGACTGAACTAATTTGTTGCTCTCAGACACACCTAACAAGGAAAATTAAGTTATCAAAAAATTTTTAGAGGCTGAAAGAAGGTACTAATAGATAGCCACTTGAATCCACATGAGGAAAAGAAGATTTATTAAGGTCATTACTTAGGTAAATAGAAAATACAAATATAGCCATATTCGTGACTGGTAAAAACAATACCATGAAGTAATTATGAAATTATTGGACCCTTAATATATCAAGATGGAATTGTGTCACATTTGTTATTAGTGATGGCAGAAAGGAGAGGAAGCAAGGGAGCTAAACAGGAGCCAAAATTTGTTTTCTTTTTTTTTTTTTTTTTAAGATAATGTACATATTGAAATTCCTAAAGTAACCATGAAGAACGTAACTTTACCCCAAAGTTAAAGAGAACTAAAGGACTGGGGGTGTAGCTCAGAGGTAGAGCCCTTGCCTGGCATGTATGAGGCCCTGGGTTCGTTCCCCCAGCACCACACACACCCCCACAGAAGATGCACTGTAAAATGCTAGTTAGACACAAAAGAAGACAATAAGGGAAGAACAGGAAATAGAGACATGAGACATGTACAACAAATAGCAAAATGCAGACATAATAAATTGAGCCTTGTTAATAACCAATAAGAGGCTGAAATTAATGGATGGAAAATGAAAGGAAAAAATAAACCATTCAAATAGTGACAAGACAGCAGGGATGGTTATACTAATACAAGGTGAAATAGCCTTTAAAAAGCTACTAAGGATAAAGCGGTACATTCTTTAATGATAAGAGGGTAACTCCCCCAGTAAAATTAAAAAGTGTGAACAAATATGCCCCTAAAACAAGACACCATATACATGAAACAAAAAATTGGAGGACAAAATAGTTAATAAGATGGAGATTTCAACACCCCCTTCAGCACCCTATTCTCAATAATTTGAGGAAATTGGCAAGAATTTAGAAGACTTAAACATTAATCACAATTATTGAACATTCTACCAACCATAGAATATATTCAACATGTGACATTCTTTAAATAATGTGCTAGTCTATAAAATAAGTCAAAATTTTTAATGAAGACATTAAAAGTATATTCTCTGATCACAGTAAAATTAAATTACAAATCACTAAATCAGGAAATTTTGGAATTCAAAAATATTTTGAAATTAACCAACATGTTGCTAAATGAATCAAAGAATGCCACATGAATCAAAGAAAAAAATGAAAAAATTGGAAAATATTTCGAATGAAAATAAAAACTGTTTATGGGATAAGTGATGTTAAGTTGAATTTGGAAACAAAGGACTGAGAAAGCAGTTATTAGGTAAGTGATGCAAGGAATGTACTAATTCCCAATAGTGAAGGTCAGAGACTTGTAGGAACTCAAATTCTGGTAACTGGAACAGAAAACAGGAAATAATTTGTTAACCCAGAACCAGCACCGGCTCCATCAGGTAAGTCTAGGGAATAAGAGGAAGAGGCAGAATGGACAAGCTTACTTTGAAAACAGCTGAGGAAGAAAGTCAGACCGAGTTAGGCGGGAACAGGAGATCCAAAGCCAGGCAAACATGAAGTGCTGTTTTGCTCAGTTTGCTCGTGGAGAAAGGTGGCAGGCAGCCATTGTGCAGAGATCACGTTTAACATTACAGATGAGGAAGCAAGTAAATCTCTACAGCTTCATCCCACCCAGTGATACCACCTAATAATTATGGAATGCCTTTCCACAGGCTGGCCCAGTTACCTGTGTAATGAGACTATGAGCTTAGGCTTCTGAGTCCCTTCTGACACACACACCAGAGTCTGAAGCGGGAGTGGGATAGGATGAGCAGAGTGTACGACACTTCCAAGGAGTTCAGTTCCTCAGGAGCAGGGAATGCCAGCACCCACTGTGTTCTTCTCCATCAGGAGCCTCCTTCAGGCAGGGTAGTGCCTAGGGAGCAGTACACACCTCCACTCCTGGCCGCCATCACACCCTACCACCAACCCTCCACACCCTAGCCACGGTCCCATGCTTGGCCCTTAGCCACAGCCCCGCATCCCAGCCTTTTGCCACTGCTCTACAAGCTCCTAACCACCAGCTGCCACCCCACACCTCTGCCAGGCTACACCACACCTCTGTGTGCCACCTTATTCAAAGCACTACAAAGGTGAGCCCACACCTGTTTATATAAGAGTATGGGAAAATAGTGTCTCCATTTGATTAAATATTTTGTCTTCATTGTCTGAGGTTCTGTCTTCCAAGTGATCTAGTCTGTTGGTGATGCTTTCCATTGAGTTTTTTATTTGGTTTATTGCTTCCTTCATTTCAAGGATTTCTGTTTGTTTTGAGAATCTCTATCTCTTTGTTGAAACGATCTTTTGCTTCCTGCAGTTGCTCTTTCAACTGCTTATTGGAGTGATCATTCATTGCCTGCATTTGCTCTCTTATCTCATCCTTTGCTTCACAAATAATTTTAATTATGTATATTCTGAACTCCTTTTCTGACATTTCTTCTACCATGCTGTCACTGGATTCTATTAATATAGAATCTAGGTTTGTTTGGATAATTTTCTTCCCTTGTTTTTTCATGTTGTTCATGTATATTCCCCTCTAGCAGTACTGGGGTATTGCAATTTTCCCCCTATAGGCTTATAGTGACCCTAAAGATTTCCAAAACCTTTTCTTTAAGGGGAAGATCAATCTTAGCAGTGCCCAGTACAGACAATATGCAGCCCTGAACCAAACAGCCCCTATGAAGACATTAACAATATTGTCATAATACATAGAATGAATTCAATTATTATCTACAGCACAACAAATAGATCTGCAATAAGGTCACAGTTTCTAATGGAGGACAAAGAGAATGGGGAGGAGTGTAGGATGTAACTGCTAATGGGATAAGGATAGGGTATATAGAAGTTCTAGATCATAGAAAAAGTGAAAATGTAATCAAAAGAAGTTGGTTGTTAGCATGAGAAATGGGAGAAAAAGACTGAGGAAATGGGTTAACAAAAGGAAAGCAGAGCAAGAAAAGTAAAGAAATAAAAGCTTTAAAAAATTTTAAAAGGAGAAGAGAAAAGAAAAAATCTGCACTATAACAGTCATATAATATTCAAACCTCCCAGTCTTCAGTAGCCTGATGTATGAGAGGTACATGACAATGAGCTGCCAGTCTCCAGCAGGTGTCTCAGGATGGGATTTGCCCCACCTAAAGATCAGAGGTACAGCTTTCAGGATTATCTAAGTTGGTGATTCTGGCTTCCAAATGTGTTGGCAAATGGGGAGCTGCAGCTCAGGGTGTGGGCATGGTCAGCCAGGGGTCCTGGAGGCAGGGTTCAGTTGGTCGGACAGGGGTCCTGAAGGCAGTGTGGTCAGTCTGGTTGAGGGGTCCTGGAGTCAGGGCACAGTCAGTCAGTCTGGGGGTCCTGGAGGCAGGGAGTGGTTACTCAGGCCGAGGGATCCTGGAGACAGTTAGTCCAGCTGGGGGTCCTACAGTTCCTGGCTGTTATCTCAAAATGGCAGCAGCCATGTGTAACCAAACCTGCAGGTACCGTGACAGTGGACTTTCAGATAACAGCAGGTAGCTGGCGATCCACTGATGGTCTGCAGTCCGTCTGCTTGCTATCAGCAGATGATCCACAGGTGAACCTCAGGTGGTGGTGATGGGTAGGTAAAAGGTAAGTGATGGACAAACAAGAGGCAGGCAAATGGTGAATGGTAGGCACCAGACAGTGAGCAATCTGCACCCAAAAGTAGTTGATATGCAGGTGATCACAGTGGACAAATGGGGTAAACAGCAGGGGATCAATAAGCAGCAGAAACTGCCTCACAGAGAAACAGATATCCTCTGCTTGAAACCCGAGTTATGGAGCGACAAGGAACACTAGTCCACCATCTTGGATCTCCAAGTGTCTCTATTTGAAATCTCAGCAATGAGAAAATATTTCTAACTCTTATTGCATTAGTTGTTTTCTGTGTTTTGTTGTGTCTTCCCTCATTGGTTTTTCATGATTCCAAACTAATTTGATATATTCTTTGAGTTAATTGGGGTTTTCTTGCTATTTCTTCCTTCTTTCTCACGTGTATTCCCCTACCTTCTCCTTTTTTCTGCCTCCCTTCCCTTTCTCACCCTCTTTTCCCTTTCTTTTCCTTCCTCTAGTATAATTTAGTATGAAGTATAGTATCATTAATGTTTGATTTTTTTTAATCTTATTCTATATTTTACACCCACTTTTATGGCATATTTTGATATTTGGTTTGCTCTTAAATTATCATTGTTACTGTCAGTTATTTTCTCCTCTCAAAAGTGGTGCAGGTAGTTGAACTTAGCACTTTTTTAATGCTGATTGGATATATTGATACTAAAATATGCCTCCAGCCCAGTGATTATTTTAAAGAGATGATCACTAAAGACCGTCACCTAAAAACAGAATCCATCACAACAGATGCACAAATATAGGATCTCAGAAAACACAAGGAAACAAGACAAATCACCCTCAAAATATGATAAACTCAACAGATATTGAAGCAAATGAAATGTCAGAAAAAATTCAAAAACTGTTAAAATGATCAATAAATTAAAAGAAGATCTAAAGAAAGAATGAAGGGGGAAATACAGGTTATGAAAATACATTTTAATAAAGAGATTCTGAAAAAGAGTCAAATTTTGCAAATGTAAAGCACAATAAGTTTTAAAAAGCTCAATTGAGAGACTCTCCAACAGATTAGATCAAATAGAAGACAGAATTTCAGAGCTTGAATGCAAGGCAGTTGCATAATACAGAGGAAGAAGCAGAGATATGGGTTGATTGCATTGATAGTCTATTCAGTGAAATAATAAAATCAAAATTTCTGAATTTTGAGAATGAGATGGACGTCCAGACACTGAGCACACTTAAAACCCCAAACAGATAAGACCAGAAAAGAATCTCTCCACAACACACTGTAATTAAAATGACAAATATGCAAAATACAGATACAATTTTTAAAAGTCTCAAGAAAGAAATGTCAGGTCACATTTAGAGATAACCCAATCAGAGAAACATCTGAATTCTCAACAGAAATCCTAAATTCCAGGAAGACTTGGAACAATATATGTTAAGACCTTAAAATAACTGCCAACCAAGATTGCTATATCTAGCAAAACTTTTCTTCAGAACCAAAGGAGAAATAGAAACCTTCCAAGATAAGTGTAAACTAAAGTAACTCATGACTACTAAGACAGAATTGCACATGATTCTTAAAGAAATCCTACACACAGAAGATGGCGGGGGAAAGATCTCGGGGAAGAAGAAATCTCTTAGATGAGCAGTAAACAAATGAGAGTTAAATGAGAGTTTAAATATTAGAAATCAAAATGTCAGGAAATAATAAACACATCTCTATAACAATGAACATAATGGCCTCAACTCTCCAATTAGAGGACAATAGACAGGAAGACATGATTAAAAAAACAAGTCCCAACTGCATGCTCCCTTCAAGAGACACCTCATAGGCAAGGACATGCTCAGGCTGAAAGCAAAAGGATGCAAAAGGATATCTGATGTAAATGGAATCTGGAAGCAAAGAAGAGCAGCAACCAGGTCAAAATTAATCAGAATAGACAAAATTACATACTGGTATAGGGAAAAGTCCAATAAGAAGATGAAGTGATAGTAAATATTTATGCCCAAATGTTGGTAAACTTAATTATATAAAACAAATGCTACTTTATATCAAAGTCTCAGATACTGATATGATAGTACTTTGTGATTTCAATACACCTTTCTCAGCAATAAAGAGGTCATCCAGACATAAGAGCAGCAAAGACAGTTTAGACCTAAAAAATACTATAAATTGAATGGACTTACCAGACATCTACAGACTAATTCATCCAACAACACTGAATACGCCTTCTTTTCAGGTATTCATGAAACATTCTCCATAATAGACATTATTTTAAGCTGCAAAACAAGTGTTAACAATTAGAAAAGAGATTACATAGTTCCTTGCATCTTATCAGATCCTAATGGAATGAACTTAGAAATCAGTAGCAAGAAAATATACAGCAACTATCTAAACATGTGGAGACACACACTTTTGAATGATAAATGGTCATAGAAGAAATTGGGAGAAATTTCTAAAATTCTTAGAATCAAACAAGAATGTAAATATAATATGGCAGTTCTAACGGAATAGTTTATAGCTATGAGTTCCTACATTTTAAAAAAATGTGAAAGATGCCAAATAACCTAATAATGTATTTTACTTAGGAGAGCAAAAAAATTTCAAAACCAGTAAAAGGAAGAAAATATCAGAGCCAAAATTAATGAAATGGAGACTAAAACTACAAAGTATCAAGCTAACAGAGTTGGTTCTTTGAAAAGATGAATGAGATGAATAAACCCTTAACCAACTAACCAAGAGAGAAGGCGCAAATTAATAAAATTAGAGATGAAAAGGGAGAGATCACCACAGATATCTCTGAAATCCAGTAAATCATTAGGAATTACTTTGAAAACTTATACACCAATACATTAGAATATTTAGAAGAAATGGATAAAGTTATAGACATGGACTTACCCAAATTGGGCCGAGTAGATACAGAAAACCTTAAATAGATCAATAACCAGCAATGAGATTGAAGCACTAATAAAAAGCCTTCCAAGCCAAGTGCTGTAGCACACACCTATAATTCCAGTGACTCAGGAGGATTGCAAATTCAAGACCAGCCTCAGCAATTTAATGAGGCCCTGTCTCAAAATTTAAAAAAAATTTTTTTAAGGACTAGGGATGTAACTCAGTGGTAAAGCACCCCTGGGTTAATTCCCTAGCACACACCCAAACACACACACACACACACACACACACACACACACACACACACACACACACACCACTTTCCAACAAAGAAAAGCCCAGGACCAGATGGATTCTCAGCTAAATTCTACTAGTCTTTAAAAGAAGAACTAATGTCAGTGCTTCTTAAATTATTCCATGAAGTAGAAAAGGGTAGAACCTACTTTTCTGAATCATTTTAGGAAGCCAGTATCACCCCAATACTAAAACCAGAGGATATTTCAAAGAAAACTACAACTCAATATCCCTCATGAACACTGATGCAAAAAAATCCTAATAAAATATTAGTAAGTCCAATTCAACACAAGAAATTGTACATCATGGTCCAAACAGTCCAACTAGCCCAGGCAGTAGAGGTCGGGATAGTGGTGACCTTTGGATTGGTGACTTCATTGTGACATAAAAATAGATCCTGAGACCTTGGTATCTTTCTATTTCTGAATTTGCTTTCAGGAGAGTGCTCAAATTGTGAACATGTAATGCTCTGTACACTTAAGCTTTGGACCATTTTTTTAAAAATTAACGTTATACTGCAATAAAAAGTAGAGGAAAACAGGAAGTCAAATAAGTAAGATCCTTGAACCATCATAAATCTCATCTGCCCTGGAAGCTGATGGAGAAGAGATGTGTAAAAGATACATATTTGAGCCATAATCCCAGTGGGTCAGGAGGCTGAGGCAGGAGGATCACAAGTTCAAAGGCAGCCTCAACAATGGCAGTGCTAAGCAACTCAGTGAGACCCTGTCTCTAAATAAAATACAAAATAGAGCTGGGGATGTGGCTCAGTGGTTGAGTACCCTGAGTTCAATCCCCAGTACCAAAAAAGAAAAAAAAGATATATTTGTCTGGAGATTATAATTATCTCAGAAAAGAAAAAAGGCAAATGTATGAAAAATATATTGAGAATTTAAACAGCATTCACCACATTCACTGTTAGGACACCAGTTCAAGCCACCAGCATGCCTCATGTGACACTCTGCAATTTGCCTTCTCAACAGTCTCTCATCTTCTCCTTTGTTCTGCTGAGCAAGAGCCCGACTGCGAAGGTCATTTATGTCAGGTAGGAGTCAATCAGCGGAAGAACCCCTGGGAAGGTCTTGGATGGAACGTGGGATTCATTCTAAGATCAGAACTGCAATTACGGGAGCTGGTAAGGAAGTCGATGGGATGCTGCCGACTTTGCCCTGGCGATCGCCCGAAATCACCATAAACTGGCAGCCTGCCAGTTAGGAAGAAAGGCTGGACGTGAAATGGGAGAAAGTAAATGTGAACTGGACCCTGTGTCCATCTCTTGCCACCTCTGACTTCTGTCATGTGGGTGACCTGCAGAAGCTGAAGGCCTGCAGTGGCTGACACACAAGTCTGGTCCAGCAACAGGAGAAGCTGAATGAGATCTGGCAGGGGCCGTGGTGACACAGATACAACTGGGACATCATGCCAACCATGTGAGTCAGCAGATGAGCGCCCTGTGCCAAGCGTCACAGCCACACCAGGGGTCCACCCTGACCTTCAGAGCACGTGGCTGCCGCTTCACTTCCAACTCCTAAATATAGTACCGATATCTCTGTGGCCGGCTCAGACCCAAAACCATTCAGGAAGAAGTTCTGGAAACATAGTTCCAGTTTAGCCAAGTCACATGGTATAAGACCACCAGGCATCCTTTCAAAACAAATAAGTCATGTCATGTCATTCCTCTACTCAAAACCCACTGGCTCCCTATCTTTTTTAGGGAAAAGGCCAAAATAATCATACTAACTACAACACTTTACACAAGCTTCCACCCTTAAATCCTGCCACTTCCTAACACCCATTTGTTCCCTGCAGCTATACTGGTCACCTTGCTATACACCACATGCACACACAAAAAAATGGCTTTCTTCAATGATTTCTCTGCCCAGTCCCTCTGCCCTCTGTATTCCAGCCAAGGGTTGCATGCATTACTCAGCTCCCTCAAGTCATTCTACACTCTGCTCAAATATCAGTCTGAGGAAGAGATTTCCTGGACAGATTATTTGAAACCAATGCCCCAGGGCCCTCCTTCATTGCACTCCATTGCCTTTCGACAGGACGTTTATCGCCGTCTGAAACGACATGGCTTCATTTAATAATCAGAGCAGGTAGGAGCGCAAGCGAGTGACTAGGTCTCAGGCCTCTTCTCTTCACTCTCAAGTTTCTCTTTTCGTTCAGCCTTATTTCCTCTTACTACCTGGTTGAGAGCCAAAGGAGTGTTCCCAAAACAAGTCCTCCTGCTGAGCTCTACCTGTGCAAACGTGTGACACACGCCAAGCGCAACGCAGGTGCCTTGGAGATAAACAGAGCTGAAGTGTGTGTGTGTCATCTGTACCCCAAAGCCACAGCTTCCCTGTTTCTCAGTATCGAGAACCACCACCGCCATCAGTCCAGTGCTCAAGTGAGGCTGGTCAGTCACCGTCCACTCCAGAATCCCTCAGGCTCTTCAGAAGGTCATTGCCAAGTTCAGTGCACACCTCCTCCTAAAGGAATCATCAAGCCCATAGGGGCGTCTTCATGATTGATCATCTTTATTACAACCATCATCCCCTCTCACCCAGTTTATTTCAAAAGTTCTCCTAATCTTTTTGCCCTTACACTTGTGAACCCAATGAACAATATTATTTTTAGACAAATTGGATACTTTATTAAATGTCCCCTTTCTCCATGATAAAAAAATAAATCCTTGAACTGCCTGCAATTACTGTTGGGATTTCTGGCACAATTTCCTAGCCTGGTCTGTACGTACCTGACAAATTATCATTGTACTCTACAACCTCAACTCGTGCTAAATTCTTATGATTGACAGATCACGTACACAGGATTTCTTTCAGTCCTGAAAGAAGTCCTGATTTCTTTTCAGTCCTGGTATATTCTCTGGGCTTTTGTGCACATCTTGTTCAAACAATTTGCATGAAGTACCCACTAGGACTGGTTAACTCCTTCATGGTATTGGAAGCACCCTAAACTACAGATACAGACAAAATTACAACAAATGTAGTTTAAAGGACTTATTTTGCTTTTATTTGTGATTCTTGGTGTTATTTATCTAACACCTCATTCCATAAAGTGGAATGAGTGTTCTGATAAACCGAGTTTCCCTGCTCAGCTCAGGAGTAGATCGGCTTTATAACGATAAGGGCAGAGGAAAGCAGGAACAGAATGGAAAGGAGATAAGTAACCAAAAGAACCATTCTTGTAAAAGTTAGACCAGAAGGAACTTCCTGATCATGCCTACGCATTCGAGCCTGTTTGGGAATTTGGCTATTCTCTCTCTTTCTCTCCTTATTTCTTGAAGGGTCAGATGAACAACTTAGCTTCGGCTTGGCGACATGGAACTTCAGTAGGAGCGACTCCATTTTGCTTTGGTCTTTTGGACCTAGTCTTAGAGCTCAGTTCAAAATTGACAGCCTCCTGTACATTTAACAGAACCGAGCTCCTCAGTGCAAAACCTGTGCAAGCGCAGACGTAGTGGTCACAGCCTCGACTTCTTTCACATTGTGGCAGGTACCTTCCCTGTTCGCCACTGCACACAGAACAAGCTTAACACAGACGGTACTCCACACAGGCTGAACAGGTGAGGGATACTGACACTAGCGGATACGGAGAAGGAGAAATCCCCAAGATAAGGAGGCCTGAGAAAAGGAGTGAAAATAGACTGACACGCACTGACAGCCTTCGTCTCCCAGGACAAACGTCTTCCAGGCGCCAGCCAGCTGCAGACAGGGCGGGGGTGTTTCATCACCCTCAGAGGAAGCGGTCTCTGGGAGCGGGCATCTCCTCCGAAGTCAATCCTCTCCAGACGCTGTCACAGACCTTGACCAAAGCCCCGCATTCCTGAGTGTCCAAGCAAACTGATACATGCTCACTAGACCACCCCTCAAAGTAACCTGTGTAATTCAGTCCCTCTCTTCGTTCAGGGGGCTCATTTTCCACCAGGACACTGAATTCCACGATGCCATTTCATCCCTGCACCCCTGTTCCTGTGTGAGGCTTCGATGGTGAATAAAAGCCGATTCGTGGAATATGCGCTCGTCCCAGTCTCTCATTAACATCCCCTACTTCCCTGCAACCCCTTTCCTCCCCCCACAATCAGTTAAAGAGCTGAGGAGGCCTGGAGACTGACTGTGACCTGCCGGCACCTCCAAGGCCCTCTTGCTGTCCAATTCATGTGGGAGACATTTGGTGGCAGAGATGGACAGAGGGCCAGGGCAGCTGAGTCCAGCTGGACAGGGCAACTCTCTGGTGCTGTGCGAAGGCTTTGGGTCTGAAGTCTAACTCCGACAGCCCTTGGGGTACCAGATGTCAACTGCTGTGTGGGGAAGTTGCTGGGTGAGACAGGAGGAAGGCTGGAACGCAGCTGAAGGCATCTGACCGGGGCTTTGAGTCAGAGACCTGAGTCCGACAGCCCTCGGGGTACCAGACATCAACCACCTACTAAACCTTGGGGGCTTTATGCTGTGTGAACAGTAGAGGGGCTTACATCACACCCTTTGTTGGCGTTAAAGGGGTCCTACTTCTGCTCCCTCCCCAGTCTTCCCTTCCTTTCCGCACCTGGCAAACTTTGCAAATCAGGGGACTACTGGCCATTTTGCTTCTGCATCCTCCACAGGCCTTCCCATCTCTTCAGAGAGGTAACACCCCATTTATTAACTGGGAACCCAGTCCCTGCTCATTTCTTCTCTGCCGGACAGACACTGTGCCATTAGGCTAACCGGGGACCCATTCCCTTACCACTGGGATTGAGGGAAAGACATTTCCCAGTCCCTCTTGGGGAAGTCCAGTCCAGGACTGGCACACCAGGTGGCATAAGGAGTGCAGGGGATGCTTTGCTCTCTGTTGTCACTTCTGTACAGCCTCTCCAAAGATGGGAACTACACAATCAATTCCCAGAGATACCCCCTTGGGCTGTCTCTCCACCAATTTTAAGACCCTGTATTCCCATACTGACCTCCAAATGAAACGCCTCATTAAGCTCAGTACTCAAATCTGGTCACAATACAAATTGGATCACCAGCATATGTGGTCCAAATATGGAACTCTCGAGAAAGAGGTCCTATAAGCTTTAGAAAAATATTTAACCTGAAACAGCAAGAACTTGGAGCTCCCCTACCTCCAGCCTTTACCCTCCTCCACTCAAACCCCTCCCTAGATCAGCCTTGTACTGCATTACAGTTACTAGCGACCAATTTACAATCCCCTTCCTCATTCACAGCCCCAGAGATTGCTGACGAACCCCCTCCTTACAGGTCCCAGGGCCCCAGAGCCTCCTCCGGCCCTTTAGTCTCCCTTCCTCAAAGCCCCGTCACTGCCCCACCAGGTCCCCCTTCCCAGAGTCCTGTGGACCCCCCAAACTCCACACTCTCCCTCCCCTGTGCCAGCCCCTCCCCTCATATGGTCAAAAGCTCTCCCAGCAAGCCACATAGTCCCCTGACGGGAAGTAGCAGGAGCTGAAGGGACCGTCTGAGTCCATATGCCCTTCTCTATGACAGATATGTCTCAAATAGGGGACAAATTAGGCTCATTTTCTGAGAACCCTGCCAAACATAAGAAGGAATTCACCCGTCTGACCCAGGTACACCACCTCACTTGGGCCGACACATATGATGTACTAAACGCCACCCTGACCAATGATGAGCATGATGGCATCTTGCAGGCTGCCAGAGATCATGCCCATCTCTTCCAGGCCAAAACCCCAAAATCGACCGGGCAGCAGATGCTGCTGTTCCCTCAGCTGAACCTGATTGGACACACCTACCTCAAGACCCTGGAATTATCAGGTTACAGCGTATGGTCACTTGTCTCCTTGAGGGACTGTCAAAAAAGTCCCACACCCAAGTAAACTGGGAAAAGAAAAGGGAGATCACCGGGACCGATGAAAATCCTGCCCTACTTTTGGCCCACTTACTGAGGCAGTCACCAGATAGAGAAATCTGAATGTCAACGGCCCTGGTGGCAGCCTCTTTTTACATTTTAATTTTATCAGCGGGTCTGCACCTGACATCCACAAGAAACTCAGGCAGCTAGAGAGAGGTCCCGAGTCTCCTCGACAGTTACTTTGAGATGCAACTTTCAAGGTTTTTAACAACTGGGAGGATAAAGCCAAAAAGGAAAAAGAGGCATCTTAAAGCTAAATATCAGCTCCCAGCCTCTGCAGTTCAGGGCCTCCAGGAAGCCCCCACGACACCCCCATGACGTCTGCCCCAACCCGACCTTTTAATACTCCCACGGCTGGTGATCCCACCAGACCCTTCAAAACACACCCGAGGCCTTACTAACAATGTGGGCAAAATGGACATTGAGCAAACTTGTGCCCTAACCCGAGGTCCCCCCACCAACCCTGTCCCGATGGGGACACGGGAGGGTGAAATGTTCCCAGGAAAGGACACCCCTCACCTGGGCACAGCCATCCAGTCCCCAGCTCCCTTGCATGGAACTATTGGAATGAGGGTGCCGGGGCTCCACGGCCCTGCCACCTCAAGTGGCACATCCAAGGAGCCCAGGGTCACAGGGAGGGTGGACGGCCTGTGGTTTCATTTATGGTTGACAGTGGGCAGTGCTCTCCTTATTGACAGAAGGGCATGGACAAACTTAGATCAAAGACCCTGATTATGTCCCCTACAGACACCTCCCCTTTTTTGCACATTTGGATCTGCTTCACTGTCCCACTCCACTTTAGTAGTCCCCAATCGCCCAGTCCCCATATCGGGTGGAGATCTTCTTCACGAATTAAAGGCTTCCATTATCATTCCCCTTTTAAGTCCACTGCCATCTTTTTGATTCATTCTCGTCTGGACCAGGTCTCCGTGCTCCCTAAGCTCCCCGATAGTCCTCTGCTTGCTGGGATTAACCCCCTAGCCTGGGACATTTCTCAGCCTAAAACAGCAAGACATCATTCCCTGGTTCACATCCATGAAGGGACCCCACTCATTATGTGGCCCTTCCTCAATATCCTCTGACCCCCTCAACCCTCCGAGGTTTGAAGCCCATCCTCTCCCATTCACTGCAGGTCAGGGCCCTCAAACCAACCCGCTCACCTCACTTTTCCCCAGTCTTGGAGTAAAGAAATCCAGTGGCCAGTTTCAGCCAGTCCAGGACCTCAGAAAGATGGACCAGGCCATTGTGCCCACATTCCCAGCAGTGCCCAACCTCACACTCATCATCCCAGCCCCCACCACACACTCCTCAGTATTAGACCCGAAGGTGCCTTCCCTCCTCCGCCTCCCTCCAGCCTCGCGCTCTGCTTTTACCTGGACAGACCCCGGCGCTAACCACTCCCCGCAGCTCGCTTGGACTCCTCTTCCCCAAGGTTTTCGAGATAGCCCCCGCCACTTTGGCCAGGCCCTTCAACGTGACCTAGCCACCCTAGATTTATCCCCTAGCCACCTCATACAGTATGTGGATGACCTCCTGCTCTGTAGCCCTTCTCTAGAATATTCCACTCGTCACACCAGCACCCTACTTAACTCCTTGGCCTCCCAGGGATACTGGGTTTCTCAGTCTAAGGCATCCTATTGACGCCCACCTCCCATACCATCCTCCCAGAAAAGCTCCAAGCTTTGAAGGGCGTGCCCCTACCATCCACCCAAAAGGACATGCTGTCCCTCTTAGGCCTTTTTAACTATTTTCATATCTGGATACCAAAATTTTCTCTCATACCAAACCTCTTTCTGAGGCTTCTGAAGGGGATCCTTTGGATGCCTTCCATATCCTGTTCCTTTTTCTCCACCACTTCTGCCCTTCAGGATTCTCTCCTAAATCTTCAACTCTTTATTTACACAATACTAACAAGTCTTTTTTTGGCCCCTCACTCAGAACACGGACAGGTGGCCTTAGGAGTTCTTTATCAGAAGGCAGAAGGTACCCTGCACCCCATCACATTCCTACCCAAGCAATTAGACTTGGTTTACCAAGGTTGGCCTCAACGCCTCCAGGTTTTAGCAACTACTAGACCCCAGGCAAGAAAGTTCGCAGTGTATCAACCATGAGCATCCTCGCCACACGCTCCCTCTCAGCTCTCCTGAGTCAACGCTCATTTTTATCCCTCCCGCCAGCTAATGCACAGCTCCTAGATCCCCTAACTGCTTTCCAGCATGAATCCTCACTAAACCCAGCCGCTCTGCTCCCCACGAAATATCCCCCGCCCCTGTAATTTCACACTCTTGCCCGACATTCTGGACTTTTTGACAAGCCCATTTTCTCACATAACAGATCAGCCATTACCTGACTCCTCTGATTGGTTTATAGATAGAAGCTCCCCCAAACAGTTCCCTTATCTTGTAGGTTATGCTAAAATTCAAGGAAAAGCTACTGCGAATTCTCCTTTTGTCCTTACCCAAATATCAGAATTATCTCCTTTACCCCTGGGAACAACATCACAGCCAGATGAATTAGTGGCCCTATCATTCGCCAGGGATAAATCAGTTAATATTTTTATAGTTTCTAAATACACTTACAATATTATCCATTCCAACATCTTAATTTGGAGGGAGAGAAGATTCCTGACTCAGGCAGGAACCCCCATCCTCAATGCTAGTTACATAAAAGATTTGCTAGTTACATAATAGATTGCACCCATAGGGTGGCAATCCTACACTATAGGGGCATCAGATCAAAAGGATTACATTTCCCCGGGGAACCAGGAGGCGGACAGGCTTGCTAAGGAAATTGTTCAATCTAGCCACCACCCCCAAACAGTCTTATACTCTACACTTTTAAAACTTCGATTTCCCCACTGAGGAAACTAAGGCCCTCTTGTCCTAGCTCCATAACTTATTCCACCCAGACACTTGTTTCCTCCAAATATTCTTAAAGAATTCTTTAAACATGTCCTTTTCAGATTTACAGTATCTCCACCAAATTTCCTGCTCATGCGCAACCTGTCTGAAGGTTAACCCCAACTCTAATGTGAGACCACCCCATTCCCTCACACCAGGCTAGAGGTGAGCTCCCTGCCACGGACTGGAGCTGGACTTCACCTGCATGCCTTCAGTAAAGAAAAATAAATACCTCCTGCTCTTAGCAGACACTTTTACTGGATGGGCTCAGGCTTTCCCGACGACCAACAAAAGGGCTTCCACAGTAGCAACCTTACTTTCCCGGGAAATAATTCCACGCTTTGGTTTACCTGCCTCCCTCCAATCCGATAATGGCCCCGAGTACTTGCTCCATCACCCAGGAACTAGCTGAAATTTTAAACATAAAATGCAACTTTCACATTCCCATCATCCCCGGTCCTCTGGAAAAGTTGAGGGGACAAACAGGACCTTCAAGGCAGTCTTCGCTAAGTTACCCATAGACACTCATTTGGATTGGACTAAGCTTCTTCCCCTGGCCCTTCTCCCAATCCGAGCTTTACCAGAGAAGCCTCTCGTGAACAGCCCCCTTGAACTTAAGGATGGGTGGTCCTTCCTTCCCCCTGCTGTTCAACCTCAGTGACCTAGTGTCCCTCCTGATATCTTAAAACCCCTTCTTGCTCACCTTAGGGTTTCTCTCTGGAAATATGCTCACACACATCTCTCCCAGCCCCAGTCTTCAGAGGCCCCTCTGTCTATTTCTCTGGGGGATTCAGTCTACCATTCCCCTCCTGAACCCATAGCCTCCTTACAAGGAAAGTGGAAAGGCCCATTCGAGGTCATCTAACTACCCCCACTGCAGCCAAGTTTGAAGGCCACCCTTCCTGGGTTCACTTCAGCAATTTGAAACTTGCCCCCACTGATGCCTCTTATCACTCCGACGTCCAGGCCCCACCAACTCCGGTTAGTCGTCTCCTAGACGTTCCTGAGGAAGCTGCACAGCCTCCCCCTGAAAACTCCTGGTGCCCCTCTCAGACTTCCTTTCGCCTCCTCTTAACATTACTCAGAGATGAATCAAGCTGATCCTATTTCCTCACCCTTCACCTTTCTCCTTCTCAGGCACTAGACCTTATTTGGGATCTCTGGCTCCAGGGAATTTTCACGGATCTGATCCCCATCTAAATCTCTTTCTTCTCCTTCTGTTTTCTGGATCTTATTTTTGACTCCATAAGCAGTTGCCCTGAACCTGAGGCAGCAGAGAGAAGTAGCTGGTGAATTCACAGAGCGTCCCCTCCCTGTAGATGCAATGTCCACCACTCAAGCCCAGAAGGCACACTCCCATTATGGGGACAAATGGATAAAATAACACAAATAACTGGGGAATACTTGGCAAAAATAGCTCAGTGTTCTGTTTCGGTCAACAGGTTTATCAGGCTGGTTCTCATAATATACACAACTACAGACCTACGGGCCCAAATTCCACGACCTGCTATTGCACACCCAGTAACGTGGTTTGGCTCCCCACTCCAGTCGACCTTAATTCCACCATGTTCTCGCTGGTTCTTTATTAACTACTGGGTCCACCCAACAATTTTTGTTTAATTATTCAGGATTGTCCTCCTGGCCTCTCCACTTTGTGTTTTTCACACTGATTCATCTTGTTACTACACTAAGTTTCAAACCTAGGTTCATCAGGTCTCAAAAGGACCAAAACAAGGGGCCAAACTTACTATTCTCACGGGTAAAGGCTCCCCTGCCGAGCAGGATAACATTAATTATTCATTAAACAGAACCCCATGCCTTCGCCATAATCACAGGGATCCTGGACATAAACCATTGCAATGGACCAAGTGTGTTGCACCTCATCTGCGAAATTCCTCTGTTGCAAGAAGACAAGCTGTAGATCGGGGATCACGTCGGGGTATTAGTGGATGATCAGTCTAAAGATATGAGATGGACATATGATCACAGGAGTGATTTACCTCGAGTACATAAAAATGACATAGAAGCCCCCATCATCCAGTATTGGTATAGAGAGGAATTATCACCTCCCACCCTGAGAATGGATTTTGGGCCCATTCAGGATTCCATATGGAAACCAGGTTTAACTCAGGAACATTTTTGAGTCTGGAATGGCGAGTCTCAATATGGGAAATTGAAAACTGTTATCCACCTTAATCCTTTTATAAGGAATTCTACTTCCTTATGTTTTATTATATGGGCCCATTCAAATAAGACCTAATGCCTCATAAAATATATACCATGTCACATGTAAAAATTGCATGTTGCAACACTGTATTAATCGGACTATATGACAGGCCCCAAAACGAACTGTTACGATTCTTAAGAGACCAGTAGCTCCCTGGCTCCCTGTAAAGCCAAGATCCACGGCAGGAAACACCTTCAACAGCATTCATGCGGGAGCTGTCGAGATGTTTAAAGCACCGGACTAAATGGATTATTGGGTTGTTAATAGCAGGTATTGTTGGTCAGGCCGGCCTCATTGCCTCTGCCTCCACAGCAGCAGTGGCCTTGCACCAAGAAGTTCAAACAACACATTACCTTCAGCAATTTCATAAGAATCATACTGAAACCTGGCAGACTCGAGTACATATTGGCCAGGAAATTCTAAGTGAGGTTCAGCAACTAAAAGATTCTGTTAGACAGCTGGGAGAACAAGTACAAGATTTACGATGGACTCAGACTCCAATGCCATTATACTACTGCTCACTTTTGCGGTACTAGGCTCCATACAATGACACCGAGGTTTGATGGCAGAGTGTATGTAATCATTTGATGGGACTTGACCCTTTTCATAAGGCCTCTTTGGATATATTAAAATTACAGTCTCAGGTCCTAGCCATGGCTAACTCCCAACTTTTGATAATGAAGATAACTTTTGATAAGTGAGTGATAACTTCTGATAATGAAGAAATCTGGAGCAGTTTAGCCGAAGGGATATCTTCCCTTAACCCTTTTGAGTACTTTTCCTCACATATAGCTGGGTTACTAGCCTTAACAATACTGTTAATTGTGTCTCTGGTCTTATTTTTTGTAATTTGTTGAGCAGGATGGAAATGATCACACCATCGGGAAAAGATGGTCCCGAGATTGATCATGCTGTGCTCCAAGGGAACCGAGCCCGCGAGCTCGTGGGAGGAGCCCCCCCAAATGTGATTGGGCCTCGACGAAAATTAGCAAAACCCTCATGTATGTTAAACACTAAAATCATTTTTCTTAACACTGACAGATTAGTTAGCCTTCCACACTAGAATTATGCCCTTAACTGTAGCAGGCTAATTAGTCTTCATTCTATATGCTGCAATTGTTTCCCTTCACCTAACAAACTAGTTGTTAATCTTCACATATTATAATGTTTTTCTTTTCCCTATTTTTAGTTTTACAGTTTTTTAATAAAGTGATCAGCCCAGCCAGAAACCTCCCAGAACATCCCTCCTCCCATCGCCCACCACCTGAACTCCTGGAGCAGCAATAAAGGGAGTTGACATGGCACGGGTGATCTCAGGACTTCCCTCACACCCCCCTCTGCATGCCCCCATGTTCACTTCCAGAACTCTGAAGGGAAGCCCTTTCCCCCCTTTGCCCTCTCCCAGCTTGAAGGTGCTAGAGAGTCATCGCCCAATTTCCCCTTTTTTTTCAGAGTCTGGAATAATGGATACGGAGAATGAGAAATCCCCAAGATAAGGAGGCCTGAGAAAAAGAAGTAAAAATGAAGGCCACACACTGACAGGCTTCGTCTCCCAGGACAAATGTCTTCCTGGAGCCAGCCAGCTGCAGACAGGGAGGAGGTGTTTCATCACCCTTAGAGGAAACAGTCTCTGGGAGGCGGGCATCTCCTCCGAAGCCAATCCTCTCCAGACGTTGTCCGCAGACCTTGACCAAAGTCCTGCATTCCTGAGTGTCCAAGCAAACTGATACATGCTCACTAGACCACCCCTCAAAGTAACCTGTACAAACCAGTCCCTTCCTTTTTTCAGGGGGCTCATTTCCCACTGGGAAACTGAGTTCCATGATGCCATTTCATCCTTGCACCCCATTCCTGTGTGGGGCTTCATTCGTGAATAAAAGATCCAATTCGTGCAACTTGCACTCGACTTGGTCTCTCCTTTGTGTGCTAACAGATGCTGCCATAAGTGCTTGGACAAGTTCACTGACTTCCTCAGCAGGAAGAGCAGAGATTGAAGATGTGGGTGTAATTGCTGAAGAGCAAAAAATGGACTGAAGGCTGGGAAGCAAGATGCTACAATCACACTAGTATTAGCAAGCTATGACTGTGGATCGTTGACACGAAAAACGTAAGTTTCAAAAGCAGCAGAAAGAGAATAAAATAAGACAAAAGTGCTGACAAGTGTCAGGATAGATTTTTTGACCCTGGTCTCTGGGGATGTTTGGGGAGATTGTCCAGTGCTACGAATGTATTGGACTTGCAGTTTGTGCCTGTGAAGGAAAAATAACATGGTCCCACTGGCCCAGATCATGAATCCCAAACAAATAACATCAACAGAGGAGAAAATAAACGAAAATACTGATTCTGTGATTGTATTAAGAAAAAGACGAGAGCAATAGCTAAAATGTGAATGCACAGTGATATTTCTGCTACGGGTTTGGCCAGCCACTTTCATAGGAACAATGATATTTACAACCAAGTGAAACATCCAGCTCAGGAGACAGGTAGAATTAACATGCTTTAGGGCTTTGAATTTGAGATCTACCCATCTGGAATTTGTGGGGTTGATACTTATGGCCTGGAAGCCACCTAAAAGACAGATGGTGCTGAGAGAATTTCCCCAGGCCACTCTGTAAAAATAAAAGACAAATTTACACCCAATATCGTCCAGGAGATACTGCAGCCCAAAGTCTGCCATGGCCTGAGGGATTCCTCCACAGATAATCCACAATGCATTGGCTAAGGCAAGGTGGTGGATCATTTGCTCTACGGGTCTCATTCTGCGTTTCCTAAAAAGAGAATAAATAAAAGGAAAAAGGAGAGAAGAATTTCCTGTGATTCCTATTCCAGTTTGAATGATAATGGCCATACCCATTACCACTTCCACAGAAAGCATTCCCTCAGCGACTGAGCTGTGACGGCTTTACCCAGATCCAGGACCTGGAGACAAACAGAAGAAACACATGAATTTTTAAGTATAGTTTTCCCTAAAGCCTCCTTTCTGGGAGCCCTATTTGACTGCCACATATAAAAATATCATCCACCAGGGCATTTTCCTCCTCATTACCTAGTATACCTCTCATGGCACTTATAACTGAAATCATCTCATCGGGTTATCCTGGGTGTGTTACACCAAGTCAATTTCCTCCAATAAAAATATGACTGCCGTGAACACAGGGATCTCATATCTTGTTTTCAGTTCATATCTAGAGTCTAGAATATATTCTTGATCAAATAGCTATTATTTGATGAGTGAACAAATGGAGTAGTTATTTCCAATGCAGATGGAAGGTTGGTTTCCTTTGTCTGGCATTTCCATAATCCCAGGGTGCCAGGGACTCGAACTGAGGCCGCCAGCATGAGAGGCAGGTCCTCTACGAGATGGGCTACATGGTCTGCACTTCCAATGCAGATGAAACTACCGTGAGCTTCCATCTCACCCTGCTGAGAATGGCTATTGTCAAACACCAAAAGGTAACAAATGCTGGCGAGCATGAGGAGAAAAAGGAACACTTACAGACCATCGGTTAGAATGTAAATCAGTAAAACCTCTATGAGGAACTTCATTATTTTCCCAAAAAACACTAAAAATAGATCATGATGGCAATATGGTCTGGCTGAGCCACTCCTTGGTGTACACGCAAAGGCAATGAAGTGGTACACAAAAAAGATACCCACGTACCCCTGTTTATTACGGCTCTTTTCCCAAGAGCAAAGATGGGGAATCAGCCAAGGTGCTCAACAGATGAATGGATAGAGAAAGTATGGTATATCTACACATAATGGAGTATTATTTGTCCATAAAAAATGAAACCCTGCCATTCACCGGAAATGAAGGAACTGGAGGACATGTTAAGTGAACGTCAGAAACAAATATCAGTGTTTTCTCATCTGTAGAGACTTCTTTAAAAAAGAAGACACGAGGGTAGAAGAAGGAATATTCAGGACTGGAAAGAGGTCTCGGGAAGGGAGGAAGAAGTGTGGCTGGACACCATCTATGCATAATAGCTGTACATACGAATATCACAGTAAATCCCAATTTGTACAATTAAGGTGTGTTAGTAATTTTTATAATAAAACAAAATACCAAAAATGTTGTTTCAAATGTTATTTCTATACATGAAAACATTTCTTCATGTGGAATGCAGATTTTCTACTTAATGTGTTAGAACACTTGGTGGACCAAGCCTAAGGACTGTGTTATTCAAAACTGTATACCAGGTGCTGAGGATACAGCTCATTATGTAGAGGGCTTGCCTTGCATGTGCAAGGGCCAGGGTTCAAATCCCCAGCACCTTGGGAAAAAAAAAAACTGCATATCAGAGCCAGCCACCATGGTGCACACCTGTGATCCCAGGGCCTCTGGAGGCTGAGGCAGGAGAATCTCAAGTTTGAGGCCAGCCTCAGTAACTGAGTGAGGCCCTGTCTCAAAACAACAAACTTCATAACTTTGTTTCATGGAAGTTTGTTTTTGTTTGTAGACAGTTGGCCTTCCACAGAATCAGGTGTTCAATGTCTGATGTTGCACTTGATTCTATCAAATACTCTTCATCTTTGTATAATCCAATGACTTTTTAAATCTAGAACCTAAACTGAAGTAAGCAATGTATCTTCATAATACATTACGAGGAGATATCCCAGGCATACACATGATTAACATGAGAATGAACATAAGAATTTCATTTTAACAGCAAAAACAACTAATAGGACCACAGCTACTTCAATTGTTCATTATTTTTCTGACTTGTTCAATTAAAAAAAAAAAACAAGCAGGGAAAAGTTATCCCTCTATGAAAGTTAAATGATTCTGAGTGTAATAGTCAAAGAATAGTAAAATATTATAAAGTGCAATGGTAGTAATTTTTCTAAATATAATACAAACAACAAAAACGAGAATACGCTGCATATAAACACTTCAAAAATCTTAGGAATAAACTAGATTGGTAATGTGCTAGAAAAATAAAAGCAAAATATTACACAGTAATGAAATATTGTGAATGGAATAAAATTTCACATTCTTGGATGAAAAGACATAATATGGTACCAAGATTTGAAATTCCCTCAAGTTAACCTGTAGGTTGAACTCAATATCAAAATCTCATGTGAATTTGTCAAGAAATAGACACTCTATCAAATTTTACCTATGCTACACAAGAAAACCCATGACATTTTCCCACTTATCTTCAAACACACAGAAGCCCATCCTTTTTAAATATATATTTATAAAGATTTATAAGTCTGGGATACAGTTCAGTGGTAGCAGTCTTGCCTAGCACGTGTGAGGCTCCAAGTTCCAATCCCGATACCGTGCCAAAAGAAAAAAAAAATATTTACTTTGTTCTGAACATTCAATGATAAGTTCAGACCAAATGGCTGTTTAAAATAATGAATCGGATGAAGGTACCCAATTTCCTAAAACTATACAACAATTAAAGTTAGCTGGGGCAAACAGCAAACAGAACAATGGTACAGAAGGAAGCATCGAGAAAAAAAAGGGAATTCAAAATATGAAGAAAAAAAAAACTGTTCAGTATGAAGAAATAGAAAACGGTGAATGATTTGGAAAGTCTAAAGTTGAACTGTTGAATCAAATCGTACTATTTATTATATAATATATCTTTCTAAAATATATATATCAGGGAAGAGCAAGAACCAGACACCCACAGAGACAGAAGCAGCAGCAGCTGTGTAGATGGCCGAAGGCTCAGATGACCGAAGTCCTGAGCGGGCTGGACACAGAGATTTCATGAACTCAACAGACCCTCGTCGGTGCTGGCATGTGAGCTGCTGTCCTTGCATATTTATTTTCAGGGTTTTGTGGCCCTCTGGAATACAGTGTCCAAGAGCCACATGAGGTGTCTGATTTTCAATCCAGAATCACCTCTCGGAATCCCCCTTTCAGACCCAAGTCTGCCACCGCCTGTCAGGGCCCAGCCCAGGACCTCCGTGAGGAAAGGAGCCTTCTGTGGTCAGGTCATTTACTCCGAGGGGCATTACTTTGATTTGGAGATCAGAACCTACGGTGTCATTTCCTGGGGCACCAATCCTAACAGAGTTACAGACGAAGCCTTGATATCCTCATGCAGTGCACACAAAATCGTTTTCAGTGTAATTACCCAGGTTCAGTGTCACCCAGAGGAGGTCCCGTGGACACAAAGACATGAACATTTACCCAAGATATTCTGTGCACCAGATGTGTAGCTTGCTTATTTTACCTTGACTCAATCTTGACCTCACACTTAAATAATCTCAGATTAACAAATCAAAGGACAACGGTAAGATTTGGACAGAACTAATTCAGGGAAAGAACGGAGAAGAGAGTGCAGGAATGTCGGTAAGAAGAGATGCCTCAATGATCGGAGGACATCCCAAACCCCAAAGATGGGCCCTATCATGACTCATTCCCGTGAAAAAGCACTGTCGTCCAGACATTGTGCGGGTTCTCATCTCTGAATATTCACCCCTTTCCCTTCCCGATTTCCAAGTCTGAAATATGATTCCACTCACCTCTGTTCCAGAAGTTATGCCTGATGTTTACCTGCCTTGTCACAGGAGAGAAAGCTGAACCCTCAGTTATAGGTTTGGTTTCCTTGACTTCATCTCTCTCTAGAGCTGCCATTATTATGTTATTTCTACCATCAATGACAAGGCCTGCAAGAAAAGTCTCTGAGCATTTTTTTGTCAGCATACTAATTATCCAAACTAATTATTTACAGAGAATATCCCAGGATGCTGTCAGAGGTAGCTGGAAGAAAAGTTTTGCTGCATTCCCTATAGGGGTGACGCCAAATGACTGAGACCTAATAGGGGAGAGATTTGAGGAGTGCATGACCCTGCCTGTGTTAAAACACACACACACACACACACACACACACACACACACAAACCTCTGAGGGGTACATTTCCAGTAAGACAATTCTTGGATTCCTGGAAATCTGATGAATTTCACCTACTAAAGACTTGGTAGGAAAAAGAGACTTCCAAGTACAGTGTGCTGATTTATGTAAGGCATGAGACATTGACCTAGAACCCATTAATTATAAAATGTGAACCATGCAAGATGAGGCCGAGGGGTGGGGTGCCAAGGTGGACCCCAAGAGTATGTGAGTGAGGAAACCAGGGGAGCAAGACCACTCTCAACAAACAAATCTATAAAGGGTTAACCAGAATCTCAAGGTATGAAGGGAAGATCTAGATACTGATGGTTAAGAGCTGAGATCCTGCCTTGTTGAATTACAGGAAACATTTAATATTCTTCATTAGATCAAGGTCTAGTGTGGGTTTGAAAACTAAGATCCATGGTAGAAGGAATTTAGTCTTCATTTCACAGAGGTATCTATCACCCATTCAACCTAAATTTAGGAAGGAAGAATGGGCGTAAGGTGAGGATTAATCTGAAACATGGAAGGACATGAAAGAGTTTTCTAGTTTTGTACCACTGAGCCACATCCTCAGTCCATCCACAGAAACAGAGAGTAGAATGGAGGTCACCTGGGTGGAGGGAAAGGGAAATGTACAGGGAAGGCACAAAGTTTCAGTTACGCAGGATGAATCAGTTCTAGAACCCGAACACATAGTCTAGAGACTCTAATTCTACCAATCCTATGCTTGAAATTTACTATGGGACTTCAAGTGTCCCCACTACAAAAACAAAAATGGTATCGCTGTAAAGAGATGGATGTTAATTTGCTTGACTGTAGTAATCAGTTCACATGTGTGAATCAAAGCATTATACTGTACACCTTACATGTAATTCAAGTTATTAAGTGGTACAAAAGATAATATTTTTTTAAAAAAAGAATCAGATCCTATTTACCTGTGAAATATTATTAAGTGGGCTACATATCCCAGAATCAGGATGAAAAAGGGATTTGCTGATCATTTTTCAAGTGAATACCACAAATTCACAGATCCAAGAACCACATTGAGACTCAAAAATTGGGTTCTTGAAAACTAGCGTCCAGCAGAAAATTTTTAAAGCAAAGAATAAATATGCATTAAATTTAAAAAAGAAGAAATAATGAAGACTTTTTACTAGAAATGATGCAGGTGAAAAGACAATGGCATCATAGAGAGGAAATTACAGATCTTTGCAGATTTAAAAGGGAAAGAACTGTCAATCCGGAATTTTATACCCTGATAAAAATCTTTCAAGAAAATTCAAAATAAAAAATTTTATCATCTGGTGAGCAAACCACAATTTATCACCAACAGATCTTTATTATAAGAAAAGCTAAAGTTCTTCGCCTGAAAGAAAAACAATGCCAGAGAGAAACTCACAGTACACAAATGGATACTGAGCACTGGAAATGGGAAATACGTAGATAAATGTAAAAATTTTTTATCTTAAATTTCTTTAAAGTGATCATTTCTAAAACAATTTATAACCCAGTGTTATGAAGTTTATAACATAGGTAGAAAATATGACAACCACATTAAGGGTAAGAGAATAAGTGGAAATATGTTGTAGGGTTATTATATTTAACATGGTCCAATATTATTTAATGGTCACTTGTAGAAAGTTGAATGTATCTAGCATAAATTCTAGAGCAACAACAGCAGAAAAAAGTCTATATCTAATAAGTCAATAGTAGATAGAATATGAAGTCCTAAAAAATCCAGAAAAAAAGGGAAAAAAAAAGAGAAATAGAAAATATCAAGAAGAGTTAAACAAAATGATATTAAAAATGGTATTAAAAGTAAGTATTGTAAATACTTCTATTAAAGGGCAGAGTTTGCTATGCTGGAGTTAAAAGGCAATTATGAACCATTAGTTGTATGTAAGAAACTCATTTAATATAAAGATATCGAGAACAAGTTAACACTCATGCAAAAAATGCCAGGATGTAGCCGTAATGGGATGTCGTGACAAAATTGGGTACTTGAAATGACTCAAATTTGGGCTCCTCAGCAATAAATATGTCAAATTGTCATGTTACATGGAGTTGCAGGCTAAGGAATTAAGTTGAAAAACTCTTAAGAGTAGTATGAAAATTCCCAATTTTTAGGGGATAAAGTGGCAATGTACCATAAAGCTTTTATGTAGACTCCATAACTATCCATGCCTAGGAACATGAACAAACTGGAGATAGACCAACCTCTGCAAACTCCACAAACAAGCTCTGACCAAGTTCAGTAGTATCCCAGACAAAGGTGATCATACCTGTCTGCCTGACCAGAAAAGCAAAATCATAAAGCAATAAGGTTTAATATAGCTTAAATTATGAGGTATGCAAAGATTCAATAAATATGACTAATAATCCATTGAACAGAAAACCAAAGTAAACCCACAAATGGTCCACACAATGGAGATCATAGATAAAATGTTTTAAAGTGAGATACATATCCCTCCAAAAGTTTGTGACTGTGCAATTTGGTTAGTCTAGCAGTGCCCGGAGAGACTGGCATAGACCTTTATATTGGTTTTGGCTTGCTCTACCTAAGGAGCTTCTCCAGCAGAACACCAGAAAATCTAAGAGGGACAGAACTCTTTGCTCTTTTCCTGGATCCGGACATTTAAAGAATTTTTACTATAGAGACAACTGAGCAAAAGTTTCGATGATCACACACAAAAGGAGTAAAACTGTTTGAAAAAGTCACAGATGGGTGACTCTAACCAGCAATCCCTGAGTAGGAACATTAGATTTTAGAATTACTGTTCTATAATACTTAAATTGTCCAATTCTAAAAAATTATAACCCTAAGAAACAAATGTAGGACCTAATCATAGAAAAAAAAAAGAATTTGATAGAAACCACTCCTACATTTTAAAAAAGCACTCCTAAAAGAAGTTCTGACATTGCAATTAAAAGTAAAAGATGTTAAATCAACTCAAATATGCTGAATGAGTAAAGAAAACTATATATGAAAAAATAAAGGAAATCGGGGGAAAATGAATGAACAAAATGAGAATACCAGTAAATAAAGTATAGAAAGGAAACAAATCCTGAAGCTGAAAAGCACAATAACTGAAATGGAAAATTCACTAGAGATATTCAAAAGCAGACTTGAGCAGAAAGAAGGATCAGTGAATTTGAATATAAGGTCATTGAAATTACTCTGTCTGAAAGAAAAATTGAAGAAAATGAACAGATCTCAAGGAACCTGTGGGACACCATCAAGCATACCAACAAATGCATCACAGACATTCCAGAAGGAAAAGAAAGATGGCAGATTAGAGGAAAGCTGCATATCCACTTGTTCACATGACTCAGGATTCAAGGAGCGGGGTACTGCTTCTCGGTGAGGTACCCAAAAGAGGGAATGCACTGAAATTCAATATTGGACAGTCAAAGCTCTTAGAGACTCAGAAATTTGGGTGCATTGAACAAGCAAGAAAGAGTACATTGGGGAGACAGCAGCGGCCGCCGGTCCGAGGGCCGGGGCCGGGGCCGCGACCCGCACCGGGACCGCACCCGTTCTCGCTCCCGCTCGCGGTCCCCGTTGTCCCGCCGCGGCGCCGCGCCGGAGCGCAGGGAGGCCCCGGAGCGCCCGAGCTTGGAGGAGGCAGAGCCGTCGGATTCCGGGGACGAGATGGTGGACCCGGCCAGCTTGGAGGCGGAGACCGACCACGGCCTGTGCCGCCAGATCCGCCATCAGTACCGGGCGCTCATCAACTCCGTCCAACAAAACCGGGAGGATATTCTGAACGCCAGCGACAAATTAACAGAGGTCCTTGAAGAGGCCAACACTCTGTTTAATGGAGTGTCCCGAGCAAGAGAAGCAGTTCTAGATGCCCAGTTTCTTGTTCTGGCTTCTGATTTGGGCAAAGAGAAAGCAAAGCAGCTGCGCTCTGATCTGAACTCATTTGATATGTTAAGATATGTTGAAACTCTACTGACACATATGGGTGTAAATCCGCTAGAAGCTGAAGAACTCATCCGTGATGAAGATAGTTCTGATTTTGAATTCATAGTCTATGACTCCTGGAAAATATCAGGCAAAACAGCAGAAAACACCTTTAATAAAACCCATACATTCCACTTTCTGTTGGGTTCAATACAAGGAGAACTTCCCGCGCCAAAGCCACGAATTGATCGTCCAAGAAAACATCATATGATAGAAGAGCAGAGAGCAATGCCTGCTCAGTTGAAAAGAATGGAAGAATCTCACCAAGAAGCAACAGAAAAAGAAGTGGAAAGAATCTTGGGACTGTTGCAAACATATTTTCGAGAAGACCCTGATACTCCAATGTCCTTTTTTGACTTTGTGGTTGATCCACATTCTTTCCCCCGTACAGTGGAAAACATCTTTCATGTTTCCTTCATTATACGGGATGGTTTTGCAAGAATAAGACTTGACCAGGACCGACTGCCAATAATAGAACCTGTTAATATTAATGAAGAAAGTGAGGGAATCGACCAAAACACCCAAATCAGGAATCAAGGAATTATAGCTTTGAGTTACCGTGACTGGGAGGAGATCGTGAAGACCTTTGAGATTGCTGAGCCTGTGATTGCTTCAGGTCAGAGCCGGCAGAGGCTGAGTGCTTGACGCCAGCTGAAGGACTTAAACGAATAGTGAAATCCAAATGGAAAGCAGCATGTATTGTATATATTGTATGATTAAACTTTTATTAAAAAAAAAAAAAAAAAAAAAAAGAGTACATTGGAGCCAAGTCAGTTGCCACAGCGGCACTAGTTTGCTGCAGTGGGGAAAGATAACAAAGAACAAAGCTGGCATGGAAAAACCTGTAGAATGGAGAAGGAACCTGAAGTCAGCTGATCCAGAGGTTGCACAGTGATCTGGTGTTTCTTGTAATGTACAAAGCTGCTCCCCACCCCTGCCCTTTCCGTTGCAGCCATTTCCCCACCTCCCAACTACTGTCAGTCTGTGAACATCCTAGCTAGCTATTGGTACATCAGTCAGCTTGCAAGTATCCTTCTCCATTATTGGTCTCCAGTTAGCCTGGTGGAATTCAACTGCTTCACGGTAGCTACCCCGCCATCTTTTCTCTCTTGCTTTTCTCTCCCCCTGACTCACTTTCTTTCTCCTCCTTGCTTTTCCACTCTCTCTAGCATGTGCCCTTTCTCTTTCCCTTTCTTTTCCTCTCATTTTCTCTCTTACCCTGCAGGGAGACACTCTATTTGCTTAATAAACTCCCTTATGTGATTTCCCATGTCCGTCGTGGTTTTCTTGGGATTCCTTACGTTTCTGAACTGGCAAGGGGAGAGCTGGAGAGCTGAGGTTCATCATCTTGAGAAGACTACACTGAAGCTTGGTATTGTGGGATCCCAGAAGACCATAAAACACATGGCCATACTGTCCCAGCAAGTACCTACTGTGTGGCCTAGTGTGTACCTAACAGAACATGATTGAAACAGAGATTATACTCACAAAGGTTCAAGTCAGAGTCATGAAGAAAAGAGCAACTTACTTTCCCTTCGAGTCTGATGTGTCATGTGACCAGCTACAGATGGTCAGGAAACAGATGGATATGAAAAACTCAGGGACTAATCCTCGAAAGGCTGTATTCATGGCCAGCAGAGTGAGAAAGACTTGTGGAGGGCTGGCTCCCCTGCCCTCTGAGTAGAATTCTTAGGAGGATACTGAGATCCAGATTCCCAGTGGAGCTGGGCATCTGCCTGGCCCTAGAGGCATGTTGATCTAATCTCTCCAAAGCAGATGCCACACAATAAAGTCCCAAAGGCCTGATTAGAGTCAAGCTCCAGCTGCCAAACTCCCCACTTAGAACTCTGCATCAGCCCCACCCAGGAATGCATTGATCAGGTCTGTCTAAACAAAACTGCAACCACCAGTACTTCCCATTCTGTCCCAATTTATACTGATGAGAAAGGAAGTTGAAAGTCATTCCAACCAGATTCAGTTTTAGGCCACTCCAGCTGGTGGCTCAATGAGGAGGAAGTGGAAGAGGATAGAGAAGAAGACAGGAGGAGCAGGAAAGAGGATATCTAGGAGGAGCCGGAGAGGAGTGAGGATTTAACAGCCCAGTCCTTGCTCTAAGGGGTGTGTCCAAGGAGAAATGAAAAGGGAGTCAGGGATAGGTGGTGAGCATCCATCCTCATCCTCATCCTCACCAACAGCTGTGTCACCTCAATGGAGACAATTTTTTCATTTTTCATTAAGAGTGCATGTGTGCTGATGTTTTATCCCCCTCATTTTTAGCATTTTTAAAATGGTTGTGATTTTTGTTTTGCGTTTTAAGGGTTAGGGGGCTTGTTCATTTATTTTGCTTGTTTCTCTTGTTTCTTTCTTCTTTCTCTAAAAGCCAAATTCACATGCTCTCTTTTCCTTTGATTTCCTTTACTTTTCCTCTTCCTTCTGTATAGCCATCACTCGCTACGTCTCTTCTGCTTTCTCTGTTCACATTTTTGCAGATTCTCAACTTCCTTTTACCATCCTGCCACACTTTTCTCCTAATGAACTATATTTTTCCATCTTTTAGAACCTTTCATTCACATAACTGCTTGCCCCACCATTCATGCTGTTGCAGCTATTGGTACTGGGGGTGGCCTAACTGACAACTGCTGTTTACTTTAATGCAAGATCTAGTTCATAGCTATTTATTGTTTCTGTTATCCTGACCCCACTATTTCTGTTTTTGTGGCAATTTGTGTTGTAGATGTCATAGTAGGAACCAGGTATTTAATGCTATAGATCATTTGCTTCTGTTATTGCTATTATTTGTTTCTCCCTTTTCCTGAGGTGCCAGGAACCTACTGGGACACTACAAGTTAACAATAAAAGACTCTGCTACTGAGCTAAACTCAGCCAAGAGACAGCACAACTTGCTCCACAAACTAACCATGCTCAAACTTCAATGATATGTTAATACAACAAAGAGACAAAACCCTCAAACTAATGACCAAGCCCCAAGGAGGAATGGCTAGGGGGAAGCCTCAGGTCCCATTCACGAGCATCCACACCATAGCAAAAGTGAAATTAACACAAAGGCTGTGCATACCACACTTAAAACAGGTCTCAGTCTAGATCACTCAACATATCACTTTAGAATATAGGACTGTTGGGCTGGGGAGATAGCTCAGTTGGTAGAGTGCTTGCCTTGCAAGCGCAAGGCCCTGGGTTCAATCCCCAGCACCACAAAAAAAAAAAAAAAAAAAAAAAAAGAATATAGGACTGTTAATTGAAGAGCAATCAGAGGGTGTATCCCACAAACCCTGATGTATACAACACAATAGCTAGATCTACAAGAAGGACTGCACTCTTGAGACCTACAAAGAAAGTGGAATCCTCAATCTATGACACAATACCCTGTATCAAAATACACTAATCTTCACCAAACAACTAGCTGGGAAATTATACTACAAAACCTACTTGAAAATATATTTAAAAATTCACAATAACTTCATATCCCAGAACAATTTGGCAAAAGAAGGCTGTGCCCTAAAAAGATCTTCATATAACAATGGAAGAGAAATCCATCTCAACAGATTCATAAAACCTGACACAGGATTATAAGAACTATGAAAAAACAAGATAACATGATGCCTTCCAAAACTTATAATCCACCAGCAACTGACTCCAAAGATACAGGAGTGGATGAAATATCAGATAAAGAATTTTAAACAATTATAAAAATGATCAATAAACTCCAAAGAACTCCAAATCAGTATAGGATATGAATGAGAAATTCAATAAGGAGATAGAGATATTGAAAAATATCCAAACAAAACTCTTGAAAATGAAAGACAACAAATCAAAATGTTCAGTTAAAAGTTTCTCTAGACCATGCTGAGGACAGATCTTGAGCTAGAAGACCAAGTAACCAGCCCTGAACATCCAGACAGAATTAAAGAAAATGAGTGACCATGACCAGAATATACAAGAACTCTGGGGCAATATTAAGAGTCCAAATTAAGAATCACTTGAATCAAAGAACATTGTGAGATGCAGGATAATGGCATGGATAAACTCTTCAGGAAAATAAGAGAAATTTTTCTAAACCTTGAGAATGAGATGGACATTAAGACATAGAATTCATTCAGAACCTCAAATAGACAATGTACAGAGCAAGAATAGAATTTTTAAAAACTTCAAGTGAAGAATAACAGGTCACATTTAGAAATAAACCTATCAGAATTACTCCTGCTCTCTTAGCACAAACTCTCAAATCCAGGAGGGCTTGGAATGCTGTGTTCTAAGCCCTAAAAGAAAATAACTGTCAACCAAGATTTCTATATCCAGCACAACTACCCTTCAGAATCAAAGGGGAAATAAAACCTTTACAAGATAAGAAGAAAGTAAAAGAATTCCTGACTACTAAGCTGACACTACAGAAAATATTTAAACACAACAAAAAGAAAAATATTTTTAAACCCCAGGTATTGCAATAGACAAATCAGGGGAGAAATAGGACCAAATTAAACACAAAAATCAAAATGGCAAAATTAAAAACATTGCTCTATAATAACATTCAATGAAAATGGTCTTAAATCTCCAGTTAAAAGACATGTTGGCAAAATGGATTAAAATATAAGACCCAATGATATGTTGTTTACAAGAAACTTGTCTTATAGGTAAAGACAGTCACAGGCTGAAAGTGAAAGGATGGAAATTGTTATACCATGCAAATGGAACCTAAAAATAAGCAGGGGTAGCAACTCTAATATCCAATTTGACTTCAAGCTCAAATTAATCAGAAGAGACAAAGAATGTCATTTCATACTAATAAAGACAACAATGCAACAAGAAGTTCTGATAGTAAATAATTATACCCCAAACACTGGTGCACCTAATTACATAAAACAGACACTATTCAACTTAAAGACTCATACAGACTCCAGTGCAATTATACTGGGTGATTTTAACATACCTTTCTCACCAAGAGATTGGGCGTCTAGACAAACTCAGTAAAGACCCTTTGTACCTTAAACATTATAAATCAAATCAATGTAGACATCTATACACTATTTCATTCAACAGAAAAATTCATTTTTTTCTCAGTCCCCCATAAAACTTTCTCCAAAATAGACCTTATTTTAGGCCACAAGCAACTCTTAGTGAATTTTTAAAAATGATATAATTCCTTGCATCTTATCTGATTATAACAGAATGAAAATAGAAATCAAAACAAAAAAAAAAAACTATATTTATATTGAAACTATAAAAACACATGGAGGGAAAACCAAGATGGCAGAGGGAGGCTGCATTCCTTGTCACTCCATAACTCGTGTTTCAAGCAGAGAATATTTGTTTCTCTGTGAGGCAGTCTTTGTTGCTATTCAATCCCCTGCTGTTTACCCCATTAGTCCACTGTGATCACCTACAGTCTGTCAACATATCAACTACTTTTTGAGTGCAGTTTGCTCACTGCCACCTATCATCTGCCATTTGCCCATTTGCCTGCCTCTTGCCTGCCCATCGCCTGCCTTTCACCTGTTCATCACCCACCCCCCAAGGTCCACCTACTGATCATTCACCAGTAGCCTGCAGACTGACCACAGACCACCAGCGGATCACTAGCTACCTGCTGTTGCCTGGATGTCCACCATCACAGTACATGCAGGTTTGGTTAAACATAGCTGCCGCCATTTTAAGACAACAGCCAGGACCTTCAGTGTCCCCAGCCAGACTGACAAAGCCCTTCCTCCAGAACCCCTGCCTGACCAACCACATCCTGTCTCCAGGAACCCCAGTTGACCATGCCTATGTCCCAAGCTGCAGTTCCCAATTTGCCAACACATTTGGAAGCCAGTGTGGCCATCTTGGGTTATCTTGGAAGTGGAAGCTCCCATTTTAGGTGAGGCAAATCCTATTCTGAGAGGATTCCGGAGACTGGAAGCTCATTGCCACTCATGCATCAGGCTTCTGAAGACTGGGAGGTTAGAATACTACATGGCTGATATAGTGTAGATTTTTTTTCTTTTTTCTTTTTCTCCTTTTTGAAAATGTTTAAGTTTTCATTTCTTTATTTTTCTTGCTCTCTTTTCCTTTTGTTTACCTGTTTCCACAGAGTCTCTTCCTCCCTTTTCTCATGCTAACAACTAACTTCTTTTCACTATACTACACACTTTCTATAATCTATAACTTCTATATTCTCTTTTCTTATTCCATTAACAGCTACATCCTACACCCCTCCCCATCCTCTTTATCCTCCAATGGAAACAGCAGACCTTATTGCAAAACTATTTGTTATATTATAGATAACAATTGAATTCATTCTCTCTATTTATTATGACAATATTGTTAATGTCTTCATAGGGGCTATTTGGTTTTGTGCTGCATATTGTCTGCACTGGGTGCTGCTAATATTGATCTCCCCCTTAAAGAAAAGGTTTTGAAAACCTGCAGGGTCACTATAAGCCTAGGGGGGAAACTACAATACCCCAGATCTGCACTGCTAGAGGGGAAGATACGTGAACAACATAAAAAAAATAAGGGAAGAAAATGTTCCAAACAAACCTAGATTCTATATTAATAGAATCCAGTGACAGCATGGTAGAATAAATATCAGAAAAGGAGTTCAGAATATACATAATTAAAATGATTTGTGAAGCAAAGGATGAGATAAGAGAGCAAATGCAGGCAATGAATGATCACTCCAATAAGCAATTGAAAGAGCAATGGCAGGAAGCAAAAGATCATTTCAACAAAGAGAGATTCTCAAAAACAAAAACAAACAAACAGAAATCCTTGAAATGAAGGAAACAATAAACCAAATAAAAAACTCAATGGAAAGCATCACCAATAGACTAGATCACTTAGAAGACAGAATGTCAGACAATGAAGACAAAATATCTAATCTTGAAAATAAAGTTGACCAAACAAAGAAGATGGTAAGAAATCATGAACAAAACCTCCAACAACTATGGAATATCATGAAAAGACAAAATTTAAGAATTATTGGGATCAAGGAAGGCACAAAGATACAACCAAAGGAATGAACAACCTATTCAATGAAATAATATCAGAAAATTTCCCAAACTGAAGAATGAAATGGAAAAATCAAATACAAGAGGCTTACAGAACACCAAATGCACAAAATCACAACAGATTCACACCAAGCACATTGTAATGAAAATGCCCAACATACAAAATAAAGATAGGATTTTGAAGGCTGTGAGAGAAAAGCATCAGATTACATACAGGGGGAAACCAATACAGATATCAGCAGATTTCTCAGCCCAGACCCTAAAAGCTAGAAGGGCCTGGAACAACATTCAAGCTCTGAAAGAACATGGTTGCCAACCAAGAATCCTATACCCAGCAAAACTAACCTTCAGATTTGAAGATGAAATAAAATCCTTCCATGATAAACAAAAGTTAAAAGAATTTACAAATAGAAAGCCTGTGCTACAGCATGTTCTCAACAAAATATTCCATGATGAGGAAATGAAAAACAACAGTGGAGGTGAGCAAAGGGAGGAATTAGAGAAAAGGTTTCGCTCAAAGGGGAAACCAAGCCAACTTAAAAACCAAAAATAAGCCAAATGACTGAGAATACAAATAATATCTCAATAATAACCCTGAATGTTAATGGCCTAAACTCATCAATCAAAAGACATAGACTAGCAGAATGGATTAAAAAGAAAAACCCAACAATATGCTGCCTGCAACAGATTTATCTCATAGAAAAAGACATCCACAGACTAAAGGTAAAAGAATGGGAAAAAAACCTACCATGCATATGGACTCAGTAAAAAAGCAGGGGTTTCCATCCTTATATCAGATAAAGTGGACTTCAAGCCAAAGTTAGTCAGAAGGGATAAAGAAGGACATTTCATACTGCTTAAGGGAACCATAAATCAGGAAGACATAACAATCGTAAATATTTATGCCCCAAACAATGGTGCATCCCTGTACATCAAACAAATCCTTCTCAATTTCAGGAATCACATAGACCACAACACAATAATTCTGGGAGACTTTAACGTACCGCTGTCACCACTAGATAGATCTTCCAAACAAAAACTAAGCAAAGAAACCATAGAACTCAATAACACAATCAATAACCTAGACTTAACGGACATATATAGAATATTCCATCCATCAACAAGCGGATTCACTTTCTTCTCAGCAGCACATGGAACCTTCTCAAAAATATACCATATGTTATGCCACAAAGCAGCCCTTAGGAAATGCAAAAAAATAGAGATACTATCTTGTGTTCTATCAGATCATAATGGAATGAAATTAGAAATCAATGACAAAATAAAAAACAAACCAACACCTGGAAACTAAATAATATGTTATTGAATGAAGCATGGGTAACAGAAAACAATAGGAAGGAGATTTTAAAAATCTCTTAGAAGTAAATGATAATGACAATACAACATATGACAATTTCTGGAACTCTATGAAAGCAGTACTAAGGAAAATTCATTGCACAGAGTGCATTCAAGAAAAGCAGTAAAAGTCAACAACTAAATGACCTAACATTATAGCTCAAAGCCCTAGAAAAATAAGAACAGAACAATACCATAAGTAGTAGAAGACGGAAATAATTAAAATCAGAGCTGAAATCAATGAAATTGAAACAAAAGAAACAATTCAAGAAGTTGACAAAACAAAAAGTTGGTTCTTTGAAAAAGTAACCACAATAGATAAACTCTTAGCCACACTAACAAAGAGGAGAGAGAAAACTCAAGTTACTAAAATTCGAGATGAAAAAGGAAATATGACAGACACCACTGAAATACATAACATAATAAGAAGCTACTTTGAAAATCTATACTTCAACAAAATAGAAAATATTGAAGACATCAACAGGTTTCTAGAGACAAGTGATCCTCCCAAACTGAACCAGGAGGACATACACAATTTAGACAGATCAATTTCAAACAATGAAATAGAAGAAGCCATTAAAAGCCTACCAACCAAGAAAATCCCAGGACCAGATGGAATCTCAGTTGAGTTTTATAAGACCTTCAAGGAAGAACTCATTCCAATACTTCTTAAAGTATTCCAGGAAATAGAAAAGGAGGGAACCCTTCCAAATTTATGCTATGAGACTAGTATCAATCTGATACCAAAACCAGACAAAGACACATCAAGGAAAGAAAATTTTAGAATTATATCTCTGATGAACATAGATGCAAAAATCCTTAAGAAAATTCCTGCAAATTACATACAAAAACATATTAAGAAGATAGTGCACCACGATCAAGTGGGGTTCATCCCAGTGATGCAAGATTGGTTCAAAATCTGGAAATCAATAAATGTAATTCATCACATCAATAGACTTAAGTTTAACAATCATATGATTATCTCAAGAGTTGCAGAGAAAGCAATCAACAAAATACAGCACCCCTTCATGCTCAAAACACTAGAAAAAAATAGGGATAGTAGGAACATACCTGAACATTGTAAAGACTATTTATGCTAAGCCCAAGGCCAACATCATTCTTAGTGGAGAAAAACTGAAAGCATTCCCTTTAAAAGCTGGAACAAGACAGGGATGCCCTCTTTCACCACTTCTATTCAGCTTCATCCTTGAAATACTAGCCAGAGCAATTAGACTAGAGAAATTAAAGAGATATTAATAGGAAAAAGAAAAACTTAAGCTGTCACTATTTGCTGATGACATGATTCTCTATTTAGAGGATCCAAAAAACTCCACCAGAAAACTTCTAGACCTCATAAATGAATTCACAAAATAGCAGGATATAAAATCAATACACATAAATCTAAAGCATTTTTATTCATAAGTGATAAATCATCTGAAAGGGAAATGAGGTAAAGGATTTCATTCACAATAGCCTAAAAAAAAAAAACAAAAAAAAAAAAAAAAAAAAAACTTGGGAATCAATCTAACCAAAGAGGTGAAAGAACTCTACAATGAAAACTACAGAACATTAAAGAAAGAAATCAAGGAAGACCTTAGAAGATGGAAAGATCTCCCGTGTTCTTGGATAGGAAGAATTAATATTATCAAAATGACCATACTTCCAAAGGTGCTATACAGATTTAACACAATTCTAATTAAAATTCCAATGACTTTTCTCATAGAAATAGAGAAAGCAATCATGAAATTCATCCAGAAGAACAAAAGACCCAGAATAGCCAAAGCAATCCTAGGCAGGAAGAGTGATGCAGGAGGTATCACAATACCAGACCTTAAACTCTACTATAGAGCAATAGGAACAAAAACAGCTTGGTATTTGCACCAAAATAGACAGGTAGACCAATGGTACAGGATAGAAGACACAGAGACATATCCATGTAAGTACAGTAACCTCATTCTAGACAAAGGTGCCAAAAACCTAGAGAAAAGATAGCCTCTTCAACAAAGGTGTTAGGAAAACTAGAAATCCACCATGCGTCAAAGTAAAATTAAATCCCTATCTCTCACCCTGTACAAAACTCAACTCAAAATGGATCAGGGATCTAGGAATTAGACCTGAGACCCTTCACCTAATAGAAGAGAAAGTAGGCCTGAATCTCCATCACGTTGGCTTAGGATCAGACTTCCTTAACAAGACCCCCATAGCACAAGAAATAAAAACAAGAATCAATAAATGGGATAGATTCAAACTAAAAATATTTTTCTCAGCAAAGGAAATGATCAATAATGTGAAAAGAGAGCCTACAGAGTGGGAGAAAATCTTTTCCACACACACTTCAGACAGAGCACTCATCTCCAAAGTTTATAAAGAACTTAAAACACTTTACAACAAAAATACAAAAATCCCAATCAATAAATGGGTTAAGGAAGTGGGCAGACACTTCACAGAAGAAGATATACAGCTGATCAACAAATACATGAAAAAGTGTTCATCATCCCTAGTAGTTAGAGAAATGCAATTAGAATGGTTATTATCAAGAACACAAGCAATAATAAGTGTTGGCGTGAATGTGGGGAAAAAGGCACACTCATACATTGCTGGTGGAGTTGCAAATTTGTGCAGCCACTCTGGAAAGCAGTATGGAGATTCATCAGAAAACTTGAAATGGAACCACCATTTGACCCAGTTATCCCACTCCTTGGTTTATACCCAAAGGACTTAAAATCAGCATACTACAGAGATACAGCCACATCAATGATCATAGCTGCTCAATTCACAATAGCTTGATTTTGGAACCAACCTAGATGCCCTTCAATTGATGAATGGATAAAGAAACTGTGGTATATATACACAATGGAATATTACTCAGCCATAAAGAAGAATAAAATCATGGCATTTGCTGGTAAATGGATGAAGTTGGAAAATATCATGCTAAGTGAAATAGGTCAAGCCCAAAAAATGAAAGGTTGAATGTTTTCTCTGATAAGTGGGTGACAATACATAACAAGGGGGAGGGATGGTGGGGGGAAGAGAAGAATGAAGGAACTTTGGATGGTGTAGAGGAAAATGGGGTGGGAGGGGTGGGGAAAGGAAAGAGTAGAATGAAGCAGTATTAGTCTATGTATATGTGTGATGACATGAATGGTGTGAATCTACCTTGTGAACAACCATAGAAATGAAAAGTTGTACCCATTTGTGTACAATGAATCAAAATGCAGTCTGTAAAAGTAAAAAAAAATTTAATTAAAAAAATTCAGTTGAGAATGAACAAAACAAAAAAAAAAGACACATGAAGATTGAACAACACACTTTTAAATAATGAATGGGTAATAGAAGAAATCAGGGGAGAAATTTTAAAATCCTTAAACTAAATGAAAATAGAAATACAAAATACCAGAACCTCTGGGACACTATGAAGATGGTCCTAAGAGGAAAGTTTACAGCTGAGTGACTACATAAGAAAATCAGGAAAATCCCAACCAACCTAATGACGCATCTCAGGGCTCTTAAAAAACAAGGAACAAATAAATTTCAAAACCAGTAGAGGGGTCTGGGCATATAGTTCAGTTAGTAGAGTATTTGCCTCACATGCACAAGGCCCTGGGTTCAATTCCCAGCACTACCAAAAACAAACAAACAAACAAAAAACCTGTAGAAGGAAGGAAATAATTCAGAGCAAAAAAAAAAAAAAAAAAAAAAATCACAAAGGATCAGTGAAATGAGGAGTTGGTTCTTTTAAAAGATAAATAAGATTGGTATGCCCTTAGCCAAACTAACCAGAAGAAAATGAGAAAACCCAAATAAATAATACTAGAGACAAAGAAGGAAAATTTACCAGTCATCTCAGACATCCAGAGGATCATTAGGGACCATTTTGAAAACTACTCAAATAAATTTGAAAACCTTGAAGAAAGTGATATTTCTACATACATATCCTGCCAAAACTGAATCAAGATGACACAGAAAAACAGACCAATAACATGATAGAGAGAAGTCATAAGAAAGCCTTCTAACAAAGTAAGGAGCCCAGAACCAAATGGATTCTCTGCTGAATTCTACCAAACTTGTAAAGAATAACTAATGCCAGTTCTCCTCAAATTATTCCATGAAACAGAAAGGAGAACACTTTCAAATTAATTCTATAAAACCAGTATCACACTGATTGTTAATACTAAACCAGATAAGGACCCTTTAAGGAAAGAAAACTACACACCAATTTTCCTAATGAATGTAGATGCAAAAATTCTTTATGAAATGTTAGCAAATAATATTCAACAACATATTAAGAAGATTATACACCATGACCAAGCTGGTTTTATTCCAGGGTTACCAGAATCATTTAACATATGCAAATCACCACATCAATAGATATAAGGACCCAAATATCACGGCCAATCTCAATAGACAGAGAAAGCCTTTGACAAAATTCAGCACCCATTCATGATTTAAAAAAAAAAAAAAAAAAACACTAAAGAAACCTCATCATCGTGAAAGATATAAAAAACATACCCAGGGCTGGGGATATAGCTCAGTTGGTAGAGTGTTTGCCTCACAAGCACAAGGCCCTGGGTTCAATCCCCAGTACAAAAAAAAAAAAAAAAAAATCCAAAGCTAACATCATAATGAACAAGGAAAAACTGAAAGCATTTCTGTTAAAATCCAGAACAAGAGAAGGATGTCCGTCTTACCACTCCTATTTTAATATAAAAACTTCTAGCCAGGGCAAGTAAGCAAGAGAAGGAAATAAAAGGGATAAAAATTAGGAAAGGAAGAAATCAAATTTTCACTTTGAAGATGATATAATGCTGTACTTAGATGATCTAAAAAGTCTGTAACTCCAGCAACTCAGGAGGCTAAGGCAGGAGGATCACAGATTCAAGGCCCCTGGGTTCAAGTCCCAGTACAAAACAAACAAACAAATAAACAACAAAACCAATAGATCTTCTATAGACCGATAATGAATCCACTGGAATCAGGAAAACAATCCCACTCATGATAGCCTTAAAACACACACACACACACACACACACACACACACACACACACACACACACACTCACACCCCTAGGAATAAATCTAACCCAGGAGGTGAGAGACCTATACAATGAAAACTACAAATCAATGAAGACAAAAGAATGGAAAGGTCTCCCATGTTCATGAATAGGCAAAATTAATATTTCTGAATGGCCGTGCTATCAAAAACAATCTACAGATTCTATGCAACCACCATCAAAATCCCAGTGACATTCTTCACAGAACTGCGGGGCAGGGAGGAGTCCTAATATTCATTTGGAAGAAGAAAAGATACAGAATAGTCAAAGTGATTCTGAGCCAAAGAAAGCAATGCCGGCAGCATCATCGTGCCCGACTTCACGAATCATACTACAGAGTCACGTAACAAGGCCTGAAGGGCACTACCATAAAAACAGACATGTAAACCCATGGTGCAGAATAGGGGACACAAAAATAGCTGCAGTCATCTGATCTGTGAAAGGTGCCGGAAACTGACACTGCAGAAAATACAGCCTTTATCTAATGGTGCTGGGGACACTGGCTATCCATATGTAGAAGAAAGAAACCAGACCCTTCTCCATCACCCTTTGCAGGTGCATGCGCGCGCGCGCACACACACACACACACACACACACACACACACCTCGAAATGGATCAAAGACCTAGGAATTAGACCAGAAACTATGCAACTCCTAGAAGAAAATGTAGCATCAACAACCAACACATAGGCACAGGCAATGACTTCCTCAACGGGACCCCCAAAGCTCAGGAAATAACGCCAAGAGTTAATAAAGGGGATGGCATCAAATGAAAAAGCTTCCACACACCAGAGGAAACAAGTAGGAATGTGAAGAGAGAACCTACAGGACAGGAGAAAATCCTTCCAAGCTACTCTTCTGACAGAGGATGGATATCTACAATACATAAAGAACTCAAAAAAATTAACACCCCCTAAAGCAACACAATTAATAGTCAAATGAACTGAACAGACACTTCTCAAAAGAACTAATACAGTTGTGTGCACATACCAATATGTAACAAATCCCATCAGTATGTACAACTGTAATGCACCAATAAAAAGTTTGGGAAAAAATACAAATGGCCAAAAAATATATGAAAAAATGTTCAACGTCATTGGCAATTAGGAAATGCAAATCGAAACTACACCCAGATTTCATCTTACTCCAGTCAAATGTCAGCCATCAAGAATATAAGCAATAAATGCCAGAAAGGCTAAGGAGGAAAAGCAACACTTTTATATTATTCACGGGATTGCAAGTTAGACTACTGTGGAAATCAGTATGGAGGTTCCTCAAAAGACTAGGAATGGAACCACCATACGATCCAGCCATACCACTCCTAGGTTTTTATGATAAAGGAATAAAGTCCGCGTACTCTAGCAACACAAGCCTACCCACACTTATAGCAGCACGATTCCCAGTAGCCAATCTATAGAACCAGCCTAGGCATCTGTTGAAGGATGGAAGGATGGATGAATAAAATGTGGTCTATATACACAAGGAGTTTGATTCAACCATAAGGAGTGAAATCATGTCATTTGCAGAAAAGGAATGGAACTCGGGAACATTACGTTAAGCAAAATAAGTCAAACTCAAAGTCAAGTTTCATATGCTTTCTCTCTTATATGGAGGCTAGAGAGGAAACAGGAAAAGAAAGGCGTGTGGGAGGGGGAGCTCATGAACATCCCGGGGAGACCAGCAGAGCAGAGGAAAGGGACCAGGCCTGGGTGGAGGGGAGGGAAAGGAGAACTGCCAGGAAGGACATTTACCAAGTTACACTGTTACATTGTGTGCATGTGCAAACATGTACCCAATACAGCCCACCATGATGTGCGGTTACAATGTACCAATTAAAAATACAGTTAAAAAAGAGAGAGAGATGTCTCCATTTCCGTAGACCCCATTTCCTGGGGTGTCCTCACCAGAGGCCTGCCCTATACCAAATGCTGAAGCCAGTCCTTCCAGTTGACATGAAAGGTTACCAGACAAGCTTGAAGCTGTTGGAAGAAATCAAGAACACTGGCCAAGTGTACCACGTAGGTAAATATAAGTCCAGTATCGTACTTTCGTACTTCCTGTTTTTCTTAGACAATTTAAAAGGCAAATGTGAAAAACAATTGTAACTCTTTGTGAATGAGTATTTAGCGTAAAGATGTAACCTATGAGAACAACACTATATAACAAGAATGGAGATGCGGAGAAGCCTAGGGTTTGTGTACTGTTAAAAGTCAGTATCTGAACTCTAATAACCAATGGGTCAAAGAAGAAATCAGAGGGGCTGGGGATGTGGCTCAGAGGTAGAGCGCTTGCCTAGCATGGGTGAGGTAGTGAGTTCAAGTCTCAGCACCACATAAAAATAAATAAATAAAGATCCATCAACAACTAAAACAGTTTTTTTAAAGAAATTAGAAAATAACTTGTGATTAATTAAAATAAAAAAATACCAAAAATGTATGAGTTTCAGTGAAAGCATTACTAGAGGAACATGTATAGCTATCAATGCTTACATTAAAAAGAAAAATGGGGGTCAGGGATTTAGCTCAGTGGCAGAGAGCTTGGCAAGGCCCTGAGTTCAGTCCTTGGCCCTGAAAAAAAAAAAAAAAGGAAAAAAAAAGAAAAATGATCAGGTCAATAACCTAAACTTACTCCTTTAGACGTTGGAAAAAGAACAGCAAACTAAACCAAAAGCTAACATATGGAAGAAAATAGCAATGGTTAGAGATGAGAGAGAGAGAGAGAGAGAGAGAGAGAGAGAGAGAGAGAGAGAGAGAGAGCAAACACAATAGAGAAAAAGCAACAAATCTAAAACTTCTTGGAAAAGACCAACAAACCTGACACACCTGGCCTTGTGTGGTGACATACACCTGTAACCCTAGTCACTTGGGAGGCTGAGGCAGGAGGATCACAAACTTGAGGCTAGTCTCAACAACTTAGTGAGGCCCCAAGCAACTTAGGGAAACCCCATCTCCAAATAAAAAGGGCTGGTGATGTGGCTTATTGATTAAGTGCGGGGGGGGGGGGGGGGGAATCCCTGGTTAAACACACACACACACACACACACACACACACACACACACACACACACACACATTTGACTCCTTAGTTGACAAAGAAGTGTTATATATCCATTACTCATGTCTAGAGGGACTCCTGTGTTTCCTTGAATATTTGAATGTTTCCTAAATGCATTCATATGCTTATAGCATAATTAAAGGAGGAAGGAGGTAACTGAGTGGGAAGAGCTAGAGAAGACCCCCTCTTGCATTATTTCAAAATGTGTCTTGGTGCTTACTGTGCATCAAACACGGACCTAGTGCTAGGGATTCCGCGAGAACAAAAAGGGCGAAATCCTCCGCCCCGTGCATCTTACACATTCTGCTGGGAGACCTGCGACAGAAAGAACAAGTCAGCGTCAGATGGTGGTGAAGGCTGTGGAGGAAAATCAGCATTGAGGTGGGGCTCAGGTTCAGAAGGGTGGTGGGCAACACCTTCACCGAGAAGGTGCCCGCTGAGCAGAGGCCGAGGGGAGCTGGCGTCTCCCAGGGGAGGAGAGCTCCAGACGGTGCAGAAATGAGTGAGCAGGAGGAGAAGCTAGGGTGGGGTCCGAGTTAACGGGGGAGGGCCCAGGGATCACCGTGGGACTCCAGTCCCCTCAAGAGAATGCGGATTTTACTCCTCATGATATGAAACCTCAGGAGCTATACGCAGAAAACGGACAGCATCCAATTTGCATTTCAGCAAGAGGATGATCGGGCAGGTGGAAGCATACGATGAAATAAATATCTACTCTTCCATACGGATCCAAATAAATTCATGAGAAAGGACAGCCCTTCCTTTCGTAGATTTCTAAATGAAGAAAAAAGAATTAGAAAAATTAGCCTCAGGCAAATGCACAGTAGTAACTGTGGCAGAAAACTTCACTAACTGATGCTAAAACTAGCATGCAAAAGTTTCAGGAGCAACAATATTTCAAGGGCTCTCTCCCAAGATACATATTTGTTACAAAGGGGGAGGAAGTAACTTTACAGTGGAAAGGTGCAGGAGATAGCCCCTTAACCAAGCGACCAAGGTCAACGGGATAACCAGATGTGTTGACAAGTCCAAACTGAGGGACATTCTATGAAATGCCTGATCAATACTGTGGCGGGGGGGAGGGGGGGGTGTCATCCTTATCTAGAAGAATCAGACTGAGTTTGAGCGGTGGGATCCAGAGGTCTGGCTTCTAGGAACTGGCTACCCGAGGTCTGTCCCAGATTGCCTGGAAGCATGTGGCACTGTGTGGGAGGGGTTCTCTCTTCTGGTTCTGAGACAGAGGAGGCATTTTCTCAGGCGAACTAACTCCACCCATCCTGTCCATCACAGAATAAGCCCCACTCATTCCGCCCCCCCCCCCCTTTTTTTTTAAATTTTTCCGCCATGCTGCGGTGCAGGGGATTTGAACCCCAGTCTTTCTGCATGCGAGGCAAGCACCCTACCAGATGGGCTACACCATCACCTCAATTCTGGGCCCCTTTACCTGCACGACTATAAATAAAAAGAGTTGGGCTACTCCATGTTGTTTGAGGCCAAAGCTGGTATGGCCAGACCTGTCAGATCCCTTCTCATTTAAAAAAGAATATTGGCTCTTGTATGTTTATTGATTAGATACGTTTATGGTAATTGATTGATTTATAGCCAACATCATCCTCCAGCAGTCAACCCTTTTCTCATCCACGAGGGACATGGCTGAGAGACCCCCACACAATACCATTCTAGTGTCAAGGTCATAGAGGAAAATAAGAAGGAACTGTTACAGTCTAGAGGAGACTTGAGAACTAAAAGTAACATGGGGTCCTGGATAAGATCCTGGAATAGAAAAAGGATACATCAGTTAAAAATGCTAAGTTTAAAATAAGGTTGGTAGTTTATTAACCATATGGTACCAGTGTTCATTTCCAGGTTCAGATCTGTATGCTACTGTTAGAGGGATATACAGGACTTCTCTGTTCTGTCTGCAGCTTTTGTGAGTCTAAAATTATCTAGCATTGCAGCTTCCTCCTCTTGCTCCATTTTGGTTCACTGGCCGTGGGGGGAAGTCAGACAGCCCTGTGTGTGCTATGGAGAGAGCTGTATGGTACAGAACCCTGAGGCCTCCTGCCAACAATCAGCAGGGGGGCGGAGGTCCTCCAGGTCCATTCAAGCCCTCTGATGACTGGAGCCTTGGCCAAAGTCTTCAATGCAGAACCATCCACATAAGCCCCTCTTGAATACCCAGTAGACAAAATGTGTACACGATAATAATTGCTTTGAGTCGCTAGATTTTCTATTTTAAATCTAGAAAATTGCTGTTTTGCTCAATGACCGCCAGATGGCGCCTGGATTCCAAGGCTAGAAGCAAAAGTGCCCACCGACCTTTTCTTTTGCGGGGGCGGAGGGCTGATAGGTGCTGGGAGTTGAATCCAGTAGTGGCTACCATTGAGCTACATCGCCAGCCTTTTTTTCTTTTTTGAGGCAGTCTCTCTCTAATTGCTGAGACTGGCCCGGAACTTCTGATCCTCCTGCCTCAGCCTCCCACGTCGCTAGGATTACAGGTGTGCGCCACAGCGCTCAGCAGTCTGCCAACATTTTTAAAGATGTTAACTGACGAGTTAGTTTACAAAAAGTATTGCCAGCCCAATAAAAGAGAGTTTCTCCCCCTAGAACTAGACAACTTGATTATAAAGTTCATTTGAAAGAACAATGGGCAAATATAGAGGAAACCAAGCCAGTGCCCCACCGTGACCAGTGATTGTACCAGATAGTAAAAACACAAATGATGTATTATTAGTGAATGAATAAAATGGTCATGGAGGGCTTAGAAAACCCAGGACCCAAAACAACTTCTTGTGGAAATAAAATAGTTTTTAATTTATGAAAGGACTCAAGGTAAATTATTTTGTTTTGTTGTTGTTTGTGGAGTGTGTTTGTTTTTGCCTGGTGAGAGGGATGGAACCGGGGGTCTGGCACACGCTAGGCAATGCTGTGCCACTGAGTTACATCCCAGCCCTTAGGGAAATTTTTATTTGCTTATTTAATCGTGTTGGAGCAACTAGACAACCGTGGTGGAGGGGGTTTGAATCATTCCTGACATGGCATGTCAGATTAAATCCCAAATGCACTCAAGATCTCATGAAAAAATACAATTCACAAATAAGACACTGGTAAATTCCATTATGAACCAGGAGCTGGTACATTTTCCAGTAAGAGGATAAGCAGCAAGAGAACTTCGTTAAATGATTGGACAAAGGTGAAACTTTTGCACATTCAAAAGATAAACCCACCACACACAAACTAAAGACTACAAGAGACAAAAATCAGAAAAATATTTACAGACTATATCACAGTGTTGATAGTCCCCTCATATAAAAAGCTTCTAAAAATAAAGGAGAAAAGGGCCAAGAACCTATTAAAAGTGGGCAAGATATATAAACAGAAAGACCATAAACAAATGCAAATGGGAGCAAGGTACAGTAGCCCACGCCTGCAATTCCAGGCTGAGGCAGGAGAATTCCAGGTTCAAAGCCAGCCTCAGCAATTTATCGAGTCTGTAAGCAACTCAGTGAGACCCTGTCTCAAAATTTAAAGTAAAAATGTTGGGGATGTGGCTCAGTAGTAAAGAACCCCTTATTACAAAATGGAAAAAAATGCAAATGTCCATTGAACATATAAAAATATACTTAACCTTATTTATTTAAAAATAGAAAAGAAAAAAGTTGGCACAGGGGTGCACACCTATAATCCCAAAGGCTTGGAAAGCTGAGTCAGGAGGATCCCAAGCTCACAGTCAGCCTCAGTAACTCAGTAAGACCCTGGAGAGAGATAGAGAGATGGAGAGATGAGATGAAAGATTCTTAACTTTAAGCCTGTTGATGTGATGAATTTATTGATTTCCAGATGTTGAACCAACCTTGCATTCCTTTGATCACGATGCACTACCTTCTTAATGTGCTTTTGTATGTGAGTTGCCAAAATTTTGTTAAGAATTTTCGCATCTATGTTCATTAGCTCAAAGTTTTCTTTCCTCAATGTGTCTTTGTCTGGTTTTGGTATCGGAGTGATACTAGTTTCATAGAATGAGTTTGGAAGGGTTCCCTCCTTTTCTATTTCCTGGAATACTTTAAGAAGTATTGGAATGAGTTCTTCCTTGAAGATCTTATAAAACTTGGCTGAGAATCCGTCTGGTCCTGGGATTTTTTTGGTTGGTAGGCTTTTGATGGCTTCTTCTATTTCACTGCTTGAAATTGATCTGTTTAAATTGTGTATGTCCTCCTGGTTCAGTGTGGGAGGATCGCATGTCTCTAGAAATTTGTCAATGTCATTGATATTTTCTATTTTGTTGGAGTATAGGTTTTCAATGTAGCTTCTTGTTATGTTATGTATTTCAGTGGTGTCTGTCATGATATTTCCTTTTTCATCATGAATTTTATTAATTTTGAGTTTTCTCTCTCCTCTTTGTTAGTGTGGCTAAGGTTTTATCTATTTTGTTTACTTTTTCAAAGAACCAACTTTTGTTTTGTCAACTTCTTTTTTTTTTGTCCCTTATTATTTATTTGTTTTAACATAATAATAATACACTAAGAAATACTGCAATTACACTTACAAGCTGTTTTCCAGCTTCTTCAAGTAAGGGACACAAGTATGGTTCTACCAATGAGTAAATATGAATAATCAATCTTACGGAACACAAAAAGATAAATTGACTTTGGCTTTTAAAAACAAAAATCTAATGTGACCCTGAAATGCCTGATTCAATAACAAAAAGTTACAGCAGCAAGCCATCACTTCACCACACATTCAGAATTCTGAAATAGGCAACAGCCCTCCCCTTCCACCTCAATCTGTAACATCTTCTTTATGTTCTTTTTGTTTTTCCTGCTTTTTGGTTGTAGGTAGTTCAAGGCTTGCCCACTGCATAGGTTCAGCTTTTCTCATGGTGATCCCAATCTTTGTTGCAGTCATAGTTACATAGCTTCGTTTTACATCAATCACACCCCATAATTTCACATTTTGATGAAATTCCTTCTCTCCTTCAAATACGATGTGCACATTCAACAATGTACTATTAGCTTCTACTCGACTAAGTTCTGGAAGTGAATTTTTAGCATATGCTGAAATGGTGACTTCACCCCCAGTCTGATGCCAGTCATGTCTACATGGAACAACTTTTTTCCCAGCATCCTTTTTAGTCCACACATGTTTCCCTGTTGTACAGCCTTCTTGGGCTAAGAATGTATTAAAATCAGAGGTTTTCCTTCTACAACAGCTCCAATATTTCATCCCCTCATGGAAAATAGGTACTCCAGAATGATATACACAGACTTCTTCTAGACTCTGTGGACCCTGATATGTCTTTGTACACCCTCCATTTTTACATGATGTCCCAATCTTAATTTCATCACTGTCATCTTCCTTCTTTTCTTCTTCATTTCCAGATGATAGTTTAAGTTTATCAAGTGCTTGTTTTAGGGAGGCAGATTTTTTAATTCCAAATTTGTCATTGGTTCATCTGGGCTTGGTCTTTTTATCGCTTCTACTGGTTTAGGGACTTGAATTATGTGCTCTTGAAATTTGGGTTTCAATTCAGATAGTTCTTTCTTTTCAGTAGTCTTGACTTCAGGCTTGACTGGTTCAGGTGGCTTCCCACTATTATGTCTACCTTTTGTACAGCCCACAATGCTTAAGAAATCAGAAAAATCAGTTGTTCTTCTCTTACAGCAAGACCAACCCTTTAAAGCATCATGAAAGACTGGAACACCTGGGTGATATGTGCAAGCATCATCGGAATTGTTCTCGGGGTCGAAGCGCTGGCCGCAGCCCCGATTGTAGCACAGCAGGGCCATTGTCTCTTCCCACCTTTACGGGCAAGGCCCAGACACCCGGAACGGCAACACGGCGCGACCCACTCTGCTCTTGTCAACTTCTTGAATTGTTTCTTTTCTTTCAATTTCATTGATTTCAGCTCTGATTTTAATTATTTCCTGTCTTCTATTATATTTGGCATTGTTCTGTTCTTTTTCTAGGGCTTTGAACTGTAATGTTAGGTCATTTAGTTGTTGGCCTTTTCTTCTTTTCTTGAGTGCACTCTATGCAATGAATTTTTCTCTTAGTACTGCTGTCATAGCATCCCAGAGATTTTGATATGTTGTATTATTGTTCTCATTTACCTCTAAGAATTTTTTTATCTCCTCCCTGATGTCTTCTGCTATACATGCATCATTCGATAGTGTCCAGAATTTATAAAGAACTCAAAAAACTTTACACCAAGATTACAAATAACCCTCTCAATAAATGGGCTAAGGAAATGAACAGACACTTCACAGAAGATGGTCTGCAAGCAATCAACAGATACATGAAAAAATGTTCAACATCTCTAGTAATAACAGAAATGCAAATCAAACTACCCTAAGACTTTATCTCACCCCCAATTATAATGTCTATTATCAAGAATATAAGCAACAGTAGGTATTGGTGAGGATGTGGGGAAAAGGTACACTCATACATTGCTGGTGGGGGTTGCAAATTGGTACAGCCACTCTGGAAAGCAGTATGGAGATTCCTCAGAAAATTTGGAATGGAACCACCATTTGACCCAACTATTCCACTCCTCAGTTTATACCCAAAGGACTTAAAATCAGCATATGCTATGTGATGCAGTCACATCAATGTTCATAGCAGCTCAATTCACAATAGCTAGGTTGTGGAACCAAACAAGGTGCCCTTCAATTGATCAATGCATAAAGAAACTGTGGTATATATACACAATGGAATATTATGCCATAAAGAAGAATAAAATTATGGCATTTGCTGGTAAATGGATGGAGTTGGGTAATATCATGCTAAGTGAGATAAGCCAATCCCAAAAAAACAAGGCTGAATGATTTCTCTGATAAGTGGATGATTATACATAATGGGGGCAGGGAGGCAAGAACGAAGGAAGGATGGATTGTACAGAGGAAAATGAGGAGTGGGGAAATTGTGGAGGGGGAGGAAAGATAATAGAATGAGACAAACATTACCCTATGAACATGTATAGTTACACAAATGGTGTGACTCTACTTTGTGTACAACCAGAGAAACAAAAGTTATAACCCATTTGTGTACAATGAATCTAAATTTAAAAAAAGAAAGAAATGAAATGAAGGACTGGGGATGTGGCTCAGTGGTTAAGCACCCCTGGGTTTAATCTTCAGTACCAAAAACAAAAAATTAGACAAGGCACAAAGCAACTCAATGAGACCCTATCTCTAAATAAAATACAAAATAGGGAGATCCAAGATGGTGGACTAGAGGGAGGCTGCATTCCTTGTCACTCTGTAACTTGGGTTTCTACCAGAGGAAATCAGTTTCTCTGTGAGGCAGTGTTTGCTACTTATAAGTCCCCTACTGTTTACCCCATTAGTCCACTGCAATCACTCAGTCTGCCAGCATATTGACCACTTTTTGAGTGCAGATTGCTCACCGACTGCCGCCTGTCATCTGCCATTTGCCCGTTTGCCTGCCTCTTGCCTGCCCATCACCTGACTTTCACCTACTCATCACCCACTGCCCAAGATCCACCTGCCCATCATCCCCCAGTAGCCTGCAGACCAACCACAGACTGCCAACAGATCACCAGCTGCCTGCTGTTTCCTGGAAGTTCACTGTCACAGTACTCGTAGGTTTGGTTACACTTGGCTGCCCCCATTTTGAGACAACAGCCAGAACCTGTAGGACCCCTGGCCAGACTGACTGAGCCGTGTCTCCAGGACCCATCAGCCCAACTGCCTACTTCCTGCCTCCAACCCCCAGAATGACTGACTATGCCTTGCCTCCAGGACCCCCAGCCAACCACGCCCACACCTGGAGCTGCAGCTTCCCATTGCCAACACATTTGGAAGCCAGAGCGGCCATCTTGGATTATCCTGAATGCCGTATAGGTGGGGCAAATCCCATCCTGAGACACCTGCTGGAGACTTGAAGCTCATTGTCAGGTGCCTCTCATGCATCAGACTACTGAAGACTGGGAGGTTAGAATACTATGACTGTTATAGTGTAGTTTTTTTTTTTTTTTTCTTTTTTTCTCCTTTTTGAAATTTTTTAAGTTTTTATTTCTTTACTTTTCTTGTTCTATTTTCCTTTTGTTTACCTGTTCCCTCAGAGTCTCTTTCTCCCTTTTCTCATGCTAACAACCAACTTCTTTTGATTTCACTTTCACTCTTCCTATGGAGAACTTCTATATACTCTTTTCTTATCCCATTAACAGTTACAACCTACACCCCTCCCCTTTCTCTTTTTCATCCATTAGAAACTGTAGACCTTATTTAAAATCTATTTGTTATACTCTAAGTAATAATTGAATTCATCCTCTCTGTTTATCATGACAATATGGTGTTAACATCTTCATAGGGGCTATTTGGTTTAGGGCTGCATATTGTCTGTACTGGCCATTGCAAATATTGATCTGCCCCTTAAAGAAAAGGTTTTGGAAATCTGTAGGGCCACTATAAGCCTATGGGGGGAAACTACAATACCCCAGATCTGCACTGTTAGAGGGAAAGATACGTGAATAACATGAAAAAACAAGGGAAGAAAATGTTCCAAACAAACCTAGATTCTACATTAATAGAATCCAGTGACAGCATGATAGAAGAAATATCAGAAAAGGAGTTCAGAATATACATAATTAAAATGATTTGTGAAGCAAAGGATGAGATAAGAACAAATGCAGGCAATGAATGATCACTCCAATAAGCAGTTGAAAGAGCAACTGCAGGAAGCAAAAGATCATTTCAACAAAGAGATAGAGATTCTCAAAAACAAACAGAAATCCTTGAAATGAAGGAAACAATAAACCAAACTAAAAAACTAAATGGAAAGCATCACCAACTTACTAGATCATTTGGAAGACAACCTCAGACAATGAAGACAAAATATCTAATCTTGAAAATAAAGTTGACCAAACAAAGAAGATGGTAAGAAATCATGAACAAAACCTCCAACAACTATGGGACATCATGAAAAGATCAAATTTTAGAGTTATTGGGATTGAGGAAGGCACAGAGATACAAACCAAAGGAATGAACAACCTATTCACTGAAATAATATCAAAAAATTTCCCAAACTAAAGAATGAAATAGAAAGTCAACTACAAGAGGCTTACAGAACACCAAATGCACAAAATCACAAAAGATTCACACCAAGCACATTATAATGAAAATGCCCAACATACAAAATAAAGATAGGATTTTGAAGACTGTGAGAGAAAAACATCAGATTACATATAGGGGAAAACCAATACAGATATCAGCAGATTTCTCAGCCCAGACCCTAAAAGCTAGAAGGGCCTGGAACAATGTATTTCAAGCTCTGAAAGAACATGGTTGCCAACCAAGAATTCTATACCCAGAAAAACTAGCCTTCAGATTTGAAGATGAAATAAAACCCTTCCATGATAAAAAAAAAGTTAAAAGAATTTACAAATAGAAAGCCTGAGCTACAGAACGTTCTCAGCAAAATATTCCATGAGGAGGAAATGAAAAACAACAATGGAGGTCAGCAAAGGGAGGAACTACCTTAAAGGAAAAACCATTCAAAGGAGAAACCAAGTCAAATTAAAAACCAAAAATAAACCCAAATGACTGGAAATACAAATCATATCTCAATAATAACCCTAAAAGTTAAAGGCCTAAACTCATCAATAAAAAGACATAGACTGGCAGATTGGATTAAAAAGAAAGACCCAACAATACGCTGCCTGCAAGAGACTCATCTCATAGAAAAAGACATCCACATAGGGGTTTTCAAGATGGTGGCCTAGAGGGTGGCTGCATTTCATGTTGCTCCAGGACTCAGGATTCAAAAGAGGAGATATTGAGACATTTGGGACCAACTCAAAGCAGCCGGGTGACTCTCACCCGTTGGGAAGGCGTCCCGGGTGGGACGGTGGTCTCGGAACGCAGGGAACTTTGTGAAGTAGAGCTGCCGGCGAGACGTCCCTCCCCCCGCTGGAGCAGTGAACTCGGACAACTGGGAGCGGCGTAAAGGAGGCCGCTCAGCACAGCGCTGGGACTCGGAGCAACCACTGGGGCTCCAGCGGCTGCCCAGGGGAGGAGTGGCGAGGAGAGCTGTGTGGACTCAGAACACCGGGGCCTGCCCTGAGGAGGAGGAGGAGGAACGTGGCCGCTTGGATTCAGAGTGACAGCACCAGAGCTACGGGCGGTTGCCGGAGGGGAGGCCGCGCGGCGAGCTGTTTGGACTCAGAACGACTGCTTCTGAACACGGGGGCCTGCCCTGAGGACGAGAACGAGGAAGAGGAGCGCGGCCACTTGGATTCGGAGTGACTGCACCAGAGCTACGGGCGGTTGCCGGAGGGGAGGCTGCGCGGCGAGCTGTTTGGACTCAGAACGACTGCTTCTGAACACCGGGGCCTGCCCGGAGGAGTAGGAGGAGGAGGAGGAGGAGCGCGGCGGGTCGTTTGGATCGCAGTGACTGCATTAGCGCTCCAGGCGGCTGCTCAGAGGAGAAGGCGAGTGGTGAGTTGTTTGGACTTAAAGTGACAGCGCCTGAACACAGGGGGGCTGCCTGGAGGAGAAGCGTGGTGGGTCGCTTGGTCTTGAGTGGCCACACCAGAGCTCCGGGCGGTTGCCCAGAGGACCCGTGCAGCAGGTCACGTGGATTCAGAGCCACTCAGAGCGACCACTCCTGAACACCCGGGGGGTTATCTGGAGAAGGAGGAGGAACGGGGCAGGTCACTTCAACTCGGAGTGATTGATTGCCCAGGGCTACGGGTGGTTGGTGGGAGGTGGAGGCACGCAGTGAGTTTCTTGGACTCCTAGTGACTGCACCGGAATACTGGGCGGCTGTCTGGAGGAAGAGGCGTGTGGCGGGTCTCTGGGACTCAGAGCGATTGTACGGGGCCCCAGGTGGCTGCTCAGAGGAGGGGCCGCATAGCCAGGCGATTAGGTGCAGAGCAGGGTCCCAGGATCTAGGAGGCTTCTTGGTGGAAGAGCCGCACAGAGACAGGCTTAGGGTGGAGCGAAGGTTCCAGGCCTGCGGGCAGATTCTCTGAGGAGGGGCAGCCTAAGGAGATTCATCTGCGAAGGGTGAGGCTCCCAGGCCCAGGAGGTAGGGCCGGGCCCCTGGGAATGTTGCAGAGGAAGGCAGCCCAGCCAAGGCGGTAGCTGTAAATTGAGGGGAACCTCTAGGAGGGAACTGACCAGCGAGACCTCCCCACCGGGTGAGTCTTCCCTGCCGGGTGAGGTTTCCCCACAAGGACGGTAAAACCAGAGACTCAGGCCCAACAGGCCTTGCCTCAGCCCGCAGCCTAGGTCCCCTTTGGATGACCATTGGTCAACAAGTGGAGGCACCTCTGCCCACTAGCAGGGATTATACCCCACCTGAAGGCCACCACTCCTAGAGAGGCAGCTTCCTTGTGGAGCACCGCATTATCAACTTCCTCCAAGACTTCAGCCTACTGAAGGCTAAGGGGGATATATATAGAAATCTTCAGGGACATTGTAAGTCAATAGAGGAAATCTGCAATATCTCAGCAGTCCACTGATACCTGAACAATATGCGAAAACAAGGAAAGAAAATGCTTGCAAACAAATCTAGATGTTACATCAATAAAACCCAATGACAGCATGGCAGAAGAAATGACAGAAAAGGAGTTCAGAATGTACATAATTAAAATGATCAGAGAAGCAAACGATGAGATGAAAGAGCAAATGCAAGCATTGAATGATCGCACCAATTGACAGTTAAAAGAGCAAATACAGGAAGCAAAAGATCATTTCAATAAAGAGTTAGAGATATTGAAAAAAAGCCAAACAGAAATCCTTGACATGAAGGAAACAATAAACCAAATTAAGAACTCCATAGAAAGCATATCCAATAGGATAGAACACCTGGAAGACAGAACCTCAGACATTGAAGACAAAATATTTAACCTTGAAAACAAAGTTGAACAAACAGAGAAGATGGTAAGAAATCATGAACAGAATCTACAAGAACTATGGGATATCATGAAAAGGCCAAATTTAAGAATTATTGGGACTGAGGAAGGCCTAGAGAAACAAGCCAAAGGAATGAACAATTTATTCAATGAAATAATATCAGAAAATTTCCCAAATCTGAAGAATGAAATGGAAAATCAAGTTCAAGAGGCTTATAGGACTCCAAATACACAAAATTACAACAGACCCACACCAAGGCACATTATAATGAAAATACCTAACATACAAAATAAAGACAGAATTTTAAAGCTGTGAGAGAAAAGAACCAAATTACATTCAGGGGGGAGCCAATACATATCAGCAGATTTTTCAATCCAGACCCTAAAAGCTAGAAGGGCCTGGAACAACATTTTTCAAGCCCTGAAAGAAAATGGATGCCAACCAAGAATCTTATACCCAGCAAAACTTACCTTCGAATTTGACGATGAAATAAAATCCTTCCATGATAAACAAAACCTAAAAGAATTTACAAAAAGAAAGCCAGCATTACAGAACATTCTCAGCAAAATATTCCATGAGGAAGAGATGAGAAACAAAGAAGCAAATCAGCAAAGGGAGGAATTATCCTAAAGGAATTGTCAAATAAAGGAGGAAACAAGTTGTGTCAAACAAATAAATAAATAAAATTTAAAAAATGAACCATATGAACGGGAAACGAAGTCATATCTCAATAATAACCCTGAATGTTAATGGCCTGAATTCATCAAATCAAAAGACATAGACTGACAGATTGGATTAAAAAGAAGGATCCAACAATAGGTTGCCTGCAAGAGACTCACCTCATAGAAAAAGATACCCATAGACTAAAGGTGAAAGGATGGGGAAAAACATACCATGCACATGGACTCAGCAAAAAAGCTGGAGTATCCATCCTCATTTCCAATAATGTGGACTTCAAGCCAAAGTTAGTCCGAAGGGATAAAGAAGGTCATTTCATACTGCTTAAGGGAAGCATAAATCAGCAAGATATAACAATCATAAACATCTATGCCCCCAAACAGTGGCTCATCCATGTATGTCAAACAAATCCTTCTCAATTTCAGAAACCAAATAGACCATAACACAATAATACTAGGTGATTTTAACACGCCTCTCTCACCACTGGACAGATCTTCCAGACAAAAATTGAACCAAAGAAACCATAGATCTCAATAACACAATCAATAATTTAGACTTAACGGACATTTATAGAATATACCATCCAACCAGGAGCAAATACACTTTCTTCTCAGCAGCACATGGATCCTTCTCTAAATAGACCATATATTATGCCACAAAGCTAATGTTAGCAAATACAAGAAGATAGAGACACTACCATGTATTCTATCAGATCATAATGGATTGAAGTTAGAAATAAATGAAAGAGTAAAACACAGAAACTATTCCAACATCTGGAGATTAAACAATATGCTATTATATGATGAATGGATAACAGAAGATATTAGGAAGGAAATTTAAAAATTCTTAGAGGTAAATGAGAACAAAGAAACATCATATCAAAATCTCTGGGACACTATGAAAGCAGTACTTAGAGGGAAATTTATTTCATGGAGCGCATTTAATAAAAGAAGTAAAACTCAACAAATAAACGACCTAACACTACAGCTCAAAGCCCTAGAAAAAGAAGAACAGAACAGCACCAAAAGTAGTAGAAGACAGGAAATAGTTAAACTCAGAGCTGAAATCAATGAAATTGAAACAAAAGAAACAATACAAAAAATTGACAAAATAAATAGTTGGTTCTTCGAAAAAATAAACAAAATTGATAAACCTTTAGCCACATTAACAAAGACGAGAGAAAACCCAAATCACTAAAATTCGGAATGAACAAGGAAATATCACAACAGACACGATTGAAATACAAAACATAATTAGAAGCTATTTTGAAAATCTATACTCCAACAAAATAGAAAATTTCGAAGACATCAACAGGTTTCTAGAGACATATGAATTGCCTAAACTGAACGAGGAGGACATAAACAATTTAAATAGACCAATTTCAAGTACTGAAATAGAAGAAGTCATCAAAAGCCTACCAACAAAGAAAAGTCTGGGACCAGATGGGTTCTCAGCCGAGTTCTACAAAACCTTTAAAGAAGAGCTCATTCCAATACTTCTCAAAGTATTCCATAAAATAGAAGAGGGAGGGAACCCTCCCAAACTCATTCTATGAAGCCAATATCACACTGATACCTAAACCAGACAGAGACTCATCAAGGAAAGAAATTTCAGACCAATATCCTTAATGAAACATCGATGCAAAAATTCTCAACAAAATTTTAGCAAATCGCATACAAAAACATATTAAAAAGATAGTGCACCATGATCAAAGTGGGTTTCATCCCAGGGATGCAAGGTTGGTTCAACATCAGGAAATCAATAAACGTAATTCACCATATTAATAGACTTAAAGTCAAGAACCACATGATTATTTCAATAGATGCAGAAAAAGCATTTGATAAAATACAGCACCCCTTCATGCTCAAAACACTAGAAAAAATAGGGATAGTGGGAACATTCCTTAACATTGTAAAGGCCATTTATGCTAAGCCCATGGCTAATATCATTCTAAATGGTGAAAAACTGAAAGCATTCCCTCTAAAAACTGGAACAAGGCAGGGATGCCCTCTTTCACCACTTCTATTCAACATCATTCTTGAGACTCTGGCCAGAGCAATTAGACAAACCAAAGAAATTAAAGGGATACGAATTGGAAAAGAAGAACTCAAACTTCCCTGTTCGCTGATGACATGATTCTATATTTAGAGGAACCTGGAAATTCCACCAGAAAACTCTTAGAACTCATAAGTGAATTCAGTAAAGTAGCAGGTTACAAGATCAATGCCCATAAATCCAACGCATTTTTATACATAAGTGATGAATCTTCAGAAAGAGAAATTAGGAAAACTACCCCATTCACAATAGCTTCGAAAAAAATAAAATACTTGGGAATCAATCTCACAAAAGAGGTGAAAGACCTCTACAATGAGAACTATACAACACTAAAGAAAGAAATTAAAGAACACCTTAGAAGATGGAAAGATCTTCCATGTTCTTGGATAGGAAGAATTAATATTGTCAAAATGGCCATACTGCCTAAAGTGCTATACAAATTCAATGCAATTCCAATTAAAATCCCAATGACGTACCTTACAGAAATAGAGCAAAGCAATCATGAAATTCATCTGGAAGAATAAGAAACCCAGAATAGCTAAAGCAATCCTTAGCAGGAAGAGTGAAACATGGGGTATTGCAATACCAGATCTTCAACTCTACTACAAAGCAATAGTAACAAAAACGGCATGGTATTGGTACCAAAATAGAAGGTAGATCAATGGTACAGAATAGAGGACACGGACACAAACCCAAATAAATATAATTTTCTCATACTAGACAAAGGTGCCAAAAATTGCAATGGAGAAAAGATAGCCCTCTTCAACAAATGGTGCTTGGAGAATTGGCAATCCATATGCACAGAATGAAACTAAACCATATCTCTCACCATGCACGAAACTAAACTCAAAATGGATTAAGGACCTGGGAATCAGACCAGAGACCCTGCAGATTATAGAAGAAAAAAGTAGGTCCAAATCTTCACCTTGTTGGTCTAGGATCAGACTTCCTTAACAGGACTCCCATAGCACAAGAAATAAAAGCTAGAATCAACCACTGGGATAGATTCAAAGTAAAAAGCTTTCTCTCAGCAAAGGAAACTATCAGCAATGCGAAGAAAGAGCCTACAGAGTGGGAGAATATCTTTGCCAATCATACTTCAGATAGAGCACTAATCTCCAGAATCTATAAAGACTCAAAAAACTCTACTCCAAGAATTCAAATAATCCAGTCGACAAATGGGCTAAGGAAATGAATAGACACTTCACAGAAGAAGATCTACAAGCAATCAACAAACATATGGAAAAATGTTCAACATCTCTAGTAATAAGAGAAATGCAAATCAAAACCACCCTAAGATTCCATCTCACCCCAATTAGAATGGCGATTATCAAGAATACGAGCAACAACAAGTGTTGGCGAGGATGTGGGGAGAAAGGTACACTCATACATTGCTGGTGGGGGCTGCAAATTAGTGCAGCCACTATGGAAAGCAGTGTGGAGATTCCTTAGAAAACCTTGGAATGGACCCTCCATTTGACCCAGCTATCCCACTCCTTGGCCTATATCCAAAGGACTTAAAATCAGCATACTACAGAGATACAGCCACATCAATGTTCATAGCTGCTCAATTCACAATAGCCAGACTGTGGAACCAACCTAGATGCCCTTCAATTGATGAATGGATAAAGAAACTGTGGTATATATATATACAATGAATATTACTCAGCCCATAAAGAATGATAAAATTATGGCATTTGCAGGCAAATGGATGAAATTGGAGAATATCATGCTAAGTGAGATAAGCCAATCTCAAAAAGCCAAAGGACAAATGATATCGCTAATAAGTGGAGGATGACACATAATGGGGGGAGGGAAGGGTTAGTGTTAGTGTTAGAGTTAGGGTTAGGGAGGGGGGCAAGTATGGAGGAAGGAAGTACTGTATAGAGGGTAAAGAGGGGTGGGAGGGGTGGGGGGAAGGGAAAAATACAGAATGAATCAAACAACATTACTCTATGTAAATTTATGATTACACAAATGGTATGCCTTTACGCCATGTACAAACAGAGAAACAACATGTATCCCATTTGTTTACAATAAAAAAAAAAAAAAGACATCCACAGACTAAAAGTGAAAAGATGGGGAAAAAACTACCATGCACACGAACTCTGTAAAAAAAGCGGGGGTTTCCATCCTTATATCAGATAAAGTGGACTTCAAGCCAAAGTTAGTCAGAAGGGATAAAGAAGGACCATTTCATACTGCTTAAGGGAACCATAAATCAGGAAGACATAACAATCGTAAATATTTATGCCCCAAACAATGGTGCAATCCCTGTACATCAAACAAATCCTTCTCAATTCCAGGAAACAAATAGACCACAACACAATAATTCTGGGTGACTTTAACACACCACTATCACCACTAGATAGATCTTCCAAACAAAAACTAAGCAAAGAAACCATAGAACTCAATAACACAATCAATAACCTAGACTTAACAGACATATTCAGAATATTCACTCCCTGAACAAGTGAATTCACTTTCTTCTCAGCAGCACATGGATCCTTCTCTAAAACAGGCCATATGTTATGCCACAAAGCAGCCCTTAGGAAATGCAAAAAAATAGAGATACTGCCTTGTGTTCTATCAGATCATAATGGAATGAAATTAGAAATCAATGACAAAATACAAAACAGAAACTACTCCAACACCTGGAGACTAAATAATATGCTATTGAATGAAGCATGGATAACAGAAAACATCAGGGAGGAGATAAAAAAATTCTTAGAGGTAAATGAGAATGATGATACAGCATATCAAAATCTCTGGGACACTTTGAAAATTCAAAGAGGAAAATTCATAGCATGGAGTGCATTCAAGAAAAGAAGAAAAAGCCAACAACAAAATAACCTAATATTATATCTCAAAACCCTAGAAAAAGAACAGAACAATTCCAAAAGTAGTAGAAGACAGGAAATAATTAAAATCAGAGCTGAAATCAATGAAATTGAAACAAAAGAAACAATTCAAAAAAGTGACAAAACAAAAAGTTCTTTGAACTTTTGATCTGCTGATATTTGTATTGGTTTTCCCCTATATGTAATCTGATGCTTTTCTCTCACAGTCTTCAAAATCCTATCTTTATTTGTATGTTGGGCATTTTCATTTTGGTTCTTTGAAAAAGTAAACAAAATAGATAAAACCTTAGCCACACTACAAAGAGGAGAGAGGAAAACTCAAATTACTAAAATTCATGATGAAAAGGAAATATCGTGACAGACACCACTGAAATACATAACATAATGAGAAGCTACATTGAAAATCTATACTCCAACAAAATAGAAAATATCAATGACATTGACAAATTTCTAGAGACATGTGATCCTTCCAAACTGAACCAGGAGTTCATACACAATTTAAACAGATCAATTTCAAGCAGTGAAATAGAAGAAAGCCATCAAAAGCCTTCCAACCAAGAAAAGCCCAGGACCAGACAGATTCTCAGTTGAGTTTTATAAGAGCTTCAAAGAAGAGCTCATTCTAATACTCCTGAAAGTATTCCAGGAAATAGAAAAGGAGGAAACCCTTCCAAACTCATTCTATGAAACTACTATCACTCTGATACCAAAGCCAGACAAAGATACGCTGAGGAAAGAAAACTTCAGACCAATATCCCTAATGAACACAGATGCAAAATTCTAACAAAATTCTGGCAAATTGCATACAAAAACATATTAAGAAAATAGTGCACCAAGATCAAATTGGGGTTCATCCTGGGGATGCAAGGTTGGTTCAACATTCAGAAATCAATAAATGTAATTCATCACATCAATAGACTTAAGGTTAAGATCACAATTATTTCAATTGATGCAGAGAAAGCATTCGACAAAATATAGCACCCCTTCATGCTCAAAACACTAGAAAAAATAGAGATAGTAGAACATACCTCAACATTGTAAAGGCTATTTTATGCTAAGCCCACAGCCAACATCATTCTTAATGGAGAAAAACTGAAAGTATTCCCTTTAAAAACTGGAACAAGAAGGGATGCCCTCTTTCACCACTTCTACTTACACCATCCTTGAAATACTAGTCAGAGCAATTAGACAGACTAAAGAAATTAAAGGGATATGAATAGGGAAAGAAGAACTCAAACTGTCACTATTTGCTGATGACATGATTCTATATTTGGAGGATCCAAAAAAATTCCACCAGAAAACTTCTAGACCTCATAAATGAATTCAGCAAATAGCAGGATATAAAATCAGCATGCATAAATCTAAAGCATTTTTATTCATAAGCAATGAATCATCTGAAAGGGAAATGAGGAAAACAACTCCATTCACGATAGACTCAAAAAAAATAATAAAATACTTGGGAATCGTCTAACAAGAGGTGAAAGATCTCTACAATGAAAACTACAGAACATTAAAGAAAGAAATTGAAGAAGACCTTAGAAGATGGAAAGATCTCCCATGTTCTTGGATTGACAGAATTAATATTATCAAAATGGCCACACTTCTAAAGGCACTATACGGATTTAACACAATTCCAATTAAAATCCCAATGACATGTCTCATAGAAATAGAGAAAGCAATCATGAAATTCATCTGGAAGAACAAAAGACCCAGAATAGCCAAAGCAATCCTGGGCAGGAAGAGTGATGCAGGAGGTATCACAATACCAGACTGCAGAGACATGTTTGGGTAGCCCTAGGATGGCGGCTGGCATTGAGCCAAGAGGTGACGCATAGTTAGTGTTAATATGGCGTGATCTACTTTTGCCTGATTAGTTAATGTCTCCTTTGTGCTAGTGGTCAACAGATATTACTCATTCTTTCTTGATTGGTACCGAGGGGCATGCTTCAATTGTGCTAATCCTAAGATGATTGGCTGCCTTAGGTATATAGGACATTCTCTTCACCTGGGCAGGGGTTGCAGGTTGTAGACGTAGGCTGCATGCCACATGGTGCACTTCCAAGAAGTGACCCACCTTAAGAAGCAGTAGACCTTTAATAAGCATAGCCACTCTGAAAGAGTAGCATTCTCTAAAATTAAGCAAAGTCTCTTTTCCTCTAAGCAAAGTCTTTCTTCCTCTCAAAGCCTCTCTTCCTCTAAAACTAAAAGTAAGCAAGCCTTTCTTCCTCTATAAACTAGCGAACAAGTAACAAGCAAAGAAGTAGCCCAGATAAGATAATAGAAGTAGTTCAGTTCCAGTCCACCTCCAATAAATTACCACAAGATTGTTGCTGCAGGCGGCAACACCAGACCTTAACTCTAATAGAGCAATGGTAACAAAAATGGCAGGGGACTGGCACCAAATAGACAGGTAGACCAATGGTACAGGATAGGAGACACGGAGACATACCCACATAAGTACAGTAACCTCATTCTAGACAAAGGTGCCAAAAACCTAGAGTGGAGAAAAGATAGCCTCAACAAATGGTGCTGGCAAACTGGAAATCCATATGCAGTTAAATGAAATTAAACCCCTATCTCTCACTCTGCACAAACTCAACTCAAATGGATCAAGGATCTAGGAATTAGACCTGAGACCCTTCACCAAATAGAAGAAAAAGGTAGGCCCAAATCTCTATCACGTTGGCTTAGGACCAGAATTCCTTAAACAAGACCCAGAGAACAGAGATAAAAGCAAGAATCAATAAATGAGCTGGATTCAAACTAAAAGTTTTTTCTCAACAAAGGAAATGATCAATAATGTGAAAAGAGAGCCTACCAAAGTGGGAGAAAATCTTTTCCACACACACTTCGACAGAGCATTCATCTCCAAAGTTTATAAAGAACTTAAAAAACTTTACATCAAAATACAAGAACCCAATCATAAATGGGCTAAGGAAATGCAGACACTTCACATGAAGAAGATATACAGGTAATCAACAATATATGAAAAAGTGCTATCATCCCTAGTAATTAGAGAAATGCAAATTTAAAACCACCCTAAGATTTCATCTAACTCCAATTAAAATGGCTATTATCAAGAACACAAAGCAATAAGTGTTGGTGTGGATGTGGGGGGAAAGGTACACTCATACATTGCTGGTGGAGTTGCAAATTGGTACAGTCACTCTGGAAAGCAGTATGGAGATTCCTTAGGAAACTTAGAATGGAACCACCATTTGACCCAGCTATTCCACTCCTCAGTTTATACCCAAAGGATTTAAAATCAGCATACTACAGTGATACAGTCACATCAATGTTCATAGCAGCTCAATGCACAATAGGTAGACTGTGGAACCAACCTAGATGCCCTTCAATTGTTGAATGGATAAAGAAATCATGGTATATATACACAAAGGAATATTACTCACCTATAAAGAATAAAATTATAGCATTTGCTGGTAAATGGATGAAGTTGGAAAATATCATGCTAAGTAAAATAGGCCAAGCCCAAGAAACTGAAATCCGATGTTACTCTGATAAGTTGATGATGATACATAAGGAGGAGGTGCAGTGGGGGTGGGGAAGAAAAGAATGAAGGAACTCTGGATGGTGTAGAGGAAAATGGGGTGGGAGGGGTGGAGAAGGAAAGATAATAGAATGAGACAGACAATATTACCCTATGTATATGAATGATTACATGAATGGTGTGAATCTACATTTTGTACAACCATAGAAATGAAAAGGTGTACCCCATTTGTGTACAATGAATCAAAATGCAGTCTGTAAAAATTTTTTTAAATTAAAGAAAAAAATATTTAAAAAATAAAATACAAATAGGGCTGGGGATGTGGCTCAGTGGTCAAGTGTCCTCAAGTTCAATCCCTAGTAACCCCCCCCCAAAAAAAAAAAAAAAATTAAGACCACCCCAAGATCCCATTTCTCACTTGTTAGTTTAGCAAATATCCTAATGTTTGCCAACACTGTGGGGTAACATTCTTTCATGGTGCTGGTGGAATACAGGGTAAAGCCTCCTTGGAGACCAAGGACACGTTGGAGGAGCTCACCGGCTGGTTATTCTGATCTGATCATAACTCACTGTGCACAGGAATTGAAATGCCAGGAAGAGGCTGGGTGGAGCTCAGGGCAGAGCATTTGCCTGGCACATGGGAGGCCCTGGACTCCATCCCTAGCCCTGCAGAGTAAGTGCTACCCTCTTCCCCATAAATAGGTACAATTACTGTGTGTCAATTGAAATCTGCATATTGATTTTTTTTTTAAATCTCTCGAGAGAATCTGGCAATGTCAAGGTGAACTTGCCCTTTGACCCAGCAATCCCACTTCTAGGCTTCTGTCCCAAAGACACACAGAAATAGGACTGTGTGGATGTTCCTCCTTACCGAGGTCATAGGTGAAATACAAACACAGCGGGGACTGTCGACATGGTGGTGACCAGGGTACTGGTGGTCAACCCTACCACATCCATGGAGAGTGCCACACAGAGACACATGTGTGCGACGTATTGTGTCATGACCTCTGAGACCCGAGGAAAGTGAGTAGAGCAAGATGCCAATCGGCCTGGGCTCGTCCACCAGCTTTCGTGCAATAAGGAGAGAAATGAACACACATGTTCATTTGTTCATATTTTCCAAAACAGTAAATTAAAAAAAAAAAATTTCCCTTAAAAGGGGGCATATCAAGAACATTTGTGGACCAGTGGCTCAGGAGGCTGAGGGCGGAGGATCTCGAGTTCAAAGCCAGCCTCAGCAATTTATCAAGGCCCTAAGCAACTCAGGAGACCCTGTCTCTAAATAAAATATAAGGGCTGGGGATGTGGCTCAGTGGTTAAGTGCCCCTGGGTTTAATTCCCAGTACCAAAAAACATAAATAAGTAAATACCACTCTGTGGAAATGTCTATTTTATGTGGTACTGAGGTGCTTTATCACTGAGCTCCATTCCCAGACCTTTTTGCTTTTATTTTGAGACAAGGTCTTGCTCAGTTGCTTAGGGCGGCCTTGAACTTGAGATCCTCCTGCCTCAGCCTCCCTAGTCACTGGGATTACAGGCATAGACCACCCACCTAGCAAAAATAACTATTTAATTTTGCTGTGCTCCACTGCTGATCTGCATCCTCTGCCCTTTATATATATATATATATTTTTTTTTTTTTTTTTTAAGGTGGGGGTCCAAGTTGACCAGGCTGACCTCAAATTTGTGATGCTCCTCCATCAACCTCCTGAGTCCCTAGGATTACAAGGGTGTGCCACTGTGCCCAGAAAAATTTTTAAATTTTAAAAATAAAGATGCGTAAACTGCGGACTAGAAGTGAGCTGTCTGCACAAGGCCTCCTCTGCAGGCCAGAAAGGAGAGAAAGGGAAGCCACCACACAGAAGGCTTCCAGCTCTGATCAGGGAAATTCAGGATTCGCGTGGCCAGGAGCCAGGACAGTCAGAGGCCACTATGAAAGGGCAAATGGCCCTCCTGGGCCTTGACTCACAGCTTAAGACCACTGAAAGATCCCACCTTAGCTCAGTTTATCCAACACGAAATGTGCCTCATTCACCACCAGGTGCATCATGAGCACCAAGGTGCATTCATTCCACCCATCCTTACCTCTGGGCCCAAGTGCACCTAAATCCAATTAGCATCCTAAACCCCAGGCGCCCCCGCAAGCCAAGACAGCTCGCTCCTTTCTTTCCTTCTCGAGAGCCAGGCTGACTTCTGGGAGCAGTGCCTTCCGTTTGCCTGTATAGTCATACCCCAGTGACTCGATTTTGTCTCAATCATCACCCAGTCAAATTTCCCAGTGTCCCACATCACAGGGAGAACATGATGAGTGTAAGAATGAGGCTAAAGTTTATAGCAAGCAAACACTTCCAACCTTTAACCCAGGCCAGAGTCAGCTCCCCACAGGGCAGATTTTATAAGTTGCTATCAGTATGGAATTCTTTGGGCTGTAATAGCAAAAAAAAAAAAAAAAAAACAATCCTAACACCCGCTCAGCACAGTAGTGCCTGCCTGTAATCCCAGTGACTGGGGAGGCTGAGACGGGAGGATGGCAAGTTAAGGGCCAGCCTCAACGACTTTGCAAAACCTTGTATCTGTCTTAAATTTAAAAATAAATAATAAATAAGTGATGGTGGCTGGAGGTGTAGCTCAGTGGTGAAATACCTGTGGTTCAATCCCTGGTATGAAAAAAAAAAAAAAAAAGGCAGCAGAAAGAAATTCAATTTGTACTTATTTTTAAAACTCCAGAAGACGGCGGTCTAGGGATGTTCAGTGGCCCAGGCGAGTCTAAACATCAGGCCCCCCCAGCCAGCAAAACCCAACTGTGGGCAATACTTCCAGGTCTCTCAACAGCTAAATGAAAGTCAAGAAAGAAACGAAGGAGCTGCCTATAGGTAAAGGATGCTTAAAAACTGAAGAAAGTTGTTGTAATGACGGAAGAAGAAACCATGCTGTTAAATAGTGGTAAGGACTGCTTCAAATGCCTTGGCTGTTCTCTTCAATTGAGTGAAGACAGAAAGAAAAATGAGTCCTCAAACCCCAGCAACAGGATTCACACAAAACCTGGGCAGCCCTGCTTCTAAAACTAACTCTAGTCCCCAGAAGACATTCCTGCCTTGGACAAAAAACACTAATGGGAGCCAGGGTGACAGTGCTCACCCGCAATCCCAGCGACTTGGGAGACTGAGGCAAGGAGGATCTCAAATTCAAGGCCAGCCTGGGAAACTTAGACGCGTCCTCACAATAAAAAGGGCTGGGAATGGAGCTCAGTGGTGAAGAGCTTCGGGGTTCAATCCCCAGTAAAATGAACAAAAAAGTGTATCCCGAAGAAATTACGATTGCATTTATCAAGAGAAAAAGATATTCCTACCTGGGCAGCAGGCGTGATTCTGTGGCACAGGCAAAAATAAAATAAATAAATAAATAAATAAATAAATAAAAATAACCCTAAACAGAATAGAAATAGGATAAATTGTCAGTCTTTCTGGAGTTTGAGGAATTCATCAACTATAAAATGGTACCCATCACAACAGAACAGTTATTTGCTACGTTAATTAAATCTTTAAACCTGACAAGCTTAATATTGAAACAGTTCTTGAATTTCCTGACAAGGAGAATAAAAAATCTTCCTCAAACTGAAGACAGAATGCCAAGGAAATTAAGACTGATATTCTCTGGCTAAGCACAGCCTAGCTAAATGCTGCATAGGTCTGTCACCTGGCTTTTGTTTCTGTAAATTGTAACCACTTCTGTGGCCCCAGGAGAAGAAATCTACTGTTTCTCTTCAGTTTGATCAAAAGTGCATGAAATGTTTTCCTTTTTCCTATTCACCTATTTTCTTATGCCTGGAGGACACTTGACCAAATTCCACTACCCGGGATCCCTGGGCTAGGCTGGCCCATACTAGGAAGAATGGAAGCGGCCATCAGGAAGTCGTTTTAATTTCAGAGGGGTGCATTTCAATCCCTTGGAGTCCAAAGTCCAGTCCTCCTGAATTCCCAGGGCATCATTGCGGTCCTCAACTGAGCACCTAACCCTCTTGGGCACATCCCTCGGCAACCTAGCCTCTTGCTGTTCGACTTAAACCTTCTGCAGAACAGGGTTTCCTTTGACAAACCGCATAATGGACCTGGTGACCTGAGACTTGTGTCCACTCCCAAACTCAGCCCAGTTCACCCTCTGTGCTGTGAAAGCCAGAAAGATGTATAAAACCATAAAAATCCACCAAAATCACTAGTGCTTAATCGCCAAGTGACTTTCAGTTCCTGTGTTAAAACATATTAACTGAAAATTTGGAGTAATGCCAACAGATGGGCAGATACCTGCCATTCAAAAGAGCTGTTACTCACTGTTCTCAAGAGGTGGGGGTTGCCCCGTGCAGTAGGGGTGCTCCCAGAAGCACCAGACCGGCAGAGGGAACAGTGGGCCACAACCTTTATTGAAATGTCCCCGGGAAGGAACAGGTGCAGCAGGTTAGAAATGGCCAGTTTGAAGAATGTCAGCGCGCTCTGGGCATGAGGGCTGCGCCTGTTTGGTACCACTAGCCCCGGGTGATTAGGGCAGGTGGGGAGTTGAGCCACACAGAGCAGGTGTGGGGCATGGCCTGGGGACACTTTGAAAGGCAGAGTTGCCGCTAATTGCTTACCATCGCTAGGAACTGACTAACCTTCAGCGGGGCTGCCGTCAGAGCTTCCGGGCTCAGCAAACCCCCAGCGGCAGGAGCAGCAGAGTGCTGAAAATAAAAGACACAATTCATACTACACGACTTGGCTTTTCTGCTACATTTGATCTACCTTGTATCTCACTTGCTGCAACTTCTTAGCACCTGCGGTCTTCTCCCAGCACCCTACCCGGCCCTTCTCCTTCTTTCCTGGTTTCTAAGCTTACATCATCTGGTTAGCGAGGCTTCTCATGCTGCACGGTCTCCTTGACTATGAGGGGACCCACCGTTTCAGCTGGTCATTCCCAAATCTCCGGTTCTCTCCCCACATCTCTCCTGACCTCAAGACCCTATAGCCAACTTCCCATGTCTGCACCTGGGTGTCTCACCTGAAACCTTATCAAATCCTAAAGCACGTTTGATCATCTCTGATGCCAGGTGCCTCCTTCCTTCTCTCCCTCTCTCCTCTCCTCCTCTGCTGGTATTTTTGTGAGCGAGAACCACAGTCCATCTGGGACTCAGGCCAGGAACCTGGGGGTCATCCAATCTCTCTGTCTTCAAAAAGTTATCAAGACTTTTAAAATATGTTCCAACTGGTCACTCTTTGCCATCCCCACTCCAATTGATTAATAAGTAAATTAAATAATCACAATCATTAATAATTGAATACATAGTGCATGAATTATCATCGCTGCTCTTCCTCTCTGACTTGTGTTTTTGCAGTACGTTCTGGATCAGTCGTATTCCAATCAGAGACAGAACACACCAGATGTTTTAACAGAGAATTTACTATGTAGAACTTAATATCAGGACGCCATGACACATGCATGTAATCTCAGTGGCTCAGGAAGCTGAGGTAGGTGGATCACAAGTTTGAGGCCAGCCTTGGCAACTTAATATGGCTCTCAGCAACTTATTGAGACACTGTCTCAAAATAAAAAATAAAAAGGACTGGGCATGCGGCTCAGTGGTAAGGGGCCATGAGTTCAATCCCCAGTACAAAAAAAAAAAAAAATTATCTAGATCATTGGAAAGGCCACAAGAGAACACCAAGCAATGGTTCTCAAACTTCAGGACCATCACCCAGAGGGCTTGTTAAAATGCAGACTGCTGAGCCCCCTTCCCAGAGTCTCTGACATTTGTGTTGTTAACAAGTTCTCCCGTGCTGCTTTTCCTGGTGTTGGGTGGACACACTTTGAGAAACCACTGCTCTCACAGACTTTAGATACAGCAGCTGCAGGAAGCAGTCATTTCTCAGAACTGGAGAACAAGGTGGGGAAGGTGCCCTCGCAGATGGCTGCTGTGTTCCCAAAGCAGCTGCTTTTGCAGGTTGGAAAACTACAAAGTGGTTTCAGTGGCTGTCACCAGAACACAGAGGCGTTGCTGGGGTAACACTCAGGACCACAGGCAGACAGGAAGAAGCAAAGCTTCTGCCTGAGGGGACCCGCAAACCTGGAAGCAGCTCCCAGATGTGGACCTGTCAGTGCTAAAAGCAGGAAAGTTCTGGGCCAACTGGGATGAGCCGATTACCCTAACTCTGCAGTCTTCTAGCACGCCCTCTCGCCAGGGCCCAACAAAGCCATAAGACATCAGGCACCGCAGTGCAGAGCATGGGGGGGAGGTTTGGAGTAGGGACAGTTACTTCATTATGTATACTGACTCCTCTCAGTTCCAGCCCCCTGGGCTGCCATCAAGAGAAGCTTTATAAATGGATAAAACATGCTATTTCAGATTCTTGCCAAAAATCGTTTAATAGTTGCCTACCAGTCAATCAAGATGAAATGCTAGCTGGACATGGTGATGCACGCCTGTAATCCCAGCAGCTCAGGAGGCTGAGGCAGGAGGATCACCAGTTCAAAGCCAGCCTCAGCATCTTAGCGAGGCCCTGAGCAACTTGGCAAGACCCTGCCTCTAAAAATATTAAAAAGTTGGGGATGTGGCTCAGTGGTTATTCACCCCTGGGTTCAATCACCAATATAAAAAGAAAAAGATGAAACTTCAACTTTTTAGGCAACATAAGGGACTCTTCAAAGTTACCTTCACTTACAGTCCAGTCTTACCTCCTCCAGAAATATATAAATCCTTGGATTTCTTAAAGGAAATCATATTGTCAAGTTTCTGTGCTTTGGTTACTCTAGTCTCTCACCTGGTTGAAAGGCAGAAAAAAAAAAAAGTCAGAATTTGTCCTTTCCCTTTAGGAATGAAAACTTCCAATTGGTGAGATGTTAGCTGAATTTGAAGGCCAAAGAAAATCTCAAAACAAATGTATTTTGAATTACACCATAGTTACTGTTCTCAAGCTTCTGACACCCAGAGAGAAAAAAGATAAGAATGCTTCCAGTGTTAATGAAATGTGTGAGTTTTTCTTTCCTGTTAAAGATATTTATACTTGAAATCTTCTTAAGACTTGAAACAGCTTTAACCAAATTCCATAAGTGAAAAGCAATGGGGTTGGAAACTAGAGATGATTTATAAAAGCATATCAGAGGACAAAGAAATGACTCTGCAGCAGTTTACAAAGCTTTTTCTTAAATTCAAAGGCTATCAAGTCTGTGTGGTCCTGTAGGTTAAGAGAGTGATTTGGGTTTTTCTTTCACTGTAACACTTTCTGTTTCAATCAAATGATTTTAGACAAATCTTGATTTGTTTTCTCCAGCATGCATTCCTTTGAGAAATGCAATCTAATGCAACTCTGGATTCTTTCTGGAACTTGCTGAATCCAGCATTTCCCTCCAGTGGGTGGATTACAATTGTTTGCATGACTCTCTTTCAAGTATGCTGAACCTTGTCTTTGGGCAGAAATTGTGGCTTTTGATCTTTGGACTTCATATTTTTAACATAATATCTTTCCTAGTATGTAAGTCTGATTTTCTGTTGCTATTAAAAAATACCCAAGGCAGGGATTTATTAAAAGTTGGTTTAGGGTTGGGATTATAGCTCGGTGGTACAGTGCTTGCCTAGCATGCATAAGGCCCTGGGTTTGATCCCTGGCATGTGTGACATGCGTGCCCACACACACACACACACACCACACACACACACACATTTATTAGCTTGGTTTTTGGAGGCTGAAAGTCCAAGATAAATCAGTCCCATATGTTTGGTTTCTGGTGAGGCCCCCTCAGCTGCATCACAACATGACAGATAGCATCATAGCAGAGCATACATGAGAGGGACAGACCACAGGATGAGAAAGAAGCCAGAGTGATCCAGGACTTAGGCTTGCTCTTTTTTAAAATCTACTCTCACAGGAGTTCACCAGGTCCTGTGAGACCTACACTAATCTCTTCCAAAGGCCCTGACCCCATGATCTAACTACCTCCAACTAGGCCCCACCCCTTAAAGCTCCTACCACCTCAACATTGTCACACTGGGGACCAAGCTTTGAGTCCATGAACCTTGGGAGGTCAAACCACATCCAAATCATATCACCTAGAGTAGGTATGCCTCATATCTTTACTATTAGTCAAATATTTGTTGAGTTAATAAATGTAGCAATATTTTTAATAACATTGAGTTCACACAGATTCATAGGATAGAAGGATGGCTACTAAGGACAAGGGGAAATGAAGAGATGTTAGCCCTGTTTGCAATTTTAAGATAAATTAGCTGTGGCCAGGGATGTAGCTCAGTGGTAGAGTGTTTCCCGGCATGTGTAAGGCCCTGGGTTCAATCCCCTGCGCTGAAAACGTTTTTAAAATAAATATTTTAAAAAGATCAATCAGCTATGCAATCTAATGAGCAACCTGGTGAGTATAGTTAATAATAATGTCTTCTGCAGTTGAAATTTGCTAAGGGAGATCCACATGCCACAAAAAAGGTAACTGTGAGGTGATGGGGGTGCTAATTAGTTTGTGGTAATCATTTCATGAAATACATTCATATAAAAACTGACACTGTATATTCCTACTGTTAGGGTTGGTGAGATCAGGACCCACCTCATTCATAGCAGTGAGAATTAAGTGAGGAGATGAGCATTAAGTCCTGAGCACAGTGACTGAGACTTCAGACAGAACTTTAATGCTGGCTGTTCAAGTTATTTTCTTCGAAATGTGGTAAATGGCACCTGTTTCACAGTGTCGTTTTAAGGATGAAAAGGTGTACCATGTTCAGTGACTAGCAACGATCTGGCACAAAGCAGGCCCTTGCTTAGTAAATCCCTCACTTCACACTCCTGCTGGCCTCCATAGCTGTTCAGGGCAGCTCAGTTTCCCCAAAACACACCCAGCTGACCAGAGAGCTCTGCTACTTCTCATGTGTTTCCCAGAAACTAGGCTTTTCTCCAAAAGAAAAATCAGTGATGAGGTCAGGAACAGTAAGAGTCACTCAGCCAGCACCCTCCATCTTTCTGGCTTTTGCTGTGAGGTTATTTAGCACCACACACACACACACACACACACCACACCACACCCACACATTGACTCCTTAGTTGACAAAGAAGTGTTATATATCCATTACTCATGTCTAGAGGGACTCCTGTGTTTCCTTGAATATTTGAATGTTTCCTAAATGCATTCATATGCTTATAGCATAATTAAAGGAGGAAGGAGGTAACTGAGTGGGAAGAGCTAGAGAAGACCCCCTCTTGCATTATTTCAAAATGTGTCTTGGTGCTTACTGTGCATCAAACACGGACCTAGTGCTAGGGATTCCGCGAGAACAAAAAGGGCGAAATCCTCCGCCCCGTGCATCTTACACATTCTGCTGGGAGACCTGCGACAGAAAGAACAAGTCAGCGTCAGATGGTGGTGAAGGCTGTGGAGGAAAATCAGCATTGAGGTGGGGCTCAGGTTCAGAAGGGTGGTGGGCAACACCTTCACCGAGAAGGTGCCCGCTGAGCAGAGGCCGAGGGGAGCTGGCGTCTCCCAGGGGAGGAGAGCTCCAGACGGTGCAGAAATGAGTGAGCAGGAGGAGAAGCTAGGGTGGGGTCCGAGTTAACGAGGGAGGGCCCAGGGATCACCGTGGGACTCCAGTCCCCTCAAGAGAATGCGGATTTTACTCCTCATGATATGAAACCTCAGGAGCTATACGCAGAAAACGGACAGCATCCAATTTGCATTTCAGCAAGAGGATGATCGGGCAGGTGGAAGCATACGATGAAATAAATATCTACTCTTCCATACGGATCCAAATAAATTCATGAGAAAGGACAGCCCTTCCTTTCGTAGATTTCTAAATGAAGAAAAAAGAATTAGAAAAATTAGCCTCAGGCAAATGCACAGTAGTAACTGTGGCAGAAAACTTCACTAACTGATGCTAAAACTAGCATGCAAAAGTTTCAGGAGCAACAATATTTCAAGGGCTCTCTCCCAAGATACATATTTGTTACAAAGGGGGAGGAAGTAACTTTACAGTGGAAAGGTGCAGGAGATAGCCCCTTAACCAAGCGACCAAGGTCAACGGGATAACCAGATGTGTTGACAAGTCCAAACTGAGGGACATTCTATGAAATGCCTGATCAATACTGTGGCGGGGGGGGGGGGGGTCATCCTTATCTAGAAGAATCAGACTGAGTTTGAGCGGTGGGATCCAGAGGTCTGGCTTCTAGGAACTGGCTACCCGAGGTCTGTCCCAGATTGCCTGGAAGCATGTGGCACTGTGTGGGAGGGGTTCTCTCTTCTGGTTCTGAGACAGAGGAGGCATTTTCTCAGGCGAACTAACTCCACCCATCCTGTCCATCACAGAATAAGCCCCACTCATTCCGCCCCCCCCCCCTTTTTTTAAATTTTTCCGCCATGCTGCGGTGCAGGGGATTTGAACCCCAGTCTTTCTGCATGCGAGGCAAGCACCCTACCAGATGGGCTACACCATCACCTCAATTCTGGGCCCCTTTACCTGCACTATAAATAAAAAGAGTTGGGCTACTCCATGTTGTTTGAGGCCAAGCTGGTATGGCCAGACCTGTCAGATCCCTTCTCATTTAAAAAAGAATATTGGCTCTTGTATGTTTATTGATTAGATACGTTTATGGTAATTGATTGATTTATAGCCAACATCATCCTCCAGCAGTCAACCCTTTTCTCATCCACGAGGGACATGGCTGAGAGACCCCCACACAATACCATTCTAGTGTCAAGGTCATAGAGGAAAATAAAGGAACTGTTACAGTCTAGAGGAGACTTGAGAACTAAAAGTAACATGGGGTCCTGGATAAGATCCTGGAATAGAAAAAGGATACATCAGTTAAAACTAAGTTTAAAATAAGGTTGGTAGTTTATTAACCATATGGTACCAGTGTTCATTTCCAGGTTCAGATCTGTATGCTACTGTTAGAGGGATATACAGGACTTCTCTGTTCTGTCTGCAGCTTTTGTGAGTCTAAAATTATCTAGCATTGCAGCTTCCTCCTCTTGCTCCATTTTGGTTCACTGGCCGTGGGGGGAAGTCAGACAGCCCTGTGTGTGCTATGGAGAGAGCTGTATGGTACAGAACCCTGAGGCCTCCTGCCAACAATCAGCAGGGGGGCGGAGGTCCTCCAGGTCCATTCAAGCCCTCTGATGACTGGAGCCTTGGCCAAAGTCTTCAATGCAGAACCATCCACATAAGCCCCTCTTGAATACCCAGTAGACAAAATGTGTACACGATAATAATTGCTTTGAGTCGCTAGATTTTCTATTTTAAATCTAGAAAATTGCTGTTTTGCTCAATGACCGCCAGATGGCGCCTGGATTCCAAGGCTAGAAGCAAAAGTGCCCACCGACCTTTTCTTTTGCGGGGGCGGAGGGCTGATAGGTGCTGGGAGTTGAATCCAGTAGTGGCTACCATTGAGCTACATCGCCAGCCTTTTTTCTTTTTTGAGGCAGTCTCTCTCTAATTGCTGAGACTGGCCCGGAACTTCTGATCCTCCTGCCTCAGCCTCCCACGTCGCTAGGATTACAGGTGTGCGCCACAGCGCTCAGCAGTCTGCCAACATTTTTAAAGATGTTAACTGACGAGTTAGTTTACAAAAAGTATTGCCAGCCCAATAAAAGAGAGTTTCTCCCCCCTAGAACTAGACAACTTGATTATAAAGTTCATTTGAAAGAACAATGGGCAAATATAGAGGAAACCAAGCCAGTGCCCCACCGTGACCAGTGATTGTACCAGATAGTAAAAACACAAATGATGTATTATTAGTGAATGAATAAAATGGTCATGGAGGGCTTAGAAAACCCAGGACCCAAAACAACTTCTTGTGGAAATAAAATAGTTTTTAATTTATGAAAGGACTCAAGGTAAATTATTTTGTTTTGTTGTTGTTTGTGGAGTGTGTTTGTTTTTGCCTGGTGAGAGGGATGGAACCGGGGGTCTGGCACACGCTAGGCAATGCTGTGCCACTGAGTTACATCCCAGCCCTTAGGGAAATTTTTATTTGCTTATTTAATCGTGTTGGAGCAACTAGACAACCGTGGTGGAGGGGGTTTGAATCATTCCTGACATGGCATGTCAGATTAAATCCCAAATGCACTCAAGATCTCATGAAAAAAATACAATTCACAAATAAGACACTGGTAAATTCCATTATGAACCAGGAGCTGGTACATTTTCCAGTAAGAGGATAAGCAGCAAGAGAACTTCGTTAAATGATTGGACAAAGGTGAAACTTTTGCACATTCAAAAGATAAACCCACCACACACAAACTAAAGACTACAAGAGACAAAAATCAGAAAATATTTACAGACTATATCACAGTGTTGATAGTCCCCTCATATAAAAAGCTTCTAAAAATAAAGGAGAAAAGGGCCAAGAACCTATTAAAAGTGGGCAAGATATATAAACAGAAAGACCATAAACAAATGCAAATGGGAGCAAGGTACAGTAGCCCACGCCTGCAATTCCAGGCTGAGGCAGGAGAATTCAGGTTCAAAGCCAGCCTCAGCAATTTATCGAGTCTGTAAGCAACTCAGTGAGACCCTGTCTCAAAATTTAAAGTAAAAATGTTGGGGATGTGGCTCAGTAGTAAAGAACCCCTTATTACAAAATGGAAAAAATGCAAATGTCCATTGAACATATAAAAATATACTTAACCTTATTTATTTAAAAATAGAAAAGAAAAAAGTTGGCACAGGGGTGCACACCTATAATCCCAAAGGCTTGGAAAGCTGAGTCAGGAGGATCCCAAGCTCACAGTCAGCCTCAGTAACTCAGTAAGACCCTGGAGAGAGATAGAGAGATGGAGAGATGAGATGAAAGATTCTTAACTTTAAGCCTGTTGATGTGATGAATTTATTGATTTCCAGATGTTGAACCAACCTTGCATTCCTTTGATCACGATGCACTACCTTCTTAATGTGCTTTTGTATGTGAGTTGCCAAAATTTTGTTAAGAATTTTCGCATCTATGTTCATTAGCTCAAAGTTTTCTTTCCTCAATGTGTCTTTGTCTGGTTTTGGTATCGGAGTGATACTAGTTTCATAGAATGAGTTTGGAAGGGTTCCCTCCTTTCTATTTCCTGGAATACTTTAAGAAGTATTGGAATGAGTTCTTCCTTGAAGATCTTATAAAACTTGGCTGAGAATCCGTCTGGTCCTGGGATTTTTTTGGTTGGTAGGCTTTTGATGGCTTCTTCTATTTCACTGCTTGAAATTGATCTGTTTAAATTGTGTATGTCCTCCTGGTTCAGTGTGGGAGGATCGCATGTCTCTAGAAATTTGTCAATGTCATTGATATTTTCTATTTTGTTGGAGTATAGGTTTTCAATGTAGCTTCTTGTTATGTTATGTATTTCAGTGGTGTCTGTCATGATATTTCCTTTTTCATCATGAATTTTATTAATTTTGAGTTTTCTCTCTCCTCTTTGTTAGTGTGGCTAAGGTTTTATCTATTTTGTTTACTTTTTCAAAGAACCAACTTTTTGTTTTGTCAACTTCTTTTTTTTTTGTCCCTTATTATTTATTTGTTTAACATAATAATAATACACTAAGAAATACTGCAATTACACTTACAAGCTGTTTTCCAGCTTCTTCAAGTAAGGGACACAAGTATGGTTCTACCAATGAGTAAATATGAATAATCAATCTTACGGAACACAAAAAGATAAATTGACTTTGGCTTTTAAAAACAAAAATCTAATGTGACCCTGAAATGCCTGATTCAATAACAAAAAGTTACAGCAGCAAGCCATCACTTCACCACACATTCAGAATTCTGAAATAGGCAACAGCCCTCCCCTTCCACCTCAATCTGTAACATCTTCTTTATGTTCTTTTTGTTTTTCCTGCTTTTTGGTTGTAGGTAGTTCAAGGCTTGCCCACTGCATAGGTTCAGCTTTTCTCTCATGGTGATCCCAATCTTTGTTGCAGTCATAGTTACATAGCTTCGTTTTACATCAATCACACCCATAATTTCACATTTTGATGAAATTCCTTCTCTCCTTCAAATACGATGTGCACATTCAACAATGTACTATTAGCTTCTACTCGACTAAGTTCTGGAAGTGAATTTTTAGCATATGCTGAAATGGTGACTTCACCCCCAGTCTGATGCCAGTCATGTCTACATGGAACAACTTTTTTCCCAGCATCCTTTTTAGTCCACACATGTTTCCCTGTTGTACAGCCTTCTTGGGCTAAGAATGTATTAAAATCAGAGGTTTTCCTTCTACAACAGCTCCAATATTTCATCCCCTCATGGAAAAGGTACTCCAGAATGATATACACAGACTTCTTCTAGACTCTGTGGACCCTGATATGTCTTTGTACACCCTCCATTTTTACATGATGTCCCAATCTTAATTTCATCACTGTCATCTTCCTTCTTTTCTTCTTCATTTCCAGATGATAGTTTAAGTTTATCAAGTGCTTGTTTTAGGGAGGCAGATTTTTTAATTCCAAATTTGTCATTGGTTCATCTGGGCTTGGTCTTTTTATCGCTTCTACTGGTTTAGGGACTTGAATTATGTGCTCTTGAAATTTGGGTTTCAATTCAGATAGTTCTTTCTTTTCAGTAGTCTTGACTTCAGGCTTGACTGGTTCAGGTGGCTTCCCACTATTATGTCTACCTTTTGTACAGCCCACAATGCTTAAGAAATCAGAAAAATCAGTTGTTCTTCTCTTACAGCAAGACCAACCCTTTAAAGCATCATGAAAGACTGGAACACCTGGGTGATATGCAAGCATCATCGAATTGTTCTCGGGGTCGAAGCGCTGGCCGCAGCCCCGATTGTAGCACAGCAGGGCCATTGTCTCTTCCCACCTTTACGGGCAAGGCCCAGACACCCGGAACGGCAACACGGCGCGACCCACTCTGCTCTTGTCAACTTCTTGAATTGTTTCTTTTCTTTCAATTTCATTGATTTCAGCTCTGATTTTAATTATTTCCTGTCTTCTATTATATTTGGCATTGTTCTGTTCTTTTTCTAGGGCTTTGAACTGTAATGTTAGGTCATTTAGTTGTTGCCTTTTCTTCTTTTCTTGAGTGCACTCTATGCAATGAATTTTTCTCTTAGTACTGCTGTCATAGCATCCCAGAGATTTTGATATGTTGTATTATTGTTCTCATTTACCTCTAAGAATTTTTTTATCTCCTCCCTGATGTCTTCTGCTATACATGCATCATTCGATAGTGTCCAGAATTTATAAAGAACTCAAAAAACTTTACACCAAGATTACAAATAACCCTCTCAATAAATGGGCTAAGGAAATGAACAGACACTTCACAGAAGATGGTCTGCAAGCAATCAACAGATACATGAAAAAATGTTCAACATCTCTAGTAATAACAGAAATGCAAATCAAAACTACCCTAAGACTTTATCTCACCCCAATTATAATGTCTATTATCAAGAATATAAGCAACAGTAGGTATTGGTGAGGATGTGGGGAAAAGGTACACTCATACATTGCTGGTGGGGTTGCAAATTGGTACAGCCACTCTGGAAAGCAGTATGGAGATTCCTCAGAAAATTTGGAATGGAACCACCATTTGACCCAACTATTCCACTCCTCAGTTTATACCCAAAGGACTTAAAATCAGCATATGCTATGTGATGCAGTCACATCAATGTTCATAGCAGCTCAATTCACAATAGCTAGGTTGTGGAACCAAACAAGGTGCCCTTCAATTGATCAATGCATAAAGAAACTGTGGTATATATACACAATGGAATATTATGCATAAAGAAGAATAAAATTATGGCATTTGCTGGTAAATGGATGGAGTTGGGTAATATCATGCTAAGTGAGATAAGCCAATCCCAAAAAAACAAGGCTGAATGATTTCTCTGATAAGTGGATGATTATACATAATGGGGGCAGGGAGGCAAGAAGAAGGATGGATTGTACAGAGGAAAATGAGGAGTGGGGAAATTGTGGAGGGGGAGGAAAGATAATAGAATGAGACAAACATTACCCTATGAACATGTATAGTTACACAAATGGTGTGACTCTACTTTGTGTACAACCAGAGAAACAAAAGTTATAACCCATTTGTGTACAATGAATCTAAATTTAAAAAAAGAAAGAAATGAAATGAAGGACTGGGGATGTGGCTCAGTGGTTAAGCACCCCTGGGTTTAATCTTCAGTACCAAAAACAAAAAATTAGACAAGGCACAAAGCAACTCAATGAGACCCTATCTCTAAATAAAATACAAAATAGGGAGATCCAAGATGGTGGACTAGAGGGAGGCTGCATTCCTTGTCACTCTGTAACTTGGGTTTCTAGCAGAGGAAATCAGTTTCTCTGTGAGGCAGTGTTTGCTACTTATAAGTCCCCTACTGTTTACCCCATTAGTCCACTGCAATCACTCAGTCTGCCAGCATATTGACCACTTTTTGAGTGCAGATTGCTCACCGACTGCCGCCTATCATCTGCCATTTGCCCGTTTGCCTGCCTCTTGCCTGCCCATCACCTGACTTTCACCTACTCATCACCCACTGCCCAAGATCCACCTGCCCATCATCCCCCAGTAGCCTGCAGACCAACCACAGACTGCCAACAGATCACCAGCTGCCTGCTGTTTCCTGGAAGTTCACTTCACAGTACTCGTAGGTTTGGTTACACTTGGCTGCCCCCATTTTGAGACAACAGCCAGAACCTGTAGGACCCCTGGCCAGACTGACTGAGCCGTGTCTCCAGGACCCATCAGCCCAACTGCCTACTTCCTGCCTCCAACCCCCAGAATGACTGACTATGCCTTGCCTCCAGGACCCCCAGCCAACCACGCCCACACCTGGAGCTGCAGCTTCCCATTGCCAACACATTTGGAAGCCAGAGCGGCCATCTTGGATTATCCTGAATGCCGTATAGGTGGGGCAAATCCCATCCTGAGACACCTGCTGGAGACTTGAAGCTCATTGTCAGGTGCCTCTCATGCATCAGACTACTGAAGACTGGGAGGTTAGAATACTATGACTGTTATAGTGTAGTTTTTTTTTTTTTTCTTTTTTTCTCCTTTTTGAAATTTTTTAAGTTTTTATTTCTTTACTTTTCTTGTTCTATTTTCCTTTTGTTTACCTGTTTCCTCAGTCTCTTTCTCCCTTTTCTCATGCTAACAACCAACTTCTTTTGATTTCACTTTCACTCTTCCTATGGAGAACTTCTATATACTCTTTTCTTATCCCATTAACAGTTACAACCTACACCCCTCCCCTTTCTCTTTTTCATCCATTAGAAACTGTAGACCTTATTTAAAATCTATTTGTTACTCTAAGTAATAATTGAATTCATCCTCTCTGTTTATCATGACAATATTGTTAACATCTTCATAGGGGCTATTTGGTTTAGGGCTGCATATTGTCTGTACTGGCCATTGCTAATATTGATCTGCCCCTTAAAGAGAAGGTTTTGGAAATCTGTAGGGCCACTATAAGCCTATGGGGGGAAACTACAATACCCCAGATCTGCACTGTTAGAGGGAAAGATACGTGAATAACATGAAAAAACAAGGGAAGAAAATGTTCCAAACAAACCTAGATTCTACATTAATAGAATCCAATGACAGCATGATAGAAGAAATATCAGAAAAGGAGTTCAGAATATACATAATTAAAATGATTTGTGAAGCAAAGGATGAGATAAGAACAAATGCAGGCAATGAATGATCACTCCAATAAGCAGTTGAAAGAGCAACTGCAGGAAGCAAAAGATCATTTCAACAAAGAGATAGAGATTCTCAAAAACAAACAGAAATCCTTGAAATGAAGGAAACAATAAACCAAACTAAAAAACTAAATGGAAAGCATCACCAACTTACTAGATCATTTGGAAGACAACCTCAGACAATGAAGACAAAATATCTAATCTTGAAAATAAAGTTGACCAAACAAAGAAGATGGTAAGAAATCATGAACAAAACCTCCAACAACTATGGGACATCATGAAAAGATCAAATTTTAGAGTTATTGGGATTGAGGAAGGCACAGAGATACAAACCAAAGGAATGAACAACCTATTCACTGAAATAATATCAAAAAATTTCCCAAACTAAAGAATGAAATAGAAAGTCAACTACAAGAGGCTTACAGAACACCAAATGCACAAAATCACAAAAGATTCACACCAAGCACATTATAATGAAAATGCCCAACATACAAAATAAAGATAGGATTTTGAAGGCTGTGAGAGAAAAGCATCAGATTACATATAGGGGAAAACCAATACAGATATCAGCAGATTTCTCAGCCCAGACCCTAAAAGCTAGAAGGGCCTGGAACAATGTATTTCAAGCTCTGAAAGAACATGGTTGCCAACCAAGAATTCTATACCCAGAAAAACTAGACTTCAGATTGAAGATGAAATAAAACCCTTCCATGATAAAAAAAAGTTAAAAGAATTTACAAATAGAAAGCCTGAGCTACAGAACGTTCTCAGCAAAATATTCCATGAGGAGGAAATGAAAAACAACAATGGAGGTCAGCAAAGGGAGGAACTACCTTAAAGGAAAAACCATTCAAAGGAGAAACCAAGTCAAATTAAAAACCAAAAATAAACCCAAATGACTGGAAATACAAATCATATCTCAATAATAACCCTAAAAGTTAAAGGCCTAAACTCATCAATAAAAAGACATAGACTGGCAGATTGGATTAAAAAGAAAGACCCAACAATACGCTGCCTGCAAGAGACTCATCTCATAGAAAAAGACATCCACATAGGGGTTTTCAAGATGGTGGCCTAGAGGGTGGCTGCATTTCATGTTGCTCCAGGACTCAGGATTCAAAAGAGGAGATATTGAGACATTTGGGACCAACTCAAAGCAGCCGGGTGACTCTCACCCGTTGGGAAGGCGTCCCGGGTGGGACGGTGGTCTCGGAACGCAGGGAACTTTGTGAAGTAGAGCTGCTGGCGAGACGTCCCTCCCCCCGCTGGAGCAGTGAACTCGGACAACTGGGAGCGGCGTAAAGGAGGCCGCTCAGCACAGCGCTGGGACTCGGAGCAACCAATTGGGGATCTCAGCGGCTGCCCAGGGGAGGAGTGGCGAGGAGAGCTGTGTGGACTCAGAACACCGGGGCCTGCCCTGAGGAGGAGGAGGAGGAACGTGGCCGCTTGGATTCAGGAGTGACGCACCAGAGCTACGGGCGGTTGCCGGAGGGGAGGCCGCGCGGCGAGCTGTTTGGACTCAGAACGACTGCTTCTGAACACGGGGCCTGCCCTGAGGACGAGAACGAGGAAGAAGAGGAGCGCGGCCACTTGGATTCGGAGTGACTGCACCAGAGCTACGGGCGGTTGCCGGAGGGGAGGCTGCGCTGGCGAGCTGTTTGGACTCAGAACGACTGCTTCTGACACCGGGGGCCTGCCCGGGGAGGAGTAGGAGGAGGAGGAGGAGGAGCGCGGCGGGTCGTTTGGATCGCAGTGACTGCATTAGCGCTCCAGGCGGCTGCTCAGAGGAGAAGGCGAGTGGTGAGTTGTTTGGACTTAAAGTGACAGCGCCTGAACACAGGGGGGGCTGCCTGGAGGAGAAGCGTGGTGGGTCGCTTGGTCTTGAGTGGCCACACCAGAGCTCCGGGCGGTTGGCCCAGAGGACCCGTGCAGCAGGTCACGTGGATTCAGAGCCACTCAGAGCGACCACTCCTGAACACCCGGGGGGTTATCTGGAGAAGGAGGAGGACACGGGGCAGGTCACTTCAACTCGGAGTGATTGATTGCCCAGGGCTACGGGTGGTTGGTGGGAGGTGGAGGCACGCAGTGAGTTTCTTGGACTCCTAGTGACTGCAACCGGAATACTGGGCGGCTGTCTGGAGGAAGAGGCGTGTGGCGGGTCTCTGGGACTCAGAGCGATTGTACGGGGCCCCAGGTGGCTGCTCAGAGGAGGGGGCCAGCATAGCCAGGCGATTAGGTGCAGAGCAGGGTCCCAGGATCTAGGAGGCTTCTTGGTGGAAGAGCCGCACAGAGACAGGCTTAGGGTCGGAGCGAAGGTTCCAGGCCTGCGGGCAGATTCTCTGAGGAGGGGCAGCCTAAGGAGATTCATCTGCGAAGGGTGAGGCTCCCAGGCCCAGGAGGTAGGGCCGGGCCCCTGGGAATGTTGCAGAGGAAGGCAGCCCAGCCAAGGCGGTAGCTGTAATTGAGGGGAACCTCTAGGAGGGAACTGACCAGCGAGACCTCCCCACCGGGTGAGTCTTCCCTGCCGGGTGAGGTTTCCCCACAAGGACGGTAAAACCAGAGACTCAGGCCCAAACAGGCCTTGCCTCAGCCCGCAGCCTAGGTCCCCTTTGGATGACCATTGGTCAACAAGTGGAGGCACCTCTGCCCCACTAGCAGGATTATACCCCACCTGAAGGCCACCACTCCTAGAGAGGCAGCTTCCTTGTGGAGCACCGCATTATCAACTTCCTCCAAGACTTCAGCCTACTGAAGGCTAAGGGGGATATATATAGAAAATCTTCAGGGACATTGTAAGTCAATAGAGGAAATCTGCAATATCTCAGCAGTCCACTGATACCTGAACAATATGCGAAAACAAGGAAAGAAAATGCTGCAAACAAATCTAGATGTTACATCAATAAAACCCAATGACAGCATGGCAGAAGAAATGACAGAAAAGGAGTTCAGAATGTACATAATTAAAATGATCAGAGAAGCAAACGATGAGATGAAAGAGCAAATGCAAGCATGAATGATCGCACCAATTGACAGTTAAAAGAGCAAATAGAGGAAGCAAAAGATCATTTCAATAAAGAGTTAGAGATATTGAAAAAAAAGCCAAACAGAAATCCTTGACATGAAGGAAACAATAAACCAAATTAAGAACTCCATAGAAAGCATATCCAATAGGATAGAACACCTGGAAGACAGAACCTCAGACATTGAAGACAAAATATTTAACCTTGAAAACAAAGTTGAACAAACAGAGAAGATGGTAAGAAATCATGAACAGAATCTACAAGAACTATGGGATATCATGAAAAGGCCAAATTTAAGAAATTATTGGGACTGAGGAAGGCCTAGAGAAACAAGCCAAAGGAATGAACAATTTATTCAATGAAATAATATCAGAAAATTTCCCAAATCTGAAGAATGAAATGGAAAATCAAGTTCAAGAGGCTTATAGGACTCCAAATACACAAAATTACAACAGACCCACACCAAGGCACATTATAATGAAAATACCTAACATACAAAATAAAGACAGAATTTTAAAAGCTGTGAGAGAAAAGAACCAAATTACATTCAGGGGGAAGCCAATACATATCAGCAGATTTTTCAATCCAGACCCTAAAAGCTAGAAGGGCCTGGAACAACATTTTTCAAGCCCTGAAAGAAAATGGATGCCAACCAAGAATCTTATACCCAGCAAAACTTACCTTCGAATTTGACGATGAAATAAAATCCTTCCATGATAAACAAAAGCTAAAAGAATTTACAAAAAGAAAGCCAGCATTACAGAACATTCTCAGCAAAATATTCCATGAGGAAGAGATGAGAAACAAAGAAGCAAATCAGCAAAGGGAGGAATTATCCTAAAGGAATTGTCAAATAAAGGAGGAAACAAGTTGTGTCAAACAAATAAATAAATAAAATTTAAAAAATGAACCAAATGACCGGGAAACCAAATCATATCTCTATAATAACCCTGAATGTTAATGGCCTGAATTCATCAATCAAAAGACATAGACTGGCAGATTGGATTAAAAAGAAAGATCCAACAATATGTTGCCTGCAAGAGACTCACCTCATAGAAAAAGATACCCATAGACTAAAGGTGAAAGGATGGGGAAAAACATACCATGCACATGGACTCAGCAAAAAAAGCTGGAGTATCCATCCTCATTTCCAATAATGTGGACTTCAAGCCAAAGTTAGTCCGAAGGGATAAAGAAGGTCATTTCATACTGCTTAAGGGAAGCATAAATCAGCAAGATATAACAATCATAAACATCTATGCCCCAAACAGTGGCTCATCCATGTATGTCAAACAAATCCTTCTCAATTTCAGAAACCAAATAGACCATAACACAATAATACTAGGTGATTTTAACACGCCTCTCTCACCACTGGACAGATCTTCCAGACAAAAATTGAACAAAGAAACCATAGATCTCAATAACACAATCAATAATTTAGACTTAACGGACATTTATAGAATATACCATCCAACCAAGAGCAAATACACTTTCTTCTCAGCAGCACATGGATCCTTCTCTAAAATAGACCATATATTATGCCACAAAGCTAATGTTAGCAAATACAAGAAGATAGAGACACTACCATGTATTCTATCAGATCATAATGGATTGAAGTTAGAAATAAATGAAAGAGTAAAACACAGAAACTATTCCAACATCTGGAGATTAAACAATATGCTATTATATGATGAATGGATAACAGAAGATATTAGGAAGGAAATTTAAAAATTCTTAGAGGTAAATGAGAACAAAGAAACATCATATCAAAATCTCTGGGACACTATGAAAGCAGTACTTAGAGGGAAATTTATTTCATGAAGCGCATTTAATAAAGAAGTAAAACTCAACAAATAAACGACCTAACACTACAGCTCAAAGCCCTAGAAAAAGAAGAACAGAACAGCACCAAAAGTAGTAGAAGACAGGAAATAGTTAAACTCAGAGCTGAAATCAATGAAATTGAAACAAAAAAAAATACAAAAAATTTGACAAAATAAATAGTTGGTTCTTCGAAAAAATAAACAAAATTGATAAACCTTTAGCCACACTAACAAAGAGAAAACGAGAGAAAACCCAAATCACTAAAATTCGGAATGAACAAGGAAATATCACAACAGACACGATTGAAATACAAAACATAATTAGAAGCTATTTTGAAAATCTATACTCCAACAAAATAGAAAATTTCGAAGACATCACAGGTTTCTAGAGACATATGAATTGCCTAACTGAACGAGGAGGACATAAACAATTTAAATAGACCAATTTCAAGTACTGAAATAGAAGAAGTCATCAAAAGCTACCAACAAAGAAAAGTCTGGGACCAGATGGGTTCTCAGCCGAAGTTCTACAAAACCTTTAAAGAAGAGCTCATTCCAATACTTCTCAAAGTATTCCATAAAATAGAAGAGGAGGGAACCCCTCCAAAACTCATTCTATGAAGCCAATATCACACTGATACCTAAACCAGACAGAGACTCATCAAGGAAAGAAAATTTCAGACCAATATCCTTAATGAACATCGATGCAAAAATTCTCACAAAATTTTAGCAAATCGCATACAAAAACATATTAAAAAGATAGTGCACCATGATCAGTGGGTTTCATCCCAGGGATGCAAGGTTGGTTCAACATCAGGAAATCAATAAACGTAATTCACCATATTAATAGACTTAAAGTCAAGAACCACATGAATTATTTCAATAGATGCCAGAAAAAGCATTTGATAAAATACAGCACCCCATTCATGCTCAAAACACTAGAAAAAATAGGGATAGTGGGAACATTCCTTAACATTGTAAAGGCCATTTATGCTAAGCCCATGGCTAATATCATTCTAAATGGTGAAAAACTGAAAGCATTCCCTCTAAAAACTGGAACAAGGCAGGGATGCCCTCTTTCACCACTTCTATTCAACATCATTCTTGAGACTCTGGCCAGAGCAATTAGACAAACCAAAGAAATTAAAGGGATACGAATTGGAAAAGAAGAACTCAACTTCCCTGTTCGCTGATGACATGATTCTATATTTAGAGGAACCTGGAAATTCCACCAGAAAACTCTTAGAACTCATAAGTGAATTCAGTAAAGTAGCAGGTTACAAGATCAATGCCCATAAATCCAACGCATTTTTATACATAAGTGATGAATCTTCAGAAAGAGAAATTAGGAAACTACCCCATTCACAATAGCTTCGAAAAAATAAAATACTTGGGAATCAATCTCACAAAAGAGGTGAAAGACCTCTACAATGAGAACTATACAACACTAAAGAAAGAAATTAAAGAACACCTTAGAAGATGGAAAAGATCTTCCATGTTCTTGGATAGGAAGAATTAATATTGTCAAAATGGCCATACTGCCTAAAGTGCTATACAAATTCAATGCAATTCCAATTAAAATCCCAATGACGTACCTTACAGAAATAGAGCAAGCAATCATGAAATTCATCTGGAAGAATAAGAACCCAGAATAGCTAAAGCAATCCTTAGCAGGAAGAGTGAAACAGGGGGTATTGCAATACCAGATCTTCAACTCTACTACAAAGCAATAGTAACAAAAACGGCATGGTATTGGTACCAAAATAGAAAGGTAGATCAATGGTACAGAATAGAGGACACGGACACAAACCCAAATAAATATAATTTTCTCATACTAGACAAAGGTGCCAAAAATATGCAATGGAGAAAAGATAGCCTCTTCAACAAATGGTGCTGGGAGAATTGGCAATCCATATGCAACAGAATGAAACTAAACCCATATCTCTCACCATGCACGAAACTAAACTCAAAATGGATTAAGGACCTCGGAATCAGACCAGAGACCCTGCAGATTATAGAAGAAAAAGTAGGTCCAAATCTTCACCTTGTTGGTCTAGGATCAGACTTCCTTAACAGGACTCCCATAGCACAAGAAATAAAAGCTAGAATCAACCACTGGGATAGATTCAAAGTAAAAAGCTTTCTCTCAGCAAAGGAAACTATCAGCAATGCGAAGAAAGAGCCTACAGAGTGGGAGAATATCTTTGCCAATCATACTTCAGATAGAGCACTAATCTCCAGAATCTATAAAGAACTCAAAAAACTCTACTCCAAGAATTCAAATAATCCAGTCGACAAATGGGCTAAGGAAATGAATAGACACTTCACAGAAGAAGATCTACAAGCAATCAACAAACATATGGAAAAAATGTTCAACATCTCTAGTAATAAGAGAAATGCAAATCAAAACCACCCTAAGATTCCATCTCACCCCAATTAGAATGGCGATTTATCAAGAATACGAGCAACAACAAGTGTTGGCGAGGATGTGGGGAGAAAGGTACACTCATACATTGCTGGTGGGGCTGCAAATTAGTGCAGCCACTATGGAAAGCAGTGTGGAGATTCCTTAGAAAACTTGGAATGGACCCTCCATTTGACCCAGCTATCCCACTCCTTGGCCTATATCCAAAGGACTTAAAATCAGCATACTACAGAGATACAGCCACATCAATGTTCATAGCTGCTCAATTCACAATAGCCAGACTGTGGAACCAACCTAGATGCCCTTCAATTGATGAATGGATAAAGAAACTGTGGTATATATATATACAATGGAATATTACTCAGCCATAAAGAATGATAAAATTATGGCATTTGCAGGCAAATGGATGAAATTGGAGAATATCATGCTAAGTGAGATAAGCCAATCTCAAAAAGCCAAAGGACAATGATATCGCTAATAAGTGGAGGATGACACATAATGGGGGGGAGGGAAGGTTAGTGTTAGGGTTAGAGTTAGGGTTAGGGAGGGGGGCAAGTATGGAGGAAGGAAGTACTGTATAGAGGGTAAAGAGGGGTGGGAGGGGTGGGGGGAAGGGAAAAATAACAGAATGAATCAAACAACATTACTCTATGTAAATTTTATGATTACACAAAATGGTATGCCTTTACGCCATGTACAAACAGAGAAACACACATGTATCCCATTTGTTTACAATAAAAAAAAAAAAAGACATCCACAGACTAAAAGTGAAAAGATGGGGAAAAAAACTACCATGCACACGAACTCTGTAAAAAAGCGGGGGTTTCCATCCTTATATCAGATAAAGTGGACTTCAAGCCAAAGTTAGTCAGAAGGGATAAAGAAGGACATTTCATACTGCTTAAGGGAACCATAAATCAGGAAGACATAACAATCGTAAATATTTATGCCCCAAACAATGGTGCATCCCTGTACATCAAACAAATCCTTCTCAATTCCAGGAAACAAATAGACCACAACACAATAATTCTGGGTGACTTTAACACACCACTATCACCACTAGATAGATCTTCCAAACAAAAACTAAGCAAAGAAACCATAGAACTCAATAACACAATCAATAACCTAGACTTAACAGACATATTCAGAATATTCACTCCCTGAACAAGTGAATTCACTTTCTTCTCAGCAGCACATGGATCCTTCTCTAAAACAGGCCATATGTTATGCCACAAGCAGCCCTTAGTAAATGCAAAAAATTAGAGATAATAACTTGTGTTCTATCACATCATAATGGAATGAAATTAGAAATCAATAACAAAATAAAAAACTAAAATTTCTGAACATGTGGAGACTAAATACTATCATATTAAAAGAAGCATGGACAACAGAAAACATCAGGGAGGAGATAAAATATTCTTATAGGTAAATGAAAATGATGATACAGCATATCAAAATCTCTGGAACACTATGAAAATTCAAAGAGGAAAATTCATAGCATGGAGTGCATTCAAGAAAAGAAGAAAAAAGCCAACAACAAAATAACCTAATATTATATCTCAAAACCCTAGAAAAAGAACAGAACAATTCCAAAAGTAGTAGAAGACAGGAAATAATTAAAATCAGAGCTGAAATCAATGAAATTGAAACAAAAGAAACAATTCAAAAAAGTGACAAAACAAAAAGTTCTTTGAACTTTTGATCTGCTGATATTTGTATTGGTTTTCCCCTATATGTAATCTGATGCTTTTCTCTCACAGTCTTCAAAATCCTATCTTTATTTTGTATGTTGGGCATTTTCATTTTGGTTCTTTGAAAAAGTAAACAAAATAGATAAAACCTTAGCCACACTAACAAAGAGGAGAGAGAAAACTCAAATTACTAAAATTCATGATGAAAAAGGAAATATCGTGACAGACACCACTGAAATACATAACATAATGAGAAGCTACATTGAAAATCTATACTCCAACAAAATAGAAAATATCAATGACATTGACAAATTTCTAGAGACATGTGATCCTTCCAAACTGAACCAGGAGTTCATACACAATTTAAACAGATCAATTTCAAGCAGTGAAATAGAAGAAGCCATCAAAAGCCTTCCAACCAAGAAAAGCCCAGGACCAGACAGATTCTCAGTTGAGTTTTATAAGAGCTTCAAAGAAGAGCTCATTCTAATACTCCTGAAAGTATTCCAGGAAATAGAAAAGGAGGAAACCCTTCCAAACTCATTCTATGAAACTACTATCACTCTGATACCAAAGCCAGACAAAGATACGCTGAGGAAAGAAAACTTCAGACCAATATCCCTAATGAACACAGATGCAAAAATTCTTAACAAAATTCTGGCAAATTGCATACAAAAACATATTAAGAAAATAGTGCACCAAGATCAAATTGGGGTTCATCCTGGGGATGCAAGGTTGGTTCAACATTCAGAAATCAATAAATGTAATTCATCACATCAATAGACTTAAGGTTAAGATCACAATTATTTCAATTGATGCAGAGAAAGCATTCGACAAAATATAGCACCCCTTCATGCTCAAAACACTAGAAAAAATAGAGATAGTAGGAACATACCTCAACATTGTAAAGGCTATTTATGCTAAGCCCACAGCCAACATCATTCTTAATGGAGAAAAACTGAAAGTATTCCCTTTAAAAACTGGAACAAGAAGGGATGCCCTCTTTCACCACTTCTACTTAACACCATCCTTGAAATACTAGTCAGAGCAATTAGACAGACTAAAGAAATTAAAGGGATATGAATAGGGAAAGAAGAACTCAAACTGTCACTATTTGCTGATGACATGATTCTATATTTGGAGGATCCAAAAAATTCCACCAGAAAACTTCTAGACCTCATAAATGAATTCAGCAAAATAGCAGGATATAAAATCAGCATGCATAAATCTAAAGCATTTTTATTCATAAGCAATGAATCATCTGAAAGGGAAATGAGGAAAACAACTCCATTCACGATAGACTCAAAAAAAATAATAAAATACTTGGGAATCAGTCTACAAGAGGTGAAAGATCTCTACAATGAAAACTACAGAACATTAAAGAAAGAAATTGAAGAAGACCTTAGAAGATGGAAAGATCTCCCATGTTCTTGGATTGACAGAATTAATATTATCAAAATGGCCACACTTCTAAAGGCACTATACGGATTTAACACAATTCCAATTAAAATCCCAATGACATGTCTCATAGAAATAGAGAAAGCAATCATGAAATTCATCTGGAAGAACAAAAGACCCAGAATAGCCAAAGCAATCCTGGGCAGGAAGAGTGATGCAGGAGGTATCACAATACCAGACTGCAGAGACATGTTTGGGTAGCCCTAGGATGGCGGCTGGCATTGAGCCAAGAGGTGACGCATAGTTAGTGTTAATATGGCGTGATCTACTTTGCCTGATTAGTTAATGTCTCCTTTGTGCTAGTGGTCAACAGATATTACTCATTCTTTCTTGATTGGTACCGAGGGGCATGCTTCAATTGTGCTAATCCTAAGATGATTGGCTGCCTTAGGTATATAGGACATTCTCTTCACCTGGGCAGGGGTTGCAGGTTGTAGGACGTAGGCTGCATGCCACATGGTGCACTTCCAAGAAGTGACCCACCTTTAAGAAGCAGTAGACCTTTAATAAGCATAGCCACTCTGAAAGAGTAGCATTCTCTAAAATTAAGCAAAGTCTCTTTTCCTCTAAGCAAAGTCTTTCTTCCTCTCAAAGCCTCTCTTCCTCTAAAACTAAAAGTAAGCAAAGCCTTTCTTCCTCTATAAACTAGCGAACAAGTAAACAAGCAAAGAAGTAGCCCAGATAAAGATAATAGAAGTAGTTCAGTTCCAGTCCACCTCCAATAAATTACCACAAGATTGTTGCTGCAGGCGGCAACACCAGACCTTAAACTCTAATAGAGCAATGGTAACAAAAATGGCAGGGGACTGGCACCAAAATAGACAGGTAGACCAATGGTACAGGATAGGAGACACGGAGACATACCCACATAAGTACAGTAACCTCATTCTAGACAAAGGTGCCAAAAACCTAGAGTGGAGAAAAGATAGCCTCAACAAATGGTGCTGGCAAAACTGGAAATCCATATGCAGTTAAATGAAATTAAACCCCTATCTCTCACTCTGCACAAAACTCAACTCAAAATGGATCAAGGATCTAGGAATTAGACCTGAGACCCTTCACCAAATAGAAGAAAAAGTAGGCCCAAATCTCTATCACGTTGGCTTAGGACCAGAATTCCTTAACAAGACCCCAGAGAACAAGAGATAAAAGCAAGAATCAATAAATGAGCTGGATTCAAACTAAAAAGTTTTTTCTCAACAAAGGAAATGATCAATAATGTGAAAAGAGAGCCTACAAAGTGGGAGAAAATCTTTTCCACACACACTTCAGACAGAGCATTCATCTCCAAAGTTTATAAAGAACTTAAAAAACTTTACATCCAAAATACAAAGAACCCAATCAATAAATGGGCTAAGGAAATGGGCAGACACTTCACAGAAGAAGATATACAGGTAATCAACAAATATATGAAAAAGTGCTCATCATCCCTAGTAATTAGAGAAATGCAAATTAAAACCACCCTAAGATTTCATCTAACTCCAATTAAAATGGCTATTATCAAGAACACAAGCAATAAGTGTTGGTGTGGATGTGGGGGGAAAGGTACACTCATACATTGCTGGTGGAGTTGCAAATTGGTACAGTCACTCTGGAAAGCAGTATGGAGATTCCTTAGGAAACTTAGAATGGAACCACCATTTGACCCAGCTATTCCACTCCTCAGTTTATACCCAAAGGATTTAAAATCAGCATACTACAGTGATACAGTCACATCAATGTTCATAGCAGCTCAATGCACAATAGGTAGACTGTGGAACCAACCTAGATGCCCTTCAATTGTTGAATGGATAAAGAAATCATGGTATATATACACAAAGGAATATTACTCACCTATAAAGAATAAAATTATAGCATTTGCTGGTAAATGGATGAAGTTGGAAAATATCATGCTAAGTAAAATAGGCCAAGCCCAAGAAACTGAAATCCGATGTTTACTCTGATAAGTTGATGATGATACATAAGGAGGAGGTGCAGTGGGGTGGGGAAGAAAAGAATGAAGGAACTCTGGATGGTGTAGAGGAAAATGGGGTGGGAGGGGTGGAGAAGGAAAGATAATAGAATGAGACAGACAATATTACCCTATGTATATGAATGATTACATGAATGGTGTGAATCTACATTTTGTACAACCATAGAAATGAAAAGGTGTACCCCATTTGTGTACAATGAATCAAAATGCAGTCTGTAAAAATTTTTTTAAATTAAAGAAAAAAATATTTAAAAAATAAAATACAAATAGGGCTGGGGATGTGGCTCAGTGGTCAAGTGTCCTCAAGTTCAATCCCTAGTAACCCCCCCCCCAAAAAAAAAAAAAAAAAATTAAGACCACCCCAAGATCCCATTTCTCACTTGTTAGTTTAGCAAATATCCTAATGTTTGCCAACACTGTGGGGTAACATTCTTTCATGGTGCTGGTGGAATACAGGGTAAAGCCTCCTTGGAGACCAAGGACACGTTGGAGGAGCTCACCGGCTGGTTATTCTGATCTGATCATAACTCACTGTGCACAGGAATTGAAATGCCAGGAAGAGGCTGGGTGGAGCTCAGGGGCAGAGCATTTGCCTGGCACATGGGAGGCCCTGGACTCCATCCCTAGCCCTGCAGAGTAAGTGCTACCCTCTTCCCCATAAATAGGTACAATTACTGTGTGTCAATTGAAATCTGCATATTGATTTTTTTTTAAATCTCTCGAGAGAATCTGGCAATGTCAAGGTGAACTTGCCCTTTGACCCAGCAATCCCACTTCTAGGCTTCTGTCCCAAAGACACACAGAAATAGGACTGTGTGGATGTTCCTCCTTACCGAGGTCATAGGTGAAATACAAACACAGCGGGGACTGTCGACATGGTGGTGACCAGGGTACTGGTGGTCAACCCTACCACATCCATGGAGAGTGCCACACAGAGACACATGTGTGCGACGTATTGTGTCATGACCTCTGAGACCCGAGGAAGTGAGTAGAGCAAGATGCCAATCGGCCTGGGCTCGTCCACCAGCTTTCGTGCAATAAGGAGAGAAATGAACACACATGTTCATTTGTTCATATTTTCCAAAACAGTAAAATTAAAAAAAAAAAATTTCCCTTAAAAGGGGCATATCAAGAACATTTGTGGACCAGTGGCTCAGGAGGCTGAGGGCGGAGGATCTCGAGTTCAAAGCCAGCCTCAGCAATTTATCAAGGCCCTAAGCAACTCAGGAGACCCTGTCTCTAAATAAAATATAAGGGCTGGGGATGTGGCTCAGTGGTTTAAGTGCCCCTGGGTTTAATTCCCAGTACCAAAAAACATAAATAAGTAAATACCACTCTGTGGAAATGTCTATTTTATGTGGTACTGAGGTGCTTTATCACTGAGCTCCATTCCCAGACCTTTTTGCTTTTATTTTGAGACAAGGTCTTGCTCAGTTGCTTAGGGCGGCCTTGAACTTGAGATCCTCCTGCCTCAGCCTCCCTAGTCACTGGGATTACAGGCATAGACCACCCACCTAGCAAAAATAACTATTTAATTTTTGCTGTGCTCCACTGCTGATCTGCATCCTCTGCCCTTTATATATATATATATATTTTTTTTTTTTTTTTTTTAAGGTGGGGGTCCAAGTTGACCAGGCTGACCTCAAATTTGTGATGCTCCTCCATCAACCTCCTGAGTCCCTAGGATTACAAGGGTGTGCCACTGTGCCCAGAAAAATTTTTAAATTTTAAAAATAAAGATGCGTAAACTGCGACTAGAAGTGAGCTGTCTGCACAAGGCCTCCTCTGCAGGCAGAAAGGAGAGAAAGGGAAGCCACCACACAGAAGGCTTCCAGCTCTGATCAGGAAATTCAGGATTCGCGTGGCCAGGAGCCAGGACAGTCAGAGGCCACTATGAAAGGGCAAATGCCCTCCTGGGCCTTGACTCACAGCTTAAGACCACTGAAAGATCCCACCTTAGCTCAGTTTATCCAACACGAAATGTGCCTCATTCACCACCAGGTGCATCATGAGCACCAAGGTGCATTCATTCCACCCATCCTTACCTCTGGGCCCAAGTGCACCTAAATCCAATTAGCATCCTAAACCCCAGGCGCCCCCGCAAGCCAAGACAGCTCGCTCCTTTCTTTCCTTCTCGAGAGCCAGGCTGACTTCTGGGAGCAGTGCCTTCCGTTTGCCTGTATAGTCATACCCCAGTGACTCGATTTTGTCTCAATCATCACCCAGTCAAATTTCCCAGTGTCCCACATCACAGGGAGAACATGATGAGTGTAAGAATGAGGCTAAAGTTTATAGCAAGCAAACACTTCCAACCTTTAACCCAGGCCAGAGTCAGCTCCCCACAGGGCAGATTTTATAAGTTGCTATCAGTATGGAATTCTTTGGGCTGTAATAGCAAAAAGAAAAAAAAAAAAAATCCTAACACCCGCTCAGCACAGTAGTGCCTGCCTGTAATCCCAGTGACTGGGGAGGCTGAGACGGGAGGATGGCAAGTTAAGGGCCAGCCTCAACGACTTTGCAAAACCTTGTATCTGTCTTAAATTTAAAAATAAATAAATAAATAAAGTGATGGTGGCTGGAGGTGTAGCTCAGTGGTGAAATACCTGTGGTTCAATCCCTGGTATGAAAAAAAAAAAAAAAAGGCAGCAGAAAGAAATTCAATTTGTACTTATTTTTAAAACTCCAGAAGAAGGCGGTCTAGGGATGTTCAGTGGCCCAGGCGAGTCTAAACATCAGGCCCCCCAGCCAGCAAAACCCAACTGTGGGCAATACTTCCAGGTCTCTCAACAGCTAAATGAAAGTCAAGAAAGAAACGAAGGAGCTGCCTATAGGTAAAGGATGCTTAAAAACTGAAGAAAGTTGTTGTAATGACGGAGAAGAAACCATGCTGTTAAATAGTGGTAAGGACTGCTTCAAATGCCTTGGCTGTTCTCTTCAATTGAGTGAAGACAGAAAGAAAAATGAGTCCTCAAACCCCAGCAACAGGATTCACACAAAACCTGGGCAGCCCTGCTTCTAAAACTAACTCTAGTCCCCAGAAGACATTCCTGCCTTGGACAAAAAACACTAATGGGAGCCAGGGTGACAGTGCTCACCCGCAATCCCAGCGACTTGGGAGACTGAGGCAGGAGGATCTCAAATTCAAGGCCAGCCTGGGAAACTTAGACGCTGTCTCACAATAAAAAGGGCTGGGAATGGAGCTCAGTGGTGAAGAGCTTCGGGGTTCAATCCCCAGTAAAATGAACAAAAAAGTGTATCCCGAAGAAATTACGATTGCATTTATCAAGAGAAAAAGATATTCCTACCTGGGCAGCAGGCGTGATTCTGTGGCACAGGCAAAAATAAATAAATAAATAAATAAATAAATAAATAAAAATAACCCTAAACAGAATAGAAATAGGATTAAATTGTCATCTTTCTGGAGTTTGAGGAATTCATCAACTATAAAATGGTACCCATCACACAGAAACAGTTATTTGCTACGTTAATTAAATCTTTAAACCCTGACAGCTTAATATTGAAACAGTTCTTGAATTTCCTGACAAGGAGAATAAAAATCTTCCTCAAACTGAAGACAGATGCCAAGGAAATTAAGACTGATATTCTCTGGCTAAGCACAGCCTAGCTAAAGCTGCATATGTCTGTCACCTGGCTTTTGTTTCTGTAAATTGTAACCACTTCTGTGGCCCCAGGAGAAGAAATCTACTGTTTCTCTTCAGTTTGATCAAAGTGCATGAAATGTTTTCCTTTTTCCTATTCACCTATTTCTTATGCTGGAGGACACTTGACCAAATTCCACTACCCGGGATCCCTGGGCTAGGCTGCCCATACTAGGAAGAAATGGAAGCGGCCATCAGGAAGTCGTTTTTAATTTCAGAGGGGTGCATTTCAATCCCTTGGAGTCCAAAGTCCAGTCCTCCTGAATTCCCAGGGCATCATTGCGTCCTCAACTGAGCACCTAACCCTTCTTGGGCACATCCCTCGAGCAACCTAGCCTCTTGCTGTTCGACTAAACCTTCTGCAGAACCAGGGGTTCCTTTGACACCGCATAATGGACCTGGTGACCTGAGACTTGTGTCCACTCCCAAACTCAGCCCAGTTCACCCTCTTGTGCTGTGAAAGCCAGAAAGATGTATAAAACCATAAAAATCCCACCAAAATCACTAGTGCTTAATCGCCAAGTGACTTTCAGTTCCTGTGTTAAAACATATTAACTGAAAATTTGGAGTAATGCCAACAGATGGGCAGATACCTGCCATTCAAAAGAGCTTGTTACTCACTGTTCTCAAGAGGTGGGGGTTGCCCGTGCAGTAGGGGTGCTCCCAGAAGCACCAGACCGGCAGAGGGAACAGCGGGCCACAACCTTTATTGAAATGTCCCCGGGAAGGAACAGGTGCAGCAGGTTTAGGAATGGCCAGTTTGAAGAATGTCAGCGCGCTCTGGGCATGAGGGCTGCGCCTGGTTGGTACCTAGCCCCGGGGTGATTAGGGCAGGTGGGGAGTGTGAGCCACACAGAGCAGGTGTGGGGCATGGCCTGGGACACTTTGAAAGGCAGAGTTGCCGCTAATTGCTTACCATCGCTAGGAACTGACTAACCTTCAGCGGGGCTGCCGTCAGAGCTTCCGGGCTCAGCAAACCCCCAGCGGCAGGAGCAGCAGAGTGCTGAAAATAAAAGACACAATTCATACACCGACTTGGCTTTTCTGCTACATTTGATCTACCTTGTATCTCACTTGCTGCAACTTCTTAGCACCTGCGGGTCTTCTCCCAGCACCCTACCCGGCCCTTCTCCTTCTTTCCTGGTTTCTAAGCTTACATCATCTGGTTAGCGAGGCTTCTCATGCTGCACGGTCTCCTTGACTATGAGGGGACCCACCGTTTCAGCTGGTCATTCCCAAATCTCCGGTTCTCTCCCCACATCTCTCCTGACCTCAAGACCCTATAGCCAACTTCCCATGTCTGCACCTGGGTGTCTCACCTGAAACCTTATCAAATCCTAAAGCACGTTGATCATCTCTGATGCCAGGTGCCTCCTTCCTTCTCTCCCCTCTCCTCCTCCTCCTCTGCTGGTATTTTGTGAGCGAGAACCACAGTCCATCTGGGACTCAGGCCAGGAACCTGGGGGTCATCCAATCTCTCTGTCTTCAAAAAGTTATCAAGACTTTTAAAATATGTTCCAACTGTCACCTCTTTGCCATCCCCACTCCAATTGATTAATAAGTAAATTAAATAATCATCAATCATTAATAATTGAATACATAGTGCATGAATTATCCATCGCTGCTCTTCCTCTCTGACTTGTGTTTTTGCAGTACGTTCTGGATCAGTCGTATTCCAATCAGGAGACAGAACACACCAGATGTTTTAACAGAGAATTTACTATGTAGAACTTAATATCAGGACGCCATGACACATGCATGTAATCTCAGTGGCTCAGGAAGCTGAGGTAGGTGGATCACAAGTTTGAGGCCAGCCTTGGCAACTTAATATGGCTCTCAGCAACTTATTGAGACACTGTCTCAAAATAAAAAATAAAAAGGACTGGGCATGCGGCTCAGTGGTAAGGGGCCATGAGTTCAATCCCCAGTACAAAAAAAAAAAAAAGTTATCTAGATCATTGGAAAGGCCACAAGAGAACACCAAGCAATGGTTCTCAAACTTCAGGACCATCACCCAGAGGGCTTGTTAAAATGCAGACTGCTGAGCCCCCTTCCCAGAGTCTCTGACATTTGTGTTGTTAACAAGTTCTCCCGTGCTGCTTTTCCTGGTGTTGGGTGGACACACTTTGAGAAACCACTGCTCTCACAGACTTTAGATACAGCAGCTGCAGGAAGCAGTCATTTCTCAGAACTGGAGAACAAGGTGGGGAAGGTGCCCTTGCAGATGGCTGCTGTGTTCCCGAAGCAGCTGCTTTTGCAGGTTGGAAAACTACAAAGTGGTTTCAGTGGCTGTCACCAGAACACAGAGGCGTTGCTGGGGTAACACTCAGGACCACAGGCAGACAGGAAGAAGCAAAGCTTCTGCCTGAGGGGACCCGCAAACCTGGAAGCGGCTCCCAGATGTGGACCTGTCAGTGCTAAAAGCAGGAAAGTTCTGGGCCAACTGGGATGAGCCGATTACCCTAACTCTGCAGTCTTCTAGCACGCCCTCTCGCCAGGGCCCAACAAAGCCATAAGACATCAGGCACCGCAGTGCAGAGCATGGGGGGAGGTTTGGAGTAGGGACAGTTACTTCATTATGTATACTGACTCCTCTCAGTTCCAGCCCCCTGGGCTGCCATCAAGAGAAGCTTTATAAATGGATAAAACATGCTATTTCAGATTCTTGCCAAAAATCTTTTAATAGTTGCCTACCAGTCAATCAAGATGAAATGCTAGCTGGACATGGTGATGCACGCCTGTAATCCCAGCAGCTCAGGAGGCTGAGGCAGGAGGATCACCAGTTCAAAGCCAGCCTCAGTATCTTAGCGAGGCCCTGAGCAACTTGGCAAGACCCTGCCTCTAAAAATATTAAAAAGTTGGGGATGTGGCTCAGTGGTTATTCACCCCTGGGTTCAATCACCAATATAAAAAAGAAAAAGATGAAACTTCAACTTTTTAGGCAACATAAGGGACTCTTCAAAGTTACCTTCACTTACAGTCCAGTCTTACCTCCTCCAGAAATATATAAATCCTTGGATTTCTTAAAGGAAATCATATTGTCAAGTTTCTGTGCTTTGGTTACTCTAGTCTCTCACCTGGTTGAAAGGCAGAAAAAAAAAAAAGTCAGAATTTGTCCTTTCCCTTTAGGAATGAAAACTTCCAATTGGTGAGATGTTAGCTGAATTTGAAGGCCAAAGAAAATCTCAAAACAAATGTATTTTTGAATTACACCATAGTTACTGTTCTCAAGCTTCTGACACCCAGAGAGAAAAAAGATAAGAATGCTTCCAGTGTTAATGAAATGTGTGAGTTTTTCTTTCCTGTTAAAGATATTTATACTTGAAATCTTCTTAAGACTTGAAACAGCTTTAACCAAATTCCATAAGTGAAAAGCAATGGGGTTGGAAACTAGAGATGATTTATAAAAGCATATCAGAGGACAAAGAAATGACTCTGCAGCAGTTTACAAAGCTTTTTCTTAAATTCAAAGGCTATCAAGTCTGTGTGGTCCTGTAGGTTAAGAGAGTGATTTGGGTTTTTCTTTCACTGTAACACTTTTCTGTTTCAATCAAATGATTTTAGACAAATCTTGATTTGTTTTCTCCAGCATGCATTCCTTTGAGAAATGCAATCTAATGCAACTCTGGATTCTTTCTGGAACTTGCTGAATCCAGCATTTCCCTCCAGTGGGTGGATTACAATTGTTTGCGTGACTCTCTTTCAAGTATGCTGAACCTTGTCTTTGGGCAGAAATTGTGGCTTTTGATCTTTGGACTTCATATTTTTAACATAATATCTTTCCTAGTATGTAAGTCTGATTTTCTGTTGCTATTAAAAAATACCCAAGGCAGGGTATTTATTAAAAGTTGGTTTAGGGTTGGGATTATAGCTCAGTGGTACAGTGCTTGCCTAGCATGCATAAGGCCCTGGGTTTGATCCCTGGCATGTGTGCACATGCGTGCCCACACACACACACACACACACACACACACACACACACACATTTATTAGCTTGGTTTTTGGAGGCTGAAAGTCCAAGATAAATCAGTCCCATATGTTTGGTTTCTGGTGAGGCCCCCTCAGCTGCATCACAACATGACAGATAGCATCATAGCAGAGCATACATGAGAGGGACAGACCACAGGATGAGAAAGAAGCCAGAGTGATCCAGGACTTAGGCTTGCTCTTTTTTAAAATCTACTCTCACAGGAGTTCACCAGGTCCTGTGAGACCTACACTAATCTCTTCCAAAGGCCCTGACCCCATGATCTAACTACCTCCAACTAGGCCCCACCCCTTAAAGCTCCTACCACCTCAACATTGTCACACTGGGGACCAAGCTTTGAGTCCATGAACCTTGGGAGGTCAAACCACATCCAAATCATATCACCTAGAGTAGGTATGCCTCATATCTTTACTATTAGTCAAATATATGTTGAGTTAATAAATGTAGCAATATTTTTAATAACATTGAGTTCACACAGATTCATAGGATAGAAGGATGGCTACTAAGGACAAGGGGAAATGAAGAGATGTTAGCCCTGTTTGCAATTTTAAGATAAATTAGCTGTGGCCAGGGATGTAGCTCAGTGGTAGAGTATTTCCTGGCATGTGTAAGGCCCTGGGTTCAATCCCCTGAGCTGAAAACGTTTTTAAAAATAAATATTTTAAAAAGATCAATCAGCTATGCAATCTAATGAGCAACCTGGTGAGTATAGTTAATAATAATGTCTTCTGCAGTTGAAATTTGCTAAGGGAGATCCACATGCCACAAAAAAGGTAACTGTGAGGTGATGGGGGTGCTAATTAGTTTGTGGTAATCATTTCATGAAATACATTCATATAAAAACTGACACTGTATATTCCTACTGTTAGGGTTGGTGAGATCAGGACCCACCTCATTCATAGCAGTGAGGATTAAGTGAGGAGATGAGCATTAAGTCCTGAGCACAGTGACTGAGACTTCAGGCAGAACTTTAATGCTGGCTGTTCAAGTTATTTTCTTTGAAATGTGGTAAATGGCACCTGTTTCACAGTGTCGTTTTAAGGATGAAAAGGTGTACCATGTTCAGTGACTAGCAACGATCTGGCACAAAGCAGGCCCTTGCTTAGTAAATCCCTCACTTCACACTCCTGCTGGCCTCCATAGCTGTTCAGGGGCAGCTCAGTTTCCCCAAAACACACCCAGCTGACCAGAGAGCTCTGCTACTTCTCATGTGTTTCCCAGAAACTAGGCTTTTCTCCAAAAGAAAAATCAGTGATGAGGTCAGGAACAGTAAGAGTCACTCAGCCAGCACCCTCCATCTTTCTGGCTTTTGCTGTGAGGTTATTTAGAAAACCCAGGGTAACATTCCTAGGCCTTGGGATCATACTGCAGGGGAGGAACTAATCAATGGAGCCGAATGCTGACCTTGGGCCCCTTAATCGCAAATGCTACTTGCTGCACATGCAAGGCAAGCCTGCCCCTCTGCTTTTGCAGTCAGAGGCTCGGGCCATGAGCTGCAGTCCTACTTCCCTCATTCCCTTCCCAAAGTGTATGCAGCTGCAAGAGTATGTGACTTTGTAGGGACTTCTTCAATAGTGTCTATGTTTTGGATAGTGTTATGACTTGCATGAGGCTTGACCCCTAATGGTTCACATGCTGGAAGCTTGATCCCCAGTGTACTGATGTTGGGAGGTGGGGGGACCTTTAAGAGGTGGAGCCTAGTGGGTGGTCCTTAGATCACTGGAGGTATCATCCTTGGAAGACTTGAGTAGTTCTCATGGGACCCCATTTAGTTCTCAAAGAAGCTTGTTATAAAAGAGCAAACCCTCCCTGGATCTCACTCTAGCTTCCTGTCTCACCATGTGATCTCTCTCCCACACAAGCCCCATCATTGTGATGTCATCTGCCATGAGGTCCTCACTAGAACCAATGCTGGTACCACGCCTGTGACCCTCCAGAACGTGAGAAAAACAAACCTATTTTCTTCCAGCTTCAGGCATTTTATCATAGCAACAGAAAAGAAACTAAGAAAAATAAAGCACACATCACCCTCTGTAGCCATGGATTAGCCCAGTCACTGGAGAGAAGCTGAAAACTCTTGCAAACCTAGCAGGAACATGGACCACAATGCCTTGTGGCCAGCTCATTTGTTATAAAATGACAAGTTTGCTCCTTGGCAAAGACAGAGACTAAGGAAGGAGAAATTCCTGGCTGACAGGATAGTCACCTTGCTACAAACACACCTAGGCTAGAGTATTAGTTAGCAGTGGCTGCTGTAACAAAGTGCCACGGACTAGGTGGCTTCAATAGCAGAAATGTTTTGTCTTACAGTTCTGGAGGTCAGAACTCCAAAATCAAGATGTCAGCAGGTTACTCCTGAGGGTTACAAGTGAAGGATGTGTCCCAGAACTCTCTCCTTGGCTCACAGATGGCCATCTTCTTCCAGTATCTCCTCACATTGTCTATGTCCAAATTTCCTCTTCTTATAAAGACTCCAGGCATTAGGTGAGAGCCCACTCTACTGACATCATTTTAACTTAAACACCTGTAAAGACTTGTCTCTAACTACTGATTTAGGGCTGAGGATACAGCTCAGTCAGTAGAGTGCCTGCCTTGGAAGCACAAAGCCCTGCGTTCAATCCCCAGCACGGGTGGGGGACACGACACTGATTTAAATTCTAAGGTGCTGGGGTTAGGATGTCTACACATAAATTTGGGGCAGGGGTGGGGACACAGTTCCAGTCCTACCAGCCAGTTTAGCCATTTAGAGTAATTAGAGATGTCAGTCCCCTCTGGAGCTCCAGTTCTCCATTCCACATCATTCCTGGACGCAGGCTGATGGGAAGTCCCTGAAACACTGCCATCTCCTAGCAGAGAGAAAGGAGACCGGGGTGACTTCAAGGAGCTTCTTGATCTCTGCTGAGAAGCAATGCACCCCACTTGCATCCACAGTTCATTAAGTTCAGCAGATCAGAAAACCAAGTCTGCTGTCAGTGGGGAACCTTCCTTGGAGGGACGGCAAATAAATGGACAGCAATACCTCGGCACCCCAAAGCCATTTCCAGGTATTTTTTATTCACACTGCCCCTCTGAGGCTATGTCACCAAGCCATACTCCTTCCCCTTGACAGGCTGGCGGCTGAAGTCTAGATCCTCTTCTCTTCTTCTCAGTCTCCTTAGAAACCTGAGAGTCACACTTAGTTCCTCCCTCTCCCTCACCCCTCTACCAGGTTCCTTAGACTGTCTCAGAGATCCTAAATCTGTCGCTTCTCTCCTGTCCCCACAGAAGCCACCCCCTCCCAAGCCAGCGCAGTCCCTTGCCTGAGCTGCTGCGACAGTGGCCGCCCCAGGGTAGAACATGCCGCCTCGCATCCTTCTGTGGCGTCCCACCGCCCTTCCAGGAGAGTACGCTAGTAACCTTCCTAGAAAGCTCGGCTCAGCAGGGCCTCTGCTTGTTGTCAGCCGAGACCACTCTGCTGTCCCTCTGCTGCACAGTCCAGCCACACGGAGCTTCTGCACGCACTCACTTGCCTTAGGGCTTTCACGGTACAATTCTGCAAACCCGGGCCCCACAACCTTCGCTGAGGTTTGGGCTTCCAGTCGATTCTTCCAGTTCACGTGCATCCACAGCGCCCTCTACTGCCGCCTCTGAAGCACAGCACGGGTGGACCAACCCAGACTTCAAACTGCGAAAGGAGGCCCAGGTTGAGGGAAAGGGGTGTTATTTCCTGGACCACCCTGTGCCAATATAGCAAACCTAGCCGGCAAAGTCTGTATATATACCTCCGGTTTATGATGCTGGGGATCAAACCCAGGGCCTCACGAATCCTAAGTATGCATTCTACCGCTGACCTATACCCTCAGGCCCCAGTATATCTTCTTTTAAAGGTAGGTACATTGGTCCACGCCTGTGATCCCAGTGACTTGGGAGGCTGAGACAGGAGGATGACAAGTTCAATGCCAACCTGGGCAATTTAGCAAGACCCTGACTCAAAAAAAAGGGGGGGGGGCCTGGGTAAAGACCCCCTAGACTCAATCCCCAGTACCAAAAAAAAAATCATTTTTAAGGAAAAAATGAATCTGTCATGTAAAGATTGGGGAAAGGAAATAATAGCAGTTCATAGATGCAATAATTAACAATTAATAGATAATTAGCACTGGTTAATAAGTGATCAATGGATGTGATAATTATTAATAATCACTAAATCAGCTTTACAGATGTTTTAGTCTGCTTGGGTTGCTATAACAAAATACCTTGGACTGGGTAATTTATAAACAATAGAAATATATTGCTCATCTACTGGAGGGTGGGAAGTCCAAGATCAAGGTTCTCACAGATTTGGTATCTGGCCGGGGCCATTCCTCATGGATGGCACCTTCTATGTGTCCTGCAGTGCTATAAGGGAAAGTCAGCTCTGGGGGCCTCCATATGAGGGTATTAATCCCACCCATCAGAGCAGGGCCCTCAAGACCTGAGAACCTGCCAAAGCCCCCCCCCAATATCATCGCCTTGGTGACTAGATTTCAACATAAAAAGTGGGGGGTGGGGGACAAAAACATGTAGACCATAGGTAGCACTGGTTTAATAAGGAGAGGCAGAGGGGGTTTGGAAACCCGGACATCTCCACCACCCCTGGATCACCCTTAGTCCTCAGTCATCTGACATTAATCCCTGTCTGCATTTCCCCTCATGTTTCTGAACCCCACGATGAGGCTTGCTCAGGGCTGGGTGGTGGCTCAGTGGTAGAGTGCCTGCCTAGCACGTGCCAGGCTGTGGGTTCAAGTCCCAGCACCACAAGAAAGAAAATTAGTAATGATGACTTGTTCCTCACACCAGCTGGCTGGAGGCAGCCCCGTGCCTGAGAGCGTGACTCTCCTGCCACCCTCCCCAACTCCTCTGTTCTCACCTCTCCCCCAGCCTTCTTCTCCTGCTTGTGCACATCCTAGCCCACGCCTGGCCGCTCGCCTGCCCCCAGGCTCCCACGTCATCCTTGCCTTGGCGTCTACAGGTCTGGGGCTTCAGCAGGACACGGCATGTCCTCAGACTCATTCCTGAGTAGAAAGACCGGAAGCCCTCAGAAACAAGAGGCCTGAGGATGCATCGGTGAAAAAACGAGGCCTGCCCTCCTTGAGTCTGTCCCTCAAACCAGGATGCACACTGAGTGTAATGTGGACAGCCCTGGAAAGTCTCCCCACCCACCCCTGTGGCACCCCTGTTCCTCCCTCTAGGCTAAACTGGTGTCTGAAATTACAGCCCTGGAGACCATATTCATCTGCTCAGACTGCAGTAACCAAGTTCCATGGTCTGGGTGGCTTCAGCAACTGGAATGTATTTTCTCACAATTCTGAAGTCCAAGATCAAGGCATTTGTTTCTTATGAAACCCCTTACAAGGCCTTTTCTCCGTGTGCACGCATCTCTGGTATCTGTGTATTTAAATGTCCTGTGTGCATGTGTGCGCGCGTGTGCTCGCACGTGCACTGCAGATGGAACTGAGGGCCTCGTGCGTGCTAGGCAAGTGCTCTACCTCTTAGCTACACCCCAACCTCAAATATAAGAACGCCAGTCAGATTGGATTAGGGCCCAATCTAACAGCCTTATATTAACTTAATTGCCCCTTTAATGGCCCTAGCCCCAAACACAGTCATGTTCTGGGCTGCTGGAGATTAGGGCTTCAGTGTACAAATGGGGGAGGCACAGACTTCCTCTCATGGTAGGAATGCCTTGGATCAGGTATGACCAATCCCTTGGGGTTCTCAGAATAACAGCAAAAACTATCGAATGGGTGACTGAATGAGTATGGTGTCCCATGAAAACCAGGGATGGGATTTAATGAAGGTTTAAATGAATAGAGACAATTACTTATGTGTCCACTAGCTTTCTGATTCAATAACAGAGAACAGGTAAAGCTGAAGGGCGCTAACACCTGGATCCTTCCTTCTGGCTGAGCCACTGCTGAAGGAGACACAGGATACCTTAAAGAGAGCCAGAAAAGAAAGAAAGCAGAGGGGTTCTCAAGTGCAGGAACTCATCTCTCAAAGCAGCCTCCATCCTGGTAGAACTTTTAAGCTTCATAACTAATCCTGCCACATTCTCTGTGTCACAGGATTTTTGTATGTTTGGGCAGAGGTGGAGTTTACACGGTCTCCTGGGCACACGGTAAGAATACATGAGGTAGGGGCTTCAAGTCCAAGGATCAAATATCAGGAAAGCCAAAGGAAATACGGTCATCTGTTACTTAGCAGTGGGGATGTGTTCTGAGATCGGCATTGTTAGGCAGTTTTGTTGTGCAAACCACATAGAGAGCGCTGACGCAAAACTAGGCGGTATAGCCCACCACCCCACGGGCTTTACGGCAGCCTGTTGCTCCTAGGCCACAAACTTGCACAGCATGTCACTATACTGTGAACATGGTAGGCAAATTATAACACAGTGGTATTTATGCATCTCAATATAGCCAAACAAAGAAAAGGTACTATAAAAACAGAGTATAAAAGATTTTAAAATGATGTACCTAAAAGTCTAGGCCCTTGCTATGAATGGGGATTTAATCCAGGGACACTGGGATTTCACCCCAGGACCCCCCCCCCCCCCCCCCCCCCCGCCAAATGCACTGATGGTGGACAAGAATGGCTTGGCATTAACAGATTAAAGCAAAAAACCTATCTGATCACATCAATTAATATGTATGAAACACAACAAAATTCAACATCGTCTTAAAAAAAACTTAGCAAAGTAGTAGTAGAAGATGATAAATAAGATAGAGGACTTCTACTTGAATCTACTGGAAACATTCTGCTTAATAGGGAATGCTTAGGATCATTCCTTTATACCTCAAAAACAGGACAAGGATTGCCCGTTAACACCACTGTCATTGAACACTGTATTAGAAATCCAACCCCAAGGGGGAGGGAGATGAGAAGTTGAGTTACAAGGATTGAAAACACTGATCTGTACATTTATTTATTTATTTATTTATTTATTCCAACGACAGCATCATCCAGCTAGAACAGTGAGAATAATCTGTGAAGCTACTCTAGAACGCGTGATTTCAACAAAGTAGTCAGAGCCTAGATTCACATTTTAAAAATTAACAAAGCCGAGCACCAGGTGCACATCTGTAAATCACAGTGACTCAGGAGGCTGAGGCAGGAGGATTACAAGTTCAATGCCAATTTCTGCAACTAAGTGAGATCCTGTCTCAAAATAAAAAATAAGGCTGGGGTCTAGCTCAGAGATAGAGCATCCCTGGGTACTGCAAAAATAAGTAAATAAATAATCAAAGCAATAACTGATTAGAAAAATAGAAATAAACTCCCAGCCATAAATAAATCACAACAATGAAGTCCCAGTGAGTGAACTGAGGGAAGCGTGTTCAAAATATTCTGAGAGGAGTTTTTGCCCATGTCCCAGGATGACTCCGTAGTGCAAAGATAAAAATTCTCTTCCAATGAATAACTTATTCATTCAAAATTGAAAAGGTTTTCCATGGAACTGACAAATCCCACCCCACTCCTCCCCATTCCCATTGCAGGATCTACCCAGGTTTAGAATCAAGTGAGGTTACTTTCCTCAGCCGTCTAGCCTCCTTCTTGGAGAAAACCTACTCCCCAGCCCACCTGCTACATTGGTGTTAATCACCTTCTGAGTAAGCAGGGCAGCTGAACCCAAGCTCATTGGTTAATCTGCAATTTTCTCCAGAAAATTAACATTTTGAAGCAATGGAGAATGGGCAAACTTTCTCGCAGGTACTGGGAAAGTCTTAGAAATGAAATACCTTCTTTCATGAGTCTTGCAGAAGTTCAGTGACTTGTTCAAGATCTATAAGCTTGTAAGGGGAAAAATTATAAATTTTGTGAAATTGCGCATCTATGCAAGTGTCTTCCATAGTGGTTGCTCTAAAAATGACTACACTTGCCACATACATATTATGCCAGATGGCAAAGCGGTAAATGCAGATGAAGAAACTGCAAGGCTATTTCTCCTATATTGAAACAGAAAATTAAGAAGATTACACCTTGAATCAAATTTTGAATTTTGATGCAAACAGTCTTCAACAAAAGTTAATCTCTCCAGGGCTGGGGTTGTGGCTCAGTGGTAGATCACTTGCCTAGCAGGTGTGAGGCACTGGGTGCGATCCTCAGCACCACATAAAAATAAAGTTTAAAAAAATTACTTGAAAATAATTACTCTCTCCAGGACAACATCTCCAAGGAAGAAGCAGAAGCCTCTGCCTTTAAGGCTGCAAAGTGTTGCTGAGGGCAAATGCCTCAGGAAGTTAAATTGTACTAGCATTTCTATTATGGTCTTTATTCGTTTGGTAGCAAAGTTTATAAAATTGCCTGTTTTGAGCAAGCTGTCCCTGTTTTCCCCCTAATTTCATAATTTCTAGTGTGCTGGTATACATATCAGGTTATAGAAGAAAGAAATGCCTGCAGTCAATATGAAACCAGGCCTCCTCCACCAACAATGTTCCTGATAGGTCCTGAGTTCCCCTGAGAGGTAGCCAGGTAGCTAGGTAGCCTCTGATTTCATCTGAGTAAAACAACTTCCTATGACGCTGTGGGGACAGGTCTCTGAATTTGGGCACCAGAGCTCCTTATAATTCCTTTCTTCTCTTCTCCCTCCTCCCTCCTGCCCTCTAGGCTATTTAGAAGAGGACAACTAAAAAGACCCAAAATTTTGCTCCTTTTGAGCTTACAGAATTTGAACAAGTCACTGAACCTCTGCGCGATTGTTTTCTCATTCTTTAAATGGGAAGACGCTGTTTTAAAAAATCATGGTGGTTGTTAATAGGTGGTGCCTTTGACTTTTGCTTTGCCATTTATAACCATTTTGCCATTTATAACAAGTGACTTCACTTCTCTGTGAGGCACCTGTAAAATGGGGCTCTTCGTGAAGATTTAATGATACCATCTGCACAAAGAACTTAGCACAAAATGCACACACGCACCCCCCCCCCAAAAAAAAAAAAAAAAAAAAAAACTGAACCATATGATGGGTGGTGGGGGATTGTGGAGAGCACAAGTCTGACTGCCGATGCCGAGCCAGAAGAACCCAGAGCCGGGAAGGAAGCAGATGTGGCTGTGACATTTCCAGGGACAGAAACGCATCGACCGGCCCCGTCTTTCCGGAGGAGGCCTAGCCACTGATGGGGCCCCCTGGCTTGCTCCGGCCACCATCCGGCTCCCCGAAGCCCGCGGTTTGCGGATCGCCTCCCGCAGTACCCGGTCGCCAAGGCAGACTTCACTTCCCAACGTGCAGCTCCAGTCGGGGGTCTCGAGGGTCCATCCCTCGCGCGGACCTTGTCCAGGCTGCGTTCGGGGACCCGGGCAGTAACCGCCATTCGCTCAGCTCCTATACTGCGCTCTGCTAAGCGAGTCGGTGACCGCGGACCCCACCCTGGGCCAGGGCCCCGCGGCGTTTCACAAGCGCTGGTCCGCTCCCGACGCCCAGGCCACCTGGTCCGAGGGAGAGTCCGAAGCCCAGCTCAACCCCGGCAAGGTGCCCCGGGAGCCCAGGGCGTCAGCGGGCTCCGGGGCGGGGATGCGCCCGGCGGCCGCGCGGCCCGGGACTACAACTCCCAGGCGGCACCGCGGCGGCGGCGGCGGCGGCGGCGGCCACACGTCACTCCGGCACCGCCGGCGGCCCCGGGAAGCGGCGCGGGCGGGGGCAGGGGCTGGGGCCGACCGGGAGCCCGGTGCCGAGGATGGGGGCCGCCCGACCGCCCCGCGCGTGAGGAGGCCGAGGGGCGCGCCACCCCGGCCCGGGGCGGCCGCCCCGGGGCCCCGCCATCCCCGCCCGGCCCGGCGGTCGTGGCCGGGGATGCAGAGCCGGGGGCCGCCGGTGGAGCTGCGCGGGGTGAGAGGCGCGAGGAGGGGTGGCCGCCTGCTGCCCTCACCCTCGGCCCCCACCGGCGGGCCCCGGCAGGATTTGGGGAGCCGCGCGGCCAGGCCCTCTTAGCGCCCTGACATCCGAGGGGACAGGTGAACCTGCCGCCCCGCTCCCACCCGCTCCGCCCGGACAACCGGATCAGCGGGGACGACCCTGCCCGTTTAAGGAGGTTCCTTCTTGCTCCAGCGGAGGCCCTCCCCCAGCCATGGCCCCCAGGAGCCCCCTCAGACCCGCAGGGACTGCCCCCCATCACGGCCGCCGGGGCCCGCCCTCTGCATCCCGCGGGCAGCCAGTGTGAAGCGGCCTCCCGCAGCCCCCGGCCCCTCCCCCATGGAGGAGGAGGAGGGGGCGGCGGCCAAGGAGTGGGGCACGACCCCCGCGGGGCCCGTCTGGACCGCTGTGTTCGACTACGAGGCGGTGGGCGACGAGGAGCTGACCCTGCGGAGGGGTGACCGCGTCCAGGTGCTTTCCCAGGACTGTGCGGTGTCCGGCGATGAGGGCTGGTGGACCGGGCAGCTGCCCAGCGGCCGTGTGGGCGTCTTCCCCAGCAACTACGTGGCCCCTGCTGCACCCGCCGCGCCCGCGGGCCTCCAGCTGCCCCAGGAGATCCCCTTCCACGAGCTGCAGCTGGAGGAGATCATCGGTGTGGGGGGCTTTGGCAAGGTCTATCGGGCCCTGTGGCATGGGGAGGAGGTAGCAGTCAAGGCCGCCCGACTGGACCCTGAGCGGGACCCGGCAGTGACAGCGGAGCAGGTGCGCCAGGAGGCCCGGCTTTTTGGAGCCCTGCAGCACCCCAACATCATTGCCCTGAGGGGCGCCTGTCTGAGCCCCCCACACCTCTGCCTGGTGATGGAGTATGCCCGTGGAGGCGCCCTGAGCAGGGTGCTGGCAGGTCGTCGGGTACCCCCTCATGTGCTGGTCAACTGGGCTGTGCAGGTGGCCCGGGGCATGAACTACCTACACAATGATGCCCCCGTGCCCATCATCCACCGGGACCTCAAGTCCATCAACAGTAAGTGGTATCTTCTCTCCAAAACCCTTCCACAAAACCTTGCAGGCCAAGCCTAGATGGCGGGAAACAGGACAAGGGGCACCAGATGGCAACTGTGCATGGGGGAAGGAGCAGCAGCAGTATACCTTCAGGGCCTGGTGAGGTAGGCCTTGCCTCTATTAAGGGAGAAAAAGGTTCAGAAAGGCGGAAGGACGATTCTGCTTCCCAGGTTACAGTCACAGTAGATCAATAAATAAGTATCCATGAACATGAGGACAGGCCCTTTGGGCCCTTTCTTATGGCAAACAGGACAGATGCAATGCTTGCCCTCTTGGCGCACACCATCCAGTCATGATGCCAGAGTCCTCCTGGCAGAAACAAAAAGAACCTAGCCTACCTGGAGTCAGGTTTTTTCCAGCCTGGCACTACTGCCATTTGTATCTGGAACGCTGTGAGGCCTGTCCTGTGCATTTTAGGTTGTTTGGCAGTCTCCTTGGTCCCTGCCTACTGGAGGCCATCAGCATTCCCATCCCCAGCTATAACAACCAAAAATGTCTCCAGACATTGCCATACATCACCCATGAGGCAAAATCGCCCCCTGGTGAGAACCACTTCCTGGATTCCTGCTAGGCCTCTGATGCAAACTGGAATAAATGAGAAAGGCAGAAAACGAATGTGCCTTATATAAAAGCGTCCAGGCTGCCTGGCCTAGCACACATTCTCCAATGTTGAGTGGTCGGTTGGATCAAAGTGGTTCCATCTTGGGGCTTCAGCATCCTAAGGGACCAAGACAAACTGACAGTACTCATAAACTACACATTTCATTCATTCATTCCACAGCTCATTCTGGAATATTATGTGCCAGATGCTGTCCTAGGGATACAGCAGGGGGAAAATCCTACCTTCCTAGCTCTTCCATTCTTGTGCTGCCCCATCTACTCCATTTCATATTTTTATTCACATCTTCATTCTTTCACTTGGTGTTTTCAATGCCAGATTGTGTACTAAGCAAGCGATCCCCAGTAAATGAGGCCAGCGTGTTCCCTGCCCTCACATGGCTCACACTTAAGCCCAGAAAAGTGAGGGTTCCCCATTTTCCCTCAATATTCCCATTTCATCTATTCCTGATTTCTGTTAGTTCTACACCTCCAATTTTGTTTGAATCTATACCACTATTTTTATGTTGTTGTGTATAAGTCCCTAGAATCCAGGGCTGAGTCATCCTCACCTCCCAAACCTGGCATTTGTATATTCATCAGAGAGCTACCAAGTACCCATAACATGCCCAGGCCACACCTGGGCTGGGGGGCTGCGCCAGACAGATGCAGGTGGTCCCTGTCTTCATGAATGACTGCACTCCAACCTCTGAAGTGTTGGGTGACCGGAGGTGTAACCATCCTGCATCCTGCTCTTAAAGGCCTGGGCTTCTTCATGGTCCTTGCTCACCCCCACCAACTCACAGCAGCCCCATACCCAGGTCGCCAATGCGACCTGGACGAAGGCGAGTGGAGCTCTTAAGCCACCCTGTGCTGTCTCTGGCATGTCCACACCCGTGCCAGAGAGAGCACAGGGTGGCCGTGGTACTGTTCCCTCATGGGAGCTCTTCGACTGGTGTCCTCTGTTCATTATTTATTCTGAAGCACCTACTATGTGCTAGGCACTGTTCTCAAACCTAGGATTACAGAAGTGAGCATGGCAAGATCTGGGCTCTTTCCCAGGATGGAATTTATATTCTAGTAAAGAGGAATAGAGGACAGATAAACACAGGTGGGTGGGCGAAAGGATGGTAGATACCCAAGTTTCAGAGAGTACCAGGGGCTCTCAGGGAAATAAAGCAGATCAAAGGTGAGGCAGAGAAGACCGTGTTTGAGCAGAGACCTGAATAAAAAGGACCCAGCCTTAGATCAGGGGGAATGTCCTGGGATGGGAACGAGTTGCCTCAGTGGAGAAATAGCAAGCCCAGAACAGCAGGAGTTGAGGCCAAGGTGGGGGGTAGATAAAATCATAATGGCAGGCAGGGGCCAGGCTGGGGACCTTGGGTATTTGGTTGCATATAGCAGAAGTCATTAGAGGGTTTTAAGCAGATGTAGATCTTTAAAGAGGACTTATTTTGGGCCAGCCTGAGAGATGCAGAAATAAAGTGTAAAGTCCAGGAGGTATTCCCTCTGTCACAGGACTTCACAAAGAGGAGACATGGGAAGCAAAGAAGGAAGGCCATTTTCTAGCCATATGCTGTTGGCCAAGTGACTTCTCTAAGCCTTAGTGGACTAGTCAATAAAAACAGGTTGCTCATGAGTCAGTTCTTATGAAGGACTTAGCCTAGTGCAAACAGTAGCCGTGACTTATTGCTGTCAGTAATAACCCTAGGTAGTAGTCAGCTGGAACCATTTGACATGCTTGGGGTTGTGTCAGTCAGATTTTGTCACAATGCTGCTGCATAACAAACCACCCTGAAAACAGTATCTTAAAACAACAATCACTTATTACTGTCTATGCCCTTGCCAGCCAGGTGGAGTGCTCAGGACTTAGCTGGCTTAGCTGGAGAGGTCTTGCTCCCAGTATCTCCCATCTCCCTTGAACTAACAGGCTAGCTGAGGCATGCTGTCATGGTGATGGCAGAAGATCCAGGCGGCAAGAAGACACCAGAGTCTCTAAGGCCCAGATTTAGAGCAGCACTGTACCATGTCCTCTTTGTTCTTATCAAAAGCAAGTCGTATGATCATCCCACAAAGAATGGGGAGATATAGTCTGCCTCATTTGGTGGAAAGAACTGCATAGTCACACGGAGTGTGAACTCAGAAACAGTGGCACTGGGGCCCTGTTGCAGGAGACCACGTTCCTCCCTTCTGCTCATGGTTTGCAGGTCCACTTACAGTCTGGTTAGAAGTCAAGGTCAGGACCCAAGAGAACCAAGACCTTGGCCTTTGGTGTGGTCTGCAAGGAGGGACTGTAGGGGCTGGGGGACCCCAGCCTGGCAAGTAGCTGCCACAGAGTAGGGCCACGCGGAGGTTTGGGAGGCTGAGGTCTGCAGCCCCACAGGTCAGGGTGACCCACCTTTCTTCCTACTCCCCAGTCCTTATCCTGGAGGCCATTGAGAACCACAACCTCGCAGACACGGTGCTCAAGATCACGGACTTTGGCCTTGCCCGCGAGTGGCACAAGACCACCAAAATGAGCGCCGCTGGGACCTACGCCTGGATGGCCCCGGAAGTTATCCGCCTCTCCCTCTTCTCCAAAAGCAGCGATGTCTGGAGGTGCTGCGAGGCGGGCTGGGGCGGCATCAGGGAAGTGGTGGGTGGGGCAGGGGAGGGTATTGGGGAGGGACAGTTTCCTGATGAAACACAGGGCCTGGCAGAGGGGCCTCCTGCCCATCAGCACAGCACAGCACTGAGCAGGCCCCAAAGTCGTCACTTGCACTGGCAGCAGAGGTGGCCCTGAAGAGGGACTTGAATTAGGACAAAAACATCAAGAGATATAGATAGGACAGAGGTGTCAGCACCGAGGAGCCCCTCAGCACCCCGTGCCCCCAGCCCATTGACAGGAAGCGGAGGCCTTGGAGGCAGCGTTCATTCTTCCCTTCTGCAGCGCACTGGGCTCCAGGGACCCAGCAGTCGACAGAAATAGTGTTACTGCCCTCAGGGATCGTAACTTTTTCAAAAATACACAAGAAACTAAAAGAATAAAGCTGTTTTAAGTTAAGAAAATGATCATTTAAAAGATAGTAAAGAAAAGCATGAGGGGGCGTGAGGGAGAATTTCTGAGAACTGCTTTAGGTGAGTTCTGAGTGACAAGGAGCCAGCCACGCAACGTTTGGGTGCCACAAGGGAGGTGCTGAGGTGCAAATGAACATAGTATGTTCCAGAAACAGGCAGGAACCTGTGTGCTGGGACAGCATGTGTCAGCCCGCAGTAGGAAATGCGTGGAGATCGCCCAGCAGTCTGCGTGAGGGAACGCCTCAGGGTCTGAGTCAAAGTGTGGTGGAGAGCCATTAGGGGCGTTTACGATTTAGCCTTTCAGTCGCTCCTTTGGCTGTGGGGTGCAGAATGGATCTCAGCCGACAGGAGTGGTGGCGAGCGACCACTCGACCCAGGGAGTCAGTGGCAATAGAAGCTTTTCAAGCAGGGCCTCTACTTGGTTGGAGCCAGTCCCAGCGTCTTCTCATTTACTGTTCCATCAGTCCCCCGCTGAGGCTCCAAATTGCCCAAACAGCAAATTAATGGGTTTAGGGAAGAGAAAAATCAGACAGGAAGTCTTGCGCCCAACCTAGAGCAGAGCAGCCCTTTGGAGAAGTCCCAACTGGTTTTACACCAGACATTCACTTATGGCCCCAAATATCTACTTCAGCTGCAAGGAAGAGAAGCCACACAGTAACAAGACTGAAGTTTCTGTTGTTATATAAATTCCGGGACTGACCCAGCATCTCCAGTGCCAGGGATCCAGACTCCTATGTTGGGCTCTCTGTATGGGGCAGGTTACTTCTTCCTTGTATTGTTCTATCCCATACTTTTCAGGACACTAAATATTCATGACTCCCATCCACCAAATATCAGTGGACACTCTTCAGTCATTGTGACAATCAAAACATCCTCACAGGTTCCCAATACGCAGGAGAGGTGGGGGATGATACCACCTCCGGGTGGAGACCACTGTTAATTTTCTCCACCTTGGGTGGCTCCAATCCCAAGTTCATTTCATGGTCCAGAATGGCTGCTTGAGATTCCACTTTTATTGTCCACATTCCACCCAGCAGGAAAAAGAATGGAGGAAAGGGGCACCATGCTCTTTAAGGACACTTGCTGAAAGCTGATTGCCTCCCGCACACCTTCCTTCATTCCACTGTACAGCATGGTAGTCCTCTGGCATTACTTGGCTGTGAAGGAGGATGGAAAATGTTTCCAGGCACCATATGCCCATTCAAAATCACCAGTGCTGTCATTGAGGAGGAAGGGGAAGCTGTCGCTGCCTGAAGGCAACAGTTATGCCTAGAACAGTGCCTAGCACACAGTTGGCACTTAATAAAAGGGTTGAATGAACCTCAGCAACTTAGCAAGATACTGTCTCAAAATTTAAAAAGGGGCTGGGGCTGGGGATGTAGCTCAGTGGTAAAGTGCCACTGGATTCAATCCCCCATATCAAAAAAAAAAAAAAAAGGAAAGAAAGAAATGCATGAGTGGATATCCAGAGAGAATAGGGATCCACTCCAAGTTAGAAACTGCACAAAGTGACAGTCAGGATCCAGGAAAATGCAGTTTACTGGGGAAGATGAACATGCAGGTGACTGTAGCCAGTGATGCACACTCTGGTATTGTGTAGCCATTAAGGGCCCTGTTGTGGGCATCAGGCAGACCTGAGTCCATGTGAGGCTCCATCCCTTATAGCTGTGTGACCCTGGGCAAGCAGCTTAACCTCTCTGAAACTGTGCCTGCTCATGAGATAAAATAGGGGTCATACGGATACCTTCTGCCTTACAGGGCTGTTGTGAGGATTACCAAGAGTGCCTAGCACAGTGCCTGGCCTGGAGTAGGTGCTCTATAAGTGTAAAGTAGTGTTACCTTGCTTTTAGAGGTAAGTGCGGCGGGTTCTGGGGGAACATAGAGGAGGGGCCTCTACCTCGCATTGAAGGCTTTGGGATCAAGGAAGGCTTCCTGGAAGAGGGGGCAACCCAAGTTAGCACTTGACGGACAGTCACACAGAGGGAAGCGTGTTCTTGACAAGGGAGTGGCATGTGCCAAGGCTGGAGGCGGGAAGTGCAAGTCTCACTCAGTGTTCCTGTGGCTGCGAGATGAACTTGGGGATGGAGTGGGGTCCAAGAGTTTTCAGAGGTCACCAAAGGTCAGGGCTAAGAAGGATGGGTTTGCCCAGCAGGCATGGGAGACCCAAGATCTCCAGGCAGGGGCAAGGGACAAGAGGCAGCCCAGGGGAGAGACCAGAGTGAGCCCCACCTTCTGTCTGAGAACAGCCCCTCAGGCTCAGAGCAGGTTCTTGGGGCCTCATCTACTGGGCTGGATGCTGGGGTGAGGGAGGCCCCGTGGGGCCAGGGCTGGGCGAGGTGAGGATTGGCCTGGGCTGCAGCATCATCCCTCCCTCTCCCCTACCTGCAGCTTTGGGGTGCTGCTCTGGGAGCTGCTGACGGGTGAGGTCCCCTACCGTGAAATCGATGCCTTGGCCGTGGCGTATGGCGTGGCCATGAACAAGCTGACGCTGCCCATCCCCTCCACCTGCCCCGAGCCCTTTGCCCGCCTACTGGAGGGTAAGCCAGGGCCCCATGGAGAGGGCAGGCTTGGCTGTGGGTGGCAGGGTCCCTTGGGCCCAGTCCTCTCCCCTTCACACCCGCCCAACACCCGTGTGCCCAGGAGTAAGGGAGAAGGTGCTGGGACACAGTGGACTGTGACTGTGGACACTGTCCCCTGCAGCTGGCCCCTTTGTTCCCCAGACCTTTGTGCAGGCCAGAGTTCTTGCTGTTAGGATCCACTGGCCCTGGGGTTCCTGCCCGATCCTTAATTCCATCACAGGCCCCTCCACAGGGAGCAGGGCCTGGGGCTTCTCTCCCAGCAGGTCACTGAGGGAAATGTGCCAAAGCTTGGCTTTGAAGTCTTCCCTTTAGCTCCATGGAAGCTGTTTGTCCACAGTCCCGAGTCCTGCCTTCTCTGAGCAGACTGGTTCCCCAGAGCATGACTGCTGACATGCCCATCCCCCTCCCCCCAGAATGCTGGGACCCAGACCCACACGGGCGGCCAGATTTCGGCAGCATCTTGAAGCGGCTCGAAGTCATAGAACAGTCAGCCCTGTTCCAGATGCCGCTGGAGTCCTTCCACTCCCTGCAGGAGGACTGGAAGCTGGAGATTCAGCACATGTTTGATGACCTTCGGACCAAGGAGAAGGTGAAGGCGAGGGCTCGGTGGGAGGGACAGAGCAGGATCCAGTGAGCTCTGTTGCCTTTGGTGCCTCACAGTCCCGCCCCCTGAACCCCAGCCTTTGGGTCCATGCAGGGTCTTTTTGCATATTAAGAAAAGACAGCCTTCTGTTGGTGGATTAATGAGAAAAAAGCACCCAGTGCTGAAGTACTCACAGGTGATACTGCATGACGTCTGGAATTGGCTTTAAAGTACTACAGCAAAAATGCAGAGGGCCACATGAGATTTGCGAGTACAGATCATTGTTGAAGTTGGATGCTGGGTAGATGGGGGGGCACCTTTCTCTGCTTTTGTGGCTGTTTGAAATTTTACAGATTGAAAAGTTTAAAAAGGGGTAGGGCAGAAGGAAAAGGCACCCCTTTCTTGGGCTAACACACTCCCCTACCCTGGCACCCAGCTTGGCTAGTACAGTGTGAGTTGGAGTGTGAGCCCAGTGGACCTCACGGCGGGGTGCCCTGGTGCCGAGCACCCAGGAGGCCCAGCGGCCTTGGGACCCATGCCAGGGGCAGGGTGGCTTAGCACCTCCCTGCCTCTGCGTCTCGCCCGCCGCAGGAGCTCCGCAGCCGGGAGGAGGAGCTGCTGCGGGCAGCACAGGAGCAGCGCTTCCAGGAGGAGCAACTGCGGCGGCGGGAGCAGGAGCTGGCCGAGCGAGAGATGGACATCGTGGAACGTGAGCTGCACCTGCTCATGTGCCAGCTGAGCCAGGAGAAACCCCGGGTCCGCAAACGCAAGGGCAATTTCAAGCGCAGCCGCCTGCTCAAGCTGCGGGAAGGCAGCAGCCACATCAGCCTGCCCTCTGGTACACCTTGTTCCTTGGGCATCCTCCACGGGGCTGTGGGGCGCGTCCCTAACCCGGGTTTTAACTCTTCCTTTGATTGCTGTGCTTCGGATGGAACCAGGGCCTCCAGCAAGCTAGGCAAGCACTCTTCCACTGAGCTACATCCCCGGCTCACTTGTATTTTTTCTTTAACTTTTTTTTTTCCCCCAAAGAGTGGCTCCCAGATAATGTGTCTCTCTTAGGAAGCACATAATGCATCATGTCTGGTTGTCTTCTCTCTGTGATGTCGCAAGCCAAGAGCCAGCCCTGTAGCAGCACCAGCCTATGGAAATGTAGCCATGTGTATTATCTTCAATTTTCTAGGAGCCACATTTAAAAAGTAAAAAGAAACAGGTGATAATAGCTTTAATATATCCACGTAATCAATACCCCAAAACTGAGGTAGTTTACCTTCTCTTTTTTGCACTGAATCTTTGAGATCCAGTATGCGTTTGATATTTATAGCATCTCTCAAGCTGGGCAGTAAATTTTTATTAAAAATTTGGATCTGGGGCTGGCCACAGTGGCACAAAGTTTTTGTAATCCCAGCAACTATGGAAACTGAGGCAGGAAGATCACAAGTTCGAGACCAGCCTGGGCAATTTGATGAGACCCTATTCCAAAATAAAAATATAAAAGGACTCAGCATGTAGCTCAGTGGTAGAGCACTCCTGGATTAAATCCCTTTAACCACACACACAAAAATATTTTTTATCTGGGGTTGGAGATGTAGCTCAGTGGTAAAGCACTGTGTTCCAGGCCCAGCACCAAAAAAAAGAAAAAATAAAGAAAAATTATCTGCACTTAGATTTTATAAAATTGAGAGTTGGAGAAACTAGATTCACATCTAGGTTGTTCTAAACATGCTTGTGTCTCCAGTGACCAAATTAAGTATCTGTTTTTAATTTTAAACTTAAATTAATTGCAGTAAGATAAATAAAGGTTAAACTCCAGTTCTCTAGTTGCAGCAGCCATGTTTCAGGTGCTCCTGAGATGGAGCTGATGGCTACCATCCTGGACCCTCAGACCTGGGTCTTTCGCCTAGCACAGTTAGATCTGGTCTCACCCCCAGATTGCCAGTCAAGAAAGGGCACGAGTATTTGCATTTCCAAGAGGGCTTCCAGCTACTGCTGCTGCTGGCCTGGCCCGCACTGTGAGAACCACTGCAGTAAGAAATGACAGACGTGGTGTTCCCATGTGATCATTCCTTCTGTACTTTCACAAGGAAACCTCCTTTCCGTTACCAGACAGCCATTTACTTAGGAAAGTCTCTTCCTTTTTGCAGGCTTCGAACATAAGATCACAGTCCAGGCCTCTCCCACCCTGGACAAACGGAAAGGATCCGATGGGGCCAGCCCCCCTGCCAGCCCCAGCATCATCCCAAGGCTGAGGGCCATTCGCCGTGAGTATCTGCAAGGCCTCGATCAGTCAGCCAGTCAGTCAGCAACATCCCTGAGCATGTACTTGGCATCAGGCCAAAGGAATAACCGAACGAAAGAGGCAAGATCCCTTCCCTTATTCTCATCAGGGGGAAACAGACAGCCAGTCAATAAGCAGAATAATTTCCAGGAGTAATTAGGAAAGGAAATGAAGACTTTGGGGCTGGGATGTAGCGCAGTATTGAAGGCCTGTGTTCACCATGCATAGCTTCCATCCCCAATACCAAAAAGACAAAAAAGAGGGTTCAGCAGAGATATGGAATCAATAGGATGTATTTAGATATATAAAAAGAAAATTAGGGATTGGCTCCTGGGATTATGGAGGCTAGGAAGGTCCCCAATCTTCTGTTTGTGAGACGGCTTCCAGGAAAGCCAGTACTGTGCTTCCAGTCCAAGTCCAAAGGCCTGCCAACCAAAAGCACCATGTCTGTGGGCAGGAGATGGATGTCCCGGCTCAAGTAGAGAAAGCACCTTCTTCTGCCTTCTGTTCACCCCCTCCCCCACGCCAGGGAGTGGGCGATGCCCGCCAACATTGGTGAAGACACTCACAGGCACGCCAGAAGTCACATCTAGCGGCTCTCCTGGCATCTCTTAGCCCAGTCAAGCTGACACATAAAATTAGCCATCAGAGAAGGCAAGTCGGTCTAGGGAGGTGAGGTTTGAACAGGCCCTTTATGGAAAGGAGTGAAACATGCGCAGATCTGAGGACACAGAGGGAACTGGAAAGGGGAAAGGCTAGAACTAGCAGGGCAAGTTACCAGCCCAGAGGCCAACATGCTATAATCCCAGTGACTCAGGAGGCTGAGACAGGAGGATCGTAAGTTTAAGGCCAGCCTCAGCAACTTAGGGAGGCCCTCGGAAATTTAGCAAGACCCCGTCTCAAAAAATAAAAGGGTTGGGGATGTTCGATCTCCAGTACTGGAAGGTGGGGGGGAGAAGGCCAGTTTGTCTAGAGTAGAGGGAGTGGAAAGGACAGCATTAGTTCAATGGTCCCAGGGGTCAGATCACACAAGGCCTTGAGATCCAAGGTTAGGAGTTTGATTTTTTTCCGCAGTGCTGGGGATGGAGCCCAGGGTCTTACACAAGCTAAGCACACTCCACTGTTAAGCTCTGCTGCCAGCCTGGGGTTTATTTAAACATCGGGAAGGCCTAGGGGGATGTGAGCATGATGGGATCAGATTCACCTCTTTCCTCTGGCTGCTGTGAGGAATAAAGGCAGAGAGGCCATCAAGGTGATAGGGACTACTAGGGGGGAGTGGAGACTTGGAAGGGACAGATGGTCACAGTCCAGGCCACATGTCAGAGCGTGTAGATGAGTTAAAGGGTGCAAAGCCGCCTCTTGAGCCTGTCCCACCCTGTCGTGCTCCCCAGCCTTGGCCCCACCCCCAGCCTCTCCGCATGCCTCTCTTCAGACACCAGATTTATACTAGTCCCAGAAGGTCACTCTAGCAGGGGACACAGAGACAAGCAACTTTAGTAGTAGCAAATACTCCTGAAGGTATGTGCAGAGTGGGTCCCACAGGGAAGAGAGCCTGGGCTCCAGGGGACTAACCCTGGAAGATGGCAGAGGGGCGGAGGAGCTGTGTCCCCAGCAGGGGGTGGTCTGCAGGGATTGCACAGGGAGTGTCGCCAGGGGAACCAGAAAGACCTTAGACTCCCAGGTGGAGAGTGGCTTGGAGGACAGACCAAGCTTCCAAGACCCAGCGACCAAGTGGCTTTTCTTGACCCAGTGACTCCTGTGGACTGTGGCGGCGGCAGCAGCAGTGGCAGCAGCAGTGGTGGCAGTGGGACGTGGGGCCGCAGTGGGCCCCCGAAGAAGGAAGAACTAGTCGGGGGCAAGAAGAAGGGCCGGACATGGGGGCCCAGCTCCACCCTGCAGAAGGAGCGAGCTGGAGGAGAGGAGAGGTACTGGCGTTGTGGTGCCCACTGGCCCCTGTGCCCACTGTAGGCCCAGGCAGCCATGGCCGACTCCCCTCATGCCCCCTGCAGGCTGAAGGCTCTGGGGGAAGGAAGCAAACAGTGGTCATCAAGTGCCCCCAACCTGGGCAAATCCCCCAAACACACTCCCATCGCCCCTGGCTTCGCCAGCCTCAATGAGATGGGTAAGAGGGTGTGGGTGCTTGAAGAGGGAGGGAGGAGACGCCCTGGCCAAAGCGGAGAACAGCCCAGGGCCAGGGTGAGGGCAGGACCCAGGAGCCTTTGGGTGGGAGGCATTCTTGGAAAAGGGGATAGCTGGTCCCTGGGGGTTGGGGGTCATTCCCAGGGCAAGGACGCACTGCCCTGAGCCTTTTGCGGGAGAAAAATTCAAAAACGTTGCTTAGTGGCATCTGGGGTCTTGCTGTTGCGGGGGGTCATTGTGGGCCCTGAGGTCCCCGAGGGCAGCAGAACCAGCCACCCACCACCCACCCCGCCCCAGCCGATTGACGCCCCTCTGATTGCAGAAGAGTTCGCCGAGGCGGACGGAGGCAGCAGCGTGCCCCCTTCCCCCTACACCACCCCGTCCTACCTCACGGTGCCGCTGCCCGCTGAGCCCTCCCCAGGGGTGCGGGCGCCGTGGGAGTCGCCGCCAGCCGCACCCCCAGCCCGGCCCGGGCACAGCGCACGGCGGCGCTGTGACCTGGCGCTGCTGGGCTGCGCCACGCTGCTGGGCGCCGTGGGACTGGGTGCCGATGTGGCCGAGGCGCGCGTAGCCGATGGCGAGGAGCAGCGGGGCTGGCTAGATGGCCTCTTCTTCCCCCGTGCCGGCCGCTTCCCCCGGGGCCTGAGCCCAACTGGGCGCCCCCCAGGACGCCGCGATGACTCAGCCCCCGGCCCCGGCCTGGCGCCCTCGGCCACCCTCGTGTCCCTGTCGTCTGTGTCCGACTGCAACTCCACGCGTTCTCTGCTGCGCTCCGATAGCGACGAGGCCGCTCCAGTCGTGCCCTCCCCACCGCCTTCGCCGCCTGTGCCCTCGCCCAGCAGCAACCCTCTGGTGGACCTGGAGCTGGAGAGCTTCAAGAAGGACCCCCGCCAGTCGCTCACACCCACCCACGTCACGGCTGCACGCGCCGTGAGCCGTGGACACCGGCGGACGCCGTCAGATGGGGCGCTGGGGCAGCGGGGGCCGCTGGAGCCCACCGGCCACGGCCCGGGTGAGTGAGGCACCGCGCAGCTATGGCGCAGACAACTGCCCTGTTCCCGCCATGGTCTGGTCGGTGCCCAGCCGCTACCTCGAAAGCTGCAGCCTCCTACCTAGCACGCGGGGGAAGCGTCTGGGTCCCCACGCACCGCACCGCATTGTTGGCAGCCTTGTGGGTCCCGCCAGGGTGGCTGAGACAGGATGAATTAGGTGGCAAACTGCAGGCAGATGGTTTTAACTGCAGCGACACTAATGTCGCTAATTCTCAAGTAGCACTACTCTCTCCTCCAACTAACAGCCACAAAGGTGACGGTAATGGCAGGAGCTAAGTGCCTACCAGGCTTGGGCCGCTGTTAATGACAGTGACCATGGCTTTCTTCAGTCCTTTCCTACATAGTGAGGTGCTGTTTTGATCCTGATTCTGAGACAATGTCATGCCTTATGCCTGTCTACCTGGACCCTGCCCGGGAGGGACAGGGTTTTGGCTAGAGCCAACCAAGAAGCCTGTTTCAAAGGGCTAAAGAACAAGCCAGGAGTGGTGCCCAGTTGGGTGAGCCACTGGAAGTGATGGGGACCAGGGCAAGGTCCCAGTGCTTCCGGCCTTCAGAGGCAGTGGTCCTGCTGGACGGTGGCCCAGCATCTGAGCATTCTTCAAGAGAAGCCAGAAATTCCACTCTTGATGTACATGTTGCTGACTGAAATGTCACCCTTCACCCCACCCTACTCACCTGATCTGATCCTCTCTCCCCAGGCCCTCGAGACCCCCTGGACTTCCCCCGCCTGCCCGACCCCCAAGCTCTGTTCCCCACCCGCCGTCGGCCCCCTGAGTTCCCTGGCCGTCCCACCACCCTGACCTTTGCCCCAAGACCCCGGCCGGCTGCCAGCCGTCCCCGTCTGGACCCCTGGAAACTGGTCTCCTTTGGTCGGACACTCACCATCTCGCCTCCCAGCAGGCCAGACACTCCAGAGAGCCCTGGGCCCCCCAGCATGCAGCCCACACTGCTGGACATGGACATGGAGGGGCAGAGCCAGGACAACACGGTGCCCCTGTGTGGGGCCCATGGCTCCCACTAAGGCCTGCCCACCATCGCCCGCCTGGGCAGCCATGAATGTAGCGTCCCAGGCCCCGCCCCAGCCTGCCGTGCCCCAAGGCGGGGGAGGCCCTGGGCAGGATACTCAACTCTATTTATTGGGAAAGGAGGGAGGGGGGGACACTTAATTTATTCCTTTGTACCCCAGGGGGTGGAGCCCTGTGCCCACCCTGCAGTGGGGAGGAGGGTGGGCAGGGATACTCAGGGACAGGGCATCATGGGGGATTTGGCACAAAATGCAGCATTAAAGGTTACCCCTGCCCCTACCTTGCTTGGCTGTTTGTCTTTTCCCAGCCCAGGCCCTCAGGCTGGCTCACCCCAGTGGGACACTCCCACACCCCCACTCCCTCCCTGGGCTTCTCTGGGTTTCTGTGGTCAAAGGATGAAACTCAAGCCCATGTCCCCTCCGTAGACCCGACAAGAACAAGACACAAAGAGGTTCGTCAGTGACAAGTGCTTTACCAGCAAACGCATGAGTTGGGGAAGTTACATGGCGAGGTGGGAGGGAGGGGGCAGGCGGCCCCTCAACCTCAGCCGACCACATCCCGGGCAGGAGCCCCAGCCCCACTGTCCTCCCGCTGGAGGCTGCAGCGGTTCATCTTCAGCTGGGTCAGCTGGATGTAGCGAAGGACATTGGTGTCTGCAGGGGAGGTGGATAGGGCATTATCTGGTTGTCCTGGAGCAGCAGGTGACATCCACACCACCTCAGCTTGTACCCATTGTCCCCATCTCCAGTGGCTCCCCAAACAGCCCATATTGCCAAAACCATTCCCCAGAAGCCAAGCTGCAACCAGCAGCCAGAAACATTTCACACCTCCACGCTGTGTCCTCTGCCAGGAATGCCTCTTCAGAGGTTCCTGTCACACTTCCACTCATCCCCCAGCGACATCTGTGAGACATCTGTTCTCCAAACCACTTAACAGGAAAGTTCATCTCGCCTCTGCTCCCGGCTCTGCACCATGCACCCACTGTCAGCCTCTTCCCTCCTGACTCGATGCAAAATGTAGTTGTCTGTGTTCACGTGAGGCCGTTACCTCCAAAACCCCTCTTCCCCATCCTTCCACACACCAATTTCCTGGCATCACCTGCCTTGCGTGGACGAGTAGGTGAGTGAGTGAATGGTTAGTGAACAAGTGAAGGGTGAGTGTATTTGGGGCGGGAAAGTAATGGAGATGAGGATGAGTGTGTGGATAGGGAAATGACTGAGTAGGTGAATGGGAGATATCAGGATGGGTTGGTGACAGGCTAGATGAGGAGTGGTCGGGTAGGTGGCAGAGGAATGGTGGGGGAGTGGATGTTTGGTGAGGATGGGGGAGTGAGTGGCGGGTGTGTAAGGAGTAGGCAGATGGAGAGATGTCCAGTGGTACAGCGCTCCCTCCAGGCAGCGCTAGGGAAGGAGAGCTCTGCCCCGCTTCGTTCTACTCTAGCCCTTTCCCCAGCCCAGGCCCAGCCGTCACCTCTTCCCCGCCCTGCCCCTCACCTGTGGGCTCCCGGCTGCGGGCCTCCTGAAGGTATCTCAGCGCACGTGCGTAGTCGCCCAGGTGGTAGAAGGCAATGCCGGCGCGGTAGGTGGCCTTGAAGTTGCCCTGCTGCTTCTCCAGCACCTTGAGACAGTACTCGCGGACGCGCTCGTAGTTCACCAGCTCCGACTGCAGAAGGCAGGCTGCAGGGGCGCCGGGGCGTGCACTCTTAGAGCCTGTTGGTATCTCTAGAACCCACGTGACTTCCAGAAGTCTGGTCTCCCGAGTGCAGGGAACCCGTGTCCTTCCCCATCTCCCAAGGGGGGCTGAGACCACTAGGGGGCGCCAATCTACTGGCCCATCAGAATAGACTCAATCTGCGCCGCCGCTGGAGGGCGCGAAAGACACAGACAAGCTCCGACGATTAGCTCGAAGGTTTTGGTAGGCAAAAGTGCTAAGGGCGGCCACAGAGGCGAGGGACTAGGCATAGAATGGCTCGTCCAGGCTAGCCCTTCTCACTTTAGGTTCACTACTGGCCAGGGGCAGAAAGAATGACAGGGAAGTGGGATTCAGAAGACCCAGACCAAAGCCCATTTCCTGCATCTCAGCTCCCTCCACCCAGACACCCAGAACTGTGATCGCCTGCCCTCAACCCCTTGCCTTGATCAAGTTCTGAGGTCTCTCTCAACAGACCATGCATGGCTCTGGCCCCTTCAGCCTCCAGCCCCGGCCCGCCAGTCCCCAAGACCTCCCGGTTGTCCCTCACTTCCCGCTTCTCTCACATATGTCCCTCTGTGTGCCCCGCGACGGCCCCATACCCGTGAGAGAGTCATAACATTCCACCTCCGTGTTCTCCACCAGGCGACGCTGCTCCTCGCTGAGGCGGGCGGGCCCGGGGCTGGTGGCGGGCCCGGGGGCGGGGGCCGGCAGGCCTCCAGGGCGGGCCCCCTGCGCCGCCTTCAGCTGCAGCAGTGCCCGATGGTACTTGCCGATGGCTTCCCGGAACTTCTTCTCTCGGTAGCAGCGCTGGCCCTCCGCCTTGAATGCCACGGCGGCCCGCAGGCTGCTGTCGAGCGCCGCAGCCAGCGTCCCCGACGGCTCTGGGGCAGGACCCGGTCGAGCCGAGCCATGGCGGGGACCTGGGCCAGGGCCCGGCGGGGAGAGGGCGGGAGGCGGGCGCGGCGGAGGCTCCGGGGCAGCGCTGAGCATCAGCACCGGGGACAGCGCGCCGCGCTGCATTGTGGGAAACTCCTGCGGCCGCCGCTGCAGCTACCGCATCGCCCCCCGCGGGGCCGGTCCCCACCCTTTCTCCGCCCCCGCACCTCCGGCTGCCGACTCCGGCTGCCCCCTATGGGTCTAGAGAAGCCCCTCAAGACTTTCCCTTCTTATCTTCAAATCAGCCCCAGTCCTCATTCTCCTCTGCCTTACTCAACACTCCGCTTACCGTCCTCGCCCCTTCTGCCTGCTCCCTGCCCCGGTGTCCAAAGCTCCCGAAGATTTTGAGAAGGGTTAGCCTGAGGGAAAGACCCAGAAGCAGAAACCTCGCAGAAAGCTGGTTTTCGGTCCACTAAACATTTGGTTTATTGTATACAAACACGGAATAAGGATTCAAACTGCCCACATTCAAATTCCCCTTATTTTCTCGCTAGTTGTATCTCACTTAAATCACCTGGACCTCTGTATCCAGTAACATGGGTGAATAATATCCACTGTAGAATTCATTCACTTATTTATGCAACAAACAACTATTCACTTTATCTTCTCTGTGCCTGGCTCTGTTCTGGATGATGCTGAGGACTTCAGACTTTACCCTCACTAGGTCCCCAAGTCCAGAAGACAGGCAGACCAGTGACCAACAGCGACAGCCCACGATGAACTGGCTTGAAAGCACAGGCAGAGAGTTCAGGGCTGAGATGGCCCAGAAGAAGCACCTGCCCTTGGCGGAGGTGGCGAGTGAGGGCTGGAGGAGGGGCTTACCCTACAACCAAGAGAGTCCGCCTCTGCGCTCATTGAGCTCACCTCTTTCGTGGAAAAGCCAGTGAGATAGCATACACGCCCGAGACGTACCAGGGTGAGCAGCACACTAATAAAAGAATATGCAGGGGAGGAAACACGTGGGAGACTCGCGAAAGAAAAAGGAGGTGGAAGGGGTGACCGTCCTGCCGCCCTCCTTAGCCTCCACTTAGCTATGTGAAGTTCTCAGATCAAGTTCTCAGATCTTTTTCTACTTGACTTCCTTTTGTGACACATGAGGATAACAAGTAAGTTTACCTTCGGGTGGTAGCAGGGACTGAATTCTATCATGCAGGTAAAGCACTCAGTACAGGGCCTTGGTAGTCATGGATGATTTCTTACCAACCATTAGATCCTGAATTATTTAACCCCAAATGCCTGGCTCCAACTCGGCATCCATACATAATCGTTTATTTTTATTGATGAACTACAGTTGCACATAATGGCAGGATTTGTTGTTGCATATTTGTACATACACACGATGAACTATGATTTGGCCAATACCCTTCCCCAGCATTTCCCTTTCCCTCCCCCGGTCCTTTTCCTCTACTGACTTCACTTTGATTTTCACCAGACCCCTCTCCCCACTCCACGCTTTTCCTTGTTCCTCTCTAGCTTCCACACATGACAGAGAATATGGCCCTTGTCTTTGAGTTTGGTTTATTTCACTGAACATAAGGTTCTCAAGTTCCATCCATTTTCCTGCAAATGATTTCATTTTTAAGATGGAATAAAACCCCATTTTATATATATACATACACACATATATATATACACACACACATATATGTAGTATGTGATATATACATATATATCTCACATTTCAACCACTGATGGACAGCAAGGCTGGTTCCAGTTTGACTACTGTGCATTGTGCTGCTATCAACGTGGCTATGCACATATCACTACAGTATGCTGATAAAGACGGAGGTGTGGTAGAGCTGGCTCCTACAACTTTCCATAGTCACACTAATGTGCAACCCCAACAACAGTGTGCAAGTGTTTCTTTTTCTTCATATCCTCTCCAGCAGTTAATATTTACATCTAATTGTTGAATTAGTAGTGAATAATGTTATGTACCTCCACCCCTTCCCCCTGCTCCAAGGCCCTGGCTGGGGTCTCAGCACCAAGCCTCTACCCCCACTGTCCCCACCGCTGCCCCCGTGGCACACCCCCTCTCTGTAGCATCCCCAAGTTCCACGGTAGGCCCCGTCCACTAGCCATAGCCTGAAATCACTACCTCCCACCCCAATGGCAGCATCTGCCTGTATCTTATTGTAACTTGCTGTAAATTTCTTTTACTGAAAAAGTCTCCCCACATCCCTGGGGTCCAACCTTGAACACCCCAGGCAGGCATTTTCCTGTCTGCACCTCCAAACTCAGGTTTGGTTAGGAACCTAAAATTCCTGAGTATGAATCCCAAACATTACACTAACCTTTCTGCACCTTGCGGATGGGGGATATATGTTGTTTTTTAAAAGTGAAAAACATGGAAACCCATTGATATATGTTTTCTGACCTACTAACTGGCTACATGCTAGGGCACTGTGGTAAGTGGGAGACAGCTGCACCCTATTCCCAGTCCTAGTAGGATACAATGCAAACACTGTTACTCCTACTCAGTGCCAGCCTTGTCCTAAAGCTTTCATATACATTAACTCACATGCCACAGCACTGTGAGGATGCTGCTGTAAGTATTGACATTGGCACTTTAGGGGTTAAGCCAATCAAACTGTTATTGATCTCTTCCCTCAAGGACTCTAACGAACTGATGACCTTCACAGGCCAGCATATGTGATGTGTGGGGCTTGTACAACCATTAAAAAATATTAAGTTATGTCAGATGTGGTGACGACCATCTGTAATCCCAGCTTCTCAGGAGGCCGAGACAGGAAGATCATAAGTTCAAAATCATCCTCAGCGATTTAGTGAGGCCCTAAGCAACTTAGTGAGACTCCGTCTCAAAATAAAATAAAATAAAATAAAATAAAATAAAAAGGGCTGGGGATGCAGCTCAGTGGATAAGAGCTTCTAGGTTCAATCCCAGGTTTAAAAAAATAAAAATAAAAATTACGGAGTTTGTTGAGAATATAAGGCAGAGATGTTTGCGGAATTGCAGACTTTTAGATTCACTTGAGTAAAATCGGAATAGCGGACGTCATGGAGGTAAAATTCTTCGTGACTGGGGCGGGCATTCCCAGTTCTCCCCAGTTCCTGTATTGCAATTTCTTCCCAACCCTGAGGCTCCCAGTTTTACCCCGAGTGGCGCCGAGTGACGTCCTCCAGGGCCCCCTGGCGGAGGAGTTGAGAATTTGCATCTTACCTGTCTTCAACTCTCAAGGACTTGGTAAGAATATCCAATCAGAGGGACGAGAGCCCTGGCAGCGACCAATCAGAAGCGAGAGGAGGGCAGAAAGGGATCAACGAGAACCGAGAGCGCTCAGAATAAAAAGGACTCTTTTATTGGGGCGGGAGACGAACACACAATGAGAGTTTTCGGTATTTTTCTGGGTGGGTCACGGCGCTCAGGGAGGCCCAGGCTGGGGACGCCGGAGCAGGCGTGCGGCGGCGAGGCTGGTGCCCTGGCGCTGGGGCCTCGCGTACTTGAGGAAGACCGCGGCGCGGCCTGGAGCGGGGCCCCGGAGAGAGGCGCGGACCATGCACCGCTCGAGGGGGTCCAGCTCCACGGAGCTGCAGCGGGGAGAGGAGGAGAAAGAGGCAGAGAAGAGGCGGAGACAACCTAGCGTTGGGCCGAAGGTTTCAAGCTGAAAAGACTTGACACGGCCCTGGGGGCGGTTCAGGGGCCTCCCGAGGTCATGACTGGGGGACTGGATGCGGGAGACCCCACTTTCCACCATGAGGCAAACTGAAGGGTCCCCGGCCTGCACAAACCCCCGTTCTCTCGCATCGCCAGAGAACGGCAAATGGGATCCTTCGGGGCGGTAGACACCGCCTTCTCTCCCACACCCAGAAAAATCTAGTCTGTTGCGAACCGTCCCAAATTGTCTCTCATTCTCTGACACAGTAAAGACGGGGACCGAGAAGGGAGGCTCCTTGAAACGGTGGAGAGCTGTCACAGGCCCTCTGCCTAGGCCATACCTGTAAAGCATCGGCTTGGGCCTGGAGCCCGCCCCGTCGAGCATGCGATGCGCCAGGCTCAGAGCCGCAGCTGCGCGACGACCAGGCTCCCATCCTGCAGCCTCAGCCTCCAGCAAGGACAGCTCCAGGAAGTAGGTGGCGAGCAGCATCACCTGCCAGAAGTGAACCTCAGGCTACACCCCGCCACGCTTGCCACGCCCCTCCCGCAAGCAGGCCACGCCTTTACCCGTATGCACCTGGGGGCCGCTGCCCGCCAGCGCAGTGAGCAGCTCCAGGCACAGCAACGGGCCAGGATGGTGCAGTCGGAAATCCAAGCGGCTCAGGATGCGGCGCTCTGCGCGGAGCAGCTCGGCCCTTGAGAAGGAGCCGGCACTCAGCAGGCAGAGGGAGGCAGGCTGAGGATGGCAGGGAAAGATGTGAGGTAGCCTTGGACTCCCAGCTCTGGAGTGCTGGGGGTCGGTTCAGCCCAAGTTCCAGACCTCGGTTTCCTGACTGTGTCGGGAAATCGTGGTTAGCACGGGCTTCAGAGTCAATGACCAGGTTCGATCCACCTTTTATTTATTCACTATGTGACATGGCACATCCATTAAGTTCTCTGCCTCCCTTTCTTCTTCACCCATAAAACTGAGATAATACTCCTACTTCATAACGAAGCATTGAGTTTCTGCATGTTAACTACTCGAGAGGGACTATAATTAGTGTATTCACTAATTCAACTGTTTAACTTCAGGCAAATGTCTTCCTCTCTACTTTCAGTTTCCTCCCCTGTTAAAGGGGCACATTAGCAGCCCCTACCTTACACAGATTCGTTAGGATTCCAGCAGCACACGAAGAGTTTGGTGCACAGTAGGCATTTAATCAGTGACTACAGCAAGGGTTGCATCCTCCAGAGCCCAACCCCAGAAGTACCTCGGGGAGCACACACTCTTCCATTTTGCATGCCAGGAACAGGCAGGCCATGCCCAGCAGCTGCAGGCGGTGTAGACGCACTCTGCCGGCACGCAGGTAGGAATCGAGCAGGTGCACCGCCAGGTAAAGCGTGTCCCCCGCCAGGGCCAGGTACTCCTGGGGAAGGGCACAGGTGACCACCAGGGTCTCAGGTAGTAACAGGGAACCAGCCCCGCACCCTCCCCACTACCTACGTACGTGCACCTGGACCAGCCAGTCCACCACTAGCGCACGCATCTCCGGAGTAACGGTGCGGGGCAGGGCTCTCTGGGGCAGCGTGTGGCACACCTGGGGATGGGCAAGAACGGCCCCATTCTCCACACCTGTGCTTCTGGCACACCTGAGTTCCAGCCCAGAGTGCAGCAGCCTCCTGCAAAGCTGGATGTGGCAAGAGTGCCACACCCAAACCACCTCTCTAACTGCACCTCTTCCACAACCCCATCTGGAACCCTGGACCTCACTCTAGATACCCCCCACCCACCTCTTCACTGTGTAGCCCCGCTGGCCACACAGCTTCCTGGGCATCTCCCCATGTTACATTTTCAAATTCCACTCATGACCACCAACCCTCAAATCCATCCCCCTCAGAGCACGCAGACGTGTCCATCCAAAGACAGATCCGACCAAGTAAGTCCAGACTATTAAGAGAAAATCCTACTTCCGTTCAGACTCTCAGATCCTGCCTCCAATCATTGTCACCTCTTCCGTCACAACCCACATTTCAGCCACATCAGCCTTCTCTTGGCTCAGACTACACCAAGCTTATTCCTACCCCAGGACCTTGGTACTTACCATTGCCTCTACCTGTCATTGTCTTTCCCTGACTCTCTGCATTACTTTCTCAGTCAAGTCTCTGCTAAAATTTCCCTTTCTCAATATTCCTTCCCTCCATCCCATCCCTCATCTTTTTTCTTTAGTATGCACACTAAAGAATCCATTGCTTCCGGGTGTGTTTTATCTGCTGGCCCTGCTAGGCCACCAGCACCACAAAGGCGCTGAGTGACACCCCCAACCGTTTTTGAGACAGGGTCTGTTAAGTTGCCCAGGCTGACCTTAAACTTGTGATCCTCCTGCCTCAGCCTCCGGAGTTTCTGGGATTAGAGGCTTGTGCCACCACCGGCCTCTTTTATAGGAATACCATCCCATTCATGAGACTCCCAAAGACTGCTTCCTACTTCCCCCTTACACCTTTCTACTGGAGAAGCGGTTTCAACCCAAGAATTCGGGAAACACAGCATTCAGCCTCCGCGGGGGCTGAGCCCTGTGTTCCGGTCACAGGTGTATCTCAGTTTCTAGCCCAGGACCTGGCCCCGGAGAGGTGCTGGCGGATGTTGGTCCATCTCCTGGAGTCTGACGACTGCCGTGACCTGTGTGTTGGCTTTGTGGCCCTCTGAAATTAGGAAGTGCATTTGCTTGTCCGTCCCCCAGAATGGGGACAGACCGGGTTGCTCACCACAGCAGCTCCAGTGCCTAGGACATGCTCGAAAACGCGTTAACGAAAGTTCAGTATTCGTGAGCCGAATACAGGTGTGGCACCAACACAAGCGACCATGGCTGTCACAGCAAAGGCTGCAGACAGCCAGAGGATAGCGGGAAAGGGCATTCGGTAACTGCGAGGGGAAAAGAGAACCGCCTGGCACTTGAGGGGTTGGGGACCAGTGCTGGGAAGCCACGGTGAGGGCGGGCGAGGCTGGCGCGGCGGGATTTGGAAATCCTTGTCGCGCACGTGTCAGGAGAGCCCGCCAGGTACTGCGCATCTAACCCGCGCCCCGGCTGCCCTCCAGGGTCGCCCGCTCACCATGACTTCGGCGAAGATGTCCCCGGCATACTCACGTTCCCCCGCCAGCCCCAGCGAGCTCAGGGCCTCCTCCAGCCCCGGCGGCGCGCACAGCCTCTCCGGGGGCCCCCGGGGGATCCTCGTACCGGCGGCGACGCCGTCGGGGACTGGGGCGCCCCGAAGCTCTGAATCAAGGGAGGCATTGGGACCCTGAAAGGAAGAGGGTCCGGGGGTCAGTCCCTGGAGGGAGGCCTAGCCGGGAGCTGGGCCCAGGCTCCTGCCTCTCACCTGCATCCTCCAGGCTGAGGCAGCGCGCACAGCAGAGCAGACGCTTCCAGCCGGGGGACCGGCCCCGCGCCAGGCGCTTTGAATTAGTCCGGGCGCATGCGCAGTGGGCTCCCTTTACCTGGGCAGGTGCAAATGCCAAGAGGCGAATGCTCGGTAGGCGGGCTCTGCCTCCGCCAGATGCCTAAGGTCAGGCTGCCAGAGACAAATGCTCGTCTGGCCGCCGACTTTAGTCTTGCGTTCCTCAACCATAACACACGAATGGTTTCAAAACTCAGCCAACAGGGTTGTCCCAAGGACGTCGTTATACTGCTTGAGTGATCAGCGCAGAGCCGGACACAGTAAGAGCTGAAGACGTGGGGGCTGGAAATCATTTAACAAACACTTAAGGAAGGGCTCTGTGCGCGGGGCTTCCGTGATTAAATTGCCTGTGGGTCCTGCCTTCCGGAAGCACAGTCTCCTGCCCAGCGGGCGATAGGGACAGGTCCACAGCAATCAGTGTGGACTGGTGTGGGGGCGTCCGGGCTGCTCTCCCCGAGTCCATGCTCCACACTGTTCCCCACATGAAGCCGGAGGGATCCTGTGCATGCCTAAGCCAAAGCACACCTGCCTCTGTTCAGAGCTGCACCAGGGCTCCCATCTCCCTCACGTGAAAGCCCAGCCCGCCTATGCTGTCTGCTTCCATCCGCACACTTAAGCCCCGGCCCGTCTGCCCAACCCGCTCACCCGGTCCTCCCCACACTCCCCTCGCCTACACTGGCCTCTGGCTCTTCCTCATACCCCAGACCTTTGCATTGGCTGTTCCCTCCCAAGAAATGCTCTTCCCTCAGACTGTTTCCCTTCCAAACTTCCTTTAAGGTCTTTTCTTAGATGTCACCTCCATGGAAAGTGCCATTCCAAGCACTACCCATCCCCATTCTCTGCACTTATCCTCACCCTTAGCGCTTACTGAGTTCCAAGCAACCTATGTTCACGAACCCCCTGATGGCAAGGGCTTCTTGTCTGCCATCCCCCCATTGCCATTATCCCCAGTTCTTAAAACGGGGCCTGGCACATAGTAGGTGCTCAGTAAATATTTGTTGAATGAATGAGTGAACAGGCTGGACATAATTTAGACAGGGCCCAGGAGCACCCTTCTGAGGTGGGACAATGGAGCTAAAACATGGAGGAGGAGAAAGATCCAGACTGTAAGGAGAGGGGAGAATATTCCAAGAGCTGGGAACAGCATGAGCAAAGGTCCCAAGGCAGGAAACAGCTTGCTAGTTTCAGACACCAAATCAACAACCTGGGAAAACTGAACAGGAGGAAGACTTGGACATTGGACCAGTGACTTCCAGTCACACTTCCAGTGAGAACCTTTGGTCCATTGCTGCTTCTCTCATTTCCTTCTGTTCCCCTACCTCTACTTGAAAAGCCCGGGCCTCTTTATGTCCCCTAGATGGTGAAGAGACCCCTAGATGGTGAGAGATACTACCCTAACCAAGGAATCAGTTATCACCAGTTCAAGGATGAACTGTCATCCTGTGCCTCCTCATAGGGTGCTCCCAGGAGGGCATGTCATTTCTGGAAATTCTGCTCCAGATTAACCATGGGGAAACATCAGGCAATAAGCTCTGAATGAGAATAGTCTGCAGAGTGAGTAGCCAACCTGTGAGGCCCCAACCTGACAACGCAGCCTGGGAGGAGCCATTAGCCAGGGCTTTTTATTTATTTATTTTTGCAGTGCTGGGGATTGAACCCAGGGCCTTGTGCTTGATAGGCAAGCACTCTACGAGCTGAGCTATCTCCCCAGCCCAGGGCTTTTTTAAAATTATGCAGACATTATATGTGACTATTAGTAAAATTTGATTAAGGTCTATTGACAAGAGCTTTGTGGCAACATTAACTTGTTGACCTCGATGACTGGACCTTCAAGGGCACATAAGAGAATGAACATAAATGAACAGCCGGAAGAGAGAAGGCCCAATAAATGTAGTAAGATGCAATGCAATTTTTGTCAAGAAAGTGCCTTGACTTGCCTGTAGTCCCAGCAACTCGGGAGGCTGAGGCAGGAGGATCAAGAGTTCAAAGGCAGCCTCAGCAACTTAGTGAGGCCCTAAGTAACTCAGTGAGACCCTGTTTCTAAATAAAATACAAAATAGGGCTGGGGATGTGGCTCAGTGGTTAAGCACCCCTGGGTTCAATCCCGGGTACCAAAAAAAAAAAAAAAAGTGCTACTTCTCAAGAAAGATGGGTGACGGATGTACTTTTTTTTTTTTTTTTTTTTTTTCTGTTCAGTGCTGGGGATTGAACAGGTGGGCACTCTACCACTGAGCTATATCTCCAGCCCCTTGCCCATTTTTGAGGCAGGGTCTAATTTTGCCCCAGCTAACCTCCAATTTTAGGTCCTTCCACCTCAGTTTCCCAAGGCACTGGGATTACAGGCAAGTGCCACTGTGCCTGGCTATTTTATACATCTACGTAAGATGTTAGAGACATACAGAAAGCAGTGAAGATAGCAGTCCCCGTCATCCCCACACCCAGTTTCCCCATTATTAACATCTTAGTGGCACATCTGTCACAATTAACGAAGACACTGATGTCATTAACTGAATCTATGCTTTATTTGGTCATTTGGTCTTCTTGACCTTTTTCCCTAATGCCTTTTTTTTCCTATCACATCCAGGGAACTACTTCCAGTTGATGCTTAGGCTTCTCCTGACTCTACCAGTTTCTTAGACTTTGTTTTTAAGGACCTTGACAGTTTTAAATTTTTTTTTTTAAGTTGTAGATGGACACATGCCTTTATTTTTATGTGATGCAGTTAATGTTTTGGGAAGCCCAGCGGGTCCTCCCTGTTCAGTACAAGATACTCTAGTCTCATGCATTTCCTGCCTTAGCCCTTAAATCACTGTACCATTTTTTGAAAGTTTCCTACAAGTCTGTTATTATTTCAAAATGTTAAGTAGGTGAAAAATATTTGGAGTACTGGAAATTGAACCCAGAGGCACTCTACCACTGAGTTACTTATCTTGCTTATTTTTTGACAGTCTCATTCAGTTGCCAGGCTGGCTTCTTACTTACAATCCTCCTCCTCGGGCTCCGACTTAGCAGAAGTACAGGTGCCCACTACTGTGCCTGGCCACGATCCCCTTTCGGAAAGATATGCGACTCGTTCAAATCCAGGAATGTAGACCAGATAGTAAAATACAAACGCAGTGAAGATATATTGTAACCTTTATTGCAGCACCATTGGTAGCAGGAAAAACAAAAAACAAAAAAACCCCAACCTGAAAGCCAGACAAGTTCCTATCATTAGAGGAGGGAGGATCCCTCGGGATGCATCTGCCCCACAGAACCTTTGGAGCAACTGGAAATTGTTGACAGTGATGTGCACCAGGAGTTCTGCAAATGGTGGGCTAGTGGATTAAAGGGAACCTCACTCTTACCCCATCACCCCATGTGCCACATACGTATGCATCTTGGTAGGAGTGGGGGCACGGTGTGGTCAGACGTGGCCAGAGCCACTGTGGCAGCCGGAAGGAAAGGGCTGTGCCCTTTTATGTCCCTGCATCCATCTGCAAAGAGTGGTCCGTACTCCAAACTCCAGGACATGGGATGATTGTCACTTTCTTCCTTATACTTTTCTGTTTTATTTAATGCACATGCGCACGCGCGCACACACACACACAACTTGTTTAAAATGGACGTTGCAAAAGATGGATTGATCTACTTAAATTTTAATTGGCAAAATTTATTGAAACTTTTCATCCTTAAACTAAGAAGCACCAGTGATGTATGGGTGTTCCAGCTAAGGGACACAGCTGGCTGGCAGTGGCTGCTGGAGGAGCAGGGGTGCACGCAGAAGCCCGAGGGAGACAGGACGCACGCACGCGGCGGATCAGCACCGCGCCTGCAGGACTGCACTTACCTGGCCTTGGCGGGACTGCAGGGAGCAGGAAAGGCTTTTCTTTATAGGGTTCAACTGTCTTAATACCACTGTGACATACTTAAGTAATTAAGAAGACTATGAGGTCCACACAGTCAGGAAAGCCAACGCCAGGGGGCGGGGATGTAGCGCCTTGGGAGAGTCTGCCAAGAGAACCAGCTCTGCCTATGAGCCACATACCATCCCTTTCTAAAATTTTATTTTGAGACAGGGTCTTGCTGAGCTGCCCAGGCTGGCTTTAAACTCATAGTCCTCCTGCCTCCGCCCCCTCAATCCCTGGGACTATAGGCTGCGCCACTGGTGAAGATCTGTGAACGGGACCTGACTTTCCCATGAGGCTCACTTAAAATCACAAAGCCTCCGTGTGAAGCCCCATCCCTGGCAAAATCTAAGATGCATTCAGCTGCACCAGGGTTGGGAGAGGGAGCAGCCTGGCCCAGCCCACCAGGATCAGTGACTCAAGCTGGAGACGGAAGGCATGTCCGGCCCCAGACAGGATAAAGGGCTCTGGTGGTTGAAGGGACTCCCAGAGCTGCAGGACACTAACCAGGTGCTCCACGGCTCCCAGATGGTGGTCACACAAATGCCATCAATACGCAGATTCTGCCCTGGAATTTGGGGGGCCCCAAGCCTCCCAATTTAATGTAAATGAGCTGAGGTGCTGTGGCACAGTGTCCCTTTCCCAGGCTCAAAGACCACGTGGAATCAATCAGCCTGTCCCAAGGTGGAGACACCACACACTCCTGCCTCGTCTAGTGCCCCTCACCTCCCAGGCCCTACCCTCTGTCCCCTTCCTCTGGCCGGGAACGGTCTCTTCATGACATGCCCCCCTGGGGCACCTTCTCTGCAGCTTCCCCTCCAGCCTGGGCTCGTCCCCACTGCCACCTGCTCCCTCATCTGCTTGATGGGGACCCCAAATGGCAGTGGAGCAGGAGGTGGACAGCGTCCAGGGGCCAGACTGCATAAGCAAGGTGAGGCTGGGGCTGGCGGCTGGCGAAGTGCAGGCAGGCCCTGGTCTGAAATGGGTGTCTTTATTGCTTGTACCATACAAATACAAAGGACAGGACAGGCCAGTGGGGATGGGAGAGCTGTCAGATACACATCACACACACACAGAAAGGGAAGACCCCCACCATCCCCACCCCACCCCACAATGCCTTTTTATGACCCGCCCGGTAAGGGAGGTGGGATGGGGAGGTCAAAACCACAAAAAATAAATTCCAAACACCCAGAGATGTTGGGGGCAGAGGGAGAGCGTGGACGTGGGCAGGGAAGCAAGTGGATCCCAGGAACCCGCTCCCCCCAGGATGAAGCGCTGGGCCACATGGGCCCCGAGCGCACACACGCCACACACACTTGAGGGCCAGACACACTGCGTGCGCATGTGCACAAACACCCCCCCACACACACACATACACACAGTAACGCACACCTGCATCCCAGAGCTCAGGGACGCCCGGGGGCAGTCCAAAGCACACACAGGTGTGCTTACAGCACTGACACGTCCTCTTGATCACATTCACCTTAAGGCTGCAGAATATGGGGCCCTGGAGATGGGAAGGGGTGAGGTAGCCTCCCTGCTTAGAGGTCCCCAACCCCAGTACGTACCAGAGACGCCTCCCCTGCTCCTTCCCGCCCCAAGTCCACAGGGCCCAATACTGTCTCGGTGAGATGTGTAACAGCCGAGGCTGGCGCCCCTCTGCCCCCTCTGTAGAAAGGAGGGGGTGATCCTGGCCCCCATCCTCCAAAGGGGCTGGGGCCAGACCCAGGGTCCAGTGGGAGGTAAGGCCAGCTGGAAGGAAGCCCTGGTAAGGCACGGGGTTTGGGGGCAGGCAGGCTGGCCCCCGATTGTTCTTTCTGTCTCACCCAGAGAGTCAGCAGAACACCTTGGGGAGGGAAGGGAGAGGAAGGGCCAGAAGGCAGTGACGCTCTCCTGGTTCCCCATGATGGAGGGCTCTGGCTCCACTCACAAGGAGCCCCGGCCCGATCCCACCTGTCCCTGGACATTATTGCTTTTCTGACCCCAAAGGGGTGGTGGCAGGTAGACCTCCTCTCGCCAGACCCCTGGGGCCTAGACGACAGGCTTGGAGGGGCCCGGGGTGCTGTCCGCTAGGCGGCCGTCCCACCAGAGGCAGCGTCATCCAGAAGCAGCAGGGAGCCAGGCTGCCTGCGTAGTGCCCTGGCCAGAAGCTCAGGCAGGAGCCGGGGATCCAGGCTTCACCCTCACTGGGGCCTGCGTTGATTAAAACCCTGAATCTCTCTGTCCTCCCAACAGCCCACACTGCAGTGGAAGGTGGACAGTCCCCCCACACAAAAGGGAGGTTGGAAGCCAAGGCTGCAGGGATCACTGAGGTGAATTGGGGGCAGGACTGAAGGAGGAACTGGAAATGGGGCTGAGGGAGTGGGGGATGGGGACACAAACCGAAAAGGTAAAAGTTTTTTTAAAAAGCCACTCAGGTGGTGGATGGTGGCCACGCAAGGATCCCGTGGTGGCAATAGGCCGCTCACTCCCGGATGCTGGCTGAGTAGGAGAACTGGGGGAAGTGCGTCCGCTGGTCCAGCTCCAGAGAGCCCAGGCTGTCATCTGTGGGGTCAGGAGGAAGTGCGCTTGGGATGACTGGCCTGCAGAGAGCCTGGGGCACCCACAGACTCCCTGGGGACCCACCTACAGGAAGGACTGCAATGGGGCCACAGAATGAGCCCCAGCAGCCATGGTCCCTGCCCCAGGCCAGGCCCTGGGTAGTCTTGTACGAGAAACTTCCACGGGCCCATAACCCTGACCCTGTGTCCTCCCAAGTGTCCTCCTCTCATTCTCTCCCCATGCCACCACCAGGGTCTGGTCCAGACCCCTCAGGTCCAGTCCCCTGCCCTGGCCTGCTCCAATCTACCCTCCACCTGAGCCAGGGGACTTCCTAAAGCCCTGAGGCAGTCCTGTCCCCTCTGCACAGAACCCTCCCCTCCCATGGCCCCCATGGGAAGGTCCTCGGCGCCTGGTGTTCCCCAGGATGCTCCCACTCGTGCCCTCCTGCCTCTCTGCTGGGCCCCCAGCTACCCAGACTGCAGCCTGTCCCCTTGACTGTGCAAAGCTCTCTCCACTGCTGCTACCCACATGCCACTCTTTTGCCAGGAAAGCACAGGCCAGGTGAGGCATTTCCTCCAAATGCCCCAGTCCCTGGGTGCCCACACCAGGCTGACTGCTCTGGGCTGTCACAAACCTGGACTGAGAGCTCTCTGACAGCAGGGCCCCGGGCTGCCGAGCTCACTGCTGTGTGGTGCTGGAGCAAGAACACAAAGCACTCAGGAGTCACTGACCTAATCTAGCCCGAAGACCCCAGCCGTCTCCTGCCCAGCACTCTCCCCTGCAGCTCGGGACCATGCTGTAACCAATGGCTCCTGGTCACTAAGTCAAAAAGGACCCAGTAGCAAAAGGTCTCGCAAGCAGGTGTTAGGGCAAACTGCCCAGTGGCAGACCCCACCTCTCCTCCACCCAGCAGGCGCAGCAGCCAAGGGGGCCCCAGACACTCACAGCGGTCCGGGGGTGTGATTGTGATGGACTGGGCGGTGAACTCATCATCGAAGTACCTTGTGTCAACCTCAGAAGTGACCTGAGGCTTGAAGGGTGGCAGGAGCTATGGAAGAAAATAGCCCAGATTCAGGGACCCTGAGGACAGGCTTTGGCCCAGGCGCCCAGGACTGGCTCCTGGCAGCAGGGCGGGCACTCACCTTCTTTTGTACCACGTCCTGCCAGTTGATGCTGAGGAAGAACCTGTGCTCCATCACCTCCTTGGCATCGCTGGGCCCCCCACCGAGCCTGGGCAGAGACGGCCATCAGTGGCCATCAGTGCCCATCTCCCAGAGCAGCCAGGTCTGGGAGATGGGCTTCAGTGCAGGCAGACCTGAGCCTGCAGCAAGGCCACACACAGCCCTTCTCGATTCTGTCCCAGCCACACAGAGGAGGACACCAAGGCTCAGGGAGGGGTGCTCATGGCAACCTGGACCAGGTGGTCTCACAGCCTGCCTCACTAAGTCCAGCAAAGGAGGTGACGGGAAGGCTTGTCAGAGCCAACCCACATCCTGGCTTGGCCACAGACAACGCGATGGTCCTAGGCTGGGCACAAGACTGCCCAGTCCTCGGAATTCCCACATATCACATAAGGGCAGAGAGGGCCAAGCATGGGCCTGGCCATGGGGAAGCCCTCTGAGAGGTAGCTGTGGGCCACCATAGGCTGCACAGGGGACAACACACACTGCAGGCCCACAGCAAAGGGCACTGGGCTGGGTGGACAGACGCCAGCCCTCACCTCTGCTTAGGGTCCTTTTTCAGCAGCCCAGCCAGCAGGGATTTGGCCTCGGGACCAAGTGTGCGTGGGAAGCGGATCTCCTCCATGAGGATGAGCTCAAAGAGGCGCTCATGGTCCTGGTTGTAGAAGGGTAGGCGGCCGCACATCATCTCGTACATGACCACGCCCAGCCCCCACCAGTCCACAGCCCGGCCGTAGTCATTGTCCTCCAGCACCTGAGGAGGGAGGGGCAATAAGCAGCCAAGCCACAGTCCAGGGGCCGGGCAGGGGACGGAGGAATCAGTTCTGCCCTCAGTGTCTGAGCCAGGAGGGCGCACGGGTCCTGGGGCCCTCCACCCTGGGCCTACATGTTCCTGGGCCCCCAGCTCCAGACACCTCAGGCGCCAGGTACTCCGGGGTCCCACAGAAGGTTTTCATGGTGGCCCCGTCACTGATGCCCTCTTTGCAAAGGCCAAAGTCGGTGATCTTGATGTGGCCATCTTTATCCAGCATGAGGTTTTCCAGCTGCAGGAAAAGTCAATAGATCACGGGCACATTCTCCCAGGGCGCCCGCCACCAGCCTTCCCCACCACGGGACCATGGCCTGGAGTGGTAACTATTGAGCCAGCAGCTCCTCAGCACCCACTCCCCAGGACCAGGACAAGCCCAGTGCACGGCCACAAGCAGGCCTTAGGGCTATACCCTCACTCTGAGGCGCAGAGGGATGCCAGGCCCAACACCTCCCTTCACCTTGGCCACCCCAGGGATGTGAAGGAGCCAGATCCTGCCCCAGCTCCTGCCCCGACTGTGGGCTTTAGTTAATTAAGATCCAATTGGCACTAATGGCACTATCTTTCTTCTATTTTTTATTAACCATTTTTTCTTTTAATTATGAAACACACACTACAAAAGAAACAAAACCACAAATGGACAAGGTAGTAGAGCCTTTGTGTAAACTATGAGGTCAAGAAATAACATCGGCAGCCCTCTGGAAGCCTAATGTGCCCCTTCCCAGTTATTAACTATCCCCCATCCCTCCCCACAAACAGCCACAGTGAGAAGGAACTTATTTTTTTTGGTACTGGGGATTGAGCCCAGGGGTGCTTAACCACTGAGCCACATCCCCAGCCCTTTTTATATTTTATTTTGAGACAGGGTCTTGCTAAGTTACTTAAGGCCTCATTAAATTGCTGAGACTGGCTTTGAATTCACACTCCTCTCTCCTGCCTCAACCTCCCAAGTTGCTGGGAGTACAGGCATGTGCTACCATGCCCAGTGAGAAGTAACCTTAACTTCCTTACTTTTCTCTACAGTTTTTATTTCTTTTGTGGAGCTGGGTATGGAACTTGGGGCCTGGTGCACATCTGCCACTGAATCACCTCGGCCTTTCCTTACTAGTTCTGACACCTACATATGCACCTGGGAGCAGTGCCAGATGTGTCACCTGTTCTGGCCTCCCTCCAACGCCAGCTGGAGTACTCTCTGCTACTGCAATCCTGCTGCGTGGAGACACCACGATGCAGCGCCCCACTCTACGGCAGAGGCATTTTGGGCTGTGACAGTGCTGCCTTGAGCATGCACACGTTTTCTGTGGGAAACGATGTCCCTGTTTCTGTTGTGCACACAGCAGAGCAGGTGGCTAGTGTTCAGCTTTGGTGGAGAGTTTGAACGGACACCCCACCTGCAGCCTTGGAGTATTCACAGCGACTGTGAAAGGCCTTCACGGCAGGACCAACTGGGCTGACCTCCTGGTGTGAGACCTTTGTGCAGGTCAGGGGCTAGCCTGACCCACGTGCTGGCACCCCCTCACTCCCGGCCACCTGCTCACCTTGATGTCACGGTATACCACGTCCCTTGAGTGCAAGTACTCGAGAGCTGAGACAATCTCCGCACCATAAAACCGTGCCCGATCCTCTGTGAAGACTCGCTCCCGGGACAAGTGGAAGAACAGCTGCCGGGGTGGAGGAAGGTCAGACCCCAGCCTAAGGAGGGAGGATGGCCTGGCACCCCGCCCTATGACAGTGACCCCTGCTCCCTGAACAGGCAGGTGACATCAAGAGGCACCAAGTGAGGGATGGTGAGACAAGAGCTCACACAAAGGGAAAAACCAAGCATAGGATGAAGAATAAGGGACAGTTAGCAGGTGCCCACAGGAAGATAAGGGGACAGGTGATGGCAGGGAGACAAGGGGGAAGGCATAGCACAAGCCAGTGACAGCACTTGCTGAGCAAGACCAAGTCACACAGAGGTGACTGCAGCCTGGTGAGTCACGTGTGCACAGAGGGTGAGAGGAGGAGGAGCGGGGTCAAGAGCCAGTCTGAGCCACTCGGCAACGGGAGTGGCTGGATCTGCCCGCACAGGGAGGACACGGGCTCAGAGGCTGACGCGTCTTCACCCTCCCATAAGAGCATCCTTCCTCACACTGTCAGCTGAGTGTCCACAGCCTCTCCACACCCCTCTGCACCTGGGTTAGGATCCTGCCCTGACAACTCCCCCAACAGCTGTGTGAACCTGGACAAGCCACTTAACCTCTCTGAGTCTCAGTTCCCCACCTGCCTCAAAGGAGCAGGGTGGGGGGTGAGGGGCAGAACCCAGTGACACTCAGGAAGCCTCCTTCTGTCCCTTCCATCTGACCCAGATCTTCTCTGCCTCCCCCAACACTCTGGAAGGAGACACCCACAAAGCAAGGCCAGCGGCTCACCTCGCCCCCATTGGCGTACTCCATCACAAAGCACAGGCGGTCGTGGGTCTGGAAGGCGTACTTCAGCGCCTGCAGGAAGAGGGCACAAGGGCCACTAGGGTCAGACGGGAGGGAACAGGCTCTGCCTAGCCCAGAGGAGAGAGCAATTCATTCTGCCTATCACACCCGCCCCAGGGTGTGGGGCTGCTATTAAGCATGTAAGTTCAAACCCCAGGCATTGTGTTCTGAGCAGCAGAGCTTGGCTTCTGCTCTCGTTTTAACAATAAACATGTTAATAGCCTCACCCCAGCACAGCGTGCACACACGCACACACACACACACTCACAGGATGCACACCGGGGGCTAGGCACGGCAATAACTCTGAAGCCAAATCCGAAGACAGGGTGAACAAGCTGTCAGCCAGCTAACAGCTCCCAAGCTGTATGTAAAGAGCCCTCCAGAGGGTTCCTCAGATCACCTGGGCTTCCCCTCTGCTCAAAACAACCCCACAGTTCTGCAATCTGCACTGAGGCACCTCCTGAGATCTTGTACGGACAACACTGCAGCTTAATAGGATACCTGGACCACTAAGCTAAAGAAATGGCACAGAAGCCATCCTCCACCTAGTCCACTTAACTGATGGCCACTGGCCTTGATGGAGACTGCAGTCCTAAGACACCTGCCCCAAAGAGGATCCACTTGGCCCAAGGAGACAGGCAATGCAATAGGAACACATCTGCTTCCATGATATCTTAAAATCAAAATCAAAACCCAAAACCTTTCCATTTGGACCAGACAGGTGGTTCTGCCCATCCACAGACAGCTCTGTGCCATCCCAGGGCTGTCCTGCACTGTGAACCCGCCATCTCTAAGGAAGTCTCTGCCCAGGGTCTGCATTCAGGTACTCTGGGGAGCACACCAAGGCCATGCGCTGCAGTGGCGGGTTTGGGCTCTCCCTGAACTCTGCCCAATGGGCAGGCAGGCGCCTCCCCGACCCCTGCCCTCTGAGAAGGGGAGTGCGACTCACAGTGAGGAAGGGGTGCCTGGTGTTCTGGAGGACCCGGCTCTCGGTGACTGTGTGGGCGACTTCATCCTGCAGACAGAGAGTGGGTAAGCAGCTGTGACCATGGCACCCGTCCTGCAGCCTGGAGGAGTCACACCTGGGTGACAACCAATTCCATTCTTTGCCATCAAAGCAGATAGAATGACAGGAGCAGAACATAGCCAATTAATTAAATAACAGGACCCAGACAAGGTCAGACAGCAGCTTACAGAAAGACAAGAACAACTGATGGGGCTGGGGGCTGGGATTTTACAAAGGCTGGGCTTGACCCTCAGTGTGTGTGTCTCCCTCTCTCTCTCTCTCTCTCTCTCTCTCTCTCTCTCTCTCTCTCTCTCTCTCACACACACACACACACACACACACACACACACACACACAGACACACGCATGCACGCTCACACAGTAGGCCGATGCTTTGGACTGAGCTCCTGCACTAGGCTCCAGTAGAGTCACTCATACCAAATGTCAAATGATCACATGGAATGTTAAGACATTCCAAAACAGACCATTTTCCCTAAAAACAAGAGATTCCTGTCTATCTGAATCAACATGAAAAGAAAGTCCTCTTTGCTTTAACCTCCTCAGAAGGAAATAGGAGGTGACTTGATGTTAACCGGTCAGCTTTGTTTTAGCTGTTCTGTTTCCCTGTTCCTGCCTTACAACACTCTGCCACTGCCCAGTGGGAATTCTCCCTTTTTTCCCAGAATGCAGACGGCCTGAAGTAGCAAATCATGACTGAAGCCCATAAAATCTCAAACTAAATGAGCTGTTATTTTGTCTTCTGACACCCCAAGGAAGCCAGTGCACGGCCGTCCCAAGGATCCACCTTGGCAATGATGACCTCCTTCCGCAGGATCTTCATGGCGTAGTAGCGGCCAGTGGCCTTCTCCCGCACAAGGATGACTTTGCCAAAAGTGCCCTTGCCGAGGAGTTTGAGATAGTCGAAGTCATTCATGGTCTGCGGGGAGGGAGAGAGCAGGGGCGATCAGGGCCTGGCAATCGGCCACGGAAGGCAATTTTAAGAAGGAAAGAGGGAAACCAAAGACACCGCTGCCCAAGGGCCTGTGCAGGAGCAGGAAGGGAGCTCTGGGCAGCAACTCTGTTCTGAGGAGGCTGCAGCCAGGCCTTCCCCGGCACAGGCTACACTGGGCAGGGCCTGGAGCTCAGAATGGGGCCGCTCAGCCTTCACGACCTCCAAGGAAGAGGCCATGGCAGCTCCGTTCAGAGCTGCCCCTCACCCTGTGGCACAGAGCAGCCCTGTGGCATCCACAACTTGGAACCACCCGTCTGCACAGCGTCTGTGAAGCCTCTCCACCAGACCCTGCACATTTATATGGAAACCAAGGGAGGCAGGGTCAGCACAGCCCCGCCCCAGGCCGCTGCCCCAGCACGTACCACTTTGGCCCGTGCCTTGCTGACTGCCACTTCCATCTCCTCGGCTGTGGAAGAGTCACTGGGGGAACCACACTTGCAGTCCATGGGGTCCTCGCCTGGGCCCCGCTGCTTGAGGCTGTTGGCGACCATTTGGATGGCCCGCATCCACTCCTCCCTGTGTGGGGACAGAGTCCTGGACCTTGGAACTGGGAGAGCAGAGGGCTGCCTCCCGGCCCAGCCACGCCTTCTCCAATGGGGGAGCAGACAAGCACACCTCTTTGGAGGCTCTGGAGAGGTCTGTCTGAGCCAGGTGGAGCTGATGGGACCTGACTGAAACTTCAGACCTCTGACTACAGCAGGCAGGAGAGGGCAAGAGTGGAATAAGAGAGGGATCACCCACTGCCCAGGAGTGGCCTGGTCTGGGGGCCCAGTGCAGCCAGGCAGCACTGTGAAATGATCAAAGTGGGCCCCTTGAAAAGGAGCTACCACCCTGAACCCTGAATGAGGGAGGCCTGTGTTCCCGAGCTCCTCCAGAACACATGAATAGCACAAGTTTACAAGTCACTGATGATTTGTGAAGTGATACCAAGAGTAAAGGAAGCATTCAGGCATCAAAGCAGCTCCAGCTCTCTCAAGAAGAGCTGGCCTGAAGAGCTCCCTGGAGGGACAGTCTGCTGAAGCAGGGTGTGAGGGCTACAGGACAGGGACAGAGGAATGTGGAAGAGAAGGCGGTGGGCAAGAAGTGCGTCCCCGCAGAAGGGACCTGACCCTGGTTGAAAACGATACATCGGCTTTGTCACTCATGATTTAGTTTTTGGGAGCGAACTTCCTTTTGATACTTACAAACTGTTCTTTGTCTAATTAGTGGAAATGACCACAGACCAAAAAGAAAAAAAATATTAGGCTGAGTGACACTAAATTGTCTATATCTCCCATTTCTGACCTACCACACAGCATTTTCTGGAGGTTCAACCTAACATATTTTGAGCCTCTCTGTGTTTTGCTTGTGTCTAGAAAATAGCCACGTGACCAGCAGAAAATAGAAAATGCTCACTAAGAATGAGACAATTCCGAGAGTAAGCAGGCAACCTCCCAAATCCCGAAGGCTGAAAGAAGCCGTGGTGCGTGCAGCCAGCACTGGTAGGAAGCTGCCAGAAACCGAGAGCGGCAGAGCACGTGCGTCCTCTAGCTGCCCTCCACCAGCCTCTGTCCCACAGCACGGAGCCCGGCCACTTCCATGCCTGTCAGCCTGACAATGCACTCCCCATGTCTGGACACAGCTGGAACACAGTGTCCCACAGTGGCAGCCTATCTTCACCTCCGGGGCACTGCTATTTTTTGGTGTTATAAACACTCACTGCTATTCACCACCCTCCCTCCCCTATTACAAAGTAGGAAACTGAGGCACAGATTGAAAAATCAAATGCAAGAAAAACATGGCAGCTGCTCCAAGCCTGGTAGCTGGACTCACACCAGACCTGGGGCCCTCCCAGGACCAATGGGCAAGAAAGTTCTTGCCCAGATCTGTGGTTTGCTGAACCAAGCAGGAACTGAGCTCAGAGGTCCCCATTAGTGCACAGGAGGCTCTGCCTTCTCAAACTGGCTTCCCTCTGGAGACGCTTTGGAAGACAGATGTAAGTATTCATCATATCATGTTCTGAAGCAGATACACAAGTGTCAAGTGTTGGCACATGGCCCCTTCCCACCCAAGCAAAGTCTAGGGTCCCCATAACTCATATATGCTGGTCCCTTGAGAAGCTCCGAATGTGGTGTGCCCCAGGGCCTGTACAGGTGCTCAGTAGGTATTTGGGCAGTCAAAGTCTGAGTGGCCCCAGGGCCTATGCACAGGAAGGCACTGCACCCCAGACAGAGCAGGCTGGCCTCTTCCCTCCCTGACCCAGCACTTCCAGCCAATGTTTCTCAACTGGTTTTCACCCATGTTCCCTTTGGAACAAATCACAGCATAAAACCCAATCCCTATATTAATTTTCCTATTTTCAAAAAGAGGGGAGAGTAGGAACACATCCCCTGATATGCCTTATCAATCATAGCTGTCCTCTTAGAAATTTTAAAATATTGACTGAGTGTAAAATGATAGATGGAAAAAGAAAAAAGCACACCAGCAAACACAGTGGTAATTCCAGTGACTCAAGAGGCTGAGGCAGGAGGATCACAAGTTCAAGGTCAGCCTCAGCAACTCAGTGAGACCCTGTCTCAAAACAAAGTATTAAAAGGGCTGGGAAGGTAGCTCAGTGGTACAGCACCCTGGGTTCAACCCCAGACTGCAAAAGAAAATCACAGATCTCCTAAAAGATATGACGAATATAACTCAGACACACGACCTCATGGAGAGAAATTTTGAGATTGTGAAAAAAGCCGGCTACAGATTTAGACACACGGTGTGATATCGCCTTTTTGACAACGAGAGGGATGGAGAGAACCAGCAGCCCAGAAGCAGCTGAGCCTAGCAGCCCTGCTGCATGGACATCCAGCCTGCTCCCCTCTTCTGTGCACTGCGGCTGCCACCTGGAAAGCACCACGCCCAAGGCCTGGTCCAGAAAGCACTTGCCTCATGGAAGGCGTGAAGGCAACGGGTAGGCCCACACCTACCCCGTTCACCAGGGAGGACAAAGGAGCGGGTCAGGGTAGCCGGGCCCTCCCCACGGCTGACTAGCCACGTTCCAACTGGACTGAGGTTACAAGCTTGCAGCACTCAGAATTCCAGAGAAAAAGCAAGGGCCTCTATCCAGGGCACTCCTCAAGGGTTTCAACACAGTGTCTGGGGCAGAGGGGAGCTTCCACCCAAAGCTGGGGCTTAAGTACCTTCTACCCCCCAAAAGGAGAGGTCCTAAAGAAACCAACCCTCTCCCTGGTCAAGAGTCACGACTAGGAAAGTAACAGCAGTGAATGGGCAGCTCCACCGCCACAACCTCGAGAGCAAGGGAAGGAAGGGTTCTGACAGAGACAGAGGCTCAGAGAGGTAGATCGCCTGTGGAGGTCACACAGCTGGAGATGGCAGAGCTGGGACTCAGTGCCAGGCAACCCATTCTTCCCTAGTCTCCACTTTCCCTGTGCCAGGGGTAAGCATCAGACTTGAGAGAGCTGAGGAAAGCTCCAGCCTTGCTTCCTGCATGAGGCCCAGGAGAATCAAGCAAAGGTACCCTCTTGGGCCGGTTCATGGACCAAGGCACTATACCATGGGACCTAGAAGCCAAGCAAAAGGATGCCTGCCTCTCCTTGGAAGCTGTGATGTGGACAGCATTCCAGGGAAGGCCTTCCCTCACTGGACACCACCTCTGCCCACACCCTCCATGAACAGAGGCAGCCACGATGCTGTGTGAGGTAACTCCTTTAACCCTCCCAATGACCCAGACAGCAGATACTGTGATTCACATCATCCTACAGATGGGGAAACTGAGGCACATGGAGGCTGATGTTTGCCACTTACACTGGGAACACCAACCCAGGCATTCCTTCTTCACCCAGGAGCACTTCTCTCATCAGGGGCACCTTCCAGAACCTTCTCATCCTCATTTGGGTTCCAGGGCCAGGGACATATGGGGAACTACAACTGCCCAAGCAGCACTAAGCAGGGCATCCTGCACACAGTACATGCTAGCAGCTGGGAGCCAGGCCCTGAATATGCACCCTGCCACATACTAGCCATGTGGCCCTCACGGCACAACCTCTCCATGGTCTGTCTGCCTCCCACATGAACCAGGGGTCACACGGTGGCTGAGAGCAGACTCTAGTGCTGACGGCCTGGGTTCAACCCAGGCCCCTTCCCATAGGTAACACCAGGAAGATCATCTAACTTTCCTCAGGGGGCTGATCTGTAAAGCTGGCACTAGTGAGGGAGACCTGAGATGCTAGACATGGAGCACAGAGGAGGCGACTGAATGGACCCTGGCGAGGAGTCACCTCGCCAGCCAGCCAGCCAATGTTCACCAAGTGCCTCCAACAAGCCAGGTCTTGTTTTGGGTGCTAAGGATACAGCAGGGAACAGCCCACTGGAGGTCCTAGTCTAGCGGGGAAGACAACTGTGTAAAAGTACACTAGGCTCCTATTAGCCACAGTTCTGCTTTCCATGGTTTCACTTATCTGCAATAACTATGGTTCAAATTTTCAGAAATTAATAGTTTTAAATTGTACTATCTTCTGAGTATTGTGATGAACTCTCATTTCATCCTGTTCCATCCCACCCGGGACATGAATCATCTCTGTCCAATTTATCCATGCTGTATATGCTACCCACCTGCATGTCACTCAGTAGCCTTCTTGGTTATCAGATTGAGTGCAGCAGCATCAAAGTTCTTGTGATCCCTTACGGAGCACCCTAATACATCACCACAATGCCTAGGTCAGTCGCTTCATCTCACCTGTAGGCACTGGGTCATTCCCCATCATTACCATGAGAAAAGGGCAAGCACAGTAGTACAATAAGATACTCTGAGAGGCCACATTCACATAACTTTTTTTGGTACTGTAGATTGAACCCAGGAGCACTCATCCAATGAGCCACATCCTCATCCCTTTTAATTTTTTATTTTGAGACAGCATCTCGCTAAGTTGCTTAGGGACTCGCTAAGTTGGTGAGGCTGGCTTTAAACAAAGAGATGGCAGGAACCTTGAATGAATCCTTGTTTAAGAAACATTTCTGAGGATAACTGGGGAAATTCGAGTACAGCATGGATACGGAGAGGGTAGCAGTAAATACATGTCACAGTGAGTATCCCTCATTCAACTGCTTGGGAGTGGTAGTATTTCTAACCTTGGAATTTTTTGGATTGGGGGATTTTTGCATAGCCTTTACTATGTGGTTGAGCCTCTCTAACAGGAAAACCAGAAATGTTCCAAAATCTGAAACTTTGGGAGCATCCTGTGGGTACTAAGTTTCCAAATATGGAGTATTTCAGATTTCGGATTTCCAGATTAGGATGCTCAACCAGTGTAACCACCTCCGGTGTGATGATACCTGCTCTTGTAGGAGAAAACCTGTTCGCAGCAGAGGCTGTCAGAAGCAGTAAGGAGCAGTGTTGAGAAGTCTAAGCAGAAGTTGGAGACCCGGCACAAAATAACTGAAGAGTCAGCGTGAGCAGCTGAACAAGGCCAGCGCGGCTGAGCTGCTGCTCCCAGGTGCGGATACCTGCAGGTTCACACGGTGATACTGTTCTTTCAACTTTTCTGCATCTGAATAAGCTGCCGGTAGGGTGGGGTGCAAGGAGGGTCCCCAGCTTCCTGGGGAAGGCAGGAGAGGCGACCAGGTGCCCAGTAAGGAGGGTGCTGCAGCGTCCAGGCAGTGTCCGACCACCAGCGTGCTTCCTGTCTCCCCTGCCACCCCATCTCTCTCCAGGCCCAGGGCAGCCAGCAACCTCAGGCCTATGTGGGGCAGGGCAGCAAGGAAAGCATGGCCAGCCATGGCAGCATGGAGTGGCCTCCCCCTTGCTGGGTTTCTGGCTCACAACGCCCCCAAGGCTACAGCCAGGAATCCTTGGTTTGGTCTCTCTAGATCCAACCCAGCAGGTCTCTCTCCAGAGGCAGCAGAAGTTACTAAGAAAAGGAAAAAGGCTCCAACCAGCTCCCGCGGTCTTCATAAAAGGAGTCTCACCACACTGAGGGGTGTGTCATGTTGACAATGGAAACTAGATCATTTCTCTTGCCTACTAAACCACGCTGGCTCCCCGCTGCTCCTTCTCCAGGCTTGCAAGCTGTGTGCCAGGTACTGCTGAATCAAGGGCTTCCTGTTTATCATCCCCTGAATCTCTTAACAACCCTGTGACAAACCCCGATTTATTAAATGCCTGCCAAGCTCTGCAGGGATCTCCATCTAGAGGCCAAGGTCCTCCCTGGGCTCTCCAGCTTCAAGCGCCTCCACTTCCTCTCTTCCAAAACTTCCGCCACTGGATTCCCCGGTGACACAGAACTCTCTGTGGTCCCTGGGACACACAAGCTGTTTCACTTCCAGGCATTCGCTGCTCAGTCCTTTTCCTGGACTTTTCCAATTCCTATCTCCTATCTACCCTTCAACACAGCCCACACCAGGCTCTCATTGACAGTCTGTATTTTGGTTCCCAGTTTCCAACTGAGTAACAACTAAGCTGGTCTGAGATGGTAATTCTGTTCCCCTTGGTGGGTATGTGTATTTTTAACCCTAGGGAGACATGCAACAATAATTACTGTAGAGACTGTGGTAACATCTTGTGGTACTATTTTGTGCAGGCTCTAGAACTGCACTGTCCAGAAGGGTACCACTAGTTACATGTGTGGTTATTGGAATTGAATGAAAGCAACTAAGATCAAATTTTCATTCCTCAGTTGCCATAATTCAAAAAACATTTCCATCATGACATGAAGCTCTCTTGCCTAGCTCCGCTTTAGGCTTCTCCAGAGGGTCAGCAGAAGCCCTACCCCACAGGCAAGCTCGAAGCGTGTCTCAAAGTGAGGTCCAAAAGGACAAAGTGGAAGAAAGAACATTTGCCACTCGTCATAAAGGAATGAGCCTTCAGATATTTTAAGAAAAACTCCAACTACTCAACAGAAAAAGAGATATAAACAGATAGTTAATAAAGGAAATTCACATGGTCCTTGAGGCTCAAACTCATCCAGAGAGAGAGAAACCCACTATTCAAGACTGGTAAAAACCCAAATGTTTGAAAACACAAGGCCATGAGGACACCCTCAGATATCACCTGATAGAACTAACTCTGAAAACGACATATGTAGGCTGAGCAGTGACTCAAAAGGCTAAGGAAAGAGGATCACAGGTTCGAGGCCAGCCTCCGAAACTTGCGAGCTGCTAAAAAGGGCTGGGGATGTGACTCGGTGGTAGAATGACCCAGGTTCAATTCCAAGCACCACAAAAAAAAAAAAAAAAAAAAAAAAAAAAAAAAGACAAGTACATATTCTTGTGATCCAGTGATCCCACATCTAAGAATTCATCACACAGGCTGACACCCGCACACATGTGAAGTGAGAGGGCACATAGCAGTTCACTGTGACACTGCTTATAATGAGCCACAAGCTGGGAACAACCCCAGTTACCACCAACAAAGAACTGCTAGATAAACAGGGATGCACACATATGTCATGGTGGTGGCAGCTGTCTCTGCAGCAAGGTAGAAAGCGTCCACAAGAGACTCAGTTAAGTGCAAGAGGCAAGTTCGGAACCACGTGGGTGCAATGCTGCCTTCCAGGGCACAGGCGCCCAGGCCTCCATCTACTCTTTGATCACAGAGAAGACAGTGGTTATCTGGGGGATGGAGAAAAGAGGGAAGGGGCGTGGTGACAGTGACACTTTTACCAGATACCTCCCCATTCAGTGCGGGGGGTGGGGGTTGTTTGTGGTGCTGGAGAGGAACCCAGTGTCTCGGGCAGTAGGCAAGCATTCTACCTCTGAGCTAAGACCCAGCTTGACTGTGTTTCTCCTCCTTCTTTTTAGTACTGGATTGAACCCAGAGTACTTGGGTTGGCTTAACCACTGAGCATATCCCCAGCTTTTTTTATTTTTTATTTTGAGACAGGGCCTCATTGCTTAGGGCCTCATTAAATTGCTGAGGTTGGCCTTGAACTGGCCATTCTCCTGCCTCAGCCTCCTGAAGATTACTGGGATTATAGGCGTGTGCTACCGTTCCCCATTCCCAGCTTACTTTTGAACCAGATGAATCTACATTATTTCTTCTGATTATTAAATTGAACTTTTTAAAGTGACTCTCTGGATCAGTACTTTGGAATCAAGAGAGATGCTCATTAGGAACGGTTTGCTGACCCTCTATAGGGGACAGGCATAGAGTTTGTGTCATTAACAAGCTCTTCCTGTGACTCTGATGTGCCCTCAAGTGTGAGAGCAAACTGAGGTTTTCACACCAAGAATTCCCATTCTTCTCAGCTCCAGTTAGGGAGACTTCGCACCAGGAGGGTGGAAAACTGGGAACATCACTTGAGCTCAGGGGAATCCGTCCATTGTGCCCATTCCTTTTGCAGCAGGTTTGCACCAGGTTAGCCACGGGGAAGCCCAGGCTCACCTCTCATCTGGAGAGTCTACATGGAAGGTCCTCTCAATGACAGTGGTCCACTGTAGGCAGCGAATGACAAAGGTGTTGGGCCTTGGTCTCTCGGTCTTCATCAGCTGACATTCTGTAGGGAGGGGAGGAGGGCTGGGCAGTGAGGGGACAGCCCTACTGGCCTGCAGCCCATATTCCCTGAGCCACCTCTGTGTGCAAGCCCCATGCCAGATGGTGCTGGGGACCCATTAGAGACCAAGAGAGCCCTGGCCTTGCCCTCAGGGAAGACCACCAGATGGTAACAACTCAGTACTCAGGGCTGGAACAGGAACAGCCAGAGGAGGCATCCAACCCAGCCTGGGGCATCAGGTGGTATTCCCTGAGGAAGGGGCATCCCTGAACTGAGGCCTGAAGGCAAAGAAAACTGAGTTAGAGGGGACATCATGTACAGAAGTCCAGAGGTGAAGAAGTGCCCAACACACTCAGGGTGGCCAACTCTGCTCCAAGTGTTAAGAAGGGAGAAATGAGAGACCACTTAGGAAAGGTAGGCCAAGGCCAGCTGGACAGGGCTTTGGAGGCCATATTTTGGAGGAATATGGACTTTGTCTTCAGGGCAGCAGGGAGCCATGGAATGGACATGGACAGGCTGAGAGAGATCCCCCTGGCTGCCATGGAGGATGAGACTGAAAGCCAGAAGCCAGGGAGGAGGTGGGGGAGGAACCCAGATGGGAGGATGGGCTGCAGCAGAGCGCAGCAGGCAGGGGAGGAAGGGAGCGGGCTGCAAAGGAGGACAGGCACCTGGGACCAACACCAGGCTTCTGGCCTGACAGCAGGCACACCAGGGCTGCCCAAGGAGATAGGGAGGAAGATAAGTTTGAGGGAGGGAAGGGGAAGGGAGGTGGGAAGGTCAGTTTGAGGCATGGTGAGTATGAGGGACCTAGAGGAAACCCAGGGAGAAATGTCCAGGAAGCTGCTGGGGGACAGACTGGGGGTTCAAGCGAGAAGCTGAGGCTGAAGCCACCAGCATGTGGAGAAAGCAGTCAAGGAAAAGGCTTTCTGCAGAACAGCATGAGGGCCAGGCTGCAGGAGAGGCTCCAGGGAGGAGTCGGACTGGGAGGACGCTGCAGGGCAGACCTGAGGAGGGGATGGTGCCCGTGGAGACTGGGCTGCCTGGGAAGCATTCTTAGCAGGAACAACAATCATAGTACAAATCACGTCAGCAGGGAAGGAAGGAGGCGGGGGCTGGGGCAGTCCCAGGTTCTGTAAGAACAAGGCAAGGATCCTGGGTTTGCGAAGCTGGCCAGCTGGAAACACCACTTCAGAGGCCACAGAGGGAACCGAGGACTTGAGGTCTGCCTGGTAATCAGCTCAGTGGGAAGTCATAACCCCCTCTAGGAAAGAGGGAGGGAGGGAGGGAGGAGGCTGTCAGCAGAGCAGGACAGGACTCCAGCGAAAACCACAGGGCCAGCCAGAGCTGGCACTGGGGCCCAGGAAAGTGTACAGAAATACCCTGGTTACACCTCTTCTCACTCTCCACCTCCCACACGGAAGACCCCACAGCACCCAGCGGACAAGGAGGGACAGCAAGAGAAGGATGGGAAATGGACCTGAGGGCAAACAAGCCCAGGTCAGTCCCCTGGCTCAAGAATGATCAAGACCCATGTGCCCCGAAGACCTGCCAGCCATTCTCTGAGTTCTAGCCTGCTTGGCTGAGACACACCTGCTACAGAGAAGTTGTTTAAGGGTGGTAAAGTCTGATCAGGGGCCTCAGGCCTCTCCTTATACCCAATGAAGGAGCCATCACTCTTCAGAAGGAAGTACCGGGGCCTCCACGTCTTGATGTATTCACCTGTAAGAGGCAGGAGAGGAGAGAGGTTAGAACAAGGTTGAACAGTGTCCCAGGCAGTCAGGCGGGCAGGCAGGCAGGCAGCCCAGTGTGATGGTGACTCACAAGGGGCACCACAGTGAGAGGAGGGTGGACGAGAGTGCCTCTCCCAGGGGAGCCCTCAAGGTGGCCCCTGCTGACGCAGGCTGGGGCACTGGGCTGGGCCTAAATGATCCACAGGGTCATGCCTGGCAGGAAAGCGCCTGTAACAGTGCCCCAGAGCACCAGCTGCCTCAGCATGTGGCCAACAGCAAGTTATCCTTGCCAGGTGGCCCCATCCTAGGGGAGGCCCAGGCCTCCAAACACATATGCCCTGTGACCCTGTTAAGGCCAAATGCCACAGGCTGGTATTCACCAATACAGCCATATAGGTGACTCAAACATCAAAATACTCTTGTGCAGGGTGGGCTACAGCTGCTTTCACACCCTTCAAGGACCTGCAACCCCTTCCACTTTTCTGGAGGCTGGGAGCAGGAGGAGGCTGAGGCAGAACCTGCATGCACTTCCCACACACACTCTACAAGGATCCCCTCCTCTGAGGGCGGCCAAGGATTAAGTGAGATGGTGAAACAAACATCCACATAAAAAGTTACACTAGAACATCCACACCAGCAGCATTCATAGCAGCCCCAAAGTAGACACAGCCCAAATATTTATCAACTAATGAATGGATAAACAAAACCTGGTGGATCCAAATGGAAAACTGTTAGGTCATAAAAAGAAATGAAGTACTGATACACGCTACAGAGTAGAAGAATCACACTTAGGCTAAGTGAAAGAAGTTGATCACAAAGGACCGTAAATTACAGTGTTTTTACAATGGTTCAACTTTATCATAGTGTGAAAGCAACATGCCTTCAGTCAAAAGCACACTTCAAATGGTAAATTCTGAACTTTACCCAAGCTACCTACATGCAGTAGGACACTCTGACCACACTGGGCTCACAGTCAGCCACATGATCACGAAGGTGCTCAACTAACACTACCATACCCGAACTGCTAAGTTACAATGCTCTGTAAGTTAGGTGTATGAAGTGTATGTTCAACCTATGACATGTTTATCAGGCGTAATCCTTCCATGCTGAGGAGTATCTATATGAGTCCATTTGGGATGCAGAGTCTAGGCGAAGACTGGACAGGATCTTTCTAGCATGTAAAAAATCTCCTACAATTGACTGTAGTTGTTGGTTGCACAATTCTGAATACACTAAGAGCCACTGAACTGTGTCCTTCAAATGGCTAAATTGTAAGGCATGTCAGCTACATCTCAACAATGAGAGAGCAACATGAAACACCCGGCTTAGAGCCCAGCACACTGCACACACTTGATCGATACTCTTTATTATCAGTCCTCGTGCAAAAAGTGTGTGCCAGGCACTCAACTCCCAGGGCCCGTGAAGAGGCAGAACATGAGGAGCTGAGTTGGATCTGCTGGGTGGGACCTGCCAGTCAGTCACTGCCCTTCTCTGAGCTATGTCTCCTGCTCTGGGGCCCTCCATTAACTGAGGAAGAAGATGGGGATAATGATGCTACCACAGTGCTCTTTGTGCCAGGCTAAGTATCTCATGAATTTTAACTTATAAAATTCTCTCAAATGTAGACACTAAATCATTCCATTTACATAAAGTTCAAACACTAGCGAAATCCTAAATTCAATATATAATGAATATAAAAAGGATGAATATAAATATAAAAGGAATATAAAAAGGATGGCCTCATGTGGCGGTATAGACCTATAGGCCAGCTACGTGGGAGGCTAAGGACAGATCACTTGAGCCCAGGAGTTCAAGGTCAGTCTGAACAATAAAGTGAGACCTGTTTCAAAATAAAAATACATATACATTTATATACCATGACCAAGTGAAATTCTTCCCAGGAACGAGCAGATGGGTCAGTGTACACGTCAGTCGACGCAGTGTGCTACATTAACAGGTTGACGTGATCATCCCAACAACATGGGAAAAGCATCTGACAATCCAACTCCCTTTCAGGATAAAAATATTCAGCAAGCTATGAACAGAAGGAACTTCCGTAATGTGAGAAAAGGCATCTAAGAAAAGCCCACGGCTGACGGCTGACGGCTGACGTCACACTCAATAAGGAAAGACTGAAAGCTTCCCCTAAGGTCAGGATCAGGACAGGGATGCCCGATTTTACCACTGCTGTTTTCACCACTGCAAAAATGGAATGAAAAGCACCAAACTGAAAAGGAAGGAGGAAAACTACTTTTACTTTGCTGATAATGTGATCCTATGTAGAGAAAAACCACAAAGAATCTATAAAATAGCCAGGTGTGACGGCACAGGCCTGTAATCCCAGTTACTCAGGACACAGAAGGACACCAACTTTGAGGCCAGCCTGTCAACTTAGCAAGACTGTTTCACAACAAAAATAAAAAGGGCTGGGGTTGGGAGCACTGGAGCACTCCTGTAATCTCAGTGGCTCAGAGGCTGAGACAGGAGGACTGTGAGTTCAAAGCCAGCCTCAGCAACTTAGCGAGGCAATAAGCAACTCAGCGAAACCCTGTCTCTAAATAAAATATAAAAAAGGGCTGGGGATGTGGCCCAATGGTTAGGCACCCCTGGGTTCAATCCTCAGTTCAAAAATAATAAATAGATAGATAGATAGATAGATAGATAGATAGATAGATAGATAGATAGATAGATAGATAGGGCTGGGAATATAGCTCAGTGCATATGTGAGGCCCTGGTAAAATAAAGGAAAGGAAGGAGGGAGGGAGGAGGATTGGAGGAAAGAAAGGTAGGGAGGGCAAAGAAAGAAGGGGAGAGAAGGAAGTGGGGAGTGAGAAACAGAGAGAGGGATGGATGGATGGATACAGAATAGGCAAAGACGAAAATAACCTACAGAACAGGCAAAAATGCTTATAAATCATATATATATATATACCAAAAGTCTAGTATCCAGAAAATATACAGAACTCTTAAAACTCAGCAACAAAAAGACAAACAGCTCGATTAAAAAGGGGTAAAGGACTTGGATAGACATTCCTTACGAAGATATACAAATGGCCAAGAAGCCATGAAAAAATTCTCAATAGCATCAGTTGTTAGGGAAACACAATCAAAACTATGATGAGGCACCCCTTCACACACATCAAGAAGACTGCAATAATAATAATAATAATAAAAACACAAAGCTTTGCATCATGGCACACACTTGTAATTCTAGTGGCTCAGGAGGCTGAGGCAGGAGGATGGCAAGCTCAAGGCCAGCCTCAGCAACTTAGCAAAACTCTGTCTCAAAATAAAAAATAAAAAGGCTGGGGTGTGGCTCAGTGGTTAAGCACCCCTGGATTCAATCCCTAGTACAAAAAAAAAAAAAAAAGGTCCCTCCCCAAAGAAAACACTAAAACTCTGAGCAATTCGGGACTGTAAATGGTGTGGACACTGTAGTAAAGTCTGATGCTTCCTCAAAAAGTTAAACACAGAATATACTATAAATTGTAAGTATAGGAACTATGGCCCAGATTATATAATTACACACACCTACGGATCATGTATATTAGGCATTAGATTATAAATGCAAACTACAAATACAGACCTTACAAAACAGCAATTCTAGGTATGCGCATGGAAGAACTGAATACAGGTTTTCAAACACTGTACATCTTGTTCACAGCAGTACTATTCACAATAGCAAAAAGGTACAAACCACCCCAATATATATCTAGAGATGAACGGATAAACAAAATATGATATGTCCATAAAACTGATTATTTGGCCATAAAAAGTAATGAACCTCAAAAACATTATGCTAAGTGAAAGAAGCCAGTCACAAAATATCGTGTATTGCATGATTCCATTTATAGAAGGGTCCAGAGTAGGTAAATCCACAAAAACAGAAAGCAAACCGATGGCTGCCAGACACTGAGAGGAAGAGGGTACAGAGACTGCCTGCTTAATGGGGACAAAGTTTTCTTTTGGGGTGACGAAAACATTTTGGAACTAGATAGAGGTAATAGTTACACAACATCATGAATGTACTAAAGGCCACTGAATTGTAAGATTCAAGATGGTTTATTTCATGTTATGTAATTTTCACCTTCACTTTTTTTAGAAAAAGAAAGCAAAAACTAGAAGACTAGAAGTCTAGAAGATTGCAAGCTTTGGAGGGGCACAAGGGCTTCTGCAGACTGTCTTGTTCTATTTCTTTTCTCTTTTTTGTATTGGGGATTGAACCCAGAGGGCTTTACCACTGAGCCACATTGCCAGTCCTTTTTATTTTTTGAGACAGGATCTCACTAAGTTGCTTAGGGCCTCACTAAGTTACTGAGTCTGGTCTCAAATTTGCAATCCTCCTGCCTCAGTGTCTCAAAGTCACTGGGATTACAAGTGTGTGACACTGCACCTGGCTCTATTTCTTTATCTACACGCTGGCACAGGGATGAGCTAATGATCCAGAACTTGTCTGTGATGTTTTATACATTGATAACAAGAAGTCTAAAATTAAAGAAAAAGGAATCTCGTGATCTTATCCCCCATTTATACATGGGGAAACTGAGGCACAGGCAGCCTTGTCAAGGTTCACAGCTGCTACTGTGAGAGCTAGCACCGGTGTCCAGAGCCTGCACTCCTGACCACTTAGCCACCAGTCTCTGCAATGGCAGAAGGGCCTCGTGCGGAGCCTCGCAGAGGGTGGGCACTCTACTAATGGTGGTGATGGTATGCCGAGGCTGTGCCACAGACAGGGCCCACACATGGCACAAGGGGCTCCAATCAGTCACAATGATTAGTAACATACTCAGACCTTGCTGAGCAAGCGGCAGCACACAGACCAGACCTTGAGGACATTCGTTCAGCAGCCAGGAGGCCTGGAGTCCAACCTCGCACTCTGTGCTGAAACCCTGGGCAATCACTCTTGCTGCTGGTCTGGAAGATGGCTGCCACCCTGCAAGGCATCTATGAAAATCCAACACTGGGCCTGCCTGGGGCAGACTCCAGGGCCTGGCAGGGTGGGCACTCCAAAAAATAGTGCAGCAATTATTTTAGCCAGCAGGGGTTGGAGCAGAGGTGCCAAGACAGTGGCAGGGCCCGCCTCTGCCAGCCAGTGTCTCGGTGACAGGCACAGGAAGGCCTGGAAGTACATGAGCATGGGTGTGCACACGTGCGCTGTGCTCATCCAAGGCAGGTGTGTCCAAGATGGGCCTTCCCAGCAGACAGGGACAGGACTGTGGGCAACTCATCTGGTCTCTGGCAACATGAATGGGGACGGTGAAGCCATAATAGAGGCTGAGACTCTCTTAATGCCATCAGCTGAGTCCCCGGGCCAGAGGTAAACTCCCCAGCCCTCAAGAGTTCACCAATTACCTCCAGGACTCCTGGCACTTGAGCCCAGGGAGCCACAGGCCTCAGGCAGCCTGAGTGGAGGGACAGGCCCAGGACCTCACACACTCCAGCACATTCATACCACACACAATTCCAGTTGTTCATCTAACTATCACTTATGGAGTGCCTACTGTATGACAAGCACATTTTGAGCTGATGGGGACACAAGTCATGTGGAAATCCCTGTCCTCGTGACCACATCAGAGGCCTGGGCTGTTAACCCACTATACAGATGTAAAATAAAGGCTCAGGCAACTGCCTACCAATACCATCTGTCAAGTTTTGCAAAGTTCCACTGACAGATCCAAATTCAGGGCTCTCTATGGGGGCAGGGTCAAGGTGCCCCAAATGCTGCCCCTGCCTAGAAAAGGTAGTGGGACATGTGCCCCCTCTACTCATCCTGATGCGGAGTCCTCGCCTGGCAGCAGCTCCTGTCTCACATCACTGTCTGGTGTCTGTGGGCTGGGACAGGGTAGATTGGGCCCCTCCTCCTGGATCCACAGGGCCAATCCCATCAGCCACCTGCTCGCCTACCTCAGGACTTGCTGGCTATCCCCTGTGTCCATGTGCCCCTGACCCAGTGAGCTGTGGTGCCCTCCTCCCCTGCCTCCTCCAGGTCTTTTTTCTCTGGGTACTGTGACTTGAGCCCAGGGGCACTCTGACACTGAGCTACATCCCTTGCCCTTTTTCTTTTTGATTTTGAGACAGGTCTTGCTAAATTGCCCAGGCTGGCCGCAAGCTTGGACCTTCCTGACTCAGTCACCCGAAAAGCTGGAGTCACAGGTGCGCACCACCTGAGTCTGGCTCCTTCGGGTCTTATTTAGACATCCTCTTCTCAGTGAAGGTCTCCTCCCTGACCGCTGAAATGAAGACGGCTCTCCCAGCTCCTGCCCGCCTCACCCCATCCTTCTCACGTCTAGTTTTACCTCACAGTATGCACCACCACAGGACGCACGCATCTGCCTGAGTGCTGCCTGCCCCCCACAAGCAGAGGAGGTGCCTGCTGAGCTCACTGCCATATCCCAGGACAGGGCCTGATCCACCTCAACTCCCTCCCCATGGGCCCTGAAGGATTCCATGAGGTGGGCATCCAGCTACTCACATGGAGGCTGCAAACACTAACTCCTTGGGTCAGTCACTACCTACACTTCCACCTCTCAGGGCACCAGATGCCAGAAGAGTCAGGGTGGGAGGGGAGAAACATGATCTGGTGGGTAACAGGCACCCCTTACCACGTTTGTGCAGCCAGCCTTCTTTGATGACAGACACCTCATTCATAGTGGCAGCGTGACACTGTCACCTAGCTTGGGACAGCCCAGGGCAGCAGGACATGCAGGAGGCGCTGTGGGTAGTTTACTCTGGAAGACAAGAAGGAGCGCATCAGGGGGGAGGGATTCCACCCAGGCCCTCCCTCAGGACACCCAGACTCTCAGGCCCTCTGGCCACTTGGCCTGCTCTGCGCTAGGTGTAGTCAGTGAAGATGGGGGGCCCTGCCCTGGGGAGCCCAGTCTTACCAGAGACATACCAGGTCTCTGGGGACCTCAATCTGGGGGTAGCAGAGGTCCCTGGCCTATGTGCAGCCAGGCCTCTGCACTCAGGCCCCTCCCTCCACCTTCCGTGCTGGCTGGGCAGGCACCGAGGTAGCTCCAGCCTGCCCTCCACATTGCTCCCATGCCCCGGTGCTGAGGAAACCAGGACGAACCACACAGCCTTGGGCACCAAGCGGAGGGCGTGCTCACAGCCACCAGCGTCTGCCTGCCCCACAACACACACATACACACACCCTCTCTCACTCTCATTCCCACTCTCCTTTCCAAACCAGAGAACCAGCAACCTATCACCTTCAGCAAACTAAATGCCCACCCACCAACGCTGGGCCACCCCAAGTAGCTCTCTCAGTCTCAGTTCCCTCCCGGCTCCCACCAAGACGACTAGGGAAAGACAAGCCGGCAACACTGGGGTCCTGAACAAGCAACCTACTATGTATGCGCTTGTCTGGGGCCTAGAAGTCAGTCCCAGGGGCTTGACTAAGGTCTTGGTCCCTTCCCCAAGACCTCTGCTTCTGTTCTCAGGGACCAGCAGCCAACAGACTGATGGACGCCGAGGCTGCTGCTTCGTCTCAGGTTCCCAGAGCGGAGGGGAGAAGGGTGCAAGGCGCTGCCAGCTGGCCTACCTGGAGCCAGGGCCTGGACTGGAGCCACGAAGCCCAAGGCGCCTTTCGCCTTTCCCGGCCTGGGGTTATTTGCGGACAGCAGGTCAGGAGCTACGGTGGCCCCCAGAGAAGTGTCAGCTGGCTCTAGGGACACCATGGGCATCAGCTTTCTCTCGTGCCCCAGGGGAGCTGGTGGGCCGGATACGCTACTGCCTGGCATGTGATGGTGGCAGGCTGCCCAGGCCCTGGGCAGAAGGAAGGGAGGTAAGTGGGAGGAAGCGGGAGGAAAGGCAAGATGGACGGCGACAGACATAAACAGGACAGCGAAAATCACATTCTGGACTCCTTTGTCGCAGAGGCAACGATTCTGGGCTGGGAACAGCAATAAGGGCCTCGCTTGCAAGTAAGCATGGCACCTCATACCCTGCACACAGGCCAGACAGACCTTCCGCTCATCAGCCTGCAGTGGGACTGCCTGGCCCCTGGTCTCCCTGCTCCCCTCCCAGCTGATGGCCAGGCTAGTAGGACCCTGCTCCACCTCCTCCCTGGACTGCCCCATCCTGTCCCCTATTCAGCAGCTAATGGACTCTCAGATCTGACCCTGTTCTTCCCCTGCTCAGCACCCTTCCATGGTCCTTCACTGTCCTTGGCAAAAAAGCCAAACTCCTCAGCCTGATACCCAGGGCCTCTCAGGACCCGCTCTGCCTCCCTTCACCCCAGCTGCCTCCCACCCTGCTCAAGCTCATCCCCACAGCCCCCTCCGCCAGCCCTGGCCTCCCCTGGCCTCACATCCCTACAGCTCCATCTTAAATGGACCTTGTCCCTCTCCTTCTACTCAAAGCCTTTCCACGGCTACCCAGTGTGCTCAGAACACAGAACAAAGTCCTCGCCACACTGACTGACGCCCTGTGGGAGCTGAGACACACATCTAGAAAGCAAAGGCTAAGAATGAATGTGCCTCCCCCCACCCCTACCCCAATCAAGCATCTGTCACCTAGACTCTATCCCCTGTGCCTTCTTCCTCCCCCTTGAGGCCTCAGTCAAACAGTGACTCCTCCAGGACACTCTCCCAAGCTCAGCTGTGCTGGGTGCTCTGTGCACCCACCTTGGGCAATTCTCCCCACCCATCAAAGCTGATTCAGTGACCAGCACAGCACCAATACCAGCTGAACACGATGACAGAACCAGTCTCCCAAGGCAGCAGCCTAAATCAGACACCGCTACAGAAACATCTGCACTCCACGCGAGTAGTCCACCAATCTTTCTGAGTGTGTCCCTAAAGCTGCAGACACTGTTCTGGGTGCTAGAAAGAGCATCACTAAGACAGCCCTTGCTCTGTCTTATGAAGCTCAATTCTGGGGAGAAGGCAGAACCACCCAAATTCAGAACAATGTCAGCTTTGGCAAAGAGGCACTGAGAAGGAAAATAAGGTAAGAAGAAAGACTGGCAGGGAGTGGGGTGCTGTGTGAGCAGACACGGAGAGTAACCACGGGAATGGGGAGTACTGAGGTGCAGGGGAGAGGGAAAGCAAAGGCCGAGGCAGAAGGAGCTGGTGGAGGTGAAGCCAGGGAAAGCAGCAGGCCTTCCAGGATGTGGCTGGGAGCTGAGGTGAACACCACTTTTCCCTGCATGAGTTCAGTTCAGGTACTTCCCACAGAGCTGAGGAAGGACAATAGGGGACCCAGGTCCAACGTCAGCTCTCCCCTCAGTGGCCCAGCACTATTACCTCTCAGAGCCTCCATGACCCAGCAGTGCCAGGCTAGGCAGCAGCACCAGGGCACCCACTGTGGGCAGAGGGTTCAATCTGCTGCCTGGACCCAGTAACAACCAAATACATGGCTGCCATTATTCAAAAGCTAAGTGCAGGCAGTCAGGTGTGACCGAGAGTGGTCAGGGTTCCAGAGTCCGTGAGCCATCCCCAGCAGGGTGGCCTTGGCCAGCATGCCAGCACTCCCGGGGAGCCTCTCCTGAGTGCTCACAACACTCCACCAGAGGGTCCATGACTGTGCCCAGGCAAGGACAGAGGCTCAGAGAGGGGAAGCCATTTACCTTGGGTCTCCCAGCTGGGTGGTGGAGGCCCTGGCAGCGGCTCAGCACACCAGAGTCACATTTTATGGTCTTGTTTCAGCAACTAAGAAATCGGCGGCAGCTCAGGCGAGAACAGGGGGAGGAACTGGAAGATCCCCTGTGTCCTGCCTGGATCCTGCCCCGTCCTCCCACTGAGGGTGGCGCCTCGGCTGAGGTGTCTGTGACGCAGTCCTGCGGTGATGAAACACCAGGCAGCGTGGCCAAGAGGACAGCCTGCTCACCCGGGAGCACAGGCCGGGGACACAAGGCAGGAGGGAACGCAGGCAGAGCTCTGCCCTGGCCACCCTGCAGGCAGCACACCCCTCTGCAGGAAGCCTGTGTGGCCCCATCCCCACTCGCTGCTTCCTAGGACACCCATGCATGAGTGTGCTGAGGTCTGAGCTAGGGCTACAGCTGCGGACCAGATGTGAGCCACCTGGGAGGCAAGGAGAAAAGAACATGGGCACCTCACAGGACACCCAGATGACTAGGAAACATGCACAACCTCGTCAGTTATGGGAACATCTAGATTAAAATCACCTGTCTGGAATGCTAAAATTTTAAAAACCAACAACGCCAAGCATCAGCAGGGCTATGAGGAATCACAACTCTTATTCACTACTGGTGGAGTACAAAATGATTCAACTACTGTGGAAAACTGCTTGGCAGTAAGAATTAAAATTTAGCCAGGTGTGGTGGAATAAATCTATAGGCTCAGCGCTCAGGAGCCTGAAGGAGGAGGATCCTTTAGTGTGGGAGACTAGCCTGGGCAACACGGTGAAACCCCATCTCAAAACAACAAAATATATATATGTGTGCGCATGCACACACACACACACACCCCTACCCCATGACCCATCAATTCCAGTCCCCCAAAAGAAATGAATACATTTGTTTATCAAAAGACATCTACAAGAAGGTTCACAGCTGGTGTGGTGGCCTACACCTGTAATCCCAGAGGCTAGGGAGGCTGAAGCAGAAGGATCGAGAATTCAAAGCCAGAATTAGCAAAAGCAAGGTGCTAAACAACTCAGTGAGACCCTGTCTCTAAATAAAATACAAAATGGGGCTGGGGATGTGGCTCAGTGGTCGAGTGCCTCTGAGTTCAATCCCTGGTACTCCTCACCCCACCAACAAAAAAAAAAAAAAGGAGGAGGAGGAGGAGGTTCACAGGAGCAATACTCCTAGTGATTGCCAGGATCCCACCCACAAGAGACTGGATAAATCAACGAGTAAATTCATACCTACAGGACAACACCACTCCTACAACAGGGAGGTGGCATAAGAGAACTGACTGAGTGGAAGAAAACAGACACAAAGTAACAAAGCAAGTGTGAGTTTATTCACAGTAAGATGGAAACAGGATAGACCATGGTTTAAGAATGTCTTTATCCTCTGTAAAACTATGCAGAAAATCAAGAAGAAAAAATGTCAACAAATGCCACAAAGACAGGAGCCTTTGGGAAAACTCTGGAAGGTGACAATGTTCCACTGTGGTCACACTGGGACCTGCTTTACAGTTACTAGTTCTACTGCAGTGTAGAAAGTCCCGTCAATGTATTTTTCTGTATTTTATGACAAAAAGAAGTAACTATACAGAAGAACCCTGTTTTGGGAGTTTGGATAAGATGGAGCCCAAATTGGGACACCTCCTCTCTCCCAAAGCAGGGCTCTTCCCCACCTCCCAGGAAGGCTGGCTGGCCTCCACTTCTCCCTCAAGAAGATCTGGCCCGTCTGTGGATACAGAGGAGGCCTCCAGAGTCCAGAGGAACTGAGTTTCGGCCCAGGCTGTAATCCTGGCCATGTGGTCACAGGCAAGGGACACCCCTGGTGCTCCCATATGCACAGTGATCCCGACTGGAGTGGTGGCCTGACCCCCCACAAGGAAGCTGGAGGCAGCTTCCTGCCGCACACATGGGAGTGGAATCGCCACACACAGTGGTCAGCTCTGAGGGGGAGGGCAGGGAGGCTGGCGATGCGATGGAGGGCTCTGACTGGCCGGGGAGGTCTGACTTATTTTTTAATAGCTGCTGACCACATGGGTATCACTGACTAATCTCTATGTTGCAAACACTTTACAATAAATTAACTTTTCTTTAAAACGTTTTTATTTCCATCTGTCTGGCTCATGGGCCTATTTCTCAATGGTTTCTAATCGGAAGCCCCTCAGAGGCTGCATCCTTGAGATTCACATGATGCCACGGGGCCTGAACTGGGTCCAGGACTCCAGGCAGAGGTGAGCAGAAAGGGTCTCTCAGGTGACCACCTTGTCCTAGCTGGGCAGTTGGAAGGGGCCAGGTCCTCTGGAACCTCATTTGTTCACCTATGAAGCTAGGGTCATTGTGGCTCTTGCCCCTTTGTGGGGTTCTGAGGCCTAGATGAATTCTAGTGCTCTGTTCACACCCCTCTTCCAGTATGGGGCCTTGTGATGATCCAAGTCAGAACCCAACCCTCCACTCAAACCTTCCTTGTCCTGTGACCCAGGGCAAAAGCCAAAGTCCTGACAGGAGCCCCCGGATACTATGAGGTCTGCACTGTCCCCAACTGAATTCCCAAAGGCGCTCCATTCCAGTGGCACCTGCCCTCTGCAGCTCCTGAGCTACCCCAAGGCTGCTGTACGCCCTGCTCCCTCAAGAGACTGGCACAGCCTTTGCTAAAGTCTCTCTCTCTGATGTTTCTTAGGCTGCCATTTCTGCCTCCCCTTATCTTTTATTTTTTCTGTAAGACATATATATCACTGTGGACTTACATTCTGTATATATGTATTTGTTTGTCCGTTTATAGTCTCTCTGTGCCCCAGAATGTCAACAAAGGAAGGGCAGGAACTCTTGCCTATCTTGGTCAATGCTGGATTCCCACAGCCTGGCAGTGCTGGGCACACAATGGGCACTTAATTAAAATGACTATGTGTACAGGGAAGCCCTGTGCCCAGCAGTAGCTCAAAAGACATTCCTTCCCCTGCCACTCACTCCGTCCCCTCCCCTCACCCCCCCTCACCCCACCTTTCACTGACCTGGTTTAGATGCCAGGCAGCACATATGGGTTCAGGGAGGCAGGGAAATCAGAGATCTGCGTCTCCTTGAGCTAGCGGCAACAGGCAGGGGGCACCTTTCTGGCTGTGCCTGGCTGAAGTGGTGGCAGCAAACCCCTCAGGAGCCTCTGTCACCTATCCTCTGTCCTAGGCCTTCCTATAGCTCCCTAGGACCCACGCAGGAGGTAAATTCAAAGGGACCTGTCCCTGGCAAGAGCACTGCTTGTGGGAATGGGGCAAAGTGCAGGGAAGCGACACTCTTCCTTGCTACTCGCCACCCTGGAAGCTGGCCCATACTTGGTGAGGGCACTGCAGCAAAACTGATGAGCGGAGCACACGCGCGGACTTGGAGGAGTCTCCCATGTCGGAATGGCCCAGCACAGAGTTCTATTTTTTTTTTTTTTTTTTTGGTAGATGGACACAATACATTATTTCATTTATTTATATTTATGTGCTGAGGATCAAACCCAGTGCCTCACTAGAGCCAAACCCAGTGCTAGGTGAGTACTCTACCAATGAGCCACAATCCCGGCCTGCCAGGGCTGAGTTCCAAGGCACGACTCTCAACTTGGCATTAGTAACATTTGGAGCCAGGTAATTCTATTGTGGAGGCTGTTCTGTGTACTTTAGGAGGTTCAGCAGTATCCCTGGTGTCCAGTCACTAAGCCAATAGCACTCTCCCCTGGTTGTGGCCAGCAAAAATGTCTGCAGACATCACCACCTGTCCCCTGTGGAAGCAAAGCCACCCCAGCTAAGAAGCAGTTCTCCCTTCTAAGCACTAACCGGGTCTGACCCTGCATAGCTTCTGAGATGAGATGAGAACCACAGTTCTAAGGGCATCGCTGCCATAGTAAAAATCCGGAAACAGCCTAAAATGCCCTCAACAGGAGTCGGCACTACAGTAACACGGAACACGACAACTGTGCCAAGAGCAGGAACGCCTGGCTAGCAGTGCACCAGGTGCAGGGCCCACTTAGGGCCTGTACCTCAAATCTAAGCCGCATGGCACTGCTACAGAGTAGGCACTGTACCCTCTCCACTTTATGAGGAAACTGAAGCACACAAGTGAAATGACTTGCCCCGCTGACTCCAACGGGAAGAGCAGAGCTGGGGCAAATCCCCAGGCAGCCCGGCTTCACCTCACAGCGCGCCCCACCAGCCTTCCAAGTTAGGAGGACTGGAATTCAGGTCCCTGCCACCCACCTTAACAGCCTTCCCCAAGCTTCAGTTTCCTTTTCTGTGAAACAGAGCCACCAGCAGTTCTTCCAGCACAGGCGCGTGCAGGGAGGACTTAACACAGCACCTGGCCCAAGGAGTAGGTGCAGCCACTCAGCACCACTCCATGTGGGACCAATCCTGACACAACCACCAGCCCAGCGGCACCAGCAGCAAGACCATCAGCACTCAGGGAAGGCTTGCTGCTTGACAGAAATTACAATGTCATCCCTTTCTGAAACACAAAGACAGGCAGCCACCACACGGCCTCAGTTCTGACATTACTGAGGTTGATTCGCAGCTCATGATCCATGTATACGATTCATCTACAGCATCCTTTCGGAAAAGCAATTAGTTACAGATCAATAATGAGACTTCTGGGCCACAGTGTCTTAGGCTTCAGGGCATGAGATGTATGCATTTCAGGGCCACTTGCAGAGAAAAACACATCAGAGGGACTGTGCTAACAGGCAGACTGCTGGGAATCGAGGCAGCTTCATGAACCAAACACCAGACTCCCAACCCGGCTCTGCCATTTGCTGTGGGACCTTGGGCAAGCCACTGTCCCTTTCCTCATCTTATCCATATACTAGAGATAATAAGGGTGCGTGCACTCCTCCAAGGCTGCACACCAGTCTTCCCGCAGCAGCTGTCCAGCACACAGCAGATGTATTACTTCCTCTGGTAGGGGGAGACATGGGAACTTCACTTCCTACACTGTGTATTTCTGAACATGTGAATTTTTACCTATTCTCCCTCCTTGGTGAGAAGGTGGTGTTAGAGAGACTTATTTCTCTTCATCACCCTCACTATCCTGCCACCTACCCCATCTGTCTACTTGGAGCAGGTGGGACTGGGGACAGGAGGAGGACGTGGGCAGGCTGCAAAAGAAACCAGGACAAGAATAAGCACCAGAACAGCTTTCCTCATCTTCTCTGCCTCCCCCGCCACACACACCTTCCCCACACTGCCACCCAGGGCCTTACAAACCCACAGAAACCATGTCAAATTATTTTAAGTCTGCTTGGCCATGGTGCCTGGCCATGGGCTGCAAACAAACAGCACCAGGCCACAGCCAGCAGGGTCCTCCAAGATCAACTCTGACCTACTCAGGCTGCCTCCCAGGTGCACATCCAAGGCCAGGATAGAGACTGCCAATCTGCCTCAGTCCCTCCTCCACTCTTCAGTCTCTTAGGTTGGCGGGCGGCTCTAACACACACAGCTTCCCCTTCTGGTCCCTTGAAGACTCTGCTTTCTCACCCCAGAGCCTCTGCACACGCTGTTGCCCTGACCAGCATGCCGTTTACCCATTTTCATCTGCTTAATCCTCCTTTCCTCAGGAGAGCCTCCTGGGAGAGTGTGCCCCTCTCCCACAGGGGAGCAGACACTCAGAGGGGCCTTCTCCCCCCTCACTGCACTTACCTCTAATGCCCAGCCACCTGGACAATGATCTGGGCAATGTGGCCTCCCTGCTGGACTGAGAGCTCCACATGGCAGGAACAGAGTCTGCCCTGGTCCTCGCCGTGTTCCCAGCCACACCCAGTGCAGGGCAGGCCCAGAGCTTTAATTCATTCCAGGAGGGGTGGCAAACAGAATCACAACTTTTATGCTCACAGTTCTACCAAGTGAAGGTGAAACAAAAAATCCTCCATTCACTCATCAAGTGTTGACTGCATCAACACTTCCTCGGGCACCAAGGATGAGCAGTGACCAGACCAGAATGTCTACCATTGAGGAGTGTGGGGACAGGCAGCAAAATGAACCCAGAAGCAAATTATACAGTATATTCAAGACTGACATGTTATGGGGAAAAGCAGCCAATGGAGATACGGTGTAAAGCAAGGGGTGAGGGTTTCCACTTTACACAGGGGGATCAGGAAGGCGCTCACAGAGACAGTGACATCTGAGCCAAAACGTGAAACAGATGAGAGCCACATGGAGACCTGAATAGAGCATGCCATGCAGGCAGAGGAAGAGCAGGGCCAAGGAGTGGGGTGCATGAGCCTCCACCAGCAGGGCAGAGAGAGGTAGAAATGAGAGGGGCAGGAGAAAGAGTACTGGGGAAGCAGGGAGCTTGGCTGGCCAGCACTGTGGTGGCCCCTGCAAGGGCTGTGCTCTCCACAAGTAGTGAGATGGAGACCTGCTGGCTTGAGGTGGGCAGAGAGGGGGCAGCATGTGGAACCAGCTACACCAGTGCAGGGTGCAGGTCTTCAATGAGGCAGGGGCTGTATCACAGCCTTTCTTTCTAGGAGCCATACCAAGAATAAACCCTGCACACTAGCCTGACACTTTCACCACATGCCCCATGTGGGGACCAAAGAACCTGCATTTGGCAGATAAGGAAAGCAAGGATGGGATTTATTCACAGACAGCCAGGACACAGTCACGGAGATGAGACTCTCATTATTAGACCCTGACTCCCTTGTCCACACCCCTCTGCCTGGGTTCCCGGAAGACAAAGCCCCAGCCACTCTCTCGGTGCCTACTCCCACTAATCCCTGGGCAGCCCTCCCTTACCATTCCTGCTACCCTGCAGAACTGAGCTGCTCCCAACCACACACAACAGGACCCCTCCAAACCAGCTGAACAGCACCTCCCATACATGTGCTGCTCTGCATCACCACCATCTGCCTCCCCACCCCAGGGACCTCTGATCTCTGAGGTAGGGCCTGATGACCCGAGTTTCTACCTTACCCCTAGGACACCTAGAAGCAAACAGGCAGGAGGCAAACCAGGGCTAATATTTAGTAAGTGCTCACAAATACCAGGCACACACTAATGCCGAGAGGTAGACAGTACTACCATCCCCATTAATAGATGAGGAGACTAAGTCTCAGAGAGAGCCACATGCACAAGAGCACACAGTGAGCAAGTGCAAGAGATGGGCTGAGCCTAGGGTGGAGCCACTGACAGGACTTCTATATGATGGCAATGTGATTCCTGGGAGTCTAAACTGTGGCCATGGCAGAAGAACTGTGTTTTCATTTTTATTTAATTTTAATTAATTAAAACTCAAGCAGTCACATGCTACTCAAGCACCTAGAGTCTGAGGTAGGAGGAGGGTGGGCCAGTCACCCCATCTGGCTAGACGCTCCCATGCTACCACCCCTCTCCCACACCCCAACCAGCTCACCTCCAAGAACTGGAGCAGGACTCAGAGGCCACTACTCACACCTCAAGTCGACTCCAGTCGACTCTACCACCTCCAGGCTTCACAGATTGCTTCTCTGAACCTTAGCTTCCTCATCTGTAAAATGGGATTTAATACCAATTGGACAGAGCATATATGTATGTTAACTCAAAAGATACTCTTTTTGGACAATGCTGTGTTGTCACAGGAACCCACTGAGAAGTGCTTTATGCACAGCTGGGGATAAGACCCGTGCCTGGGCAAAGAAATAGCAATTACACAAAGATGAACTCTGAAATCAAGGGCCATCTTGAGCCTCAGTCAGGGTCAGGGAAATAGGAAGGAATCATTCAGATGACTCACAACATGCCTATGTCAGCTTTTTGAAAATATCATCTAAATGAAAACACAGGGCTGGGGATATAGCTTGGTTGGTAGAGTGCATGCCTGGCATGCACAAGGCCCTGGGTTCAATCCCCAGTACCACCAAAAAAAAAAAAAGAAAGAGAAGAAAAGAAAACACAGCTAAAAAAAGTAGACATTCAATCAAAAGGCCCCACCCAGAAGGCCCCTGGATACCAGTGTGAGAAGCTAGGCCCTAGGGGACCCTGCCTCCAAAGCAGAACATGGCCTGCTTCTTTGCCATCTTCTGGGCTACCACTTGAATCCAGCCAGCCCCTCCCACACAGTGCCTCCCCACCTACCTGCCTGTCTGTCCCTCCTCTTGGGAACAAAGTTATGGTTCCTCACTATTGCCTGGTTCCTGGGCCCTGCCACCCTCCCCTCTCCTCCTCCCTCAGCTCTAGATACATTGAGCGACTCTGTGTCACCACCATACCAAGATCTCTCTCGCCTCAGGGTTTTGCTTGTGCTGTACCCTGCCAGCCCACACCATCAGGCTTCCCTCCGTGGCCTGCATGCTCCCTCCTCAGGTGAATTCCCAAGCCCAGCTCTACCTGTTCTTATCCTCTGCCCCCTCTGCTAGGCTGGGCACCGTTCCCTGGCACCCAAAACCACACATTGCAGAGTAGGGACTCAATAAATATTTGGTGGTCGATGGAATACACAAATAACCAAAACCAGCCAAGGGTTAACTCCTGTGGTCATTCAGGAATCAGACCCCAAGGCAGGGGAGGCAAGTGCCTTCCAGTCTCCTCTCTTCTCCCAGTCTCTAAGGGTCTCTAGGGAAAGGATGGGCCAAGTTCAGAACTGCACAGGCAGTAGGTGGTAGAAAGAAGCAGCCTTATAATCCCAGCAGCATGGCTCAGATCACAATTTCAGTGCCAACCTCAGCAATTCAGTGAGGTCCTGAGCAACTCGGTGAGACCCTGTCTCTAAATGAAATACAAAATAGGGCTGGGGATGTGGCTCAGTGGTCAAGTACCCCTGCGTTCAATCCCTGGTAGAAAGAAAGGAAAGAAAGGAAGAAAGAAAGAGGGAGCCTCACCCCACCTCTCAACCTGGCATTCAAAGGAGGCATTTCCAGGATGACTGGTGCCTACTTTGTGCCAGCTCTGTCTAGAAGAGAAAGCAAAAAAGAATTCATTACAACTGTGATGACCCCGGTAACATTAACCACAATATTGGTCAAAAGAACTGGTCTTCTAAAGGCAGGTGGAGCCAGGAGTTTAAGGCACATGCCTGTAACCCCCGATACACAGAAGGCTGAAGAAGGAGGATCCCAAGTCTGAGGCCAGTCTGGGCAACTTAGCAAGACTGCTCCAAAGTAAAAAATAAAAAGAGCCAGAGGTATAGCTCAATGGTAGAGCACCCCTGCTGGTACCAAAAAAAGGGGGTGGGGGACGCACAGCTGTACCCCAGATGGAACAGTGTCCGAATTTTGTCACCAGCACTGACTGCCAGATCCAATAGTGTCCCTGTACCTCTATTTCCTTCCCTGTAAAATGTGGAGATAATAGTTGCACCGAGCACCCAGGCTATGGGACAACTAATGAGAGGAGACACATTCAGCTTCAGAGCCATGTCCAGCACAGAGAAGCCACTCAGCTAACAATTAATAACAACACAGACACGCTATGCAGCTTTCAGTGCTGATGTTTCCCATCTACAAAATGGAGTGACAACAGTGTCCGCCCCTGAGGCTGCCATACAGGTTTACAGAGCTAACTGGCATGGGGTACTTATGGCAGCTCAGTGGGGGCCCTCCCAGGTAAGCACCTCGACTAACAGGTCCCCCACTCTCCCAAGGTCCAACTTTAAACCCACCCTGCCAATAGACAAGTACAGGGGGCAGTCCACACAGCTCTCTCAGAAGCCCATCAGCTTCCCCTCCCAGAAGCAGTTTCTCAGGGCTGATGCTTTGCAAGGCTCACCTCGAACTTTTGATCCTCATGCCTCAGTCTCCTGAGTCAATGGTTCTACAGGCATGCACCACCACACCCAGCTATAAGGTCGGTGCCCAGCATACAAGGCTCCCTAAGCCTCCCACACCCCTGCTGGGCAGGCACCTCAGAAGAGAACCAAGGTTCCATAGTAACCAAGGGGGTGTCAGAAGCAAAGCTCTTTGCCATCAGCTGTCCTCAGCCTGGATCACTAGGCAGTACAGGCTAGGTGAGGGCAGGCCAATGACCCATCAGTCAATGAGGAGCCTGAGAGGATGGCCAACGAGGGGAACGAGGCAGTGGCAGCAGCTTCAGTCCATTAGGAAAGGGCCCACGGGTGGCAAGCAAAGGAAGACTTGGATTTCTGGCCTCACCCTTAGAAACAACATCTGCGGATGACTTCCCAGACAAGACAGCTGGACTCCAGGAGCTTCCTGCAGGAACCTCTGACATGCAGTCTCCCCTTGGCCAGCCCTGGCTGCTGTCCCTGCTCAGTGCCCTTGAGAGCCCCCAGGCTCCACCATAGGTGCTGAGCTGGCAGTGGGTTCTGTCCCAGTGGGGCCAGGCCAAGATCCCACTCCACGCCCCTCCCATGTTCGCTCCCTCCCTCCCGGTCCTGCTCCCAAGCTGTCTTCCCCAGCTGGGCCTCTTGCTGCTTGGCTGGCTGTCCAGAAGAGCCTGCCATGGAACCACCCCACCAAGCAGCCCAGAGGCCTGGTGGCTGAAGGCCTCGCACTGAGAGCTCTAGAAAGCTGAAGAGAGGCCCAGAGAGGGGTGTTCCTGGGTCCTTCAGAAGCCTGATATTAACTGCTGAAGACACTCCTTCCCATTCCCACATCCTAAGGGATTTCTGGGACCCCAGCAGGTTTGATCTTTGGGGGGCTCTGCTCCATCCAGGATGATACTCCAAATCAAGCTTCAGAAAAACATCAGGGGTCAAGTCCACTTAGGGTTACTGAGACTCTTTATGTGCTGGAGAGACCCTTGGAGCTAGACCACTCAAATTCAGCACCTGCAACCAACACTTTCAGTTGGGGGACCCAGAGAAAGTTAGAGGGTCTCACTGCCATCAGGTAGGAAGTGCAGCTGATTCCTTGAATATGCAGGGTCTTCACCAGTCATGCTATGGCTCCTTTCACAGCACTCCATCACTGCCTCAGGGAGACCACCCTTGATTGTCCAGCTAGCAGAGTAACGTTCCCGCCCTCCTTTCCCATTTATCTTGCCTTTATAACAGCAACCACAACCTGAGGAGGCACTGCAGGTCCACAGGCAGGCACCCGTCTTCACTGGAGGGGAGCCCAGGAGGCCTGGTCTTTGAAACTCTTCAGCAGCACTGAGCATGTCACGGTCCACAAGCTGAACAGAGGGCACAATCTGCAGCAAGACTGTTCCTATCAGGGTCTGCAGTTCTGCATTATTTGCCATCAACCCAGCTGGGTTAGGGAGGAGTGGGTAGAAAAGCCAGACCATTGCCCCTCGCCTTACTCCCTGAAGGTAACAGCCATGGGCCCTGGGGAACACAGTGTGAAAACCACAGAAAAGGGAGGTGACCACTGGGCCTCTGCCAGTCTTAAGGCAGTGATTCCGCTCAAGGGGGAAGTGGGAGGTGTGTGAAACTCCCTGCGCAGCTCAGTCAATCTACCCACCTCCAGGCAAAAGCCCGAGAACCTCTCATGGTGAAAGTCACCTTCTAACACCCAAAATCTACCCACCCAGGCTGCTCCTAATGAAACCCCAAACTCCTCCTCTGGCTGTCTACCAGGATCTGAGGGACCTGGGCCCTGCCTGCCCTAGTCCGACTCCCCTCATGGGCTCTGCCCAGTCACACAGGCCCCTGAGCAGTACGATCCCACACCTCACCCAGCTGTCCCCCCTTTGCACCTACCCACTGTGGATGCCCCCACCTGGAAGGCTGTTCCTTCACTGATCCCACAGAACCACCCTGCCTGTCTAATATCAGCCCCGGGCCTTCCCTTCCACCATATCTAAGGAGCTACCCATGAGTCTCCATCGCCTAATCTGAATTGAGGCCTATTCCATGCTTAGTCACCTGTTTCACACTTGTCTCCCTCAGCTCCGCGAGGACAGGGATTTTGACAAGTGTGCCCCCCATGTCCCCAGTACTGATGCAATGCCAGGCAGAGTAAAAGCTCAATAAATGGAAACAAATACTTTCTCAGCTCAGGAACCTCAGACCAAATCTGCACCTTCTCTCTTGCGTCCCACAGGCTCTGCCAACTCCCATTGCCGGCTATGGTGAAGAGCTAGGCACAGTGGCACAAGACCGTAATTTCAGTGACTTGGGAGGCTAAGGTCACAAGTTTGAGGCCCGCCTGAGTAACTACGTGACAACCTATCTCAAAATAGAAAATAAAAAGGGTTCAGTGGTTGGGTGCCCTGGGTTCAATCCCTAGTACCACCACGTGGAGAAGGGTAAGCACAAAGCCTGACATCTAGAAAGGATCTAGAATGTTCACCTAGGAGGGGATGAGGGCAAGTGAAAGGGAAGCGGCCTGGGAGCTGCACTTGTCAGTTTTTTGCCTGATTGTACACCCACCACACACCATTCCTGATCTGGAAAATGGAGATGCTAACGCTGGCCCTGCCCTCTTCCTAATGTTTTTCGACAAGATCCTGTAAACTAGCAAGAGCCTCCGAAGACCTAGCAGGAATAATAAGAACTACAACTGCTCGCATACCTGGGAGTGCATTTGTGTCTGTTATTTGTCTTAAGCAGAGAGAAGAGGAAGCAGTTACTGCAGGTTTACTGTTCTGCCCACACGGTTTTAAGTGCTTTCCAAAAATTAACCCACTTAGCCTTCCCAATAACCATCGGGTGGGAATCGTCACCACTCCCATTGACGTGGATGATGAAACACTCTCAGAACGGTAGAGAAGCCTGCCAAGGCCACACGACGAAAAGCTGTAGGGCTGGCGTGACCCCTGTGCTCAGAATCGCTTCGGCACAGCTCTTCAGAGGCTGGCAACAGCCGGCCTGGATCCTGGGACGCCTGAGGGGATGGGGGTGGAGGGTGGGCGAGGCGGGATGCCTCAGTCCCTACACAGTAACATAATTAGGCCACCAACTGGGACTTCCACAGACCCAGGCACGCAGTCACAGTCGGAGCTTCCCATGGATTAACTCACTGAATCCTCACAACAGCCAAGGTGGGGACCTTTCTGAATCCACCGCATGGGGGTGAATGTTGTATTCAAAGCTAACAGCCAAAGTGAAACTGCCAGAAACTCACCTCATGCCCATGTCCCACCAGGCCTCTAACACAGGTCCCCAGTAGTTGTGTCACCCCTGCATGGTTCTCTTGCCGAGTCCTGCTCCTAGCACCCATCTGCCTAGGGCTAAAAGAAGCCCTAGCTCAACTCCAGGAAGACACCGAGTTTCCCCAGCAAGCCCAGAAATGCTGGACTGGCCACAAGCAGACTTCACGGCAACCCAGGATCGGGGTGAAGGGAAAAAAATGCCCAGGGCAGGGGCCAAGGGGACAGAGACCCACTTCAGCACGGGACCTTGGTGAGTAAAGTGTGGGCGGCACCAGGCTGTAACTGCCTTGGGTTCCAACCCCAGCCTGGCCTTCCAGGGTCTGCTAAGTCCTGGGGGGAGGTAATTTCTCCTCCAAGCCTTAATGTCTGACTGACAGACACAAACAGCAAATAAAGCCCCAAGCCGAGAGCCAGGCTGGGCCACTGCCTTCTGGGCATGGTGGCACACATCTGTGATTCCAGCTACCTGGAAGCTAGCTAGGCAACTTAGTGAGACCCTGTCTCAAAAGAAAAAAATAAAATTTAAAAAGGGCTGGTGATGTAGTTCATTGATAAAGCGACCCTGGGTTCAATCCCCAGTATGGAAAAAAAGAAAGAAAAGCCACTGCCCAGTTATTCATTGACAAGAGGACCACTCTGAGGTCAACATGAGCCAAGAATTCACATCCCAACTCTACCACCTCCAGGTCTTAGGGAAGTCATTTCACTTCACACTGAGTGCCTCAGTTTCCTTGTCTGTAAAATGGGCATCACCCTACCTCATTCATAGGACTCTATAACCACAGATATGTTTTGAAACTTAAATGAAGTCTCTTAAATGGAAGTTGCATGACTATGTGTGCAAAAGGTCTGTCACATGTCTAGAATGGAGGCGAATGTTCAATAAACAGTAACTATCCACTAACTCTGGAAATGGTGCTTCTCTGTGCCTGTTTCCTCATCTAAAAAGGAGACCATGACAATAGTGCCAGCCAATTTAGAACACTCGTGGTCAGCAAGTTAACTACTTGAAGTATCCTTTAACACTGTATGGACACAGATTGCACTCAGTTAATGTCAGCCATCAATTTCATGGTTATTGTTTTTATTGCTGTTAACTCCATCTGGTGAACCCTCTAAAAGCTAGTAGGAGAAGACTAGAGGAACAAAGCCCTCGTGTAGAAAGACCCTAGACAGCACTGCTTCACATGACTCAGGAAGCTTTCTCTCCAGGAACCATGATCCATGGAGGCCAGTCAGCATGGAAGCTGCTGCTATGGACCACAGGAAGCCATCTGCCCCAGCTTGACCACTTCATCAGCCCAGTCAGCTGGATCAATCAAGGTCTTCAGCCAATCCTTCCACAAATCCAAAGGTTACAGGGCAAGTCAAGGTCACAAGTTGGCCTACAGAGCAGGGCACTGGCTACACACTTTTAGGGCTGGCTGCTCCAATCACCCACCCAATGACTACAGTGAGAAACCAAATCTGTGAATGAATCTGATGGTCCCAAACCCTTCAGAACAGCCTTCCTCCCTGAGCAGCTCTGGGCCAGGGGCACCCCTCTCCAGGTCCCCTTGGCCTATGAAGAGGAACAGCTGGGAAAACAGCTCTCAGCCTCACCACGAGGCCAACTGTTATCACTGAACTGGTAGGGAGCTTAAACAGGACTAGCGGCTGGGCCTGTAACCAGGAGACATAAACACAGAGGTGGCCAGGATGGAGGAGTTTGCAGTGGTCTGTGGTTAGTGTCTGGTCCCTTCACACCCACTGCCCAACAAGGTCAGGCAGGATGAACTCTAGCTGCTTCTATGGAAAGGGAAGAGTGGACAAGACTGAAAAGAAGCCCAATCAGAGGTCCTAACTGCTCCAGCCCAGGCCTCTGCTATGCCCCAATAAGTCTTCAAATAAGAGAAAAGGGGCCTTAGAATCCTAACGATTGAGATGTCCCCAGTCACCTTACCCTAGGGGAGAGTGTATCTCCAAATACTCTTTCCTCCCAAGTCTTAACAAGCAAGTTCTGGGGCACAGCTCCTCAAATAAAAGCCCAGCACCCTCTCCCCTTCCTAATAGGGAACCTCAGGCTCGGAAAACTTAAGTGATTTCTAAGACCCATCATCCCCTGTGCCCTGAACGAAAAAACTTGCCAAAGGATGTCCCACACACCTTAAAAAGAAATAATCTGAGCAGGTTCTGGAGTCCAGAGCAGACACCACCATGATTCGAAGCACCCCAGTAACCAAACAGTCCTCCCCAAAATCATTAAAAAAATTCAATCAAGTGTGAGTTCCAGGGCTGGAACTGGAGCTCAGTGGCAGAGCACTTTAGCAAGTGTGAGGTACTGGGTTCGATCCTTAGCACCACATAAAAATAAGTAAAATAAAGGCATTTTGTTCATCTAGAACTACAAAAAAAAATTCTCTTTAAAAAAAGAGTGCGTTCCACGTAAAAGTCCACCACTGCACATTAAATACAGGAAGCAGAAGCTCCTTCTCACCACTAGGTATCACAGACCTCTCAAAATACACCCCTAACACCCACCTGGGCCCGTCCTGCCCGCCTGCTCCACGTCCCCCAAAGATCACAAACATCACAGCCCTTCCTCCCAGACACGGCTCTCCTCCACCTTCCACGGGTGGCTCCCCACCGGGCCTTCGTGGTGTAATCCAGACGGCCCCACCGCTGACTCGCTTGGTACAGACCCCTCTCCAGGAGCCCCTACCCTTCTAAATGCACTATAGGAACGGCTCCCGAAGTCCCCAAATAACACAGTACTCTACGCTTGACCCGGTGAGCCCCCTCAAGGGTTCGGCCTCTCCGGTTCGGCCCCCAGCCCCTCAGTGGTCTGGCCCTCGCACGCTGAGCGAGCTCCCCGGCCGCCGCAGCCGCACAGCTGCCCACCCCCGCCCCCGGCCCCTCCGGGCTAGTCCCCCCGCCCCCGCGCAGCCACCCCCACTCAGTTCCGGAAGGGGGGGGGCTCGAGGACCTCGATCCCCGCCCGGCGGGCACGGGTGGTACGGCCCAGCGCGGCACCGCGGGGGGCCCGGACGCGACCATCGCGGGGGGGTGCGCTCGGGGACACGCGCTGGCGCACTCACCTGTCACCGGCGGCCGCCCAGCCTCTCCGGCGGGGCTCTACCCCCGCCCATCGCCACGCTGAGCTAGCTCCAGCTCCTTGTGTCTTCTGGCGGCGGCAGCGGCGGCGGCGACGCCTTCTCCGAGCCAGGCCCAACGGCTCGCGCTGCGCGGCCCCCCCGCCCCCTCCCCCCAGCCCCCGCTTGCCGCCCCCTCCCACCTTCTTGACGGAAATACCGCCTTCTCCCGCCACAAACAGGAAGTGACGTACGAAGAGCAAGGGACCGCCTTGGACTGGGCCAAGGCGCAAGCGCAGGACAGGGAAGGAGGCGGGCCCATAGCAGGGTGCCTGTGTTCGTTGGACTGTTTGGGTCGGTGTGGCTAAGAGTCTAGCTCGGGCGGAACAGAAAGGAGAGGTAGGGCAGCGCAGGCGCCGTAAGACTCGGCCGCCTGCTTTCCCTAAAGGCCAGCCGCAGAGAAAAGTTCCCGGCAGCCTCCGGTCCTTATTTACATACGCTTTGATCTACTCCGCTCTCGCCTCCACTCCTGGTTCCGAGGCTCTTAAAGAGCCCAGGAGCTGGAGTTGGGAGGGGTTTCTTTTTCAGCGTGTCAGTCATGGTTGAGCTCAGGCTCTGAAGCCACGCAACCCCAGAATTTGAGTTTCCTCTTTGTCAGTGACTGGGCAGACGTTTTTTCTGTGCCTCAGTGTCCACATCTGCAAAATGGAAACAATCACAGCAGCATCAGTGGGCTGTTGAACTACTTTATGGAAACAATGATTTTTATCAATATGACAATCTCTGTTTCCAAAATATGAATAACACCTGCTCATCATATATATCCAAATAAATATGGGTTGTATATCTTTTTTTATAGATCGACTTGAGCCCACCAAAGTCTTAAAATCGCCCAGCTAGAAAAGAGATTTAAACAGATCGTGACCCCATGTATTTTGCTAGTGTACCAGATAGTTGAAAGACATCTGGCTCCTGGTCTCTTCTCATCAGTTGGGAGAGGATTGCTGTCTTCCGAATTTGGGTTTCAGCCTGCCACGAAGCTTGGCAAGTATGCACCTTTGAGGGTGAAAAATGGCTGACTCCGAGCTCAATCCTGGATCCATCTCTGACTGAGAGGGTTTCAGGCTAGTCCCGCCGACAGCTAGGCCTTAGTTTCCTCAAAGGTAAACGCAGTGCTGGCATTAGCCCTTAAGTAAGGGAATTCCAATTTGGAACTCGCTCTCTGCTCTGTATTCCTCTTTTTCTTTCTCCCTCTCTCTCTCTCTCTCTCTCTCTCTTTTTTTTTTTTTTTTTTTTTGGTACCAGGGATTGAACTCAAGTGTGCTCAACCACTGAGCCACAGCCCCAGTCTTTTTTATTTTTTATTTTGAGACAGGGTCACTAGGTTGCTTATAATCTCACTAAGTTGGCTTTAAACCTGTGATCCTCCTGCCTCAGCCTCCCTAGCTGCTGAGATTATAAGCATGTGCCACCATACCTGGCTGTATTCCTAATTTCTGAACTTCACTCCTCAGTGTTAATACTTTTGACCAATGCCTTTCACATCTCTGACCATGTTAGTATATTACTGTCTGGTGACAAGTGTGCCTCACCGCACAGAGAGCCCCACGAGGGAAGAGACCAAAACTCTTGGTCATCACTGTGTACCTGGCACTGCCTTGTAAAGGTCCTGCACAAAGTGTGCTCTTAAGGAATATTTAAGAATTAGCCTACTCTAGACCCATTGCTGTGGCCCACCTTCTTCACTCCCATCAGGGCCAAATAGCTCACAGCCCACTATCCCCCTACCTCTGAGTCTCTTGGGTAATCCTCTTAAGGCACCTGGTGAATCATAACACACTAAGACCTCACTGAAACCTCAGTGTGCTTATGTATAAACTCCTTGGGGGACCTGTCTTCAAGGACAATGGCTCTCTCAAACTATTCTAAGACCTATTATATCCATATATAGATTTTTAGAATAATGAAATAAGAATATCACCAAAGGTATTTTACTCTCATATATGGAACACTCTAATATTTAATATTCTTTTTACTTGCTGAACTGATTTTTATGAGCCACTACAGGGTTTGAACCTTCCTGTTTGAAGATGGGCGGGTTCTAATCACATCTTTCCTGTGTTCTTGTCAAAATGACTTTCCTTCTTCCGGCTTTGCCTTTCCTTATTGCAAAACAGTAGTAAGGGAATTTATTTAGCATTTGTTATGGCCAGGTTCTGTGCCTAACACACTCCTGATGCTACCCTGTTGCTATCTACACAGTAATCTTGAAGATGAAGTGCAGCGGTTAAAGCGCTAGCTCAAGTTCCCAGGACAATTTAGGGATGGAGATAGGATTGGGACCCAGGCTGTCACTTACCACAGCCTGTGCTTTTAACTCATATCATGCTGGAAAATGGAAAGTCCTGGCCCTACTTCTGTGCCCTGTGTTCCTTCAGCAAACACCTAATTATTGTTTGAGGGCCTCAGTCTTTCAATTTCAACATCAAGAGTGATGGAAGAGAAAATTCCCTAAAACCCAAATTCATTCTCTTCCCTCTAATCTATTCTATGAACTCCTGCCCATAACTATAAACATGGGCTGCACATGAATTTTGGGGGTGAGGAGATTTCAGATGAAATCAAAGTCTTCTTTATTCAGAACAAAAAAAATTAAAGATCCCTCCCTGAGGGATGAGGAGGATATTTCTTCAAAGTCTCCTACTATACCAGGAGAGAAGAGATGAGGCCCCAGAGCCTTTTCCAACCCTTGCCACAAAAAACAGTTTCCCAATGGTGACTGGACAAGCTGCATGGACCAACCACAAAGAACCTCTTAGCAGCCCCAGACAGAAAGAATTGCACTCCATCCCTACGAGGTCTAGGGGTCAAGCCCTGGCAATGGTGGAGGTGGCCATTAGGGGAGAAACTTCCCTTCCCTTCTACGTGGTCAATCAAGAAATACAAGCCAGGAGGAATGAGGATTTCCCCTTTCTCACCCTAGCAAAGTATTTTGGGGGTAGGGGGAGAAAGTCCACAGCATCAATCAGATTCTCAAGTCTGGAACAGTTAAGAAAAGTTTTTATTTTAATTTAAAATATTTAAAAGAGGTCCCCATATTATAAAAAATCATTGAAACAATATCTTCAAGTCCCCAAGAAGTCACTGAGCTCCCCCAGATGCTACTGTGTTGGGAAGAGTCTTTTAGAGTAATGTTGTGTGTTTGGCAGAAGTACAGATAAGCCTCAGGGATTCTGTAAATGTTGGTTCCAATTTCCTCATTATAAGTTTCAGACTCTTTCAAAATTGTTAATAGAAGACACTGTGCATATTCAATTTCTTTTCTTCTTCTCCTCCCGCCCCCCTTGGTAAGGGATATTTAACCCAGGAGGGTTTTACCACTGAGCTGGATCCCCCAGCCCCAGGGTCTCACTAAATTGCGTAGGGCCTCACTTAGTTGATGAGGCTGGCATTGAACTTGTGATCCCTGTCTCAGCCTCCTGAGTCACTATGATTACAGGCATGTGCCACCATGCCCAGCTTACACATTCCATCTCTTCATACATCAGAGATTCCCAGTTTAAGTAGCTGTGGTGGGCTAATGCAATTTAGTGCAGACCTTGGGAGGAAGTTTTTTCTACTATTGATAAGATTGAACACCTGATCAATTTGCTTCAAAGACCACAGATGGCTTCCCATCCTATGTGGAATAGGGACCAAAGATTTTACCATGACCTTCAGGGCCCTGTGTGGGCCACCCCTGCCTGATTTCTAACATCACCTCAAACTACTCTTGCCTGGACCCCTGTTGCAGACCCTCCCACCTCCCCTGTGTTCCTGCAGAAAGACAAGCTTGAGCCGCAGACTGTTCCCTCTGCCTGAACTCTGCATCCCCCCAGCCCCATTCTGAGCCTTACGTGATTGGCTCCGTATCTTTCACAACTCAGTCCCAACATCACCCCTTGAATTTGCTCAGTACCCCAAATCTGAAACAGCCTTGCCGTACTATCTCCTTAGCATATTTGAATCCCCTCGTGTTCATTTTGTAGCTCTCTTTTCCAAACCACAATAGAAATTTGCCTGGGAGGGTGAAGACCTTGTCTTGGGCACCACTATCTTCCCAGCCCACAGAATAATACCTGGCACAGAGTTAGGACCCAGGGATCAAAATATAGTTTTTGACTGATGTGATTTTTTTAAAAAATTTTAGTTGTTGAGGGACCTTTATTTTATTCATTTATTTATATGCGGTGCTGAGAATTAAATCCAGTGCCTCACACATGCTAGGTAAGCACTCTACCACTGAGCCACAACCCCAGCCCAGAATGTGGTTTTACTAAGATTAAAGCTCTGTACTGGTCTGATTTTTATTACGCATGAAGAATTGAAATGAACAACTAAAGCAACATCCTAGCCTTTATTGAAGAATTTCCATGTATCAGGCATAGTATTAGGAACTATATCCACAAAATTTTTAATTTTTCTTTCTTTTTTGCTTTTTGTTTGTTGTTGTTTTTTGTTTTTTGGTACCGGGGATTGAACTCGGAGGTGCTTAACCACTGAGCCACATTCCCAGCCCCTTTCTATATTTTATTTAGAAACAGGGTCTCACTGAGTTGCTTAGGGCCTCTCTAAATTGCTGAGTTGGTCTTGAATTTGAGATCCTCCTGCTTCAGCCTCCCAAGTCACTGGGATTATAGGCATGTGCTACCACACCCAGCTCCACAACATTTTTAGATGTTCCTCAGGCAGAAGTCTCTAAGGCTGATTTTGCAGAAGTAAACACAGACCCAGAGGGGAACAATCTCCTGCTAAAGATCACACAGCCAAAACGTCATGGTTCCCAGATTATCCTCAAAGATGTCTCAGGCCAAGCCCAACCTTCTACCCACAGCACTGGATTTACTCCTGTGGGTCCAGATTTGAGATACAGCAAAGTCTCATTTGTGTTAAGCTAAAGTACATAATTTGAAAACAGTGAAATACTTAAAACTACCCTATTATGAAAAATTAAAATATCAACCACTTTTTAAAATACCATCAAGAAGGGGGACTCTGAGAAAAAGTTCACACAGGCAAGAATCCCCTTCTACCCTCTTGGGTGGACAGCGGCTGCCACCGTGGGTAAAGGAGACCCCAACAAACCAAGGGGCAAAATGTCCTCATACACCTTCTTTGTGCATACCTGCTGGGAAGAGCACAAGAAGAAACACCCAGACTCTTCTGTCAACTTCACCAAATTCTCCAGGAAATGGAAGACCATGTCTGCAAAGGAAAAGTCGAAATTGAAGATAGGGCAAAGAGTGGCAAAGCCCGCTATGATACGGGGAGGAACATAATTTTTCATCAGGAGGATGAGGAATAAATGGCTGTCCTGTAACGATGCGTGTGGGGTGTGTGCGTGCTCAGGCAACTGTTTTGCTAAGAATGTGAATTCAAGTGCAGCTCAACATTAGCTTCAGTATAAAAACTGTACAGATTTTTGTATAGTTGATAAGATTCTTTGTAAATACTTTTATTTAAAACATGTAGATTGTAGCTTTTTGAAGGGCTACTACATACAGTAGATTCTAAAGCTTCTGGTGTTGAATGTTCCTAAATATTTAATGGTTTCTTGTGTATGGTAGCACAGCAGACTGGTAGGAATTAGTATCAGTAGTAAATTTTGGGTTTTGTAACATGTTGGATTTTGGGTTTTTTTTTTTTTAAGTTTGTAATAAAATTATATTTTAAAATGTCATCAAGAAGGGAAGTACCATTTGCCTCTAATCCAAGCTTCTTGGGAAACTGAGGCAGGAGAATCACGAGTTCAAGGCCAGCCTGGATATCTTTGTGAGATCTGTCTTATAATGAAATAAATAGGGCTGGGATGTAGTTCAGTATAGCACCCCTGGGTTCAATCCCTAGTACTGCAAAAACAGGAAATAATTTCACAGATACTGAGGCGATGTATTAATTCTATTCACAGTAGTGCCACAAGATGGCGCCACATGAGCTGGCCAACCCTGCTTAAACCCGCTGACTAGGTATCAAGAGTAATCGTGGGGCCCTTTGTCTCCTCTGTGTTACTTCAACATTCACTGTACAAAAGGAAGTTCTTATAAGACACCTAAATGCAACATTTGATTCTAAACTGCATTTCCCACCCCAGGTGGGGCAGTAACAATAAGGAACATTATTCAGACAGATGATGAAACTGGAGCATGAATTGTGGATTTGAGTACTGTTTCTGTGTTAAATTTGTTTTTCTTGTTGCTTTTGTTTTGTTTTGTTGTGATGTTAGGGATGTGCTAGCTAGGCAAAGGCTCTACCACTGAGCTACCTCCCCGGCCCAATTTCTTGATTTCAATAGCTGTGTTGTACTTAGGAAAGAGAATGTTCTTGGACTACGATGCTCAGTGGTAGAGCACTTGCCTAGAGTGCGGACGGGCTCTGGGTTCCTTCCCGAGATCCCCGCGAAAAATAGAGAATGTCCAAGGTAAAGGGCGCAGTTTCTGACTTAACTCTCCAACGTTTTGTATCAGGATATGCGTCTATGTGTGACTCCTTGGGGAGGGGAGGAGTGACAACAGCAAGACAAGCAGAGCAAATCACATAAACAACTGGCAGAGCAGTGTATAGATGTGCTGCTTTTCTTTTTTCTCCTTTTTGGTACTGGAGATTTTACCCAGGGCTCTTAGTCGCTGAGCCACATCCTCAGTCCTTTTTGGTTCTGCTTAGAGTCAGGGTCTAATTGAGCTGCTAGGGCCTCGCTAAGTTGCTGAGGCTGGCCTTGAACTTGCCCTCATTCGGTCTCAGCCTCCTGAGTCACTGGAATTAAAGGTGTGCACCACCATGCGCAGCTTGTTCCTGCCTCTCTTCTACACGTTTACAATTATATTAAAATTTTTAAAAATCAAAAAAGCCTTTTTTTTGTAAATAACCTATAAGAATGTCATTACAGGTTTTTTCAGTGGTGGTGCCGATGCCAGTGCTGAAGACCATCAATTTTGGAGATGAAGTTAGATAACACTATGTGCCCCGCACTGTTTTAAGCCCTGTATGCACATTGACTCATTCGATCTCACAATCATTCCGTGGGGGAGGTGCTATTATTAATCCTCCCATCTTAGTGAAGAAGAAGTTGAAACACAGGTTGAGTAATTTGTTCAAGATTACACAGTTGAGCTGGGCACAGTGGCGCATGCCTGTAATCCCAGCAGTTTGGGAGGCTGAAGCAGGAGGACTATGAGTTCAAAGCCAGCCTCAGAAATGTAGCAAGACCCTAAGCAACTCAGTGAGACCCTGTCTCTAAATAAAATAGGGCTGGGTTGTGGCTCAGTGGTCCAGGGTCCCTGAGTTCGATCCTCGGTACCCCCCCCCAAAAAAAAAAGATCACACAGTTGTAGCGCTTAATCTTAAATAATAACACCATCAAGAAGGTCATACAATGGGGCTGGGGTTGTGGCTCAGTGGTAGAGCGCTTGCCTAGCATGTGTGAGGCACAAACCTGGTTATTCTTAATGACCACTTTTAAATACACGAATGGCATAAATTCAAACTTTTAAAACATAGGAACTTCCCTTTGACCTTTGCGATTTTATCCCTGGGCATTTACCCTATGGACATGTTCACACATGAACAAAATATGATGTTCATAAGAGGCACTGTCCATGAGAGCAAAGCGTCAGGACACCAGCCATCCCAGCGGCCAGTGCGATGCCAGTTAAACACACCACAGTGCAGCCACTTGAGGGGATACTAGGCAGTTATTTTTAAAGGAAGTTCTTTCTAATAAGCATGCTAAAGGCATTTACCACTATTAGCCATCAGGGAAATAAATGCATATCAAAACCACAATAATAAGCTACCACTCTGCACCAGGATAACTATAATAAAAAATTCATGCAGGCACAGTGGCGCATGCCTGTGATCCCAGCAGTCTTGGGATGCTGAAACAGGAAGAGCAGAAGTTTTAGGCCAGCCTCGGCAACCTAGTGAGACCCTAAGGAACTTAGTGGGACCTGTCTTAAAAAAATAAAAAAGGAGTCAGGTGCCGTGGTGCAGGCCTGTAATCCTAGCAGCTTGGGAGGCTGAGGTAGGAGGACTGCAAGTTCAAAGCCAGTCTCAGCAATTTAGTGAGGCCCTAAGCAACTCAGCAAGACGCTGTCTCAAAATAAAACATAAAAAGTGCTGGGGATGTGGCTCAAAGGTTATGCGCCCCTGGGGCCAATCCCAGGAAGGAAGGAAGAAAGGAAGCAAGGAAAGGAGGGACGGAGGAAAGAAAGAAGCTCATTGGTAAAGCACCCTGCATTAGATCCCTAGGACCCCCCAAAAATTTCAAATAAGCACTAGGGATATAGCTCAGTGGCTAAGCATGTGCTTAGCATGCTTGCTTGAGACCCTGGGTTGGATCCCCAGCACCACAGAAACAAAACAAAACAAAAAATACTTAAGTGATAATAAATATTGGCAAGAATGTAGAGAAATTGGAGCCCTCACACACTCCTGATAGAAAGGTAAAATGGTAGAGCCACTCTAGAAAACAGTCTAGCATTCCCTCAAATGGTTAAAAATGGAATTACTAATGAGCCAACCATTTCAATTCTGGTATCTGCCCAAAAGAATTAAAATAGGAGCTGGGGATGTAGTTCAGTGGTAGAGTACTTACCTAGCACGTGCAGGCCCCGGGTTCCATCCCCAGACACACACACACACAGATTGAAAACATGTCCAAGATAAAGCTGGGAGCAGCGGCACATGTCTGTAATCCCAGTAGCTCTGGAGACTGAGGCAGGAGGACTGCAAGTTCAAAGCCAGCCTCAGCAACTTAGCGAGGCCCTAAGCAACTCAACGAGACCCTGTCTCTAATAAAATACAATATAAAAAAGGACTGGGGATGTGGCTCAGTGGTTAAGCGCCTCTGGGTTCAATCCCCAGTACCAAAAAAGAAGAAGAAGAAGAAAAAAAAACTGTCCAAGATAGGATAGATGGCACATGCCTGGAATCCTGGGACTTGGGAGGCTGAAACAGGAGACCACATGTTCAAGGCCAGCCTCAGCAGCTTAGGGATACCCTATCTCACAATGAAAACTAAAAAGGGCTGAGGATATAGTTTAGTGGTAAATCACTTCTGGATCCAATCACCAGTTCCAGGGCCTAGGGTTGTGGCTCAGTGTTAGAGCCACATAAAAACAAATAAATAAAGGTATTGTGTCCATCTACAACCAAAAATGTATTTTAAAAAAATCACCAATACCACAAGAAAAAAAGTGTCGGTACAACTGGCACATGAATGCTCATAGTAGTAGTATTATTCATGATAGCCCAAAGTGTAACAACCCAAATCAGATAGATGTCCATCAACTGATGAATGGATAAACAAACTGATATACATTCCATACAATGGAATATTATTCAGCCATATAAAGGAATACACGCTAAAACCCGGATGAACCTTGAAAACACGCTACATAAAATAAGCCATATATTGTACAATTCATTTATATATGTTCGGAATAGGCAAATCTATAGAGATGAAAAACAGATTAATGGTTGCCTCAGGTTGGAGGAGGGGCAAGGATGGAAGACTTGGGGAATGATGTTTAGGGGGTGCAGGATTTGGGGGTAATGAAATGTCCTAAAATTGATTGGTGATTGCTGCCCAGCTCTGAATAACTAAAAGCCAATAAATTGTGTACTTTCAATAGGTGAATTGTCTGGCATGCAAATTATGTATCAATACAGCTATTTAAAAGGAAGCTCTTTACATACTGATATGAAATGATCTCCAAAATATATTAAGTGAAAAAAAATAAAATGCAAAACTATTATTTATGCAACAGACTGAGTGGGAAAATACAAGTGTGTGTAAAGGTACAGGATATTTCTGGAAGGACACAGAAAACTCCAATAACAGTGATTGCCTCTAGGATGGGAAACTGAGCAACTGAGGGACCCAGAGTAAGAGAGGGAATTGCGAGTTTTTAATTAAGACACACCTAGGAAAGTATAAAGAATAACAATGAACAACCATGTGCCCACCACCTGCCTTTATTTTTTTAACTTTTTTCTACCGGGTATGAACCCAGGAGTGCTTTACCACTGAGCTACATCCTTAGACCTTTTTACTTTTGTTATTTTGAGACAGGGTCTCACTAAGTTCTGAGGGTCTCACTAGATTGCTGGCCTTGAACTTGTGATCCTCCTGACTCAGTCCCCCAGTCTCTGGGGTTACATGTGTGTGGCACCATGCCCAGGCCTCACCACCTGCCTTTAAAGGTGGTGCATACCTGTAATCTCAGCCATTCAGGAGGCTGAGTTAAAGGATCGTAAGTTCAAGACCAGGTTCAGCAACTTAGCAAAACTTTGTCTCAAAATAAAAATAAAAGGGCTTGGGATGTAGCTCAGTGGTAGAGCACTTACCTAGCATGAGTGAAGCCCAATTCAATACCCAGTAACACAGACACACACACAAAATGTCTTTACTATACTGTTGTTGAATCTTCATGTGACCTTCTCCAATCACATCCCACCTATCCCTGGAGGGAACTATTGTCCTATATTTGGGGTTTATCATTCCCATGCATTTTATACATTCACTATACTTTAAGTATTCCTAATCAATATTGCATGTTTAAACTATACATATTCATCTACAATTGCTTTTTTCATTTTTTTGGTATATTCATATTGATATATGCAATTTATTTTCATTGCTGTATAATATTCCACTCAATAGATAATAATCCAACATTGATGTATAATTTTTCCAAGATGGAATGCAATGTCTCATCCCATGTGCTCTTATTACAATGACCCTGACACTCCTCTCACTGACTGGTAAGGTTTATGATCCCTCCCTTGAATTTGAGTGGGCCAGTCACTGTGGCAAAAGTAGAGTGATGTGATTTCCAATGCTACATTAGAAGAGATAATAGTTTCCTCTGACTCTTGAGAAGCTCCCTCTTGGAACCTAGCTGTAGTGTTTTAAGAAAGCGCAGTCCACATGGAGAAGCCATGCATAGGCTGAGGTCCCAGCTTAGGAACAGCACTGGTTAACCACCAGATGTGTGAAGAATTAAAAATTTTTTAAAATTTTTAATTGTTGATGAATCTTCATTTTGTTTTTTATTTATCTGCGTTGCTGAGAATCAAACTCAGTGCCTCACACATGCTAGGCAAGTGCTCTTAACACGGAGCCACAACCCTAGCCCTGTGAAGAATCTTTAAGAGGACATCAACCCCAGCTGACATCTTACTGCAAACGCGGGAGAGCCAACAAGTGACAACAAACCTGCTGAACCCAGTCAACCCCCACTACCATAAAAGATTTTAAAAAATGATCACTGTCTCAGGCAACTAAGATGTGGGGTGATTCGTTCGGCATAGGCAATGGACATGTCACAGTCTGTCCATTCTCCAGCTGATGGATATTTAGGTTGCTTCCAAGTTTATACTACTACAAATAGCACTTCTATAAATACTCATGCGTGCCTCTCTGTGTGTGGAAGTTTCTCCAGGGGATAGTCCTAGGAAAATCATTGCTGGGTTAGAGAAGAGAGTATATCAATTTCAACTTTACCAAGGCCCATCAAATTATTTCCAAAGCGGTGGGCACGAACTTGTGTCCCACCAGCAGCGTACTCTCATTACTCCAAATCCTCCCCGACCCTTGAGGCATAGATTTTTGCCAGTCTACTGAGCACGGAATGGTCTCATTGTGTAATTTTTTTCTTTCCCCAGTACTGGGGATTGAACCCAAGGATGTTCAACCATTGAGCTACATTCCCCAGCTCTTTTTTTGTTTGTTTGTTTTTGAGACAGGGTCTCATTAAGTTGCTGAGACTGGCCTTGAACTTGGAATCTTCCAGCTCAACCTCCTGAGTTGCTGAGATGACAGGTATGCACCACCATGTCTAGCAGTGTATGTCATTTTGAACCTTTGCATTTTACCCTGTTTGCACGAAATTAATTCAAAATAAGCACTTCAATGTATGTGAATAAGTGCCTTTCTGTTTTAAACATGTGGTATATATTTGGGTGCCAGACTAAGATTTCATTTTTCAAAAAAAGAGGTTCCGGTAGCAAAAACTACATCTCACACCTAGACATTGGTGTCTTCCCGCCCCCCCCTCCTTTCTCTTTTTTTTTTTTTTTTTTTTTTTAGTGCTGGGGACAAAACCCAGGGCCTCATGCATGTTAACCATGCACTTTACCACTGAGCTACACCACCAGCCCCAAGATCTTCATTTCTGATACTGCTCAGCAATAAAAGAAATTGGACTTCTTGAAGAAATGGTCAACTCTGGAAATAGGGCAGGAAATATACAAGATGAACTGGAGCATCATGTAGTGCCAGAAGGTAAGGCTGTGTGGAAAAACAAAAGCCAGGTGTGGGGGCGCACACCTGTAATCCCAGAGGCTCGGAGGCTGAGGCAGGAGGATTATGAGTTCAAAGCCAGCCTCAGCAACTTAGTGAGGCCCTAAGCAACTCAGTAAGACCCTATCTCTAAATAAAATGTAAAAAGGGGGTAGGGATGTGGCTCAGTGGTTAAGTGCCCCTGGGTTCAATCTCTAGTACCTCCGCCCCCCAAAAAAAAGAAACTCAGGGAGACCCTGTCTCAAAATAAAAAATAAAATGGGTGAGTATATCAAGTCAAAGGGACACAATAGCCACTGAAAGAGCACCAGTGGCCAAACCCAGAGTAATGCAAAAAAAAAAAAAAAAAAAAAAAAAAGTCATATGGGTTTATAACTTAAAGTAAAATAAATATCCATGAGTCTGGATAAATAAATAAATTGCTGGCAAGGTATGGTGGTACATGCCCATAATCCCAGAGACCCAGGATGCCACGGCAGGAGGATTACAAGTCTGAGACCACTCTTGACAATTTGGTGAGACCTTGTCTCAAAATAAAACATAAAACAGGGGCTGGGAATATAGTTCAGTGGTAGAGCGTCCCCTCTTAATTAATTAAGAATCCCCAGATTTTTGTTTGTTTGTTTTTACTTTTTTGTGGTGTGGTACTGGGGATTGAACCCAGGGGCACTTTACCACTGAGCTACATCTCCAACTGTTTAATTTTTATTTTGAGACAGGATCTTTTTAAGTTGTTCAAGGTGGCCTCAAGCTTACCATCCTCCTGCCTCAGTCTCCAGAGTCACTGGGATTATGGGTGTGCACCACAGTCCCAGCCCAGTTTAAAAATAATTCATAAAAAATTAAATTAGGGGCTGGAGCTGGGGCTCAGTGGCAGAGTGCCTGCCTAGCACGTGTGAGGCACTGGGTTTGATCCTCAGCACCACATATAAATAAATGAATAACAGTCCATCAACATCTAAAAAATTATTTTTAAAAAATTAAATTAAATCACTGAGTAAGTTAATAAATCAGAAGACGGATCTTGTAGAGTTCCAAATAATTTACACAGGTACTTTGCCCTCAAGAAGGAGAGTGCAGGGCTGGCATTGTGGCTCAGTGGTGGGCTCTGGGGCTGATCTTCGGCACCACATAAAAACAAACAAATAAAGGTACTGTGTCCATCTACAACTTAAAACATATATTTAGGGGGGAAAAAAAAAGGAGAGCACAACACCTCCCCCAGCTCCTTAGGTATGGACTGTGCGGAGTGATTTCCTTGCAAAAATCACAAGATATAAAGGGAGAAAGAAGAGTAACTTTACAAAGCAAGGAACTTGACAACAGTGTTAATACGGGCTGAGAGTGTGAACCCTTGATATGACGACAAAGTGGCACTGGATCGGAAAGGTCTTCTGAAGAGCACCTGACCCCAGTCTAATCTTGAAAACACATCAGGTGAATTCCAATCAAGAGGCACCCTATAATTACCTGACCAGCACGTTTCAAAACTATCAAGGTCATCACCCAAACCAAGCAGTCTGAGAAACTGTGCTGTTAAGAGAAGCCTAAGGAGACACGCAGCTCCTTATTTGGTGACAATGTCAAATTTGACAAAGTAAATGTAATATGGTATCCTGAATGGGATCCTGGAACAGAAGACATGAGATCAAACTAAGGCCATTGGAACAAACTTTGGACTTTAGTTAATACTAATGAGTCAACATTGGTACATTAATTGTAACAAATGTACCATGCCAAGGTACTATGTTACTAACAGGAAAAATTGGGGACGGGACATATGGCAACTCTCTGTACTATCTTCTCAATTTTTCTAGAACTCTGAAAGTACTTAAAAAGTACTAAGGCCTATTATTTAAAAAATGAAAGAAAGAAGGGAAGAAGAAATGGAAGGAAGAAAAAAAAAAAAAAAAGATTTTGCTGTCTCAAGTCTGTGAAGCTCTGGTTTGGAGTTCAAGGGAGGGAAATGTCTCCTCTGGGACTCTCAGACCTTCCAAGGCAGGGCTATAGAAGCAGTGTTACCAAACTAAGTCAGCTCAGGTTCCCAAAGCAGGGAACCTGCTCAACTTTTGTTTAGTACCCACTGATGTGAGCCACCAAAGGAGATGACATGTCCAGAGGGGACTTCACCCCAAGACCACCATCCAAACAGAATCATTCTGCTGGACTGTCTCAGATCTGGCCCTGGCCCTGGGCTCCTGTCCCTTCATCTGCTCACCTGATGAGAATAGGAAGGCCTGCCCTTCATGTGCTGCCCTTACAATTCAACAAGCCCACCAACTTAGCCAAATGGTCATTTAGTACTACCTAGCACAAAGGCAGTGGTCAGGGCTAGCTCTTAGCATCACTGACCCAATTTCTCAAGGAAGTCTCTGATTAGGAGAGTCCAAATGCTTTTCATTCCTTTTTATCTTTATTTTTATTTATTTATTATTATTATTTTTTATTTATTTATTTATTTATTTTTTGCAGTATTAGGCATTGAACCCAGGGGTGCAGCTATATTGAGCTCCATCCCCAGCCCTTTTCATTTTGTATTCTGAGACAGGGTCTCACTGAGTTGTCAGGCTGGCCTTGAACTTGTGATCTTCCTGCCTCAGCCTTCCAAGTAGCTGGACTATAAGTGTGCAACCACTGCATCCAGCTTTTCCTTTTTTTTTTTTTAATTGTTTTTTGTAGTCCCAGGTGGACAGCATGCCTTCATTTTTTTTTTTTTTAAATGTGGTACTAAGGTTCCAACTCAGTGCCTCACACATGCCAGGTAAGTCACTGAGCTACAGCCCCAGCCCCTTTCATTCCTTTTCGAAATGGGGTGGTCACCTGAAGAACACCAGTAATCTTGGGGGAGAGCCTAGCCTAGGTCAGATCTGCCGTTTATCCACCACCGGTATTTGCACTTTAAGGATGTCATTGGAGCAGGCACAGAGGTGCAGGCCTGTAATCCCACTACTCCAGAGGCTAAGGCAGGAGGATTGCAGATTCAAGGCTGGCCAGGCAACTTAACAAGACTTTTCTGGCAGGCATCAGTCCTTCGGTTCAACCCCTAGAAGCTTTAACAAAAAAAAAAGAACTAGGCCTGCATGGTGGTACACATCTACAATCCCAGAACTCGAGGCTGAGGAAGGAGGATCACAAGTTCAAGGCCAGCTTGGGTAACCTAGCAAGAGCTGGTCTCAAAGGAAAAAATAAAAAGGGTTGGGGATGGAGTTTGGTGGTAGAGAGCCTCTGGGTTCAAGCCCCAGCACCACCACCAAAAATAGATCACGGGAGTTCTTCAAATTCCCCCCAAAACTGATCCCACACGTGAGTCATTTGTCAGCACTACTGACAGCAAAAAATGGGGAACAATGTGAATTTGCTTTTAAAAGGAACTGGTCAAATGAGACTGTTAGTATGTGTGTGCTTGCTTGTGTGTATTGTCCTCCCTCTGGCCTATGTATGTATTGTATATGTAGCTTGTGAGAGAGAGAGAGACATACAACTCTGTAATGCTCACGTAAGAAATCAGGAAACTTGGTGGCCTCTGAGGAAGGGAGGGGGTGTTAGGAGACACAGGAAGACTCTCACTCTCGTTCTTCTACCTTTTCCATTTTGAACCATGTGAGTATATTACTTATGCTCAAAAATGCTTAATAGAATCAGGAAAAGAATGATCCAGCCCTGCGGGGCACAGCTGTTGGGGTTGATTTGGTGGGATCTCCGTCAAGTGCATGGGACCCTGCAGCTCTGAAGAGGCTGGGAGGTGGAGAAGGCGTCAGTTCTGGTTGTTCAGCAGACAGTGGCAGGACAGGGCGGGACTCCCAAGGCCAATGGCATCTTAGAGCTACAAATGCTTCCTATGAGAAGTTGATGGGGTGTTGGGGACATGTTCACACAGATAACGCTAGTCACTGTTCTAGGGCTGGGGCTGGGGCTCAGTGGTAGAGCGTTTGCCTAGCCCGTGTGAGGCACTGGGTTCAATCCTCAGCACCAATTTAAAATAAATAAATAAAATAAAGGTATTATGTCCACCTACAACTAAAAAAATTAAAAATAAATAAATAAATAAATGAAACCAATGTCCTAGGACCCTGCCCCTCCCCCAAAGGGTCACATTTCAAACATGGAATGGAGGGTCAAGGTAAGGATCCTAGAGTCAGCTCCCTGAGGCCAACCCCTCCAGGCAAATGCCAGCTGGCTGAGGCCTTCAGCAATTCGCTGCCCTCTGTGAGCCTCTGTAAAAAGCAACAATGGTAGAACTTACCTGTGGTGCAGGTGAGCCTTATGTGTAAGTGAGCTAGGTGTGTTTTTCTATCATGCAGTTCCTATTAAACATCAAGAAATCACAAGGGTTGGGGTGTAGCTCAGTGGTACAGCGCTTGTCTCGCATGTGTGAGTTCACAGGTTCAATCCCCAGGACCACAAAAGAAAACAAATAAAATAAAATAAAAATAAACAAGTAAATGGTGAGGTCTAGCCTGATCGTCACTGGTTCTCTTAGATCTCTTCCAACCCCCTGGGATGACTCCTATATCAGATCCTGTCCTCTCAATAGCAAAGGGGCCACCCAGACTCCTCTGGGGCCCTCCGGATCTTTTGCTCTTTCCAGTTGGTATTGCTGGGCCCTCGGCCTTGACTCCAGCCTACAACCTGCCAGGTGCCACCCCTTCCACACGATCAGAACGAAGCTGCCGGCTTCCCAGCCTGCTCTTCTCTCCTGCCTCCCCGTCTCTGGCGATGGCTACACCCCAGAGTCCCAGGGATAAAGTCTGGATGGGACCATGAGTCCCTTCTTCCAATCCGCGTCTGCTGCCATTCCTGCACAGCACACCCAGATCACTGGTTTCTCTGCTGCCCCACTGCCGTGGCCTCAGGCCGGGCCACCTTCATTTCACCTGGAAGCCTGGGTGGCCAACACCTCTGTCCTTCCAATAAGGCACTCTCCTCACAGCAACCAGTGCCACCAGTTGTCACACAAGGCAGCTCAGTTCACTGCCCAGCTTCAAGCCTCCAAAACTCAACGCCCTCAGCCTAATAGCCACATTCCTCAACCGGAGTCCCAAAGTCCCAGAGCATCTGCTTTCTGTTTACCCGTCCCCACCTCGTGGTGCACAGGCACCCCTCGCCTGCAGCCCCGTGGTCTTCTTCATGTTCCTGGACCCATCTCAAGGCCTTTGCCCCCAGTTGTCCCTGTGCTAGAATGTTCCTCCTGAACTTCACAGTCACTTCTATTCCAGTTCAGCCAACATGTCACCTCTCTGAAAGGTTTTCCCATCCCCTACACCTGCAGTGGCCCTGGCCACTTTCTCCCATCCCTCCAGATTTTTGCACAGCACCATCCTGTGGCCACCCTCTCCCTCCATAGGGAGGTTATGCACGAGGCCACCTGTTAGAACAGGCCTGGCACAGAGGCGGGCTGCAGAGTTGGGGGGTGAACAACTGAATCAACAGGAACTCATTTCCTCACAAATGGAGCCCACAGTTTGAACAGTCGCAACGGGCAGAGTGGCAGAAACAGGTGGAATTGTGGGGGGCGGGGCGGAGTGGCAGAAGAGTGGCAGCACGTTGGGGGAGGAGGTGGCCTGACTGAATGGTGACTGTGACCATTAAGCCCCTTCTCGAGGCCCACACGTGTGCAGGAGCTTGACCTTCAGAGACAGAGCCCAACCCTTGGCCTGGCCCCCTACCCACACCAGATTGGAGTGAAAACCAGACCTGTAGCTCACCCTGAAGGAGGGGAGAGAAACGGTGTGGAAGTCACAAAAATATATTAAAACAGCTGTTGTCTTCTCTCTCCAAACTGGCCTCCCTTCCCAATGCTCCTTGCCCACCGCCCACCACAGACTTTTAGGGAAAAACATGCCCAGGGCAGGAAATGGAGATGCCCAGGTGTAGCCCAGGGCCTGGGAGATCCCTTCAGCCTGGGTGTGGAGGGCAGCTAACAGTCTCTAGAGGCTCGACGCCACCGTCGACGAGGGGGCCGCTGGGAGGCCGGAGGTGCAGGAGGGTCAGGCAGGACGCAGCGGACAGTCGGGCCTTGCCACAGGGACAGAAAACAGAAGAGAAATGAACAGAGTGAAGAGGAAGAAAGAGCAGTTACAGCAATGGGGAGGGGCAGAGGAGGGAGAAAAGCTGGGTGTGGGGAGGAGGGAGACCCCCAGGGACACCCACTCGTGTGTGGCAGGTGAACAGAGCTAAGGAGATGGGGTTTGAGGCAGCACTGCCGCTGAGAGGAAGGAAGGGGCCGCAGGAGGGACGAATGGCACTTGGCACTTGGAAGAGGTAGAAAAGTGGATTCTGCCAAGGCCGTGGCCAGAGAGTGGGGAACAGAGGGCAGGCGAGGAGAAGTCCCAGAGCCCGTGGAGCAGGCAGTGCCATCCCGTGTGCTCAGGCCCAGTGTGCGTGCTGAGGGAGACAAGCAGTGTCACCAGGAGCTGGCAGGTGGGCGGGCAAGCCCTTGAGGACAGCTCTGAAGGGGCCAGGAGAGGGGCCGAGGCACGCTGGCAATTCTGCCATCTTTGCCCCGGCCCGCACGTGGGCTAGAAGGTCCTGCGGCCCAGTCTTTTGAACACGCTCACAGTGCCTGCGTGGTCCATCTGGGCACCAAGGCCCTCAGTGGAGCTGCTCCCCCGGGGCCCCACCAGAGTCCTCTTAATGGTGACCTTGACCTCAGCCGAGGACTTACTCTTGGTGCTTGTGACCTGGCTGTCCTGGGCCTCAGGCACAAGGGTGGCCTTGCCCAGTCTCTGAATAATGCTGACTTTGGACAGGGACTCCGGCTTCCTCTCAAGTGCAGGGCGTGAGGACAGAGTCAGGCGACGCACTGTTGGGGTAGCAGCCGTTGTCACTGAGCTCGTGGCCTTGGCTTTGACAGTCAGTGCTGGCTGGGGCCTGGCCTTGGCTGGGCCCCGGCCTAGCTTCTTCAGGACTCCAGCATACTGCAGGACAGAGCTGCTGCTGTCATTGTCACTGTCCCACGCCAGATCCTCATCCAACTCTGGGGTGGCCCCGAGGCGACTGAAAACTCCTGTGGGCTGTGGACAACAAAGACAGGACAGTGAGTCACTTAGTCACTCAACATACTGCCTTCCTGGAACTCACCATTAGAAGAAACCTTTCAGTGACACCCTAGTTAGTGGTGGCAGTCATGGGGGGTGAGGGATGACAGGGGAGAAGAGCCCAGAGGAAGCTCCCAGCCTTGTCTGGAAGTTCAGGGACGTCTCCCTGGAAGAGGACACAGCTGAGCTGGGACCTGAACAGTGAAAGAAGTGGGTGCAATGACACAGGGGTGTGCCGCACAGATGGACGACACTGGTGAGCTCTATGGGGAGCACGCGGAAAGCCACCAGGCCATTTACTCAGCAAATGTACCCGGAACCCCAACTCTGGACCTGGCCCTAAACCAAGCAGTGCTGGGGATACAGAGATGGCCAGGACAGTCCAGGTCTGCTCCCAAAGGGCTCAGTCCAGTGGGGAAGACAGGCTTGGCCCCAAAGTATGACACCAATAACTAAGCAGGACAGTGAGGCGTTCTGTAGGAACAGTGCTGGGGGAGGAGCCAGGCACAGCTCACCCCAATTAGAGTTCAGAGGGACTTCCCAAACTCCAGCTTTCCAGCCAGGCCCTACAGGATGAGTGAGCAGAGGGATGTCTAGGTGCCTAGGACAGGAACAATGACACTGATCGAGCATTCACTGTGTGACAAACCCTCAACATGGCTGGATCCTCCAGCCACATGACGCTGAGCGTGATTACTGCCCCTGTGGTAAGATTCTAGGAGGTGAGAGACAGCCAGAGCAGTTGCACCTGGGGAGCAAGGGAGGGAGGGAAGAGGCACAGTCAAGGACATCAAAGGTTCATTGAAGGTGACACGGGCTCCCCACACACCCGATGCCCTCGCCACGCGGGACTCTCACTCATGCCTCATGACCACCCTATGAGCTGGTACTGTATAGATGAGAACCTGAGGCACAAAGGGCTTAAGAGAATGTCCAAGGTGACCTCGCCAGCCACAGTGGATCCAGGTGTGCTCTGAACCACACACCACACCTGCAGCCCATTGCAAGATGGTGGGCTCCGACACAGTACAGAAGAGCCACAAAGGGTTTCTAGCAGGAGGAAGCCAGCCCGTGCTGGGGGCAGCATGCCCTGCTGCTGCGGAGACAGGTGCTGCAGGGGGTTAACAGCAGCTGTTGAGACCAGTTCCGAGGCTGTCACCCTATCCAGGCAGGGAGAGGTGGCAGCAGAGGTAGACAGGTAGTCACCCAACTCAGGGACTAACTGGAATGGAGGTAGGGGACATCCCTGAGAAAGGGACAGGAGGCAACCAGCAGAAATCAGGACAGATTAGGACCAGGGCTGGAAAGAAAGAGACAGAGAGACACCAGGGCAGAAGACAAAGGGGAAAGCCACCGAGCAAAGATGGGAGCAGGCTAGGAAGGTGGGGAAACGATGCGAGGGCCCAGAATGGGTGAGATGCAGGAGAATCAGGAACAATGTCCAGGGAAGACAAGAGCTTTCCAGCCCCGAGAGGCTCCACCAGCCCCAACTCACTTTATTCCCCGTTGTCGTGTCTGCCTTAGTCTCAGCACCGAGGCGGTCAAACACAGACGTTCTGTGGACACCTGCAATGGAAATGAAGCCATGAGACAGTACCTGTGGAGCAGCCCTGGGGGCCCAGAACTAAGCTGAGCAAGACAGGCACTGAGGTAGGCACGACGAGGCCAGCAGACACTAGCCAGCCCTGCTATGGCAGGGACAGCCGGTGCCATGTCAGGCTTTGCACCTATACTGTTGGTATTGTTGACCTTCACCCATACACATCTGGCTTGAGTCCAATGTGGAAAGGTCATCACAAACCGACAGCCTGACACCCCAAACTCCTTACACCTTAGTACAAGTTCATGAAATGTGTGTAGGGAAGAGTCCTTAATCCCTATTCATTCCTTTCTCTTTGGGAGTCCTGGGACACTCTGATGAATGGTAATGAGTCCTCTCACCAAATAATAAGTGAAATCTCTACTGATGGGGTGTTTACTAAATCATGGCCCATAAATACTATGGAAACAAATGACCATTAAAATGGAATGAAGAGCCAGGCACAGTGGTACACACCTGTAATCCCAGCAACTCAGGAAGCTGAGGCAGGAGAATCACAAGTTCAAGACCAGTCTGGGCAACTTAGTGAGACCATCTCAACATAAAAAAAAATTTTTAAATATTTTTTTAGTTGTAGAGGAACCCAATATCTTTATTTTATTTACTTTATTTTTATGTGGTGCTGAGGATTGAACCCAGGGCCTCACATGTGCTATGTAAGTGCTCTACTACTGAGCTACAACCCCAGCCATCAACATGAAATTTTTAAAAGGGCTGGAGACGTGGCTCAGTAGTACAGTAGTAGAGCACCTGGCTCCTGGCTAGCATGCTTGAGGCTCTGGGTTCAATCCCCAATACCAAAAATAAACAAATTTAAAAAAAGTAAGATGATGCTATTTGTGTTAGAGAAACAAAAATTAAAAAAAAAAAAAGAAAGAAAGAAAGAAAAAGAGAAGAAAAAGAAAAAAAAATTGTCCGTATATGTGCAGATGCATACAAGTTCACAGATTTTGCCCTGGGCAGGTTAACAGCAGCCATGGAATACAGAAGTGATAGGAAACAGTCTTTTTACTATATGATTCTGCACTATCTGAAAGTTTTCCAGGAGAACAAACACAAATTCTTTTTTTTTGGTACCAGGGATTGAACACAAGGACACTTAGCCACTGAGTCACATTCCTAGCCCTCCTTTTTTAAATTTTGAAACAGGTAAGGTGATGAGCCTTACAGAGGAGTTGAGGTTGTCTTTGAACTTGTGGTCCTCCTACCTCAGCGTCCCGAGTTGCTGGGATTACAGGCCTGCACCACTGCCCTTGGCCTCAAAGGCAACATTCTAAAACAATCCTACCATAATGAAGCTCATCTTCATGCCACCAGCCCCAGTGTGCACTGGGTCTCAATCAGATTTCTCTGGCTCATTGTGACAGTGCCTGCTTTGGGGCACCTGCCAGATATGGGCATTCACTTTCCAGGTAGCCATCACGGACTCCTTGCCCATGCCCCTCAGGAGCCTGGCTTCGCCAACTGCAGCATGATAGGGCACAGGTAATGTGTTCCCCTCCTCTACGGCCACTGTTGCTGTCCCCCTGGCCCGAGGTCCCTCGAGTCCATGAGTCTACTTCTCAGCTACCACCTCCAGGGCATGGCAGATGTCTGCGATGTAGCCAAGGGGAAACGGTCTCCAGACCACACAGGCCAGTACCTTTTGCTGCCTGCTGCTGCTCTAGGATCTTGCGGGTCCGAGGGGTGGTGCCCTTGGGCATGTTGATGATGTATTTCCCCTCCATCTCAGCAGTGACCCGGCGACGCTTGGTGGGAACACCCAGGCTTTCCTCCTCCCTGCGGGCCAGGGCTGCTGAAGGAGGAGGGCAAGGGCCAGACATCAGGCAAAGGGCACACATGTCCTTTAGCTCCACATTTGCATGACTGGACTCTCTTAGTGCCCAGTGGTACCCATCACCACCAACTGAGCCCTGAGGAACCCAAAGGTCTGGGATCTCCAGGCAGCAGTGGGCATCCCAGGCTCTCTGCGGTTCACCCAAGTTCAGGCCAGAAGCCCTCGGATGGGGACCCTTCTGGGTGATGGGAAGGCTCTATACTTTCACAACTGTGCTTGGTTTTGTTTTTTTTTTTTTCCTTTTTCTGATGCTCACTTTATAACAACTAATAAAGCTGTATACTCAGCACTTGGGCATTGTATATAACTATATTACACTTTAATTAAAAAAAAAAATTCCTCAGATGTGTCCAGGGGTAAAAGTGCCGGTCACCATTATTTCAATACCTTATAAACCAACTGTAGCCTTCTTATTTGTGGCACATAGATCAAGGCCAGAGGGGACATGGCACTTCTAAACAAATAAGGCAAAGGGGAGCCCATGTGACAGGTGGAAAGGATAAGATGGAACTGACCTGGGAAAAATGCAGTCTCTCCCTGGGCCTCAGTTTCCACAGAGCCTATGACACCACAATGTGGGGCCGGGGCCAAACAAGGCACAAGAGAATGGCAGAGGAGGGCTTTGGTGTCCAAAGGCTTGAGTCCCACTCTCAGCTTTTAAGCTGAGACTGGGAAGGAGGAACACGGGGCAGCCACAGAAAACCCTGAGCAGAGTGCTCCAAGTCCAGGGAACATCAGGGGCAGAGGCCTACTATTAGGAGGAGGCCAGAGAGGCACTAAGCCAGAGCACACAGAGGAGGCACGAGAGATGAGTCCATGCAAGCAAGGGTGGACTTCATTATCGGAAATGGGAAGCCTGGAGGATTGCAGACACAGGCTCAGGCAGAGGTCTTAAAGGATTCCTGACTGCTGGAAGGAACACAGGTTCTTTACCTTTGAACCCAGGCATTAAGCACAGGGTCAGCACTAATGGGGCTCAGTAAATAGCTGCTAAAAGACTGAGCCACCGAGTGACAAGGGCAAAGCACACCTGCTTCAAGCCATTCTCCCAGCTGGAGACATGGAAAGTGAGCCCCACCTGACCAAGTTCACAGAGGTGACTTAAGTCCAAAGGTTTTGAACACACTGCAGTCTTCGAAGCACCTTGTGATGTTGGGGACAGACCCCTAAATACCTTCTGCCAACGCATATTTCACCTCCAGCTCTGCCCACCACCTGCCCGAGTCCCCTCACCAGCAGCCTTGGCACTCTTTGCTGCCATCTTGTTGGACACAGTGATGGAGATCTTGGAAGTGCTGGTGTCTGGCCGTCTGGCGGGAGTGCTGGGTGGGGAGTCACGGTTCAAGCTGTTGGCGATCATTCGGGAGGCGGCTGAGGGGAGAAAGGAGGGGAGTTCAGTCAGGTGGGGCCCTGAAGCCACCGTCTCAGGCCACAGTGGAGAAGGCAGGCATGGACTGCATGAGGAAGGGGCAGCCCAGGTCACTCTGTGGCTGTACTCTCCCCATGATGGGAATGCTTGCAGGGGGCTTCACCTTCCTGGTGAAGCTCACCCCTCCCAATGCCCTAGACCAGACTGGTTCCCATCACACTACCCAGCCCTGTGCTAGGCTCACTCCTCCCCTCCCCACCCTGCCTCGGCCATGACAGTCTCCAGAATCTTCCTCACCTAGCAAGTGGGTGCCTCCTTGGGGCATTTACTGTTCCTCCTTCCTAGAATGCTGCTCCCCAAATACCAACAGGCTCACTTGTCTCTTCACTCAGGTCTCCGCTCAGCAGCTCCTCAGTCAGCACCCCATCACCTCGACTGCCCCCACCCACACTGTACTTTCTTTCTCTTACAGCCCTTAACGCTGCTTGATAGTCAATTACATCTGTGTACTGGCGCACTCCCCGAAAGACTGTGTGCTCTGTGAGGAGGCACGGTCTGTAACCTCAGTGTCCCCAGTGCCTAAAATGGTTTCTGTCCTTAGTACGTCCTCAGTGAATGTCTACTGAAGAGAGGAACACCGTCACTGACACCAACATCCCTACCACACGGGACCCACCACGCACCAACCATCTACAGATGAGGGAACAGGGACTCGGGAGGGGAGTCGCTCAGCCAGGCCCTTGAGCAATGTGGGTCTGGCTCCAGTTGTGCTGGGGCAAGAAAGGTGGCCTCCTTCTGGCGATGGGTGGGCAGGCTCTGGTTGTCTGTTGCCTGTGGAACAGGAGGGGGCGCACCTGGGGTGCAAGGGTGGGAGCTACAGCATGCCCACCGGAGGGCCAACCCCAGAAGGAGAAGACGGTTTTGCCTGGGGTGTCGTTGCTGCTAGTTCTAGGGTTCTTGGGGAGCCCCTGCAGGGGAGGGAAGAGGGAAAATCCTCATGCTACCATTGCTTTCTGGCAAGTCCCAACAGCCTCACCTCAACCCCCACCTCCCCCAACTGGCTTTCAAATCATATTTTAGGGGGTTGTTTTTTCCAGGTGCTGGGGATGGAATCCAGGGCCCAGTGCTTGCTAGGCAAGCACTTTGCCCCTGAGCTACATCGCCATCCCCAGACTTCAGTATTTTGTCCCACTACCCTCCCAAAGTCTTCTTTTCTTGTTAGGAACTTTCTTGCCCATAATGATCCTCAACACACTGTTATAATTATCTATTGCTTTTTTTAAAAAAATTTTAGTTGTAGATGGACACAATACCTTTATTTTATTTATTTTTATGTGGTGCTGAGGATTAAATCCAGTGTCTCACACATGCTAGGCAAGTGCTCTACCACTGAGCTACGATCACAGCCCAATTGCTTATTTTTTAAAAAACAATAACTACATTACCTACACAGGCCATTTAATAAAAGGTGATCCCCACCACCCCCAGCACCCAGGTCTGGAAGCAAAGCAATGCTTGTCTCCCAAAATCCTAGAACTAGAGCTGGGCATGTTAATGCAAACCTATAATCCCAGCAACTTGGGAGACTGAGGCAGGAGGATTCTAAGTTTGAGGTCAGCCTGGGCAACTTGGCGAGACCCTATCTCAAAAATAAAACAAAAAAGGCTGGAAATGTAGCTCAGTGGTAGAGAAGCCCTGGGTCCAATCCCCAGTGCCACACACACACACACACAGGTCCCGGTCCTTCCCTATCAGACTACCTCCCTCTCTCCAGGGAGAAATGGCTGGTTTCAATCCTGCTCTCTTCTCTGCTAAGGCTGTGGTATCTACCCACAGTCAATTTTCCAAAGATATCTCTCCAGCTGTTCCTTCAGCCAGATGGGGTGGCATTATGACCAGCAGCTGCAAACTCGTGGGCTGTGTAGAATCTGTCCCAGCGCAGCCTCCACTCTCAGCACTTTACCTGGCCAGGTGCACTGTGATCAGGACCTTCTGCAATAAAAAGAAGGCTGCTGACAGGGCCCTGCTTCTTGTACTGACACAGAGGGATGCATATTGCTGACAGAGGCCAGGGACCTGCTGCTTTATCACCATGACAACCAAGCACTGTTTGAGTGGAGGTAAAACCACTCTGTGTTGGCTCCACTGAATTTTTGCTTTATTATTGTTTTGAGATGGGCTCTAGTTATGTTGTCCAGGCTGGTCTTCAACTATGGGACTCAAGCAATCTCCTTGCCTCAGTGTCCCAAGTTGCTGGGACTACAGGCATGCTCCAGTCTGCCTGGTTTTCCATTGAACTTGAGTTGTAGTCAGGATGTCAGAGTACAAAGAACCGTCCTCCCTCCTGCCCCATATAGACAACGTGGTGGATGCTATGAAGTGCACACAAGGGGATCTTAGTAGGCATGCTGTTTTGGAGAACTCTTCCCACCCATTTCTTTCTTACTTTGCCTGTTTCCCCTTCTCAACTGACTACTTTCTTCACTAGTTCTTAGTCTCACTAAGTTGCCCAGGCTGGCTTTGAATGTGGGATCCTACTACCTCAGTCTCCCAAGTAGCTGGGATTACAGGTGTGCACAACCTGGCTAATTTTATTTTAAACTATTAATGACATTCAGAAGGTGTGAAAATGTCATCATTAAAGATTTGAAAGGGTACTGGGCTTGTAGTTCAGTGACCAAGTACTTGCTTAGCATGTATGAGTCACTGGATTTGATTCTTAGCACTGCATAAAAGTAAGTATATAGGGCTGGGGAGATAGCTCAGTCGGTAGAGTGCTTACCTTGCAAGCACAAGGCCCTGGGTTCGATCCCCAGCACCGCAAAAAAAAAAAAAAAAAAAAAAAAAAAGTAAGTATATAAATTGAAGGTATTGTGTACATCTACAGCTTAAAAAAATTTTTTTTTAAATTCTGGCAAAAATAATCTATGCTATCAGGGCAGTGATACACCAGAGAAGGGAAGTGACTGGGAAGACCTCAAGGGGGATTTTGGATGCTGGCAACACAGGAGTCCTGCACGTAAGTCATTCAGTTATACCATGATGACCAAACCTTTTCCTGTATATATGCTGTGGGACTATTGTAAAAATCATCACTGATTTGTTCAGCTTCCCTGAATCCATGCCTTTGGGTTGGCCCTGCCTACACTGATTCTGGCCTTAGCATGTGCTTACTCTAGCCAACTGGGAAGAGCAAATATTACGCAAGCAGAGGCTAAAGATGTCCTCTGCACACCGAGGACTCCCTCTTATACTGCTTTTGAGAACCCTGTAACAAATCTGCAGTGAATAAGAAAACACTGTAAGAACAGCCACTCACTACCCAGTTTATTTTTCTCCCTTAAAGGGGGATGCAGATAGCTGGGCACTGTGGCACATGCCTGTAATCCCAGCAATGTGGGAAGCTGAGGGAGGAGGCCAGCCTGGACAACTGAGCAAGACCCTGTCTCAAACTAATAAAAAGGGATGGAGGTGTAGCTCAATGGCAGAGGGCCCCTGGACTTGATCCCCAGTCCTGCAAAATAGAAGAAGGCCTGAGACAGCTTTGCTTCCACCTCTGCAAAATACAGAAGTGAAGCGATGGATAATGGGTGTGTCCTTTTTGCTGATAAGAGTGTGAAGAGGAAAAGAGGCCTGAATAAAGAAGACTCACCACTAGAGGCACCACGGCGCAGCTCGCCTGGGAGCGGGCTGGGGCTACAGGGCACCGACTCAGTGGCAGCTTTACACATGTCCTGTAAAAAACAGGGGCCTGGGTTAGCACAACAGAACCAGGGACAGGGAGATCTGAGCAACATGCAGAAGGACCAGAACCTGACTGCCAGAGAAGGTTATGTTCAAACATTTCCTTCGTGACCAGGAAAAAGCATCATTCACACCCAAACTGAGGGACATCCTACAAAGTATCTGACCAGTACGCTTTGAAGCTATCCAGGAAGAGGGCTGAGGCTACAGCTCAGTAGTAGAGTGCTTGCCTTGCATAAGACCCTGTGTTCAACCCCGCCAAAAAAAAAAGGCGGGGGGCCAGGATTGGGCTTGGGGTGTGACTCAGTGGTACAGCACCTGCCTAGTATGCACAAGGCCCTGGGTTACACCTCCAGCACTGCAAAATCAAAGCAAAACAAAACAAAACCCTGCTGTCCTAGGAACAGATGGGGTTCTAGAAATGGAGGATGATAATAAGGAAGATGAGAATTCACAATAATGATAAAAGTTAGAGCCTTTACTGAGGCTCTGCTTCAGGCAGAGTACACTGTGCTAGCCCAACCACACTTCGAGGTGAGTCACCTCTCTGCTTTTTATAGGTGAGAACATAAGAGGCTGAGAGGTCAGGCCGTATATTACAGTCACATAGCAAATGGCTGAATCAGCCTCAGAACCCAAGTCCACCCGCCTGTGCTCCCAGGTCTCCTGCTGGATCTGCGTCTGCCCCTCCACTGCCATGCCAAACCCAGGGACAGAGCAGGTAGGCAGAGCACCCACCTGGCGGTGTACCACCTTGGCATGCTTTAGGATGGCAATGATGTCACCCACCACAGTCACACCCAGCTCATTCATGATTTCCTTGTTGAGATCCAGCAGCATGCTCTTTTGGATCCTGCAGGGAAGGATCAGCAGTGAGGCCCAAAGTGGGCCAACATTGGGGGAGAGCCAGTTCCCTGCCTCCCCACAGCCACCTCACCTATTATCCACAAACATCACAGCATAATTAACAGCAGGTCCTGGAGGAATGCCGGCTTCCTTAAAGAACTGGATCCACTCGGAAGTGGCTGGGGAGTTGAAGAGAGTTTGTTATTCGTGTGATTCTCTTAAGGGAAGAGCAGTGGCGAAACCACAACAGCAGTGGCTCCCTGGGGTGACAAGCTCACCACCTCCAGGCCTCGCGCTGAGTGCTCTGCACACACCATGGGAGGAAGCCGTCCCCTGACCACCCCGAGTTAAGCGCTATTAAGACGCCCCCACCTGCCAAGGAGGAAGCGAAACCTAGGCTGGGAGAGGTTGGGCCCCCCACCCCAGGGCACAAAGCTATCCAGGAACGGAGGGCCCAAACCTTCTTCGCAGCTCTGCCCTGCCCTCAAGCTGCGACCGCAATCCCGGCACTTGGGCAATGACTAATTTGCAAGACCTGGAACCCGGGGTTCTCTGCCCTTCCCCTCCTCAAGCCAGGGAAAAGGGTCACAGAGCCAGCCCACAAGCTTCAGCAAGCCCCTGCCCGCCACAGGAGCCGCACTGCCTCAGAAAGAGGTACGCAAGGAGCCAGCATAAGCTCTGGAGTCTGGGTTCAAATCCCAGCTCCGCCACTTCCTGGCTAAGGGATTTTGGGCAAGTCAGTGCTCAGCGCCTCGGTTTCCTCATCTATAAATTTGGGGAAATACTCTACACTTAACAAGTATCGACTGTGTACTCGGCACAGTTCAGGTTCTGTTCCAAGCACTGGGAGTACCACAGGGGACAAAATGAAGTCTGTTCTCATGGAGCTGACATTTTAGTGGTGGCAGCACCAACATCCTTGGGTCACTGTGCAGACTCAATGAGAAAATCCACATAAAGGCCTTTAAATGGTTATGGGCCCAGAAGACATCCTCACCCACGTCTTGTATTCTTACTATTTATTTATTTATTTATTATTACTGTTATTACTAGTCTTCCTCCCTCTCACCACCACTAAACATGAGCAGCAGAGAGCACACTGGCCTGAGTTCCATCCCCAGCGCCAAAAAAAACAACTAAACAAAAAACTACGGAGCCATGGGCAGACTCCACCATGAAGCATTATTATTCCTCAACTTCTTTTCCTGACCCTGACTTGTCAGGCCAGGTGAGAGATAAGATCAGCGATTCCAAGGGCTCAGGGTGTGGCTCAGTGGTAAGGTGATGAAAGCCCTGGGTTCAATCCCCAGCACAACAAAACAAAAACACACAAGATCAACAGTTCCTTGCAGGGTGTGCTCAGCGGCTATAATCCCAGTGGCTTGGGAGGCTGAGGCAGGAGGATCACAAATTCAAGGTCAGCCTCAGCAATTTAGTGAGACCCTAAGCAACTGTTTTAAAATAAAAATTCAAGAATAAATAAATAAATAAATAAGGGCTGAGGATGTAGCTCAGTGGTTACGCACCCCTGGGTTCAATCCCCTGGTACCAAAAGAAAAAAAAAAGTTTCTAAGTAGGACATTTTATTTTTCACATTTTAATACCTCTGAAATGAAGATCTGCCTTATAATTGATAGTGTGCCAGTGTCACTGGCAACTTCTTTTTCTTTCGTGTGACAACACTACACCTAACGATTCATGCTATTTTAGATTAGAAAAGATTTGGGTCAGGCTTGGCAGGGCACATCTGTAATTCCAGCAGCTCAGGAGGCTAAGGCAGGAGGACTGCAAGTTCCAGGCCTGCCTCAGCAATTCAGTGAGGCCCTAAGCAACCTAGCAAGACCCTGTTTCAAAATAAAGCATACAAAGGGCTAGGGACGTGGCTCAGTGGTTACGTGCCCCTGGGTTCAATGCCCAGTACAAAAACCAAAAAGATTTAGTACTCCTTCACTCACTCTCCTTTTAAAACAACTGAAGCTCAGAGTGGAGAAAAAGACACCCCAGGATCAGACGTTGCATGGGTGGCATGCAGGACCATGGGTCACACCTTGCCCAGGAGGACCCTGCCCAGCCACTATCTCTCAGGACACTAGTGGCCTAAGCCCCGGGGGCTAGAGAACAGGCAAGGAGCCCATGACCTTAAGGCTTCCTCCACCAGCCCACAGGGAAAAGGAGAGGTTGCCCTCTCTGCACAGGTGCTATCCACCTGCCGCGCCACAGGGCGCTGGGTGCCATCAGCCAGTGGGCACCTGTGTCTACGCATCAAAAAGCACCACGAGATGATTCCACTCCCACAAGATGTCTGCAGCAGGCAAATTCAGAGACAGAGCAGATTAGTGGTTGCCAGGGACTGGGAGGAAAGGAAGGATGAGTGCTAACGGGCATGAGGTTTTCTTGGAGCATAATAAAAAGGTTTTGAAATTGACTGTGGTAATGGCTGTACCACTCTGTGAATAGAGTCTAGAAAAAACATTAAATTTGTACACTTTAAATGGTAAAATGTATGATCTATGAATTGTATCTTAATTATTCTGTTTTTAAGCAGGGAAAAAGCATCACATAGGCTGGAAGTAACTCTCTGCCTGAGAAAAAGTCTGTAATTTTAACCATAAGATTATTGAAACCCAGTGTCCAAGGAACTGCACAATGCCCCACATCCAGCACACACCACCACCTCGTGTATTACTAAGAAGGAAAACAAGCAGCCAATTAAACCCTCTTAAACCGCTGGTTGTTAAGTTGTAGCCCAGCTTCAGAAATGTTAACTGGGCAACAATGTGTTTTGGAATGGGTGTGAGGGTGCTTGCTGCACACACCAGGAGACAGATACAAGAATATCCATGGCAGGGCTGGAGTTGTAGATCAGTGGTAGAGTGCTTACCTAGCATGTGTGAGTCACTGGGATCAATTCTCAGCACCACATATAAATAAATAAATAAATAAATAAATAAATAAATAAATAGTCCATCAATGACTGAAAAAAAAAAAAAAGAATATTCATGACAACATGTCTGTCAGAGCTTCAACCCTTGATAGTGGCATTAAAAACAAACTGCCACCTGGTGAAATACTACACAGCAGTGAAAAAGAAAGGACAACAGTTATGCTTGGCCACAGAGATGACCCTCAAATGTGTTTCACAAAGGAAGTCAGACACCAAAGAACATACAGTGAGACTTTGTTGCATAAGTTAAAAACCCAAGATTAGGGGTTTGGAGTGTAGCTCAGTGGTGGAGTGCTTGCTAGCATGTACCAGGTTCAATCCCCAGCACTCCCAAAAAACAAAAACAAAACAAAAACAAAAAATCTGTGGTATGTTTCCACTAGTGAAACTACTACACATAGAAAGGTAAGGAAAGATGTCCACAAAATATCAGAGAGTGGTTTACTCCACCTGGAGGATGGGTAGGACCAAGGCAGGACCCTCAGACATCTGGCAATATTTCTCTTCCTAACACAGATGGTTAGAGGGAGTTTGGTTTTTCAGTCATTTTATTGTACTATGTATACACTAATAGATTTTCTTAAAGCAAACACACCCGTGTAACCAGTACTCTGATCAAACATAAAATATCCCTAATACCCCAGATCCTCTTGGGTTTTCCCTGTTGCCACTATTCCCTCTTCCCAAGGGCAACCACTACTTCTAAAACAGTGGATTGGTTATGCCAGCTTCCATGCTGTATTTAAATGGAATTCTAAAGGATACACTCAGATATTTGCTTTTTGTTTTAAAACCATAGGAGCCAGGTGTGGTGACACATGCCTATGATCCCAGTGACTCAGGAGGCTGAGACAGGAGAAGCTCATGTTTAAGATCAGCCTTAGCAACTTAGAGATACCCTCAGCAACTTAGCAAGACTCTCTCAAAATTTAAAACTAAAAAAGGACCAGGGAAGTAGTTCAGTGATAAAGCACTCCTGGGTTTAAGTCCCAGTACCAAAAACAAAAACAAATACCATGTTAATATGATTTTTTGTACTTCACTATATGTATAGTAAATCTCAAAATTCTCCAAAGCAACCATATAATTCCTGTGTCCTGGCAATCCTGAAATTCAGAGCATAAAGAAAATCAGGTGATACAGTTCATGAAAATCACAACAGTTAACATTTGTTGAGATCTTATGTTCAAGAAATGACCTGTGGTAATCTCTAAATGCCAGGATGCAAGGAGTATTATTATCTCCATTTCAGAGGTGAGAAAACCAAGGCTCTGAGAGCCATGTAGGAGATCTGCCAGGCTTCATAACGCAAGTTCTTTACGGCTAAAATACGCAGTCAGTAGATCCAGATACACAGAAGGGGCAGGCGGCCTTGAACTGGCCCCAGCCCTGCCCCCAACCTTCATCAGAGTACAGCTGTTCCTGCCAGTGTCCCGCCCTCCCTACCCCTCCCAGGCCATACCTCAGAAAGGGCAGTGGGGAGAGGGGGCCATGCAGAGAAGGTCAGACTCACCCATAGTCACTGAGACCATTGTCTCCCTGGCCCAGACCCTGCTCCCTGGAGCCTGGAAAAGAGAATGAAAGAAGGCCCATGAGTCGCCACCACTGTGCGCATATATCCCTCTCCTGGTGCCTGCCTGCCTGCCTGCCTGCCAGGGGAGCATTCCTGGGCTAGGGGCTCACAGTCCAGGAATAGCCCAGAGCAACTGGCAGAACGTCAGCCTCGAAGTGAGCTGCCACATCTATTGCTTGTTCCTGGGACAAGTCACAGGGACAGCCAATGTCTACAGCTCCAATCACACACACCGCAAAGGTCTGACTAGAATAGCAATGGGACAGAAAAAGACACCTCCTGCCCCAAAAAACTCACCATAAACACCCGATCACTCAACCATCTAAACAAAATTTACTGAGAAGCTACTATGTGTGAGGCGCTTAGAATACTGAGATGAACAAAACATGGAGCCTAGCATGAGGCTGGGGACGAGGGAGGAAGACAAGAGTCAAGAAGCAAAACAGCTAACAGTGCAGTGTGTTCAAAGCTGTCAGTGTTATGGAGAAAACATGTAGGGCCTGGGAAGGGACGTCACACTCTTCAACAGGGTGATCAGAGAAGACCTAAAGTGACATGTAGAGACCTGAAAAGGGGAGGGAGGGAGCCGTGTGGTTTTACAGAGACGGTCCAGTGAGTCCAGTGCCTGAGCCAGGAGCTCTGCTGGCAGGTCTGAGGGGTGAGGAGCCAATGTGGCTGCAACAGAGTGAGCCAACAGTCAGACAGGAGGGGGGCCAGAGAAGAAATGGAAAGCCAATTCCACTTGGACAAGACCAGCAGATGCTGAAAGGCATGAAAGACACATCAGCACCAATGGAAACTCCAGGCATGAATGGCAGTGAAGAAAGACAAGGAAATGACTTTCTCACATGCTACCTGCCTCCAGGATCACCTGGCCACGCTGTCCTAGGCCAAGCTTACTTCCTCTCTTCCACTCTCTGCCTTCTCCATTCACTCTGCTCCCTTCGACCAGGCTCAGTGCCAATACTGAGGCTTCTCCCTCATCCCTCCCTTCTGACGGTGTAACAGAGTGGTCAAGAGTAAGGACTCTGGAGCCAGGCATGGTGACACAGCACACCTGCAATCCCAGCAACTTGGGAGGCTGAGGCAGAAGGACTAAGTTTGAGGGCAGCCTCAGCAACTTATGTCTTAAAATAAAAAATAAAAAGGGCTGGAGATGCAGCTCGCTTGCAGAGTGGCTTAGTACCACAGGGGGAAAAAAAAGGAAAAAAGAAGAGTAAGGACTCTGGAACTAGACTGCGGGGGGGTCAACTCTAGCTCTCACTAGCTGTGTGGCCTTGGCAGGTTACTTTTGCAGTCCAGTCTCAGGGTCCCCATCTGTGCACTGGTGTGGCACAGATGTTACTTGCCCTGGAGGACTGTTGGGAGGGTGCAGTGGGCTTCTATGTACCAAGGCCTGGGAGGGACTAAGACAGGGCTTAGTGCATACTACACAGCCTGGAAGGGGTGCTCCTGGACTCATCCCCTGGTCTCCCAGGGGCTTTACCTGCCTCTCAGTTTTGTTTTGTTTCACTTTGAGATGGGGTCTCACTATGTTGCCCAGGCTGGTCTTGAACTCCTGGGCTCAAGTGATCCTCCCACCGTAGCCTGCCTGAGTAGTTGGGACTACAGGCATGTGCCTCTGATGCCAGCTTCCCTCCCAGTTTCCACACAGGATGTCACATGTGCCTGGAATGCCTATCTCCCATCATCCTCCTGGCAAGCTCTTCTTCCCTCTGTTGGCTATTCCCTGCTTTGGGAAGCTTTCCCTAAGTTCCTACATATGAGACTCTCTCCTCTACCCTGCTTAGTGTTTATCTCGCCCTTTTCTGGCTTCTGCTGATTCGGATTGAATATGACCAGATGTCACTCTGCCCTGCACCTGACACTCATATTCACTTTCCCTTCTAGATTTTACCACCGGACAAAGACAATACAACATGTATCCCTCAAACAGCAGGGCATGGAGAGACTTCAGTAAGCTGGACAGAACAGCAGCTCACAAACCAAACACTAACTATGAACCAGGACCAAAGCCAAGCATCATACTCATGCCTCACAACAGCCTCAGGAGCAAAGACTATGATTAGCCCTATTTTAATCAATCAAAAAACTGACTCACCAAGGAGCAGTCATTTATCAAATGTCACATCTAGCAACTGACCTTACTGGGATTCAAAAACAAGTTCTCCCTGATTCCGATGCCCATGGAGTAGATCCTTTTGAGTGTTTCCTACATGCCAGGAACTCAGTATACAGTCAGTGACTTCCCACAGCCAGCCTGGGAAAAGAAGTAAAAATGAGCAAAAAAGTAAAAAAAACAAGTGACAACAGCAGGTTTAAGGTTCACACAGCAAACTCACAGCAGGGCTAGGAATTGAACTCAGGCTGGGGTTAATGCCAAACAGGTATTACTATGAGCCAGGTGCTGTGGTCTGTCTCTGCAACGTCTCAGCTAATGCTTATCTGAATTCTTTTTTTTTTTTTTAATTTTTCTTTTCTGAATCCTTCGAGTACTGATATTCTTCCCCACTATTGTGGAATTCCCTCTTGAACTCAATATCCTTTTTCTACCACCCTGAAAAGCTCATCTCCAGTGCGTTCTTCATAGTTGAAATCAACAAATTTTTTAAAAAATTTAAAGAAATTAACAAAATAGAAATTTTTAAAATTAGCAGCTCCCAAAACTCAAGTGATTACTAAGTACCAGATTCCATGTGCTAGATTTGGATCTAAATCCCAATTTTACCTCTTCCTAACCCTGGGCAAGTAGCTCAACCTTTCTGGAACTCATTTTCCTCAAGAGTACCTATTGTTAAAGGTGTTAGAGGGATTAAATGAGCCAATAAACTTGAAGCTCTTGGAACAATATTCAGCAAGTGTAAGTGTGTAACAAAAAAAAATAAATCTTCAGTAAGCTAGGTTCAGGGTGAGACACTTCAGTTGCATGCCAAATGTGAGTAGGAAACCAGTTATAAGACTATTTGATCAGAAACTGAGGCAGAGGATTGCAAGTTCAAGGCCAGCCTGGACAACTTTGCAAGACCCTGTCTCAACATAAAAAAAGTAAAAGGGCTGGCATATAACTCAGTGGTAGAACGTATGCCTATGGGAGGGGGGCCCTGGGTTCAATCTCTATTACTACCAAAAAAACACAAAAACAAAAATAAAAAACTATTTGATGGAATCCACCAGAATCTAACAACATGAACTTACAGAATATAAATTATCCTCCTTTTGGTTACATTTCACTCACTGTCTACAATTTAATGAACTGTTCTGTTTCCATTGTATTTCAGATTGTTTTCCTTCTCCTGGCAAGCAATGTTAGTTTTCCATTAGAACAGAAATGAAAATTTTCTTCACAAATTAATGACAGAGGAACATGCACCAATCATTTTCAAACAAATTAAAATTAATCTATACTACAAGACTGGGCAAAATTAGCCAGATAGTAGCAGAATGTCGATTTTCCCAGCTGTGGGTCTGTTTTTCCTATTGCTTTCTCTGAGATTCCTTCCTCCTCTACTTTATTAGAATTCCCAGTTACACCAATGACTCTCTGAATCATTACCATTATATTCCCAATCTACTGAGCTCTTGCTATGCTAAATGCTTTCCATACACAACTCATCACAATACGCAAAACGACCGTACGATATCGAGACTATCAGCTCTGGAAACTGCGCTTCAGGGAGGTGAAGACACTGCCACAGAGGAGCTGGGACTTGAACCCAAATCAGCAGGCCTCCAAGTCCAACAATCTCTTCAGCCCAACGCAAACATCATCAATGCCAACAACAATGGTATAGAAAGGCAGCGAGCACTAGGTACAAGCTCTGAGCTGGGGCCGCGACAGGCAAGAGCTAACTTCTCATTCAATCCATACAGCGGGTGCTACAGTCCTCTTCTGACCCCCATTCTACAGAGGAGGAAACTGAGGCTCAAAGAAAGACATCACTCGTCCGGAGTCGCACAGCGGAGTCCAGACTGTGATTCCAGAGCCCGGAACGCCCTCCGAGCACACCGCATTCGGCCCAGGCCCACCTCCCCGCGGCCCTCGCCTCACCTGGCCCACCGGCCCCGCGCCCATTCGCCCCGCCCGCCGTCCCTCCCGGCGGCGCCAACTGTCAGACACTCCTCCTTCGTCCCGGATCGCCCGCCCCGGAAGTCCGCCCTCCGCGCCGGAAGCCTGACTGACCGATCGTGACCGCTCTAGCCCTCCGGGCCGTCACCAGCGAGAGTGCGGCGGGTCGTCACGTGATCTAGCCCTGTCTCCCAGACGTTTTCCTCCGCTCGACGCTAGCGAGGAGCTCGGCCAATGAGAAAGGCGCAGGCCCGGCCCCCGCCCGCCCGTAGTCCAGCTGGAATGCGCCTGCGCGCAGGTGGGGCAGGAAGGCGGGGCTCCAGCCTAGAAGGTGCGTGCGGGGTCCTGGAGTGGAAGACCAGGAGTGCAGGTACTGCGCCGTCCGGGGCACGGCGCCTCCGCTGACCTCCTTGTATTATCTTCTTTTCTATAATGCACCCCTCCTCTTATGTCGTCCTTGTTCCTTTTATGGCACCCATTTCTTCTCATGCCGTACCCCACTTAAATCGTCACCACTCCCCTTGTGTTGCCATCACCCTCCTTCCGTAACCACCAATCCCTTTAATTCGCTTTCCTTCCTCTTAAGTCCTCATTGCCATGATAGGTACAGTTGCTCTCTTTAACTCGTCATCGCTTTATGTTGCCTACATCCCTCTTTTTTGCCGTTTCACCTTTATGAAATCCTCACTTCTAAATCGTCACCTTCGCACACCCCTATCACCATGGCCCTCTTAGACGTTTATCGCCCTTTCCTTGTGTCACCGTTCCTCCCCTACCACCATTGCTCCTTTGACAGTCGCCATCTGTGCCTCATGCTCCTAGTTTTCTCCATAAAGAGACCACTGGCCTCACAGTTGATTCTCTTCCCTCATTTTCCCCATCATTTCTAGAGGTCGGTTTCATATTCCACCATACAGGGTATAGAGTCCGTCATTTGGGGTGTGTCAGTACCCGGGCTCCACCTCTAAACCCTGGGGTTACCTGGACCAGCTTATCACTCCTCTCCAGTCCCTTTTTCCTCATCTGAAATACACACAAGGACACCCATGCCAAGGATGAGTGTGGAGAATCTGCAAATTGATTCTTATGACATGCTCAGCTTGACATGATGTTTGGGCTCATATTGTCATTAACCATGTCATCTGCGTCCAGTCACCTTCATCACCTTCTCAGGTTCGATCCTACCCCTTCCCAACTGCACTCATTCCTGTGGTATCTTCCCTCCTCATTGTTGTGACACGCTCTGCCTCGGCAGCCACACCACCCCTGGATCTACATATTAACCTCACATCTGCCACGATTACCACACATGAACCTTGCTTCTGTAAATACTTAATCCGTGTCTCTTTATTTTGTTGGATTGAGTGACCCCACCCCCAAAATGAGAGCATTTAGCTAGAACTGTGGGAGTAGAGTTTGGCAGGGGAGACTACAGTTATTTTAGACTCAAATCTCCTCCCAGATTTAGCAGTCCTGAGTCCTCAGAGAGCCTGAGTCCTATTCACTCAGCTTACCTTAGGCAATGTAGTACAGTGGTTAGCGGTGTGAGCCTTGGGGCTGAAACACCCTGGTTCACTTTAGCACTTAGCACTTAGTACTTAAAGAGCTGCATGACTTTGGGCATGTGGCTTAAGCTAACTCTGCCTCAGTGTATCTGCAATACAGAATGAAATCCCAAGTTATTCATTCAACATGTTTCTCAAGCATGTTCTGTGTGTTCAACACAGTGCTGGGCTTTGGAGACAAATCAGTGAACAAAAGAGAAAAATCTGTACCACCATGCGTGGCTAGCCTGTGGTTTTAAATAGGATGGTCAAATAGCCAGGCTCCGTGGCACACGTCTGTAATCCCAGCAGCTCAGGAGGCTGAGGCAGGAGGATCTCAAGTTCAAAACCAGCCTCAGAAATTTAGCAAGGCCTTGAGCAACTTAGCAAGATCCTGTTTCTAAATAAAATTTTTAAAAAGGCTGGGGATGTGGCTCGGTGTTAAGCACCCTGGCCCTGGTACCAAAATAAATAAATAGATAAATAAGATGGTCTGGGAAAGTTTTCTGACATTTTAACAAAACTTGCAGGAGAGGAGAGAGTGGTGTGGCTATCTCAGGGAAGGGCATTCTAGGCTTAGAGAACAGCAAAAGCAAAGGCCCTGAGGTAGGAAAGTACCCGGAATATGTAAGGAGTACATATTCCTTACAGAAGGCCAGTGAGAGGGAGATTTGTGAGGCCTCATTAGCCACAGAGAAGACTGGCTTTTATTCTGAGTGAGGTGGGAGCCACAGGAGGATTTGCAGCAGAGGAGGAACACAGTCCAATGTGACATGAAGCTCGCCCTGAGCACCAGCAGCTCCAGAACTTCTACCCAGGATGGATTGGCAAGAGACAGCCTTGTTGAAAAGAGAGTCCTCTCCACGCTGTACTCAGATATCCTTTATATTTGGACAAAGCTTCAAATACCCCCATCAGATTTTTGGAGGGGGCATGGGGTATTGGTGAGGTTTTTGAGAGGCAAAAGCCACCACTGGTTCACGGTATCAGGGAGGGCAGGTGGGTGGGCAGCTAGGATCTACAGATTATAAACAAAAGGAAAGGCAGTTGTCATGGGGCCTCTGTCCCTGGAACCCTGAGACAGCCTGGGTTCGAATCCTGGCTCACCGTTTCCTAACTGTGCCAACCATGCTACATGTCAGCCTTAGTTCTCTTGTGTGTTAAGTGAGATTTTAGAAAGGACCGTTGTGAAAATTAAGGATAGAAAGTTCTCTGAGCAGAGCTGCTCCTAATGTTGGGAGCCTATCCTCTCCCCCACACCCTGCACCTTCACAGGCTCACACCTCCCTGAGGGTAGCTGGGTCCCTCACAGGAGGTGATGACAGGAGATCTGCTGTATTTTATCTGCTCATGAATTGGTTCAGCAGTGTACTGTCCTCAAACGGGACTGATTTCTGGGTTCAAATTCCCCAGCTGACCAACCAGTACTGCTTCCCTGAATCCTGACACCCATCTGAAAAACAGGGGTGGTGATAATATTCCTTGCCCAGACTCGTCCTGTGTTATTTTTTTAACTAGAACGCTACCATTTTCAGTTGTGATGCCACTTTCTCTCCCCTGCTTTATTTCTCTCCAAGGCATGTACCATATATTACTCCTTCATTCTTGCTTGCCCAGGAGAATTTCATTATTAGAGGGATTTTCTTTTCTTTTTGGGAGGGGTACTGGGGATTGAACCCAGGGGCACTTGACCACTGAGCCACATCCCCAACCCCTTTTTTTTTTTTTTTAGATGTTGATAGACCTTTATTTTATTCATTTATTTATATGCGGTGCTGAGAATTGAACCCAGTGCTTCACACATGCTAGGCAAGTGCTCTACCACGGAGCCACAGCCCCAGCCCCCCCAACCCTTTTTATATTTTATTTAGAGACGGGGTCTTGCTGAGTTGCTGGGGCTGGCTTTGAACTTGCGATCCTCCTGCCTCAGCTTCCTGAACTGCTAGGATTATAGGCATGTGCCACCACGCCCCAGCTTGTATGGCTTGTATCCCCATTTTTGAGAGGAGAGTTTGTCAATGAGTGGTCACTGAATAAGTGTAGTTGGCTGAATAAATGAATGAGCTGGCCTGCGAACACCTGGTAGGTACTGTTCCTGTGCTCACTGGGACACAGTGGTCCTGTGCTAGGGACACAGTGGTCATGGAGATGGCCTGGCCTGCCTCATAGAACTCATTAGCCCAGTGGAAGAAATAGACATGTCACCAGGTAGTGCCAGCCCAGAGGGATCAGGGCCAAGATGAAGGAGACAGGGGCAGAGTGTCAGGGATGGGATGGGGAGGGGCTGGGGACTATGGGACCCCGGAGGAGATACCTAATCCAGCCGTAGGGGTTAAGGAGCGTTCCGTGGAGGAGGCGGATCGTGGGCTGAGGTGGGTGTGCAGCGTGGAGAGGAGGGAAAGGTGCGGCTGGCAGGAGAAGCAGCACTGAGGGTTGGTGATGTGCGTGGCTGCAGGGAGAAAATGAACTAAAGCAAAGCCAGGGGAAGATCATCCCAGGCCCGGAGCACAGTGAGGAGCTGGGACTGTGTTCTGAGGATGCTGGGGAGCCACACAGAGTTTCTGAGCTGGGATGGACAAGTCAGGTTCAGGTGGAAGGAGGCTTGGAAGGTTTAGTAAAAGCTGGGAGCAGTGGGAGGTGACCAAAGTGAGGACCCAGGTGGCAGAGGCCAGGTTGGAGCTGGGCGAGGGGTGGGTGGGGAGGGATCATCAGGAGGCCAAGTGGGGTCTTGGACAAGGCCCAGGACTGAAAGAGTCAGGGATGGCTTCCTGGAAGAAGTGGCACCCAGGCCGAGACCTGAAGAACGAGTGGGAGAACTCTGCTTGAGATGAATACCCGAGGCCGTGGCTCAGTGGTGGAGCACTTGCCTAGCGTGTGTGAGGCACTGGGTTCGATCCTCAGCACCATATGTAAATAAATGAATAAAATAAGGTCCATCAACATCTAAAAAAAAAAATTATTTTTTTTAAATGAATATCTGGGCTGTACAGTCGTGTACGCCTGTAATCCCAGCAGCTCAGGAGGCTAAGGCAGGAGGATCTCAAGTTCAAAGCCAGTCTCAACAGCAGCAAGGTGCTAAGCAACTCAGTGAGACCCCATCTCAAAATAAAATACGAGAAAGGGCTGGGGATGTGGCTCAGTGGTTAAGTGCCTTTGAGTTCAATTCCCAGTATCAAAAAAATATATGTGTGTGTGTGTGTGTGTGTGTGTGTGTGTGTGTGTGTGTGTGTATAAAATGAGGACCTGGAGAAGGAACCTGTTTAGGAGAGATGGTGAGGACAGTTGGTGTGGTGGGTGTGAGGGACCCAGGGATACTCAGGATAAGTGACTTGGAGGCCATGGAACCTCCAGAGCTGGAGTTCAGGCAAGAGGTAGGAGCCAAAGAAAGGGCTTAGAATTCAGAAAGGGGACCTGGGGCTGCAGTGTTAAGTGAGGGTCCACGGGCCTTTAGGATATGGTAAAAAATTTGTACTTTGGCTCTGAGGGTCACAGAAAGGTTTTTGAGCAGGAATAGAAGCAGAAAGCTTTTGAATGGGAACTCAGATTTTTGAGTTCCAATTTAGCAGTATTTACCATTGGGGATGGTTTTTGGACTTATTTAATTGTTTTTCAGACCAAGTATCCTCTCTCCCTACAGGGGTACTTATCTTAAAGGATTCTTTGAAATAAAAGATCTGTTTTTAAAAAAAGAAAACTGTTTGCCAAAACTAGTGTACTGTTTTCTGTAGAGCTGGCCATCAACTATTGATTGTTCAGCCCAAAAGGATCTGTCCCATCAAGTGAAAAGAATGAGTGGGATAATTTTCCTTAAAATGAAAACCTGGACCGGGCACAGTAGCACATGCCTATAATCCCAGTGGCTCAGGAGGCTGAGGCAGGAGGATCAAGAGTTCTAAACCAGCCTCAGCAAAACAAGGTGCTAAATAAAATACAAAATAGGGCTGGGAATGTGGCTCAGTGGCCGAGTGTCCCTGAGTTCAATCCCCGGTACCAAAAAGTAAAAATTTAAAAAAAAATTAAAAATTAAAAAACTTGAGGACATTTTTGTCTTAAACCAGTTGGAAGACCTGTCAATTTCTCGATGATTCATATCCGCCTCAGCAGTGCCTTGCTCTTTTTTTTAAATTGTTTTTTTCTTAGTATACTTGACAGTAGAATCCACTTTGATAAAATTATACAAGTATAGAATATATCTTATTCTAATTAGGATCCCATTCTTGTGGATGGACAAAATGCTGGGGTCCACTTAGGTATTTTTGAATGTGCCCTGCTCTTTATTTTCTGCTGGCTCAACTCCACCTTGAACTTCCCCTGCTGTCAGCTGACATGCAATTATCTGCACCCACCCAATCTGGTCTGGGCTTAGAACACAAGCTGGTTATCATTGTGAATAAAACAAGTGTCATTCAGTCTATAAAGATATCTAGGAAAGTCTTCCCTCAAAGTTTTCTATTCTGCTTTCAACAAACATTTATGGAGAGATTCCAGTGTGCAAGGCCCTGAGAGAAAGGAATAAATCAGATACAGACTGTAGCTCTTTGAGGGGCACGTGAATCTCTTATTGGTGATGGCAGTGTGTACATGGTACTAGGGTCAGTCACACAGACCTAACCAACATGTATCATGGATTGATGATATGTATCAGGATTGAACTTGGAGTCTGCTGTTCATGATCTCATTGACCTTTTCTAATTTAATTTGTGTGTGTGTGTATTAGGGACTAAACCCAGGGGCACTTTACAACTGAGCTACATCCTAGCCCTTTATATTTTTATTTTGACACAGGGTCTTGCCAGATTGTCCAGGCTGACCTGAAACTTGGGATCCTCGTGCCTCAGCCTCTAGAGTCGCTGGGATTACAGGCATGCGGCACCAGGCCAGCTTGATCTCATTGATTCTTCCCAACAATGTGATGTTGGTATTATTTATCTCCCAGTTGATCAGAGAATGAAAGGGGCTCAGAGATGGGAGTCTCTTCCTCAGAACGAAGTCCTGAGCCAGCAGGGCTGTGGACTCGCCCACATAACCATTTGGAGATCCCTGTTTAATAGATGAGGCCAGCAGAGATCAAAGAAGTAAAGCCCATGCCCAAGGTCACTTGGGAAGAAAGTGGCAAAGGCTTTGAACTTGAACTCTCAGATCCCAAGTGCTGCTGGTGAAGAAGAGATCAAAGCTCCCACGGTCACTCTCGCAGGGACGTGGGATGCTCAGGAAGCACATATCTGAAAAGCCCAGAGGGTTTTGCTTCCTCCTTTTCTGTGGGCTGTGGTATCACACCTCAAGGAGGCCATGGCCACAAGCCAAGGGGCCTCGGGGGTATTCTGTGGGCTGGAAGGGGACAGGCTTCCTGGCTGTGGTGTGCTCCACATCAGCAGGACAGCAGAGCATAAGGATTATCCTGGCTGGGTTGCGCTGGAGCCCTGTGAGGGTTCTGGGGTCCTGGGAAAACAGGCACCAAGGTGGGCTAAGCAGAAACGCCAATACCCACCACAGGGTCTAATTCAGTTTTACTGCTTAACCCATCTGAGGGTGGTCGAAGCCGGATTCCTTCTCCCTCTACAGGCTGGGATGCCCCAGCTGGGAGCCCGAGCCTCATTATAATTTAATTTCTATAGAAATTATGCATATTCAAGCCAAGCTTGATGGCACACGCCCCTTTTTTTCTTTAGCCACACTGGGAATTGAACCTAGGGGTACTCTACCACTGAGCCCAAAAGTTCCCAGCCCTTTTTATTTTTTATTTTGACACAGGGCTTCTCTAAGTTGGCTAGGCTGGCCTTGAATTTGCTATCCTCCTGTCTCAGCCTCCCAAGTTGCTGGGGTTACTGGTGTGAGCCACCACACCTGGCTTCAGTGGCTCTTCTTACACTTGACCTTTTCTTTGGGGGGGGGGGGTGGCACTGTGGGTGAAACAAGGCCTCGCATATGCTAGGCAAGCTCATCATCTTGAATTTTATATGTTCAAAACCACGCCCCTGATCTTTTCCCCAGACATACTCCTCCTTAGTCTTCCCCTGACCAGAGCACCTCTGTTCTTCCCTTGGCACAGGCCAAAACCCTTAGAGCCGTCTGGGTGCCTTTCTGGTTCTGAACACACACCCAGTCCAGAAACCCCAACCGATCCACAGTCAGAAAGTATTCAGAACCCACCTGTCCTCCCTGGCTGTCCCCATGGTCCTGTCTACCCTCATCTGCCTGCGTGCTCCCAGCAGCCTCCCTGGCCCCGCACAGCCAGGGGGAGCCATGAAAACCTGTGCCAGCGTCCTAGCACTGCGGTAATGGCAGTTTGAAACAAAGAAACTGTGTTCTCCCAGTTCCGGAGGCCAGAAATCTAAAATCTCAAGGTGGTGGTGGCAGGCCACACTCCCACCACAAGATTTAGGGGAGAGTCTTGCCTTGCTGAGTTTCTGATGGCTCCCTGTATCCCTGTATCGTGGCCACATCACCCCCATCTCAGCTTCCCTGGTCACATGCCTCCTGGTTATATTCTGTCTCATAAGGACATTTGTCACTGTGTTTAGGGCCTACCCTAATAATCCAGGATGATTTCATTTCAAGATCCTAAATTTAATGACATCTACTTTTTCCAAATAAGGTCATACAAGTTTCAGAGGTTATGCCACGGGTCAGATCTTTTTTTTTTTTTTTTTTTTTTTTTTTTTAATTCTGGGGATAGAACCCAGGGGTCCTCACTACTGAGATACATCCCCAGCCCTTTTTATTTTTTATTTTGAGACAGGGTCTCACAAAGTTGCCCAGGCTGGCCTCCTGCCTCAGCCTCCCAGTTGCTGCAATTACACAGGTTTGTGCCACTGTGCCCTGCTCAGACATATCTTTTTTCAAAGCCATCATTCAACCCACTGCTGCACCCCACATGCACCTAATTCTCCTGGGAACCCACCTTGACCCTGTCCTACTCACCACAGTCCAAGTGGCCCTGCAGGATCTGGCTCTGTCACGTCTCTGACTCATTTCCCTCTCGCCCCAGCCTGGTCCACCACAGATATGCTGTCCTCCTCGCGCTTCCCATCCACGCCTGGCCAGCTCCTGCCTTGGCCTTGGTACTGACCCTTTCTCCCCTGGAAGTCCATGTAGTACCCTCCCTCCTTCCCTGAAGTTTTCCTCTGGTATTCCCAACTCAGTGAGGCCTTCCTGACCTCCTTGTTAAAATGGCACACCATTCCACCCCACCCCACTTCCCCAATTCTCCACAGCAGATATTGCCTCCTAGAATATTCCATTCATCTTCAGCATCTAGGGGGCAAGTGTTGGTTCCATGAACCCAGGGATACCAAGATGTTCAGATGTTCAAATCCCTTGTATAAAATGAAGTAGGACTTGCATACAACATACCCACATCCTCCTGTACACTTCAAATCTTCTCTAAACAAAGTATCTAATACAATGTAAATGCTACCAAAATAATGGTTATAATGTATTGTTGGGGAATAATGGCAATGAAAAAGTCTATACACGATCAGTACAAACATGATGTTTTTGTAATATTTTCAATCCACAGTTGGTTGAATCAGCGGATACAGAACCCATGAATACTGAGGACCAATTTAGTATCTTACTGGTTCTGTCTTCCCTCGTGTCTGTTTTATTCACAGCTATGTCCCCCAGTGCCTAAAACAACACTTGGTGCACAGCAGATCCTTAATAAGTATGTGTGAACTTAATGAACCTAATGAAAAAGATGCTACTTTCACCATGCCCATTTTGCAGAAAGGGAAACTGAGGCATGGAGGCATTACCACTTCTCCTAAGTCAAAAAGTCACGCAGAAGTACTGAAGCTCAGGTTCAGTTAAGTATCTGGCTCCAGCACCCACCCTTTTAACTGCCTTGCCAATCTAATCATATCTAAACTGCCACTCTGTGGTATTAGGAAGGTCTTTGGTATATTGCTTTGATTAAAAAAAAAAAATAGAACTACAATTAGATACCCATCCTTACAGACCCGTAACCACTGTACAACTTGAAAGCCAAAGGCCACTTACGATGTGAATGGTGAGTCTGTTCTCTTCTTGTCCTTGGCCTATCCTGGCCATTCCAGTTCTCCATGCCCCTCTGTTTTATTTTTATTCATCCTGGCTCCCCTAATTTCACTTCACCTGCTGTTTCAACCCCACATTCTTAAATAAAACATTTCTCACCAATGCCCTCAAAAATTGAAGTCTGACATCTCCTGCGCCACCCCCCCCCCCCACAACACTCTGGCCCACTGTTACCTTCTGCTTCTGATAGCCTCCTCAGTTTCAGATAACCTTGGACTATTGCCCTTTTTTCTTGTAGGATCCTTTTTAACCCATCCCTCTTTGGTAAAGGAAGAGATCTCGAATTCTCTGCCCTCCACTATTGAGATCAGATGCTAATGGAGAGGGGTTTTCCAGTTACTCCTTCAGATCTGGGCTGGATCTTAGAGTGAGGGGAGCCCCTAGCTACCTTTTTGAGATTTTCTTTTTCTTCTAAAAAAAAGAAAGCATTGCATTCCTCTAATTTAAAAAAAAAAAAAAAAAAAAACAAAAAACCTAAAACCAGCTATTGAATCTAGGGGTACTTAACCACTGAGCCACATCCCCAGCCCTTTTTCATGATTTTTATTTTGAGCCAGGGTCTTGCTAAGTTGCTTAGGGCTTCCCTATGTTGCTGAAGCTAACTTTGGATTTGTGATCCTCCTGCCTCAGCCTCCCTGGTTGCTTGGATTACAAGCCTATGCCTCCGCACCCGGCTATACTTATTTCTTAACCTGTTCTGAGATGTTTTCTATAATTCTCTGTAAGTAACATATATTTCATAATTTTCAAAAAGAAAACGGTCCTAGTACTGTGGCATAGGCCTGTAATCCCTGCTACCCTCAAAGTTGAGGCAGGAGGATGGCAAGTTCTCAAAATTTTAAAAAGCTCGGTGGTAGAGTGCTTGCCTGCCATGAAACCCTGGGTTCAATCCCGAACACCATCAAAAACAAAATAAAATTTAAAAAAGGAAATAAAGAGGAGGAAAGGAAATAGATTTATAAAAGAAAATAGATTTATTTTTAAAAAAAAAAGCAATTCCGAACCCCCCCCCCCAATCCCACTCTCTTTTAGGCAGCCACTTGTGACCCTTGTTTCTCTCAATAATATTCCTTTTCTGCAGGTTATCTGTTGACTTCCTGTGTGTTTAAGACACGGGTTGAGAGGAGAGAGAAGGGAGGGGGAAAGAGGTCTCCAATTTATTTCTACAGCTGTGGTTTTAAAGCCTGCTTGGGAGATATGAGATTGGATCCAGAAGCCTGGACCTCAAAAATATTTTTGTCTTAATCCCTATAAAAATATCAGTTGGCTTGAAAAAAAAAAAAAAATACTGTAATCCACACTGACTCCGACAGAAAATCTACCACTACCTTCCCCCACCTCTCTTCCCATCCCTAGCGTGGGCTGGGTCTTCTGCTGATTTTGTCTCTTCATCTCCAAATTAGGCTATTCAACCTTGATTTTCCCCATCTTATTTTATAAACGTTTTAATTATTAATATGTATTTATTTCTTGACTAGGTAATGCATGCCCACGGTACAAAAATTCACAAGGTTTGTAGACCAGAAAAGATGTGGGGTTCCCATTTTTCTGTGGTCTTCCTGCCCCTCCTGGGGGCTTGGGGTGTAGTGTGGCAAAGTCCATCCCCCAGCCACACACGCCCCCACCCGGGCCGGGTTGGCGGACTGCATCTGGGGGGCCGAGCCCCCCTTTTCGCTGCAGTAAGTTGGGGCTGCCGCTCGCACTGCGCAGACTCCCCGCTGCAGTGGGCGGGGCCTATGGGACCCCGCCCCTCTCCTCCTTACCTCCCGCCCCTGCTCAGCCTGTTGGGGCAGAAGCTGGGGCCCCGCGGAGGTAGCAGCAGACGCCTGCCGAGTAAGGCCGAGGTCCTTCAGGGGAAGGGTGTGCGGGGGATGGGCTAAGCGGTGGCGGGGAGGCCCCGGTGGTCCTGGGCTCGGAGCCTGAGCTGCCTTTTTGGGTGGGTACCTAAGGGCGCGGGCAGAGGAGCCACCTGGAAAGTGCCCTGAGTGGTCCCCAGGGTTAAGAAACAGGCACAAAGACGAGGGGCTCCGCAGACCCCATCCAGGGCAGTCTTTTGGAGAATGTCTAGATTAGAGCTCAGAGGAGGGATAAAGGAGGGTGCTAGTGGGGAGCAGCGTGGTGGCAAGTGGGGGGACAGGGTTGATGCCAAAGGCGGGCAGGGGTAATACAGTGATGTGAAGAAAGCAGAGGCATTGAATCTTAAGGGATTTCGAAATCCCTGCTGACCAGGGACCAGCTTCCTCTTTTGGGGGTGGCAGGCACGGTGCCAAGGGCCCCCGTGATCATGGGCAAAGGGACTCAGTGAATCCCACAAGCCCAAGACTAATCTGCCTTCTGTGATGTCCCTCAAAAGCCCAGAACAACCCACACAGTGCCTGCTTTTGTTCCCCCAGTTCGGAGACCCTGACACACCCACCTTTCCTCCTGGGCTCCGTATATCCCCTAGCTGCAAAGCAAGATGAAGCCTAAATTGATGTACCAGGAGGTAGGTGGATGGGGACTAGTGGGGATGGGCTGGGTGCAGTGGAGGGTTGGAGACCCTCGGAGCCACGCTGTCGCCCCCCTCCCATCCCCATCCCCATCTCCCAGCTGAAGGTGCCTGTTGAGGAGCCAGCCAACGAGCTGCCCATGAATGAGATTGAGGCATGGAAGGCTGCTGAGAAGGTAGGAGCCCTCTGCTACGCTTGATCTATCTCAGGGGTGGGTCGAGCTGCCCACCATGGGTGGCTGACTGCCTCCTCTTCCCCACAGAAAGCCCGCTGGGTCCTGCTAGTCCTCATCCTGGCGGTGGTGGGCTTCGGCGCCCTGATGACTCAGCTGTTTCTGTGGGAATACGGGGACTTGCATCTCTTTGGGCCCAACCAGCGCCCAGCCCCCTGCTATGACCCCTGCGAGTAAGTGGGAAGGGGAAGCTGGATGGAGGGGAGGAACCCTGTGAGGTTAGGGACACTTGAACACACCCTAAGCAGGACCTGCACCCAGCCGCACCCAATGCAGTGAGAGAGGGAAGAGATTGCAGGCACCCAAGTGCATGCCCACCCCGCTTTCCCCCACACGCAGTTTCCATGACAGCCACAGCGTCATCTTCTATGCAGATCTGTGAACAAATAGACAAGCACAACATCTTCCATCCACATCTGTGAACGAAGACATTCACTCACGCAGTCTTCCTACCACACCTCTGAACAGATAAATGCATGGACACAATCACGAGTAGAAGCACAAACACAAATACACACAGCCTTCCTTCCATGTCCCTGGGCAGACAGGGGAGTGCTCATCCCAGCCAGTCCTCTCCAGGCTCATGGCTGATACTGTCCCCACCACCTCCAGAGCAGTGCTGGTGGAGAGCATTCCTGAGGGCCTGGACTTCCCCAATGCCACCACGAGCAACCCCTCTACTAGCCAGGCTTGGCTGGGCCTGCTCGCCGGTGCTCACAGCAGCCTGGACATCGCCTCCTTCTACTGGACCCTTACCAACAATGACACCCACACGCAGGAGCCCTCTGCCCAGCAGGTACCTGGTAGCCTGGGCCCTGGTTAGCAATGGAGGGTGGTGGCATGGGAAAAGCAAAGGGGTTTCCCCTGATGCCCCAGGAACAGACGGGCATGTCTCATGTGGCAGACTGGACACAGGTGTTTGGAAGCAACTGTCTGCATGTGGCCTTCTGGACTGAGGGGTTTATCACGATCATCTGGAGGCCTCTGAATGTCAGGGTGCGGGTTTGGTTACGAGGAATTAGCGTGGCAGATGTCACTTGTCCACAAGCTGTCCTGACCCCCTCACACAAAAGAGAGGGAGAAGCAAGTAACAACCTAGCCTTGAGTCAGGCTGCCACCTCCTAGCTGTGTGACCTTGGGCGGGTCACCTCTCCTCTCAGACTTCAGATTCCTTACTTGTAAAATGGGACCAACAGCTGGGCATGCCTGTAAACCCAGCCACGTGGGAGGCTGAGGCAGGAGGATGGAGTTCAGCCTCAGCAATTGCTCAAGGCCCTAAGCAACTCAGTGAGACCCTGTCTCTAAATAAAATATATAAAAGGCCTAGGAATGGACTCGGTGGGTAAGCACTCCTGGGGGTCAATCCCTGGTGCCTAAAAAATAATAAAATAAAATGGGGCCAACATATAGCACCTGTTCATGCAAATTTTAGCACAGTGCCTGGCACAGAATCTGCTCTTTGTGAGTATTGCCATTAAGACACCCTCATTATGGGCCGGGCATGATGGCACACCTGCAGCCCCAGGGATTTGGGAGGCTGAGGTGGGGGGATCATAAGTTTGAGGCCAGGCTGGGTAAGTTAGTGAAACCCTGTCTCCAAATAAAAAAATAAAAAGGGCTGGGGTTGTAGCTCAGTGGTAAAGCACTCTGGGGTTCAGTAGTCAGTACTATTAAAAAAAAAAAAAAAACCACAGAAATTTTCATTAGGTTTGCAGACAAACTTTAAAAATCAACAAAGCTTCATAACTTGAAACAATCTAGGTAGATAACCCCTACTATTGAAAACCATGAGTACGTGATCCTTCTGATTTCTTCCCCCTGCTGCCTCTGTTTGTGAGAAGTAGACTTAAAATTTACTAAAATCTCAGAAGTCCTTAAATACTACCTTAAAAAATAAAGTTAAAAACCATATGAATTGCCAAGCATGGTGACACACACCTGTACTCCTGGTGACTAGGGGGGCTGAGGCAAAAGGATCCCAAGTTTGAGTTCAGCCTCAGCAACTTGATGAGACCTTGTCTCAAAATACAAAATAAAAATGGCTGGGGGTGTAGCTCAGTGGTAACATGCCCCTCAGTTCAATCCTCAGTACTGCAGAAGACAAAAACCACATGAGCTCACACCCTTTGGGGGCCCCCACTGAAGTGGA